>NC_092242.1:59863519-60506019 GCF_036320965.1 Panulirus ornatus
CCCATGGTGTGCACCGCTCGCTGGGTACTTCCCATGGTGTGCACCGCTCGCTGGGTACTTCCCATGGTGTGCACCGCTCGCTGGGTACTTCCCATGGTGTGCACCGCTCGCTGGGTACTTCCCATGGTGTGCACCGCTCGCTGGGTACTTCCCATGGTGTGCACCGCTCGCTGGGTACTTCCCATGGTGTGCACCGCTCGCTGGGTACTTCCCATGGTGTGCACCGCTCGCTGGGTACTTCCCATGGTGTGCACCGCTCGCTGGGTACTTCCCATGGTGTGCACCGCTCGCTGGGTACTTCCCATGGTGTGCACCGCTCGCTGGGTACTTCCCATGGTGTGCACCGCTCGCTGGGTACTTCCCATGGTGTGCACCGCTCGCTGGGTACTTCCCATGGTGTGCACCGCTCGCTGGGTACTTCCCATGGTGTGCACCGCTCGCTGGGTACTTCCCATGGTGTGCACCGCTCGCTGGGTACTTCCCATGGTGTGCACCGCTCGCTGGGTACTTCCCATGGTGTGCACCGCTCGCTGGGTACTTCCCATGGTGTGCACCGCTCGCTGGGTACTTCCCATGGTGTGCACCGCTCGCTGGGTACTTCCCATGGTGTGCACCGCTCGCTGGGTACTTCCCATGGTGTGCACCGCTCGCTGGGTACTTCCCATGGTGTGCACCGCTCGCTGGGTACTTCCCATGGTGTGCACCGCTCGCTGGGTACTTCCCATGGTGTGCACCGCTCGCTGGGTACTTCCCATGGTGTGCACCGCTCGCTGGGTACTTCCCATGGTGTGCACCGCTCGCTGGGTACTTCCCATGGTGTGCACCGCTCGCTGGGTACTTCCCATGGTGTGCACCGCTCGCTGGGTACTTCCCATGGTGTGCACCGCTCGCTGGGTACTTCCCATGGTGTGCACCGCTCGCTGGGTACTTCCCATGGTGTGCACCGCTCGCTGGGTACTTCCCATGGTGTGCACCGCTCGCTGGGTACTTCCCATGGTGTGCACCGCTCGCTGGGTACTTCCCATGGTGTGCACCGCTCGCTGGGTACTTCCCATGGTGTGCACCGCTCGCTGGGTACTTCCCATGGTGTGCACCGCTCGCTGGGTACTTCCCATGGTGTGCACCGCTCGCTGGGTACTTCCCATGGTGTGCACCGCTCGCTGGGTACTTCCCATGGTGTGCACCGCTCGCTGGGTACTTCCCATGGTGTGCACCGCTCGCTGGGTACTTCCCATGGTGTGCACCGCTCGCTGGGTACTTCCCATGGTGTGCACCGCTCGCTGGGTACTTCCCATGGTGTGCACCGCTCGCTGGGTACTTCCCATGGTGTGCACCGCTCGCTGGGTACTTCCCATGGTGTGCACCGCTCGCTGGGTACTTCCCATGGTGTGCACCGCTCGCTGGGTACTTCCCATGGTGTGCACCGCTCGCTGGGTACTTCCCATGGTGTGCACCGCTCGCTGGGTACTTCCCATGGTGTGCACCGCTCGCTGGGTACTTCCCATGGTGTGCACCGCTCGCTGGGTACTTCCCATGGTGTGCACCGCTCGCTGGGTACTTCCCATGGTGTGCACCGCTCGCTGGGTACTTCCCATGGTGTGCACCGCTCGCTGGGTACTTCCCATGGTGTGCACCGCTCGCTGGGTACTTCCCATGGTGTGCACCGCTCGCTGGGTACTTCCCATGGTGTGCACCGCTCGCTGGGTACTTCCCATGGTGTGCACCGCTCGCTGGGTACTTCCCATGGTGTGCACCGCTCGCTGGGTACTTCCCATGGTGTGCACCGCTCGCTGGGTACTTCCCATGGTGTGCACCGCTCGCTGGGTACTTCCCATGGTGTGCACCGCTCGCTGGGTACTTCCCATGGTGTGCACCGCTCGCTGGGTACTTCCCATGGTGTGCACCGCTCGCTGGGTACTTCCCATGGTGTGCACCGCTCGCTGGGTACTTCCCATGGTGTGCACCGCTCGCTGGGTACTTCCCATGGTGTGCACCGCTCGCTGGGTACTTCCCATGGTGTGCACCGCTCGCTGGGTACTTCCCATGGTGTGCACCGCTCGCTGGGTACTTCCCATGGTGTGCACCGCTCGCTGGGTACTTCCCATGGTGTGCACCGCTCGCTGGGTACTTCCCATGGTGTGCACCGCTCGCTGGGTACTTCCCATGGTGTGCACCGCTCGCTGGGTACTTCCCATGGTGTGCACCGCTCGCTGGGTACTTCCCATGGTGTGCACCGCTCGCTGGGTACTTCCCATGGTGTGCACCGCTCGCTGGGTACTTCCCATGGTGTGCACCGCTCGCTGGGTACTTCCCATGGTATGCATCGCTCGCTTGGTACTTACCATAGTGTGCACCGCTCGCTAGGTACTTCCCATGGTGTGCACCGCTCGCTGGGTACTTCCCATGGTGCGCATCGCTCGTTGGGTACTCCCCCATGGTGTGCACCGCTCGCTGGGTACTTCCCATGGTGTGCACCGCTCGCTGGGTACTTCCCATGGTGTGCACCGCTCGCTGGGTACTTCCCATGATGTGCACCGCTCGTTGGGTTATCACTTTCTAAAAGCTACGCTCAGTTGCTAGCAGCCTATTCCCGAGGCCGCCTCGTTAAAATGGAACAGGTCCGGCAAATGTAGGTAAGGAAAAGACAATCCCTTCATAAAATCCAGCAAAATGTTGGAAATAACGTAAGAAAGCGTGACGGTAAATTTGGTAGCTGGTGACTAGGGAAGTGTCGAGGTGGAGATTCTCTTCTTTTTTAATTGATTTTTAAAGTAAAGTGTTGATAACTAAATTTATATTTATGATTTATGTTATTGGTTTGGTTTGTACTGTAGAGTGACTTATCTTTTTCGTCTTTGCAGGTAAGACGTGATGCGACGCGCCCAACTGAACAGTGTGTGAGAACGTAAGTAGCCAGTGCTGGTGGTGATGGTGATCTGCTAGCTGGAGTGATGTGATGGTGAGGTTGAGGGAGCTGCGTGAGGGATGGTGTAGTGAGGATGATGATGATGATGGTTGTTGAGAAGGCGATTGATGGTGATGGTGATTTCTTCGGTGCTACAAGAGTTTAGGGGAAGATGATGATAATAATTATTTTGGAGGTGATGGTGATTTTGGTGATAGGAATGCTGGTGGCCGGAAGGGGATGGTGGTGATTGTGGTAAACTGTTGTGGATGGTGCTTTGATGAACGGCACAGTAGATTGTGACGATGGTGACTTTGTAGATGGTAACCAAATTATCTGGTGGTGATAATGATGGTGTTGATGGTGCGAGTGTTGGGGATGACGGTGTTGGTGGCGCCAGAGTTGGGGTTTTGGATGATGGGGTCTTTGCAACAGTCTGAGGGCTCAACAGGTGAGGGGTGCTGTATGGTTGTGGGCCTCTCAGCAAGTTAGGGGTTGACTGACTGGTGGGGGACTCAACAAGTGGAGGGTTATGTGAGTGTGGGGGCGACTCTACAGGTGTGGGTGGAGGGAGTGTGGGGAGTTCACAACTGAAAACGTCCATGATTTGGAGTCCCAGTGAAGTACCGTCCCACAGAAACTGTCCATCAGACGGGGACATGGACTTCCAGTCTGTTAATGACAGCCCCACAGACTCTGTTTAGTAGACGGGGGACTTAAGACATCCGGTCAGTTAATGACAGGCCCTTGGAAACCGTCTAGCAGACGGGGACATGACGTTCGGGTCTTGTTAATGACAGTCCCTCGGAAACTGTTTTAAGGGCCGTGTGACTGACGTGGCCGGCGGGATTTGCCAGCGGACACCAGATGTGAGCGAACTCGAATGACGTCCTCGCTGTGCACAACACTGGCGTTGTTGCTGCAGGTTCAGTACATAATTCCGGCCGGTGCAGCGTGTGTATCCGGCTCTGTGGATAGTGAATAGGTTCATCTGGTTGGAGTAAGGGGGCCGGATGTGTATTGTATCCGGTCCCCCTCCCGTGAATGAATGTTTTATTGAGAGATATGTTAAGAATAGCGCCCGAGTGGGTAATGCTCAGGGTTGATGATTTTTTTTTGCTCTCGTGGCAAAGGAGTTGAATTTATTGCTTGGACTCCTACTGATCCTGTGGACGGTGGGACAAAAGAAGACACAGAATACACAGAAGGGTCCAGGGACTGGGGCGTCGTGGATTATATAGCAAGTTGCAAGATGATGAAGGGTTCACGGTAAACAGTGTCATGATACTCAGGTGTGTTGGGTAATGTTTTATAGCAGTCATCTGAATCCATTGATTGTGCAGTAGCCAAGTTAAGCGTGGGAGGGTGAGTCATTGCGCTGGTCAGAGTTTACATTATCTCTCTTCAGCTTCATGAGGGGTGGCAAAGTCCCATGAGTGTCGGTGGCCCAACCTGAATCAGGGGACAACATCGTCAAGGTGTCAAACTGATCACCATAGTTGGGACCAGATGTATATGGGGGGTGGGTCTTCTTGCATGGTAATACCGTGGTAGGATGGACTGGCTGGTGTCCCTTCTTTGTCTCTCGGTTTGTTTAGTCTCTTTATAGAAGTTTTTTTCTTTTTCTAACCTTGACGGAGCTAGACGCAGTTTATAGCTTCATCCTTAATGGTATAAACGTTAGGGGTATTCGTGTGTACTGTGATGAATTCTGACCCTCAGTATGTGAGGGGGGAGTCCAGAGTAATAGCTCTCTTGCCCTGATCGTGGGTAATGCTGTCATACCTGTGGTTATGATGCTTCATTACGGTCTTGCTGAGGAGAGAGAGAGAGAGAGAGATAGAGAGAGAGAGAGAGAGAGAGAGAGAGAGAGAGAGAGAGAGAGAGAGAGAGAGAGAGAGAGAGAGAGAATATCGCGTGCCATTAAGTACTTCTTAGTGAGATTTGCATGTGCTAATGATGGCTGTCATGAGTAAAACAAATTGTTATCCACCCCCTTCACATGTTCTGGTAGTGTGATCCATGGGTATTTTAGGAACGCATCGGGTGATGTGAATGACCGAAAGGAAACATCGCGTTTGTCCACATGGCATGTCCAGGTAAGTGATCAAGCATAATGCTTAGCTAGTCTGGTGGTGTTGGCTCCCTTGGGGGAGGTGATTGGAGTTAGGGGGGGTTTTAAAAGGGTCGCCATGGTATTAAGTAGCCAGTGGGAACAGCAACCACGGGAGGTCGTCTGCATCTGGTGGGTGTTATCTCCGTGAGCGGCGTTGGTGGGTAGTGATATGTGTGTGTGTAGAGAGAGAGAGAGAGAGAGAGAGAGAGAGAGAGAGAGAGAGAGAGAGAGAGAGAGTACTTAATAGATCGTCACTCGGCGTGAGGGTATGCGGAGGCCAGACGGTGAGTGGGGGAGAGGAGGAGGGGGAGGAGGAGGCGCAGCAGCAGGAGCACGCGCGCTGCGCCCTGAACCTGCGCACGACTCCCTCCCGTACGTGATCCGCCGTGCGCGCTGGCGATCCAACTGTCATGGAGCGAGTTTCTTTTTTTTTTCCTTTTACGCGTGTGTGACGAGGATTTAAGAGAGTTGCTGGGTTACCTGTGACAGGTGCGTGGCAGTGAATGACAGATCCTCTTCACACACACACACACACACACACACACACACACACACACACACACACACACCTCTTAACATGGGAACTTGATCCAGCATTTGCAGTGGAACTCGAGCCATGTGGGAGTCAGGCGTCATGGTGGGACAGGGTCACATCAGCCAGTGTCGCTCTCGAGGAAGCCGTCGGAGCTCATAAGGGCGAGGGATTAATGTGAATTCTTCTTATCAGTGTTTTTTTTAGGAGGGGTCATTTTCTTGGGATTTGTAGTGGATTATAAAGGATTTTTATTGAGGGGGGTTCGTACGTTGTGTCGGTCAGTTGATGTGGCGCTCTGAATGGTCCTTGATGCGAATTGGTTTGGGGTTACAGATTCACCTGATTGGTTGACAGCTAATGTTAGTGGATTGATGTTAGATTTGAATAATGTAGAACTAAAGCCTTTTTTTTTTTGTTCGTAAGCATTCAAAGTGTAGGATTTTTTTTTTTCCTTTTCGGATTAAGTGGATTATCTATAATCTAGTAACAGCCTATCAGAGTTGATTACTGGATGAAGATAAATTTCGTATGTTAGAGAAACAAAGTTTACAATTCATTATTATTATTATTATTATTATTATTATTATTATTATTATTATTATTATTATTATTGTTGTTGTTGTTTTATTTTTGTTATTATTATCAGTAGTAGTAGGAATAATAGTATTAGAAGTAGTATTATAACAACAAAAATACTATTATATTTTACATAGCCATATCCCTTTTTCCTCACTATCTGACCAAGGAGCTGATTGATAACAGACTTCAGAATGAACTGGGAAAGTGAGATGATGAAGTTTTGTAAGTGTATAAGTAAACACGTCAGATTTTCTACACTGTGAATGACTCATGGTCTCTCACCATGCAAATCTCATCGTGTATTCATATAATCGAAAAAATATGTTCGTGATTATACACGGCTCTGTTTAGAGAGTGCTGTAGCGAGTGCCAATACAAACAGTTTTTAGTATATATATATATATATATATATATATATATATTTGAGTCCACGGGGAAAATGAACGCGATAAGTTCCCAAGTGCACTTTCGTGTAATAATCACATCATCAGGGGAGACACAAGAGAGAAATATAACAGTCAGTTGATGATACAACGAAGAGACGTAGACCTCCGTTTATCCGATGTTCGGGAAACCGACTGGACTGGTTATCCGGCTTTTGCAATATGAGCCAAGATCGGTTGATAATTTTTTTTTTGTCCTTTATTATTCGGTTTCCCTGACCTTTTGCAGGTAATATACCTCTCGTGTGTGTGTGTGTGTGTGTGTGTGTGTGTGTTCGTTGTTTGCACCTGTTGTTCATGGTCGATCAGTCGTGTACTGACTTGTTCCCCTGCATTCCTCTTTTCTTTTTTTTTCATCAGGTCATGATTTTGATTGTGTTGTAATCATTCGATAATGATTCAGGAGTCATTCCTTATTTATCAAATGATCATTTTAATCATTCCGTACACCTGAGATTTAATCAGATGATGGTTATAATAATTCCATGTTTAGCAGACGATAAGTTTTAGTGATTTCGTATTAATCGGATTACTTTTATGTATATCAGATGATAATTTTGATAATCCGTATATGTATTTATATCAGCCGATAGTCGTAATGATTTCATTTGCATCTGCTGATTATAATTTTGATTATGTATATCATTTGACGATATCAGTATCAGGTGATAATTTCGATAATCCATATCGATGATAATTATGATGATCCTTCATGCATCTGCCGATGAATTTGAATTGTGTTTTGATGATGCGTATATCATTTGATGATCTCATTACCATACGGGTATCGGTACTAGATGATAATTTTGATAATCCATATCCGGTGATAATTATAATGATTTCATCATGCCTCCGCTGATGGTTTTTCATTAAGGTCGTGTATCACATTGATGGTACCGGTACCGTATACTGGGTACCGGAATTGGCATACCTGACTTGCACCAGTCTCTTCTGGTACCATGTGTAGGTCGGGAAAACAAAGGTTGTTTACCGTGGAGCAAAAAGATGCTCCTCATACCGTATTTCTTGAGGCTGTAGAGGGGAGAGGCCTCTGCTATATAGGCAGGGTTTCCCCCTTAAGAAAAAAAAAGAGAGAGAAAGCCATGAAGCCTTTGAAAAACAAGGATGTTTTATGAGAATTGGTATAGAAATCTTGTTTACGGCGTCTCTTTTTATAGAAAAAAAAGTCTATATAGAATATTCTGTTTTAGAGTTAAAAGAAAAAGCCTTTGGATTTTTGTGTGTTTTTGCTTCTCATCCTTGAAGCACGACAGTACGGACCTTTTCAGTACGACCGGCACGACGCTTGAGGACTACCAGTACGACCCTTGGGTATAATGCTCCGATCGTAAAGGCCTGGTTAAGGGCCAGGCCATCGTACCAAAGGGTTTAGTACCGTTTGGCTCAAGGTTTCCGACCCTTGCGCTCAAGGGTACGAACCATCGTGCTCATGGGTCTTACCTTCGTGCTCAAGGGTACGGACCATCGTGTGCTCAAGGGTCGTACCTTCGTGCTCATGGGGGTACGAGCCGTCGTGTGCTCAAGGGTACGAACCATCGTGTGCTCAAGGGTCTTTCTTACCTTCGTGCTCAAGGGCCGTGTCCAGTCCCGCTCACGGAGTTAAATAAGCCGACTAACTATGTTGAAGACTGGCGTGATACATGCCCGCGGCCAGCCGCCTGTGTCGACAGATGTTCCAATAATGTGACCACAGACAGTTAGTTGAACTTTATTGTCAATGTTCCCTGGTGTTGGTTTTTGCAGCCTCAGCGATAGAATGCTGATCTGGAGACGTGACATCACCCAGGAATGTAAGGAAGCCATTGTATTGTGAACTCTCTCTCTCTCTCTCTCTCTCTCTCTCTCTCTCTCTCTCTCTCTCTCTCTCTCTCTCTCTCTCTCTCTCTCTCTCTCACACACACACACACACACACACACACACACACACACACACACACACACACACACACACGCACTGAAAGAGTAAAGGTAGGAAAATGCATAAAGAAGAGGTATATTATAATCGTGGAAACTTGCACCAAATCACGGCAATTTGTTGTGGTAACGTAGATTGGGGAAGATGGAGCTCACTAGCCTGGAACCACGGCTTTGTGGTGAGAGGCTCTGTGAAATTCACAGTGAAGGAGTACGAACATGGGTACCTCTAGCCTCAAACACAGAGGAGGATGGTAGATGGTGTGGTAAAAAAAGAGAAAAATATCCAAAAGTAAAGGAGGTTCTTGATGTAGGTGACCCACCAGCCGCCAGGCATGGTGTAAGAGAGCAAATAATGAGTACACCAGGACATGGGAGGAGGAACAAAGAAACTTTGAAAATGAGATTGGGGACAAGGTATTCGAAGCTCCGAAACTTTCATCATGAATTCACCAAGAGTGAGTTGTCGGTTAAAGAGCAGCTGATCAGGATTAGGGATTCAGTGGAGGGAATTATTGAGGATGATGCCAGAATATCTAAGGATTTGAATAACAAGTTCATAGTTGTTTTCACAGTGGAAGACATTATAGCCCCAACACCACTGTGATGGAATAGGGAGGAGAGACAACAATGAGATATCTAGAAAATAGATTAATAGAATACTAAAAGGGTCAAGCTTGACCACCTACAAGGATCATGGTCCTGAAGAAATTTGACCATGTGTGCTGAGGATGTGTCCAGAAACGCCTGATAAACATCTTCCCATGTTGTTCAACGTATCGTTGGAGAGAGGCAGGGTGCCGGAGAAGGAGAACGGAAACACACTGAACTTCAGACCTGTTTCACTGAACGAGTGAGAGAACAAAGATAGATAATTGAAAAGCAGATAGATGACAGGGGAGGGAAGACAGCATGTTTTGTAGGGTCGTGTGGAACAAGCGAGCCTTTCAGATTTCTACGAGAGAGTGAGCTCGCTCTTGAAGAAAATGGAAAGCTGGGTGGCTTCCTTGTAGCTGGACCGTCAGAAAGCATTGGACGCTGTACCACATAACAGGCTGATTAAGGAGGTGGATCACGTGGTAGGAATAAGAAATGAAACACCTTCAGTGGACAGATTATCTCGGTGGAAGGGAACACGGGACACGAGAAGGCATCTCAGAATGGTATAGGTTTCCAACTTAGAAACTACATCCTTCTGACGCGACAGGTATGGAAGACTTTGTAAAATGCTACCTCTGAAATCCAAACGTGCGATATGCATAAAAAGAGAGAACACCTTAAACATCTGGGGCCCAAGACCCTTCATCACATTGCCTACTATCATTAAAAACATCACGAGATGCACAATGGGAAAGTTTGAGTGCCCTGGACAAGTACCTACAGAGTGTACCAGACTAGCCATGCTGTAGGCCTGCGGGCTGCGGCTTCCAACAGCTTGATCGACCAACGATCCAGTCCGACAGCCTGGCTCCAGCCCGGGCTATGGGGATAGAAGACCCCCACCCCGAAGACGTAACCAGGTATTCGGTGGAGTGCCACATGGTTCTGTGCTGGGGACCATTGCTCATCTTTATCCACGTAAATTGCTTGCCTAAGGTCTGGACTCCTACCTGAATATGTTTGTAGGTGATGCAATGGTCTTGAGGGAAGTGGTAAGCGAAGAGGATTGCATCAACTCACAAGGGGATCTAAACAGACTCCAGTGTTGATGTGATACGTGGCGGATGAAGTTCAGTCCGAGCAAATGGATAGTAGTGAAGACGGGACAGTGAAAAAAGACCTCGGTATGATTATTATCATCCGGCAGAATATATGCTTCAGGATCGTGTGTGTGTGTGTGTGTGTGTGTGTGTGTGTGTGTGTGTGTGTGTGAAGGACTTGTGTGTGAGTCAACATTCTCCCTACCCCGTCGTCAGAGCCTCACATTAGGAGAATAATTAAGGAGGCCAATATCAAGATAGCTTCCAAGGTGTGCGGATAAGGCAATATTAGGCAAGCTCTTCATATCATGTCGTAAATATGGCCATAACTAGACTATACCTCCCCGTGTTTGGTCACCAAGAGCTGATAGGAAAGGGGCCAGAGGAGAGCAACAAAGAAGGTACCAGAATTAAGAGAGTGAGTCTCAAGGAAGGGCTTGGGGCTTGGAAGAGAGAAGACTAAAGTGTGACCTGATCAGAACCTTTATTGACAAACCGATGACGTGAACAGTTCAGGAGATTCAGGGAGTAAACAACCGCAGGGCATTACATGAGATCAAGCTGGAAATTATTTATAAAAAAAGAGATGTGAAGTACTTTTGTAGTATGAGAATGGTGGACGACTGGAATAGATTGACTTGCGGACACGATTAATGCAGACTGTATGCATTAAGAAGTTGTGTGATCGTAGAGAATGTTCAAAGAGACGGGGGCGCCCCACGAGTGTAAAGCCCCGCCCCCGTAAAGTGAAATAAGGCAATTACACACACACACACACACACACACACACACACACACACACACACACACAAGGAAAGGTGAAAAAAAAACATGAACAGCAACAACAAACCCAGCCACCCATCTCCCCCACCACACCCCCACTGGGCTAGTTGCCCGCAGGGCGGTGGGGGGCGGGCTCTTGGGGGATGTGAGTAACGGTCGCTTGGGAAGGCTGGCTCTGGCACTGCTGCATTGTGGGCCTTGTGATCAGCTGACCTGTTGCCACCCGCAGCAGGCTGTGCGTGAGCCTGGCATGTCAGTGTGGATTACATGGGGGAAGGATGAGAGGGAGGGGGGCGAGGCAGGCCAGGGGGTCAAGGGTATTCCCGGTGGCTCTTAGGGTGGGGACGGTGGGTGGGTGTCGTTGAGGGTGGGGACGGTGGGTGGGTGTCGTTGAGGGTGGGGACGGTGGGTGGGTGTCGCTGAGGGTGGCAGAGGCAGAAAACATTTCGCTGGAAACTTACAGATAAAGATTTTTCAAGTCCTGTTATGGTTTTACGGAGGTGCAAGGGTGAGACCACGAGGGGGTCGTGGTGGTCTTGTGGTCACCCTTGGGAGGGCACGACTGTTCGTCTTAGTGGTCGTCTTGTTGCCACAGGGAGGGAACTGACGTGCTACACGGTATCCGCTGGCAGTCCTGTCTCGCAGTCTCGTTCGCTGCCCTTGTGGGTGGATCGCTACCCATGTTGGACGCTGGCTGCATCGGTGGCTGGCTACCCTAGAAGGCAGGTTGTCGTCATCACTGGTCGGCAGGGCCTCTCTGCTTCATTTCTTCCCCCTGGCTTGGCTAGAAATTGATGTTCCTTGCGGTACGCGGGTAGCAAGAGGCGGGTGGGTCACCACTACCTCTCGGTGCCGCTTGGAATCCATTCATCGTGTAATGAAATACCCTACTCTGTGCCCGAACCCTCCGGGAGGAGGCGGGAGCTCGGGTAAGCCACAAGGAGAGGTGCACCTGGCGTGGTTCCCCAGGGTTGGCGCAGGTATCCGGTAGGTGAAATTCCTGGTTAAGTGGGACGCTGGCCTTGGCTAGGGCTCGCTCACGACCTGCGCCATTACCCGGCCTCCTCCTCCTCCTCCTCCTGCCTCTCCTCCTTCCCTCTCTGGTGAGGCCATGAGCCCAACCTCCTCCTCCTCCCACAACCTCCTCCACTGGCGAACCCCTGTGGTCGTGACGCCCCGCCTGTTGCCTCATCCTGGTCGTTGTTGCACTCGCTCGCTGCCTGTTGTGGGGTCTTCAGAGATCACATTGTCATGGCGCTGGTCCGCTAATTGCCGCTCCTTCCTGTACTCCTAGGCATTTGTCCAGTCCCGCTGTGTTGTTGTTTTGTTGTTGTTGTTGTTGTCCTGTGTTTGTTGCGTCAGGTTTGTCCTGTTGCTCTTGTCGAAGGTGCTTTAGGGAGGCTCGAATGTTGTGTTTGTTGTTGCAGTCTTGTCCTCCTGATCTCATGTCTGGAATACTGAGGCTCAGATTAATATATATATATATATATATATATATATATATATATATATATATATATATATATATATATATATATATATATGTATAATGTGTGTGTGTGTGTGTGTGTGTGTGATTATTGTTTCATTTCTGTACTTTTTAAGACCTTGTTGAGGATTTCTGCCCTCTGTATAATTATTCTTGTTGACACCAGCTGATAACCGGAAGGCCTTTGTATGCCTTCTGTAATGACTATCGATACTTGAAGGACCTCAGCACATCCGTCTAGAAGCGGGTCCGTGTAGAAGGTTCACTGTTCTCGCTTTGGTGATTCCGTGTCCTTAGCTCCGGGCGAAACGAGGAAATCAAGATACAGACGGCGTGTAACACGTAGTAGGGCTGGCCTTAATAGGGGAGAGGTGTCCGTTAAAGTACCTGTTATGCGATGTGGTTTGAAGTTCACACATTCGGTGGACACTGCCGAGATGAAGACGGTGCGAGGGTACACGGTGTGGCTTCTGCTTATGACATGAGAACACTGTGCTAGTGGTGGCGCCTTCGTGCTAACGAGTGCAAATAAGAGCTCTGTTTATGTATACCTTTTAGAGTAGGCGATGTGGTGGTACATAGCAGAGCGAGCAGAGGAGCATCTGTTGCACTCGTTGGTTCCTGCGGTATGTATATTGCTCCGGACCTTGAGTGGCCAGCCTTTGAATCTTCGCGAGAAGAGGTGGAGAGTTACATACATCATGATACATAACTCGCATATTGTGGGTGTAGGACCAGACCATAATCTGTGTACACAGAGCAATCCTGGAAGGTCAAGTGTCCAGTTTGCATACCAAGAAAAGACTCATCCCCCAAATGGAATAAGAGAGACGGTAGAGTATGCAAAATAACTCGGGTAAAAAGCTGGAGTCCATTAGGAACAAGCTTGGGTTCACAGGTTTTTAAACGATCGGGGTTCCCGGATTCGTTCTTAGGTTAATGGCGAATACTGGAAGATCTCGTGGAGGCTTTTGGAACAGGTTCGAAGATGGGGAGAATCGCGACAGGTACTTGTCCATACCCCATCACTCGCACGGGTGTTCCCTTCGTCTTGCTTACTCATTGACGGTACGACCTTCGAGCACGGCAGTACGAGCTATGAGCGCGACGCTTTGATCCATAAGAACGACGGGTGCGACCCCTGAGCACGACGGTGCGACCCTTGAGCACGGCGGTACGACCGACCCTTGGGTATGATGGTCCTGTCCTTTCACCAGACCCATCAGCGTCACGTCAAAGAGTCGAGGACCATTAGATCCAAAGGGCGTACTGTCGTGCTCAGTAAGGTTTCCTCAGTCGTCCGGTGGGTCGGGTCGAAGAAAGATGACACCTTCATCGCCACGGGGCAAGATGTACGAAAGCTTTGCGCCAAGAGCCAGTCGACCGTAGCCGCCCGGTACACCTGGAGACAGACGTCAAAGAAGCAGGTGCGGTAATGAGGCCAGCCACCTCACCACCGTAGAACACTACAAACACATCTGTCGAGTCAGCCACCAGAACCGTCAGGTGGAGAAGTGAGAATATTTAGAAGCCGCTTGAGCCCAACGAGCGGTGATTCCACGAAGCTTTTGCTCTTCTCCCGTATTCTAAAGCTTAGTCTCCTGTGTTGTATAGATCTTTACCCCCACAATCCCCTGTGTTGTGTAGATCACTACTCCCCTTACCTTGGGAACTCTCTGTAGCCACATCCTGGTTATTGGGAGGCTTGTAAAAGTGTTTGACTGCATGTTCTTTGTTCCAGGTTTCGACGGTTGACGTTACTGTAAAGACAGTGTGTTTGATCCCCTACACCTTTTTACAGCCCCAGTGTTTATATTGCGTGTGTTTTCTTTGTATATTTTCCGTCTTTGGCTGCTGGTAATGCCACTTCTTCTTCTTCTTCTTCTTCTTCATCATCATCTTCATCTACTTCTTCTTCTTCTGCGTTTTTGTTGTTATGAGTTTGTGATTTTCGTATATACATTATCAAGAGGATAGTCTCTCTCTCTCTCTCTCTCTCTCTCTCTCTCTCTCTCTCTATCTCTCTCTCTATATATATATATATATATATATATATATATATATATATATATATATATATATATATATATTATGTTTGTGTGTGTGTGTATTACAGAGGCAGGTGAAGTTTCTGCACCCCGATGGTGTGAATGCAGGTAGCGATGCGTGGGGCGAATAACAACAACCTGCTGGCCACCAGTGCCGTGTGTGTGTCTGTGTGTGTGTGTCTGACCTATAGTAACTGTACGTAGGACGCTGTCTGCTCGTAGACTAGATACGTATATTAGATACATAACTTTTCTTTTCTCTCGAATCGTGACACGTCTATGTTTTGTTTGGTCTATGAATGTTGGGTCTTTGTGTCTCATTAGACTCTCAGGCCTGTACTTGGTTTTCCCAGACTGCTTTGTATGCCCTTGTTCAGACCGGAGACAGCACGTCGTCCACTTTATACGATATCCCTCTCCTGTTCTTCCATACACGCCTCACACCGTTATGTATGTGTAGGCACCGCATACCTCACTCCTTCCTTCTGTTTCCTCCTCGTTCCCTCCATTTCTGACACGTATATTCTCATAGTCTATCCTCACTCATCCTCTCCATATGTCCAAACCATTTCAGCTGACCATGTTGAGCTTTCTCATACGCAGTCCTCTCTCTCCATATATTACCCTGAAACATTCCATTTCCAATCTTGCTAGCTCAGGGGTTTACATTTCTTGGATTTGTAGTGGATAAAGTGGGACGTATCCTTTAGATAATACGGGTTCATATATAGTAAATTATATAACGTAGATTTTTTGTGTAGATCCTAGGATTGATATAGTGAGTTTGACTGGGTGTAACTCTCTCTCTCTCTCTCTCTCTCTCTCTCTCTCTCTCTCTCTCTCTCTCTCTCTCTCTCTCTCTCTCTCTCTCTCTCTCTCTCCCGATTGATATTGTGTTATAATCTTCACAATCCAACCCTGAGTTAATACAGTTAAAATTCGCGTGTCCAGGCGAAGGTTATACTCTAGATCGTCATTTACGGATTCATTGGTTCACGTTTTCATTAACCTGTCGAGCAGGTCGGTATTTTGAGCGCGATGATAACATACGAGCCTTGATCACGGGTGGGAGGGCGTAGGGTACGACCTTCATGCACGTCGAAACGTTCCTTGGGCGTGATGAATCGCACCAGGGGTCGTGCCTTCTCGCTCATGGGCCTTGTCCTCCTGAACTATACCGCCCCTTGTGGTCGGTAAAGGGAAGACAGTGGAAGGAAATCGGGGCTGTAGGTAGGTAAGGAGGGAGCGAGTTAGGTAGGTAGGTCGGTCGGGAACTAGGTAGGTTGGTTGGTAGTTAGGTAGGTGATCAGGGCCTGGCTCTTTGAAATGAATGGTGGCACGTGGCCCCGCCGGATCCCCGTTAAAATTTCCAATTCGTGGATTTATGGAGTCATTCCGGTTATATATATAGTCTTAATTCTTCTTGCTCCAGCAGAGAAATTCCCTCCAAAAATAAAGGGAGGGAGGAGGAGGGAGATGGTTTTATAGAATGATATTTTTTTTCCTCCGAATGAGGGAAGGGAGATGGTAAGGGAGTGGCTGGCTTTCTAAAGGGACGATTTTTTTTATTCTCTTGCCAACTGGATTCGAACCTTTGTTTGGCCATCGTCTCTGGTAGTTTGAATTCCTTGAACACGACGGTACGATCGCCTGAGCCCGACGGTACGATCACCTGTGCACAACGGTACGATCCTTGAGCACGATGATACACTCACGTGAGCATGACGATATGACCTCTGGGTTTGATTGTTTGGCCTTTGACCTGACCCTTAAGGGTGTTCCACTGTTAAAGGGTTTATCGGTTTCCACTAGAATTGAAATGTGAAGCTTCCTCCCAGTTTAGCATTTAACATAAGAGCTTTTCTACTCGTTGGAGTTAACAGAGGATTCGCCCTCCCTGTTGCACTTAGCAGAGGAGCAATCCTCAGGGAACAGAGCGCTCAGAACAATCACCGGCTATATAGCAGTCAGAAACCCTCGCCACTTACACAGCGAGGGAAAGATCCCCTTGATACGACCCCACTCTAACATGCTCGGCAGTCATTTCTTTGCACCGGCGCTAGATCCTTCTGATCCCAGCCAACCCATAACCAACCACCAGCTTCACAGTTCCTCCCCACGCCCAACTTAACAAAACGGATAGACAACGAAATAAACCCGACGTCCATGTAACGGCCATACTGACTGAATTGTGAACATCATTCCTTCAAAACTACATACGTATGAAACCACACTCCCTAGACATATGAGAGTTACGCTTTCTCGTTTACACTCGCCACCCATCGCTGCAACTTTTGAAAACACCAAGTCAGTATCACAAGACGCCCCCCCCCCTCGTGCCCATGATGGAACTTCCATACCGCAGACACTGAATCCTTAATCCCATATTGTTCGGCGCTCGACTCGTACACGCATCACCACACTCCTTGACTTGTGGTCCCACCCGGTGGACTTCGCTGATTTCCTGAGTGCTGCAGAAGCTCCAAAGAAGGTGCAGGAAGATAAGGTAGTGTGTGTGTGTGTGTGTGTGTGTGTGTGTGTGTGTGTGTGTGTGTGTGAATAAATGAGATGGTAAGTGGTTTATCGAGCTCAGGTAGCCATTCGGCTGAAAATATTAGTTATCACAAAACTGGGAGGTCATGATAGCAACTGGTTGAAGTATTACAAAAGAGGTGAAGATCAAAGGTGAGGCTGGACACTCATGTGCTTCGGGAAAGCACAAGAGTGAGGTTTGTGTACATAGTGCAGCAAGTTTTACAGAGCAGGTTCTATGGTGTGTGTGTGTGTGTGTGTGAGAGAGAGAGAGAGAGAGAGAGAGAGAGAGAGAGAGAGAGAGAGAGAGAGAGAGAGAGAGAGAGAGAGAGGAGTAAACATTTCCCGTACACTTATTTTGGCATGGTACCCCAGGTGGAATTCCCAGAACACACATTACTCAGCTCCTGCACCCAGCTTACCCCTGTGGTCGTTTGTCGCATTTTATTTTCTTCCCCCGCGAAGGACAGTGATGTCAGGAAGAGGAGAATAAAAGGTAATCACACGCTTTATATACAAAATGGCTCTGCACGTTTGAGTTACGTATGATATTTAGGGACAGTCCACTAGATTTAGTCATGCTGTGTTGAGGGGGGACATAGTGGCTACGTTCTGTACACCTTGTGTGAGCCTGTGGACAGCCGTTCCTACTATGACACGCACGTAATGGCTCATGGTTTGTACGTTCCGTGGTCATCTCGGCAACCCCAATCTATACTGTGACGCAGACGGACGCGGACTTGAGGGCAGCAGTCACGGCAGGCAAGCCCGCGTTGCCCCGTGCTGAGCGTCGAGGGGAGGATCTGGAGCGTGATTTCGTTGGCGAACGGAGAGCTCGCGTGACCGAAGTTGTGGGCCACGTTGATGGCTTCACGGGCCGAGAGAGAGAGAGAGAGAGAGAGAGAGAGAGAGAGAGAGAGAGAGAGAGAGAGAGAGAGAGAGAGAGAGATTCATGAAGCTCCATTCCTCGTATTTGCCTGTGTATAGAGACCAGATTCACACCCAAGGTGGGAGAGACCAGGCTAGGTCAGGCACGGGCCCACGTCTCCTCGCGCCACTCCTACAGAGACCCCGAGGGAGAGGGGCTATGAACCCACTCCCGGACCTCCTCCCTCGATAGACATGCCATAACGGAGCCTGGCGTCCCCTCCCGATCTGACGGGGTGTAACATCTGCGTGGGGTTGTTCCCACATACGCCTTGACTGCCATGCACGCAGCAGCATTATGCAGCATGCTACACCATGAGTGAGCATGGTACACCCAGTCCACCAGCTGAGGTGGCCGGGAGCCATCTCGGCTCGCTCCGAACAACCTCTTATGGGTATCCTGATGAGGATCTCCCTCATGATAGGACTCCTGATGAGGTGTCTGGTTAATGAGGCATCGCGTACCGTCGTCGCTGTGACCAAGGCCATTACTACATTACCACGGAGACAAACAATCCTCTCTCTCTCTCTCTCTCTCTCTCTCTCTCTCTCTCTCTCTCTCTCTCTCTCTCTCTCTCTCTCTCTCTCGCTCGCTCTCTCGCTCGCGGCAAGACTGCCAAGTGAAGACGTCAAGTTCGACCGAATTCTACAACGTTTAAGAAAGTAATGTAACATCATGAAGAGAATGAACCCTCTCTGCAGACCTTATGCTCTGGGTGTCCTCGGAACGTGAGTGTCGCATCTTCTGAAATTTTCTTTGCGTTCAAACCTAGAATATACAAAGCCCAATAGAGGGTTCTTAATTACAGTTTGCCTTCAGGAGCTGTTACCTCGTAAACACAGCCCCAGGGGCCATAGGACCTCAGGGTATCACGGATATAGGGAACCCCAGGGGTGGTGTCTTTGGGATCTTGATTGACGGTACCATCCCCAGTGATCTCATCTGTGGAGGTGACCCCCCCTACAACCTCTAGTCATAGCTTTCGTGTTTGTCTCCGTGTTGCTCACCTTCACGTCTGCAGTACGTAAACTTGAAACAGTAAACAGCCACGTTCGTTCGGGTCAGAGGAAGTCATCTATGTAGAGGTCAGCTCACGACGTCCTTCCTTCTGCCTTTAGGGATACAGCCACCAGGACTTGACCAGGAGTCTCTCAGGATATTCTTCTTGGCGTGATGGTGAGAGCCGATGGCTCACCATGAGGCATTTGTATGTCTTCCAGACACCCGGAGAAATCATTGCCAGTAGCCTAGTGGCATGCATAACATCAAGTAGATTGCTTAAAGCAACAGTCAGTTACCAGAAGTCTACGAATTTTCTGCTGGATAACCCGGGGCTTGAAGTCGAACATGGTGACGCAAGGGAAGGGACCTGGTTGGCGCAACGCCTCTTAGTCCCATTCTTTGGGTAGACAGACGCCTGGTAATGACTGACAGTAATACACATCGCCTCGCCCACCATCCTACACCTGAACCAACCCACCCACCCATACGTTCGGCGTGTATCATGACCTTAGCAGTAGGTTCCAGTATTGTGCTTGATCGTCCGTCTGTCTTATAACTGTAATATGAGGTCTCCTCTCAGACCATTCATGTATCCCCCGTAAAGTACGGTGTCTCAAAGCACCCACAAGATTCCTCACATTTAGACGTCGCATCTCTCCATCCATCTGGGACTCTCATGGCCTCTTTACTCAAGCACCCAGTTAATGGTACGTTGCCTACACTCGTCCAGGTGTAGATTCTTAACTGGCGCTGCCGTGGTTCGCTGCCCTCAGGGAATTTCACGACTGTTGTCTGTCTTTTGCGAATGTACCGAGAAAGACGAAGAGAGAGGGAAAAAAAAAAGAAGAAACTCAAGAAGATTTCGACTCGTGAGGAGCGACTACAATCCTTCAAGGAGGAGGAGATCCGGTTATTTTCAGCTGCCTACCATCAAGACCATTCTATCGGCCATCGCTGAACCTCGCTCTGGGAAATTCCGTGAGATGACGAGTCAGGTGCGCTCTGACCACAGCCAACGCTCTCTGGAAGGCATCACACACACACACACACACACACACACACACACACACAAACACACACACAAACAAACAAACAACGGTTAGTTATAGATCTTTAACCAGATTATAGCTATATAGAACTGCAGATCATAGTCTGTATTATAATCCACTAGACTTTCCCAATGACCTGGCACATCAGTGGTCTTGTCTGCCTCAGTCACAAACCTCGGAATCATATTGATGTTGGTCCAGACTGTCGGCAACAGACCGTGGTTGGTAGAGTCTTCAACGTGAGAGGTATTCTGTCGTGTGATCAGATGACAAATAGATGATGTAGCCCGTAACACCTGAAGACTTGCGACGCTCGCTGTCCCAAAGGCAAGGCCACTGCATCATGGGATGACGGCGCGAGCTTGATCTCCCTCTAATCCACTTCCCGACTTCTGCTGCATGAACCCCCAGCGAGGAGTACACCCCCCTTCTCTCTCTCTCTCTCTCTCTCTCTCTCTCTCTCTCTCTCTCTCTCTCTCTCTCTCTCTCTCTCTCTCTCTCTCTCTAATAAATCCCGGGAAAGTTCGTTGTCCCCAGTAGACTCGTATCATCATTATCGGCCAGCTAAATCTTGGTCATGTCATTTGTTTTTTTACCTGACGGAGGGGGGACACCCATGCATCTTCGTAGAGCACCACGCCCGCCGACGGGAGAACTGTATAAGACTTTATAAACCTGCCTTTTATACCGTGAGAATGGGAACATCACCCAGGAATTGCTTACAGAATTTAGCGGTGGTGAGTAGATGTCAAAGATGCATCGGAGGTCATCCACAAGACCGACGGTTTTGAGGTCTTAATTTCTGAGGCTCCCCGGAGCAAAATCTCTCTTCCTTCTATTCCCTCCTTCTCTCTCTTTTTTCCTCCCCTCCCACCTCCACAGGGAGGGTTCCGCAGCCGGACAGTATTCATTGTTCTCCTGCACCAGCTCTGTGGCCGTGCGACCTTGATCTTGACAGTGATGATGCTGCACTTAGTTATTCAGATGATATCTGTCTTAGCAACTCCTCCACTGAGAGACTTCTAGTTCTCCTTGACCAGTTCATGCGCTCCGCCCCTCAGTGCCGCCCCCCTGTCATCAACACTGCCACCACCCAGAAAAGATGAGGAAAAGCCTTAATTCGTGATGGTCTTGTTAAGAAATGAAAACCACGTTTGTGCTTCACGTTGATGTAAGTGACGCATATATTTTACTGAGGCATTAGAGTGTTTCTCTCAGTGACCCAGAAGTTTGTGTGTGTCTTGACTTGGAGACCAGAATCTCCGCGATCAGCCAGCTCCTCTCCATCCCCACCGTACAGGCACGAAAATTGATGTCAGCGTCGGGATTACCGAGGGGGTTGTACGTGCTGTGTATATAATAAATACCTCCCATGCTCTTCAGTTTTATATGGTGGAGCCGCAGCTTATACCTGGTTCACTTCTTGACGATCAAAATAAGACTTTTAGACTCAGTTCCCCTGTTGTAAGTATGAGGATTAAGCTAACACTTAGTTCTTGAATTCATTAGGGGACTCAGTCTCCTTTTTGTATGAGAATTAAGCTAACACTTAGTTCTTGAATTTATGAGGGGACTCACGTCTCCTTTTGTGCCAGTTGTCTTAGAGACCCTACCTCCACTCCCAGCTTTGCCCAAGACCTTCTTGATGACCACGAATCACTACGTGACACAACCCGCTGTCATCCACCGGGCTATCGATACCATACCCTCTACGGTACGTGATTACCGCTAGATCCCATCCCTTCGCTTTTGCACCCGTGGAACACCACCACACCTCTCAAAAAGTATAGTCGACACATCAGATCGCACTGACCAGCTCAGTTCGCGTGATATATCTTTGAGGAGTTCATATGTGAACAAGGAAGATGTAGGTGCTTCATATCCTACTTTACAGTGACTGACGCTTTACAGGCTGCTGGTAACACCGGTGATGTACTAACCGAAACGAATACGGTATCTGCATCTTTCACGGAAACTCTGTTGAAAGTTTACATGCACAGTGAGGTCTGATGACGGGGACCCGAGGATGGTATAGTACTTTGCCTGCGTCAGTTACAGACATTATGGACTGGTCAATGGAGAGATTTTTTTTTTTTAGCAAGGGAACCAGAAAGGTTCCCTGTAAAGTGGACCACGCGAGATAGGATGGGTTGATTAAGTTGGCCTACGGAATGCGACCTCGAACTCAAGCGCACTTCTTGATTGAGGATAAGAACACCTCTGCTTGATATCAGGCCGAGCTCTTGCGTGGAATACCTTCGAAATCATCGTAAGGTAAGGTAAGGTAAGGTCCCAGACCCAGCTGTGAGTGTACAAGACCTGCAAAACTATTGTAGAATATACGTAAGGTAGGTAGGAACGAAAAATGAGATGATATGAGGAGAAAAAGATGACTTGAGGAAAGAAATATATGAAAATAGAGTAAAAAGAGGAAGTGATAAACAAGGATCGTTACCAGCGAACGGAAGTAGTAAATAGGGGAGAGCTGTAGGGGGGAGGCAGGGTTGGATTGTTGGTCCAAAGGGAACTAGTGGTCAAGGTGGATAGACTCGCAACACGTATATTTGGCTTAGCGTGACACTGACGAGCGACCAGTACTGGTACTGGTGGTTGGCTGTTGTTTGGTGGGGGATGAGGCTTAGTGAGGGAGGGAGGGGGGCTAGCTTGGAGACGGAGGGGGTGAATGTTGTTGTTGTTGTTGTTTGAGATTAAACCTCCCTACAAGTCAGGAGGTGCGGGTCCTGTGCTCTAGGGAGGCCCGCCGGTGGTGAGGGGCCTAAGCACTGGGACGAGGGGGGTTGGGTTCCCGAAGTAAAAGACGGGGAGGGTTTAGTGGAGAAGGAAGGGGTGTGTTTAATGGTGGGAGGGATGAAGGGATAAGTAATGATTTGGGAGTTTAATGAGTGAGAGACGGGGGGAAGGATGTTTATTGTTGCTGTGGGTCGGGGTTTACTGAAGGAGGGGAGATGATTCGGTGAGGGATGGGCAGGGGGATAGTGAGGGAGAGGTAGTCGTATAACGAAGGAAAGGCGGTGGTATAGAAAGGGGAAGGTGGTCTTATACTGAAGGATAGCTGCTGGTATAGTGAGGGAGTGGGAAGTGGTTGGATAAAGGATGAGAGGTGGAATAGTGAAGGAGTGGAAGATGCTTAACTCCATCCCGGGACAGTGATGAGGGGAGTGGAGGGGCGGCGGCTCAGCTGTGTGGGCCAATCCCCTGAACCAGTCAGCTGTGGAACTCACGTACCCAACTTCAACAGGGGATCTACGTCAGCAACGAGCAGTCATTATGTAATGGACAGTGTGCGCTACGACGCACGTAGTGAGGGTCGCGCTCAGCGGGAGGGTTGGATAGACGCGGTCACCGGGGAGAAGAGACACCCCCGACGGACCCCTTGACTGGTGGCGTACATATGGTGTGTGTGTGTGTGTGTGTGTGTATGTGTGTGTGTGTGTGGGCGAGGGCCCTGGCTTTTTACTGAAGGGAAGAGGGACACAACTCCTTACCCCTCCCCTCCCCTTCATACTCACCCCCTTCTCCTCTTCGTATTCATCCCCCCATCCTTCCCTTCATGCCCTGTCTCCGGCCATTTTATTTCCGGGGTCTCTTTAACCCTCCCTAACCCCCTCCCTGTCATCGCCCTTTTTCCAATCTCTCCAAAGCTTCCGCTTCCCTCCTTCGCTCCTTTCCACCCCACTCTTCTTCCTTCCCATCTTGGTGCAGAACACAAAGGGTTTTCTCAGGAGACGAAGATGAACATGTTCTTTGCTTTAAGTGATAACACTGGTGGTAAGGAGGCTCTTGAAGGTGTTGCCGATACTGAGTGTATGTGTGAAGGGCGAGGATGCTGTAGGAGGAGGAGTCATAACACGGGCCCTGGACGTCATAGAACACGGAGGTCCACCAGTGAATTAGGTGAACTAGAAACTAGAATGGCTAAGGAAGAGACTACGTCATGGTAGAAACATCAGGTGATGGTGATTGATTTTTAGGAGTTTGGTCCCCAGTCCCTCTGCTGTCCCCCTCGCTCCCCCACTGCCCTCCTCACTCCTCCACTCCCCTCCTCACTCCTCCACTCTCCCTCCCTGTCTTACTCACCTCACGACCCCCCCCCCCCCTTGTCTTCCTCGCCTCACCCCCACACTGTCCTTTCCTGTCCTTCTCACCCCTCCTTACTGTCCCTCCCCTAGTCTCCCACTGCTACTCCCAGTCCCCCTCTTCACCCACCTGTCATCCATCTTGAGGCTGAGCCACCATCCCCGGGAGATTACCTCCTGGAACCCGCTTCACATTTTCTTATTAGCTTCTGGACTACACGTAAAAGTCCACCAAGAAGAAGATATTTGCCATTTTCTGTGACCATTTTCCCCCCTCTTGTATTTCCTTCTGTCCCGTCGCAAAGTTAATAATTTTTTTATCGATTTACTTTTTAAACTCCACCTTTTTATTCTTGCTTTATTATAGTCGTTTTTTGTATCATTTATTTCGGGGAATTGATTTTTTTTAGTGGTTTATTCTTGGGCTTCATTGATGATGGTCTGGTAATTGAGGCTCTGGGCTAGGGTGATGTTGGCTTGGAGGGAGCGATAGGATGTAGGTGATGATTGAAGCGTTGTGATTGATAGAGTGTGATGTTTCAGGGTCTGTGATTGATTGATGGTGGTCAGTGAAGGTCTTTGGTTGATGAAGGTTTTGACTGTGATGGTTAGGGTCGGTGATTGATGAAGGTGTTGACGGTGGTGATTGGCGAATTTGTGGCTAACGATGATTAAGGGTGTGATTGACAGTGATGATTGGAGGGCTATGGTTTGCGGTGTGAATGGTGATGACTAAGAGGTCAGTGATTGATTGATTGATGATCATGTTGACTGGGTGGCTTTGGTTAGGGGAAGTGCTGATGGTAGTTTAGGTTGTGTGGTTTATAGATGATTGTTAAAGACTTTGATGAATAATGGTTGTGGTTGAATCTGTGATGGTTGAAGGATGTGGCTTCGTTGGTTGATGATTGTGGCTTGTTGGTTGATGATGATGATTGTGGTTCTGGTGGTTGATGATGATGATTGTGGTTCTCGTGGTTGATGATGGTGATTGCGGTACTGGTGGTTGATGATGATGATTGTGGTACTGGTGGTTGATGATGATGATTGTGGTACTGGTGGTTGATGATGGTGATTGTGGTTCTCGTGGTTGATGATGATGATTGTGGCTTGTTGGTTGATGATGATGATTGTGGTTCTCGTGGTTGATGATGATGATTGTGGTTCTCGTGGTTGATGATGATGATTGTGGTTCTGGTGGTTGATGATGATGATTGTGGTTCTGGTGGTTGATGATGATGATTGTGGTTCTCGTGGTTGATGATGATGATTGTGGTTCTCGTGGTTGATGATGGTGATTGTGGTTCTCGTGGTTGATGATGATGATTGTGGTTCTCGTTGTTGATGATGATGATTGTGGTTCTGGTGGTTGATGATGATGATTGTGGTTCTCGTGGTTGATGATGATGATTGTGGTTCTCGTGGTTGATGATGATGATTGTGGTTCTCGTGGTTGATGATGATGATTGTGGTTCTCGTGGTTGATGATGATGATTGTGGTTCTCGTGGTTGATGATGGTGATTGTGGTTCTCGTGGTTGATGATGATGATTGTGGTTCTCGTTGTTGATGATGATGATTGTGGTTCTGGTGGTTGATGATGATGATTGTGGTTCTCGTGGTTGATGATGATGATTGTGGCAGTGATAGTTGATGATGATGATTGTGGTTCTGGTGGTTGATGATGATGATTGTGGTTCTCGTGGTTGATGATGATGATTGTGGTTCTGGTGGTTGATGATGATGATTGTGGTTCTCGTGGTTGATGATGATGATTGTGGTTCTCGTGGTTGATGATGATGATTGTGGTTCTCGTGGTTGATGATGATGATTGTGGTACTGGTGGTTGATGATGATGATTGTGGTTCTCGTGGTTGATGATGATGATTGTGGTTCTCGTGGTTGATGATGATGATTGTGGTTCTCGTGGTTGATGATGATGATTGTGGTTCTCGTGGTTGATGATGATGATTGTGGCTTATTGGTTGATGATGATGATTGTGGTTCTGGTGGTTGATGATGATGATTGTGGTTCTCGTGGTTGATGATGGTGATTGTGGTTCTCGTGGTTGATGATGGTGATTGTGGTTCTCGTGGTTGATGATGATGATTGTGGTTCTCGTGGTTGATGATGATGATTGTGGTTCTCGTGGTTGATGATGATGATTGTGGTTCTCGTAGTTGATGATGATGATTGTGGCTCGTTGGTTGATGATGATTGTGGTTCTGGTGGTTGATGATGATGATTGTGGCTCGTTGGTTGATGATGATTGTGGTTCTGGTGGTTGATGAAGATGATGATTGTGTGGAAGTATGTGTGTTCTGCTTTACCTCAGGCGTTGTTCTGCTCTGGGCGAGTCAGGTCGTCAGAGAGATGGGTTTTGGAGATAAGATTAAGTCAGGTACAGGTATTAGGGAGAAAGGAACTTTTTTGGGTGGGTGGGTTGGGGGTTGTCACGCACTTCTGGTGGGGATGTGAGGTCGGCGGAGGTAGCAGGTGGTGGCAGGGTCCTTCCATTGGTCCGCCCACCTCATTGGTCCGCCCAAGCCCATGCTCCGGCAAGGGACAGTCTGACCCAAGGTAGCATCGCCGGTGAAGTGGTCGAGAGACTATCGAATGCTCATTTATACCTCTTGAGAATATATATATATATATATATATATATATATATATATATATATATATATATATATTGATCGTAGTTTCCCGCGTTGAACCTCGAACAAGCCTTCTATCCAGTCATGTGTATGTAATGATCTGTTTGCACCGTGCGGGGAGGAAGTTTTAATCTCGTGTAGAGCGTTATCTCTGGGACACTCAGTGCTATCATGCTTCTTAAATTATTTATACTGTTGGCAGTAAGTATGTCTACAGTCATCTTATTCCATTCATCCACCACTTATACTGTAAAACATTTTTTTACAAGTCTTTTTTAAGCGTACTTTCATGTTATGTATGTCTGCTGAAGAAGTTGTTTATCGTTTGGCGTAATTGTAAGGAATGCGGAGATGGTTGGGTGGGTAGGCGGACGGCTGAGGCTGAGGCTTCTTAATTCAAGGGCGTTATGAGGGGCGGGATGTTGCCGGGTAAGTGTATCAGACGGAGGTATTTCAATATGTGTGGCGTTGTCAAGGTCAGGAGCACGCAGGTCACGTCAGGTTAAGCTATGGGGGTCCCGGAACTGTTGCGTCACTCTCTCGGCGTTACGGCTCTGGTATGCCTGAACCGGTGTTACCACTTGAACCGTTATGGTCACGAATTCATTAGTTTGCTGTTCGTACACTCTCTAGTCAGTGTGGTCACATTATCGTACTTGTATTTTATTGCGTTGGTTGTCATCGTCACCCTGACGCGGAGCAGAAGGTGCGCATGCGCCGAGTTTAACGGAGGTATTTCGTAACCCGGGCATCTATGTGCGCCTCCCACATTCCTGGTTTGAGAACACCGCTCAGCGTCCGCGTGTCCACACACGATTAGACTGCTCTTATAAGCCTCCCGCACTCTCGCTAACTCCTCGGGACAACCATGTCCTGCGTGAGGGGAGTGGTCGTGAGTGGGGATGCAGTTGTGCAGGGCTGGCTACCTGGGTACACATAGCACCTGTGCTATGGAGGGCGGGCTACCCAGCTGAGGGCGCAGGGTACCTCCTCTCGTCGCCGTACCAGCGAGTGCTGGCGGGATATGGCAACGCCTCCCTAAGCTAACTGTTTCTCATGTTATTTAATCTTTTTATTTTTTGCCATAATCATGATCGTACAGAAGCAATTGATATTTGATGAATTTCAAGTCTTTCGTGTGCGAGAGGTCGTCTCGGGCTTGATGGAGGCTGTAGGAGGAGGAAGGTGGGAGGGAAGGTGAGGGAGATGGTGGTGTCTGGCATCTGTGCGTAGCGGTACAGCGGCTGGCTGGCGGCGATGGGGCCACCATCACACACAGAGACGCACACACATACGCACATACACACACCTAAAGCTTTACGCACACGCTACGCTCCCACCTGACAGGTCAACAACACCACCAACCACTTCCCATTCTCTAAACACATGTGCTGTTCAATTCATTCCGTGATGAGATACACGGGTGAAAAGTGAAAATATTTAGTGTTAATGAAGCGTATGAATTATTCTAAGGTTATTGAGGCTTGAATTCCGCTAGTAATTTAGCGACTAGTAGCGAGATCATGGAGAAAAGTGTATATGTACTATAACAAGCATAAATATCAGTATTAGATTGTCCAGTTCTTGCAGGAGAGGTGGGAGAGTTAATGTCGCGGAGATGGAGCATGTCATCAGACCACCAGGAGGGTAGAATTTTATCTCGAACTGCAGGAAGCATAACTGACTTACAGGCATATCGTTCTAACACCTGAAGATGACGATGAGACGTGCGCTTCGAACCCAAGTACAAGGCTAACACCTCGAACCCCTTTACGTCGACTGTGAATCGCTTGGATATTTTTAAAGAGTTATCTGGTCGACTTGTCTCCATTGGTGAAGACTCCCGAAGATTTCACCAAGTACCCAGAAGGTAACAGAATCAAGGGAACACAGAAAGGTTGCTTCCAACCACCCAATAGACATGTACTAACTTGTCAACCATGCCGTCATTGAAGTTATGTCTGCATATCTGGGCTAATAATGACTTTGAAACTAGAATTAAATGGAATTAAGTCTTTGTGTTAATTGTGCCTATGATTGCGAATGGATTATGTTTTGTATGCTGATGTGGGATATTTTGTCGTCAGGCAGATGTTTTAAACAGCTCCTATCATCGTTTTCTCTAATTAGCAAAACGCTACTTGATCCGAACGGTTATCGAACAGTGTCATTGTTCTATTGTGCTTCGTAATTATGTGTATGATTATGGATATTTCAGGGTGAGTCAGATTGCCTCATTTTACGTAAGGATAAAGGACCATCCAATGGCTTCATTAAGGGTACCTCATTCATTGATTCGGTGTGTGTGGAAGGGGGGGGGGGGGTAGTCGTAGAAAATGGAACCCCGAACTCCACACAGTGGCGTTGCCTGCTCCATACCCCCGCCGCCCCGGTCCTCAGAGGTCGTGTGTGTCTGTAAGGAGGAAGATCTTGTGGCCTAGCGTAAAGATAAGCCGAGCTTATTTTTCGATGTGAGATGGTGTGTGCGCACCAGTGCCTGTTGTCGCCTCTGGGGCTCTTGGCGCTCTTTAGGTGACACTGAGATATGCCAATCATTGTTACGTGCACAACAGCTGTACCTTATTTTCCGCTACCTAGCTGACAAGGCGAGAGCAACTGCCTTACAGACCCCAAGGTGAGCTAGGAACGCCTACCGCACTATTTTACATTCCCGTAAATAGTGACAAAAGGGGCATTTGATCACACACACACACACACACACACACACACACACACACACACACACACACACACACACACAGCAAAAGAAGTAAATATGAATTAAAAGCCATCGTCGGAGAAACTTAAATGGGAAGAACACTCGGTCATCTCTGAAAACTTTTTTGAAAAGGAACTCCCGGTCAACAGAATATAATCAGAACAGATACTGGTGCCCTGCGAGCAATTTCAGAAGCTCTGCCGCCAACACTGCACAATAAATGTACAAAGGAAAATACCAAAGGAATTCAAACGGCAGCAGTCCATTGGATCCTGTAGGTCGCGGCAGTGTCTGCTTGGGCGTGTGAGCCACGGAATCAGGTAGCATAATGGATCAAAGGAGCAGCGATGCGGCTTGGTCCAAGACTGATGAGTTCTGTAGGTAGAGATGAGCCTGCAATATGAACGTTCGGTATACGTCAGGTTAGGTAGAATAGAACCCGGAGGGCGAGTCGTGAGGGAGGTGGGTTTGGTGGTGAGGCAGGGCAGTGTGTGGGACGTGAGGCAGGGCAGTGTGTGGGACGTGAGGGAGGTGGTAGATCTGTTGGTGAGGTAGGGCAGTGTGAGGAACGTGAGGTAGGTGGGTCTGGCGGTGAGGCTAGGCAGTGTGTATGTGAGGTGAGGTGAGGTGAGGGGGGGGGGGGCGGATCCTAAAAAGGGTCACACAGCCCAGATGGACGACACCCGGGATTTGTCCTCTGCCAGGCAGTAGTGCTTGTGGATGGAGACCCCCACCACTCTCACTCCGTCCTCCCGTTGCTCTCTCTCTCTCTCTCTCTCTCTCTCTCTCTCTCTCTCTCTCTCTCTCTCTCTCTCTCTCTCTCTCTCCCTTGAACTGTACCATTACGATATCAGTCTTACAGTCTGTCCTTAGCTGTTTTCCCCTCATTCGATTCGTATTATACTGTCCCTCTCGAATATCCCTCCCCCACCCACTTACTCCCAGTCTCTTTTGTATGTCACACCCTCCTCATGGCCCTCATAGCCTCCTCTGCAACATGGTTTCTTCTCATTTATTTCTCTTTACTTTCACCTGCATATCCAAGTTATCGTCATTTACCTCCCTCCCTTCCTGGGTTCCTCATAGGAGCAAGTCCATAATTGAGTGGGTGTATCTTGTTTGTGTAAGCAGTGGTAGTTGCGGGCTCGTGTGTGTGTGTGTGTGTGTGTGTGTGTGTGTATACACCAGTGGTCGAGTGTATTGTGTTAATCTCCCGATGATGGAACATTTATGTCTTCATCTGTACCCTTTGTTGTGGTTTTGTCTTGGTTCTTGTCGCATTGTTTCGATTTTTTCCCTTCCGTATCGTCTCCAGCCCAACAGTGGTGATGAGGTTAATATAATGATAATCATATTAACTGGAACATTCCTCTGGGAGAGAGGGTTCACTGTGAATATTACCTCACAGTTGAGAGAAAGACTGGGAAAGGTGAAGTGATGCGAGATTTTTTTTTCATCTTTCTGTAGAAACTGCGCAATGAGAGTGTGTATGCGATGTGGGTGCACATCCATCCGGTAACAGCCAGTGCATTCGTGACCAGACGGTGTGTAGGTTTGGAGAGGGAAGTATTGGTCGCTGTTGTCTTGGAACTCCTTTGAGTATTTGTGGCAACACGAGTCCTTACTGAGGAGAGAGAGAGAGAGAGAGAGAGAGAGAGAGAGAGAGAGAGAGAGAGAGAGAGAGAGAGAGAGAGAGGTTCACGCGTGTGTTTGTCATGAATTTTCACGGAAATATAATTCCGGTGGTTTTTAAAGATGATTATATTTGGGTATGCGCGTATTTACGGACACACACGCATATAATGGGCCCGTCCGCTAGGTGACGTGTGTATCTTCCTGATAAGAACGACGGGGTACTGGTGGCTGCTGAGAGATAAAAAAGCAAAGAGAAGGTATTGTGTGTTGCCCCGACCCGCCTTGTCCCAGGTAAGCTCCACGCCCCACACCATCCCGTCCCGCCCCTCCACACACTCTGCCCCTGCCCGTCCCTCCACACTCTGCCCCGCCCCACCACGCCCCGTGCGCCATCACCAGTTAAAAAATAATGAAATTGGATGATCGAAACCCAGTCAGAAAAAAATAGTTCCTCGAAGTCATTCACATATATCAGGTGGTCGCCCGCTGATGTGTGTGTGTGTGTGTGTGTGTGTGTGTGTGTGTGCCACTATTCTGCTGTGTTTGTGTGCATGGATTTTTGCGGGGAGCCCAGTATGTAGTGTGTGTGTGTGTGTGTGTGTGTGTGTGTGTGTGTGTGTGTGTGTGTATGTCCTTTTCCCCCAAGAAGGTTCCTCCTGCTCGTTCGTCAGCAGCCACCAGCGACGAACCGTTGCCAGGCGCGCTACATGGCTCTCCGTAATCAGTTAACTCTTCATCATCCACGTTGATCATCTTATCTTTTTCCTTGTCCTGCAGTTCGTATCTACGGGTGATAACCGCAGGGATAACAGCACAGAGTCGGCCTTATGGACACGCGCATGTCTCCCGCAGATGGTGGAGAGTGGAACATGATTCGCTGGTTCGGTACCGGTTCCGTCAGATGTCCACGGTGGCATGTTCCTTTACGGTGTTATGAGACATCCGTGGTTCGCTGCTTCGATTCCTTACGGTTCCGTTAGACATCCACGGTTCACTGATTCGACTCCCCTGTTGTCAGACACCCATGGTTCGCTTGTTCGACTCCTGTTCCATTACTCGTCCATAGTGCGATGCCGGTGTTATCAGCTGAACATCCATGATTCGCTGGTTCGATTCATGTTCCATTACTCATCCATGGTTCGATGCCGATGCTATCAGAGAATCATTTGGTTCGTTGGTTCGATTCCGGTTCCGATCAGATATCAGTGATTCACTGGTTCGATTTCGTCTTGGAGAGATTTCAGTCCCCAGTTGTAACTATGTGAGGTTTGTCACACACACACACACACACACACACACACACAGGTGCGGGGAATGACGTCGTAAACATGGCGCTTGTTTACAGTTAGTAACAGCCACTGCTGCACCGTGACGTCCTCGTTTCCAAATGTCGTCAGCTGACAGAATTGCAGTCCATTGTAGTTGCTGTGTGTTTCATTTTCCTTGTGGCTACCTGCGTGTTTGTGAATCTCGTGTTCTTTTGTGATTTATTTGCATATATATATATATATATATATATATATATATATATGTGTGTATATGTGTGTGTGTGTGTGTGTGTGTGTATAATATAGTCCCTGATTTTTTTTTATACACAAATATACATCCCATCCAACGCTAAGTACCCCCATTCATCGATCAGCCTCAAAGGGGAGGATGAACACCTGGGTTGGCTGTGAGCCAACTACCCTTTCCGGGACTCAAACCCAGGCCCGTGCAATCGTTGGGTCGCATTGCTAACCGCTCTACCATGCGCATGCTTGCATGCACGTACACAAGGAGGATATACCCACCTGTTTTTCATGGTTTATGATCTTACGGGGAAGCTGCGCGCATGTGTGTGTGTGTGTGTGTGTGTGTGTGTGTTCGTCTGTGCGTTGCTCTCCTATGTGCAGAAAGTTTATTTTTATATTATAGAGGACGTGCGCGCGCGCTATATTCTTTCTTTTTCTCGCTGCTTATGTATGCACGGGTTTTTGAGCGAAAATGTATTTTTTTCTTTTTTGACGGTCTGGGTGAAGACGTCAAGAGTATGCTATGCTGGGTGAGAGGTGGGCGGGGCGGGGCAGGGGCGTTTAGCGGTGTTGTTGAAGTCGGGGCGGTGAAGATAGGGTGGGGTAGGACATGGGGGTATGCGGTGGAGGGGGTGGGTGTGTTACACAGGGGAAGGGGGTGAGGCAGGGAGGGATGGGGTAGGGGAATGGGGAGAGGCAGTTGGCATAGCTAAGGGCGGGGTATTGCATGGATGGGGTGAGGTAGGGCACGGCAGGGAAGGGGTAATGCAACGTAGTGGATGGAGGTGAGGTAATGAAAGGGAGGGGAAGATGCAGGGCAGGGGAGGAAGTGAGGCAGGGTATGGGGTGATGAGGTGGTGAGGCAGGACATGGCTAGGGTAGGTGTTAAGGTAGGGCGTGGCATGGGAGGTTGGTGTTGAGGCAGGACGTGGTAGGGTAGGGTCTGAGGCAGGGTAGGGGTTGTGGAAGGGCATGGCAAGGGAGGGGTTGAGGCAGGGCAGGTGAGGGGAGGAGAGGGAGTGAGGCAGGGGAGGGGCAAGGGTGTTACAGCGTAGTGGAAGGCAATGACGACAGGAAAGAGCGAGTTAGTGCCAGCCTAAGCTGCCGCCGCTTCACAGCTTAGCTTATTCTGTGTGTGTGTGTGTGTGTGTGTGTGTGGGACTATAGAGAAGGTTATCCCGTGTTTTATCTCGGCAGTGAATGGCGGGGGCGAGAGGGACCGTATAGTATGAATGGAATGGTTGGTTAGTGTCTGGTGTGACAGTGGCGGCCAATGTTGGCCTGTTGGAGATGGCTTGGCGTGGGTGGAGATGGGAAGGATGGGATGGAGTGGAGATGAGCAGGATGGAGATGAAGATGGGAGGGGAGGCTGGAGAGGGGTGGGAGAGAGTGGGGGAGACTGGCTGTGGGATGGATAAGGGAGGCGAGGCTGATTAGAGGGTGGAGAGCGGCGATAAACAAAGCCGGGAGACGGTCGGTAGGGCGTGATTGGCGTAGTTATCAAGTTCTGTGGGAGCTGGGATGGGAGTGATCCTGGGAGAGGCAGGAAGCTGGTGGGATAGAGGGAACTAGTTGGGAGGGAGGGAATGTGGGAGTGGCCCTGGGTTACGGGTGGGCATGAAGCGATGTGGGTATGGGGGAGGGAGGGAGGCTGCAGAGATTATGGGCAACGAACATATCATTACTTTTGGGCAATGGAGGGTCAGCGCCCCTCAGCTGTGTGTAGCGCAGGGTAGTCGTAGCCAGGGGAGGGTCGTGTTTAGTGACGGGGCGGAGGACTTGGCCTCCCCAGGACACGGTCGTCGAACCCCAGGTGTCAGGAGCGGCCCTTTCATCAGCTGCGTCTGAACCGCCCGGGTCCCTTGTGACGTACACCGTCGTGGTCCTCCCCGGCGGTAGAAGTAGCGTGGCACTTGCCGTCAAGCTGATGTCATGCGTTCGGCATGAGAGAGAACGATGTGTCTGTTTTCATCACGTTGTGGATGTGTGTCTTGGTCAGCGTTATCAGTACCTTAGATGAATAATGGAAGTTAGATAACCACATATGGTACCCCTCAACGCTGGTGGCGCTGGTGTCGAACCCTGCTTCCACAAATGGTACTGGGGTTGGCCCAGCTGCTACAGGTGTCACTGGGGTTAGCCCAGCTGCTACAGGTGTCACTGGGGTTAGCCCAGCTGCTACAGGTGTCACTGGGGTTAGCCCAGCTGCTACAGGTGTCACTGGGGTTGACCCTTCCACCACTGGTGGCACTAGGGTTGGCCCAGGTGCCACAGGTGGCCAGGGGGTCTCCAAGTGTACCCTGCTTGGCTCCCCTCATTTCGTATCATTGTATCAGTTGACATTCGTTGCTCCCGGCGCTACCAGTGGTAGTCTTATTGCCGGGGAAGCCATATTTCTTTCTTTTGTTTTGTGTTTATGCTAGGCCTTGAATTGCTTCGTGAAATAACCACTTTTAATATCATTGGTTTATCTCCTGTGTTTATTGTTAATTTGATGCTTGATTCAACTGGCGCATTTGGTTAGTCTGAATTTTTTTTTTGCCTTACTCTACCGGGTTTTTGTGGGTCCCTGACAACTAGGTCTGGGACCTTACGTCACCTTACACCTTACAATGGTTTCCGAGGTCTCGTAACCCCTCAGCTGGGTCTGGAACCTTACCTCACCTTACAATATACCTTAATATGGCTTTGAGGTCTTCCACCGCCACAACTGGGTCTGGGACGGAGCTGTCTTGTTGCTCCCTAGCTCTTGTGTGGTATTTCAAAGCCTCGTATCGTAGTCCTAAATAAACACCACATCCTGGCTGGTCGAGTTCATTTAGTAGGGACATGTCCCTGACTTTTTGAGATACCTGCATACCATGTGTCACACCTAACACAGGACCTTGTTTACATAGGCCAGGATGGTTGTTGGTACAGCCGGGTAAATGTCATATCAGTTTTGTTAATAGTGTTGTTATAAAACGGCAAAATCGCCAGGTTGTCGTAGAACGTAGACTTGGCCTTCGTCTCAAACCGAGCGAACGCTGGGGGTTAGGAACGAGCCCGTGATGCGTGCATCAGAAGTAACATGGAGGCAAATACGTTTCTGGCCATCTTTCAGTGCCAAGCCTTATCACTCAGTCTCCTTATCAGTGGTAATCGTAGGTAAGTCTTTCGGATTTCCTGTCGCCGCTTATCTTGGTGTTGCAGGGTTGGATCCCAGGTTGGAATTCCTTACCTGGTGAAGGAATCGGTGGGTCATTTCCGTTGGTGAGTGTGGAGACAACGAGTCCAACACGGCGGACGCTAGTGAGTTGAGGAAAGTGGAACAGAAAATGAACTTGATGGCAATAAGGACCCTGCGTGCGCGCGCGCGTGTGTGTGTGTATATATATATATATATATATATATATATATATATATATATATATATATAGAGAGAGAGAGAGAGAGAGAGAGAGAGAGAGAGAGAGAGAGCTTTACTGACCGACGCGCATGCAGGGGCCGCCTGGGATCAAGACCCTCATTGGTTCAAAGCCCGGTCGCGGCAGCTGGTCCACAGTCCACCCAGCTGTTCATCCTCCCTATGGGGCTTGTGGATGGCATGCGCATCTAGAACAGGGTGACACACACACACACACACACACACACACACACACACACACGCGCGCGCGCGCGCGCGCGCACAGTCTTGTAGCGCCGACCTTAGCGTGCCTCTTATTCAACCTCCCCTCCATATAGCTTTCGGCCTCCCCTCCATGTAACACTTGATCGCTCGACCTTCCCGGCCCACCTCGCACTAGACCTTCCCATCATTCCAGGCACTCAACCCACACCTCCCCCATCCTTCTGAGCATTCGACCTCCCCATCCCTCAAACCACTCAGCCTCCCCATCCTTCAAGCACTCGACATGCCTACCCCTTACCCGACTTCACTCGACCTCCACTTCCTCCATGCACTCGACCTGCCCATCCCTCCTCGGACTCCACTCGACATCCCCATCTATCCGAACACTCGACTTGCCTATTCCTCCTTCGACTTCACTCGACCGCTGTTCTTCTACACAGCCACATTCCGCCCAGAGAGAGAGAGAGAGAGAGAGAGAGAGAGAGAGAGAGAGAGATCAGGCGCCCATCATTTTGGAAAATATTAGTGTAAGGCTGTGGTCATGAGGAGGCTGGAGTGGCCATGCAATATCTGATGCCATTACCAGCACAAAAGGTGGCCTTGATGCCGCTGTGCCGCCCCATTGTGCCACCGGTGGGGTTGGAAGTCACCAATGTATATATATATATATATATATATATATATATATATATATATATATGCATATATATATATATATATGCAGAACCTTCACTCCACCGTAAAGAGATATATGCAACAATCACCACTGGAAAGAGAAAATAAATACGACGAGTACTTTCGTTTAATGCATCTTATTTTCTCTTTCCTTTGGTGATTGTTGTATATATATATATATATATATATATATATATATATATATATAGAGAGAGAGAGAGAGAGAGAGAGAGAGAGAGAGAGAGAGAGAGAGAGAGAGAGACCTACCTTCGTGTGACCATGAGATTTAAGTTTTTACTCCACCACATCTTCGATGGTTCTCTCCTTCAGGAGGCGCAGGAGGTAGGAGGAGGCCCTTCTTGTGTTCGGTGATGCAGAACCGGAAGGGGATGGAGGACGCGGCAGGAGTTGGGGAAAAGAAAACGGCGGATTTATCCGGCGGGAATGTTTTTTTTTTTTTTTTTTTTTTTTTTTTTTCTCGGGTTTGTGAGCGGCTTTACCCTTCTGAGATTGTGTGTTGTCGTTAGCCAACCGGATCGGTTCCCTCACTTATCCCCCCCCCCCCCTCCCCTTCCCCTGCTTCTCATTGAGCCCTCATGTTTCCCTTTTATTTCCTCCGTTAAAGTTTCTCACACTATCAGACGTTTGGGGAAGAAATTTGCGATACTTCTGTATGCGTCTCCGCCTCCTGGAGTGTGAGGTAAGAGGAATGTCCATTCGTGTGTCGGGAGATTTGAGCCTTGCTCGCTGGAAGGGTAATGTTGCGAAGTTCCAATGGGCCTTCCAGACTTCCAAAGGCGTGTTGAAGACTCCAGCGACTTCCAGCTACAGTTGTAGACGACGTCTGTGTTTATGTGAATTGCGAAGATGCATGTCGTTATTATGGTTAGAATATGATTGGTATTCGAGGATTGGAATATGCTTTGGTGTTGAATCCTTCAGTGAGCTGTGAGGGACAAGTTGACTGACTGGTGTGTACGGTAAAATTGACGCTTAAGGATGGGCAGGACAACTGACATGACCTTTCCCTCGATGGTCTGGTTGTAAGGCACCCCATCGTACTTTCGTGCCCAAATGTCGAACCTTCGTACTTAAGGGCCATATGGCCTCGTGCTCAGGGAGTCGTATTGTCGAGCTCGAGGGTCGTACCGTCGTGCACCATGGGTGTAATGTCTTGACACTCCCCCTTCAATGCAGGCCACGTCAGGAGGGGTGATGACATGCATTAAATAAACGTTCTTGAAAAGATATTGATTTCTGGCTGAGGTCCCCTCCTCTTCCTCCTCCTCCCTCCTCCTCCTCCTCATCATCATGTCTAGAGCGTTGGATTAAAAGGTGTCAGATTCTTTGAAGTTAAGGTCTAAGATGATGTTTGAGGTGGTTGTACACTATAAACGAGGGACGTGATAGACTCTGCACCTCACACCGTCCTTTATAGCGTAAATTTACCGCGACCAGCGTGTTCTGGCAACACTTCGTCGAAGTCGCATCACGCTTTAACGCTGTAGACATACTTAGCCATTACCCTATGAAGATTTCCCTCCTTTTTGATGGTATATATTTACCGTGTAGAGAGGACATAGATGGTAGCAGGTATAACTTGTATATTGTAGCTGTCTCGAGGAAGGAGGGGGAAGTGTGCCTCATGTGATGAGGTGTTTTAACTTGTACTGAATCAGGGTATCGTCGACTCGATGATTTCCCGTCCGACACCGAGCTTTGGGGTTCGAGGTCCCAGACCCAGCTGTTGGGGATAGAGAAGAGTATCGAGAACCCTTTTGAGGTGTACGTAAGGTCAGGTGGGGTGTGGGTTACACATACCAGCTTTCCTCCTACCGACCCCCGGGGACGTCACTTGCACATGACATCAGCCAGACTTGTTATCCTCCACAACCTGATGAAGGCTGGCATCCCTCCTGCTTGCTTGCCCTCCTGCTTGCCTGCCCCTCCTGCTTGCCTGCCCCTCCTGCTTGCATGTCCTTCCTGCTAACTCAGCTAGATAAACAGGTCAGCCTGGGGGAGACCTTCACGGATGTTGCATTTGATTCGTTCGTTAGATTTTAAAATACAGACACCAGGGTTTGTTTATATAATGGAGTGATGACGTCCGGTGAATGTGAGGAGCTCTGGGGGCTCTGGCGCTGCCTGGATGACCTCGGGATGGTGTTCCGTCGTCTGAACTTGACGTACTTCTGCAGTAGGCCTCGTAGGGGTTGTTCTGCAGGTGGTCTCGGTCTCCAAAGTTTAGTAGTACCCATGACTCGAGAGAGATAGTCTTCAAGACTCACTCCCTTTTTAATGCACAGACTGATGGTTGGTGTTCGTCATTTCGAACCTGCCGAGGTCCGAGTTCGAATCTTCTGTTCGACCTTGTTACCCCAGTCATTCCTTTTCCTTCTCCAGTCAGGGACTTGCGATGAGGTTGCATCTTGGACACACACAACCCTTCTGTCTCAGTTGACAGGTGGAGGTTCGCACCTCCAGAATTTCTAGGAGCGAGACGACCTGGTGGTTAGGTCTTATACCTTCTGTAGGAGGAGGAGCTGTAGGTCTTATGCCTTCTGTGGGGGAGTTGTTCGTTCTTGTTCCCCCTGTGGGAGGAGATGTTATATCTTCTACCTTCCATAGGGATAGGTGTTATGTCTTCTGTCTTCCGTAGGAGGAGGTTTTTAGGCCTTTGCCTTCCGTAGGAAGGTATTTCTGTTACGTAGAACAATAACAAAGGGGTAGAAGTCCCAGTTTGCTTATGATCAGATCTGATCTAGTTTTACGTTTGATCTCAACGTGCTGATCAAATACAGTATCCTGAGTGGACGTAAGATTCTTGGAAGTGCAAGGTGGTGTAAGATCTTGGCTCACGTCTGTCCCCCTTCAAAGCTTGAAAGAAGAATAATGTATGTATTAAAGAATGAGAGACGAAGGGCATGCCAAAGTAAAACAAGCTGATGTCATGCCGTATAAGAGAGTTGAGTTCCTGGAAGCCTGGGAGAAATAATGAAGTCATCTATAAACCTGACAGACTGACTGGCTGGCTGGGGAACAGTGTTTTATCAGGGGAACAGGATTGCCTCGATGAAGACCTGATGAATTTACGACAACCCGAGAAGGGGTTGCAGCTGAAGCCCCAGTCTTATGATACATACATAGAAGTTAGGTGAATTGTGTATATATACAAGGAAGTTAGGTGTGTTACGTGTATATACATAGAGGTTCGGTGAATTATGTATACATACATAGAAGTTAGGTGAGTTATGTATATATACATAGGTGAATTATGCATATGTACTTAGAAGTTAGGTGAATTGTGTGTAATAATGGAAGTTTGAAAAAAAGGGGGTTGAATGTAAAAGTGTTCGTATGAACCTAGGTTGCTTGTTCAGCAAGCACAGAATGCTCTTCTCTCAGGACACACACACACACACACACACACACACACACACACACACACACACACACACACACACACACACACACAGCTTGTGGAGGGAGGAGGGAAGATTTTTAGGGGTGGTGAGGCATATCTCCCCGCTACACCAGCACACCCTGTCTCCTGTGTAAGGAACGCCCAGACACTGTGGAAGTGTAGCCTCTTAAGTCTTCGCTGATCATAATGATCGTAGTAAAAGTTTTCCTTTGCTTTTGACTCGATGGTCACCTCCTGCTGTATGTCTACCCCCTGACACTTCATCAGTATATCAGAAGCAAAATGAATACTGAATAACCTCCCTTCTCGTTACCCCATCCTACCTCAGACTGCCCAGATAGGCGTGTTTCCATGTTCCGTGTTGACAACCACATGTTGTATGGAATAATGTTTTTTTCTTTTTTGTAATACTCCAGGAGCCATTACCAATCTTGCTCATGGGGAAAAGATGATTGAAAAATCCCTCCCATTCCCGTCTTTTTCACTGCCGGATATCGCCATGTATACGTATATCTCCACGTGATTGGCCACGTCCGATCGGCAGTTCACACTCCACACACTTGGCATGAGTTGTGCATCTCCACCTCGAGCTTCAGGTCTCCAAACTCTTCCCAAATGATTAAGGTTCCGCCTGACGTCTGCCCTCTAGTCGTGCTGAGGGCTTGAGTGGCACGTCCACTGGTTTAGCAGGACTGTCACCCATTTGCCCGTGTGTGTGTATGTCAGGATGCAGCAGTAACCGTCGATGCAGATCAGAGTACGAGATTGAGAGTCTGTGGACTTGGGAGTGTAATGTTGCATCACACTGATGTAGAAATGGTGTGAACATGAAGAGAGTTGTCCGCGGCCAAGCCCACACTCCTCGACAGGTAAAGACGGACCCGGGAACGAGAAAGTGAAGGGTTTTTGAATTCAGATGTCAGGAATACACTACTTTGGACGGGTTCGTGCATGGAGACTGCCAACCATATGTTCTTGTGAGGAGACCAGACGAAGAATAAGAAACATGAAAGGTTTAGCTTGGCCACCAAGAGCACAGAGTATGGAGAAAAACAGAACCAACTCATTGTATCCGAGACCAAAAGATGACCAGAGTGTTGCTATCACTAGAAACCGGTTTTCGTATGAAGTAATACTGATACTACTAGAAACCACTTTTATGGTACCACTAGAAACCACTTTCATGGTACCACTAGAAACCACTTTCACGGTACCACTAGAAACCACTTTCACGGTACCACTAGAAACCACTTTCATGGTACCACTAGAAACCACTTTCATGGTATGTAGAGACCGTATATTTGTAAATAGAACAACTAGAAAACATTCTCTTCTAGCCTTTCAGTTTCTTTGTAATTTCACGTGACAGCACATGTAGATGTAGATATTTCATTTTCCATGTGGATTGGCGTTCTGAACAAGAAAAAAATATATATGGTTGCTCGTAGACTCAAATGTAATGTCGATCGCTCCAGTCAGGCGCAGAGGAAGTGCTGTTAAGCAGAAAATGGGATACGTGCCGCTGTGTTTATAGAGGCCTTAGAAATAGAAAGGCCCTCAAAAGCCAAATGGCCGTCGCCCAGAAATTGCTTCCCATGCACAACGCAGACGATGTGTGGGGGAAACGGAAATGAAAACGAGACGAGACGGGATCAAACGATCGTAAGGTCAGGTCAAGTCAGGTCAGGTCAGGGCAGCCAGAATTCGGGCTGCTTGTATCATTAGGACTTGACTTCCAACAGAGTAAGGCGTGGGTCAGCTAGACCAGTTTATAACAGTCGTCACGACCTAGATGTTAGAAGCGTAACGCATGTTTTCACAGAGCTCTCAGGACATGATCAGAGTTACAACGCAGCTTTTGACAGTTCTCAGGACATGATCAGAGACAAGAGCTGGTTTTTTTTTTTTTTTAGCATTGGTATCGAGCCCTGGGCCTTAGTGTTTTAACAAAGCTGTCAGGACCTGTTTATAAGAATGCAACACAGTTTCAACAAAGCTGTCGAGACCCAGACCACAGCGTTACAACAGAGGTCTCAGGAGAAGGATTAGCAGAAGCCAGCATAGATTACAACATTGCTGTTAAGACCCTTGCATTGTTCGCACCATGTACCAGGGGTGTAAGTAACAGCCCTCACAGCACCTGGGGACTTGTTATTTGAAACAGTTGGCCGGTACGTTCCCCCTTAGCCAAGCTTTGCCTTTACTAGATATACGTGCCATCATGACACTAGGCCAACATCCTGTGAAATGGGTTGAGGTAAAAGGCCTCCCCTATACGGAGGCATGAGGAATGGGGCGTAGGCAAAAGGCGCCCCCTCGCTTACAGAGGCGTGAGGACTGTGCAATGTGACTGGAGGGACGAACATGAAGGGATGACTTTTTAGAGGAGAATTTCCGTAGGTGTGACTGGAGGAGGTGGGAGGAGTCGCTCAAGGATTGGACTTCAAGAAGTCTGTTCCTTTGTGTGTGCAAGAGCCGTCATCATTCTCCGTTGGCACTGCATAATTACTTTATAAAGCTGCAAGTCTTGACTTATCATACTTTATGACAACACAGAGAAAGCAAATGCGCAAAACAACAGACCTGCTTACAATCGCAACACTTTAGAAATTCCAGCCCTAGTACAGGTTTTCTGAGGGGACATACCACACCACACATGATGTGGACGTGGACAGGAAATAGTGATGTATCTTGTGGGGGATTTCTGCCTGAGTAGAATATATGATACGGCCATAAGTATCTCGGTAGAAGAGCAGACACGCGTGGATACAAGTGTTTGCCTCGCCCACACCCGTCCCAGTGAAATTACAACGTCTGTGCCTTCAAGCAGCAGTTGCTATTGCTCTGGCCAGCAGTATTTGCGGAAGGTGAGGGTGGGGGGGATCCGTGTGTGTGTGTGTACACCAGGTGAGGGTGGGGGGGATCCGTGTGTGTGTGTACACCAGGTGAGGGTGGGGTGGATCCGTGTGTGTGTGTGTGTCTACACCAGGTGAGGGGGAATCCGTGTGTGTACACCAGGTGAGGGGGAATCCGTTTGTGTACACCAGGTGAGGGGGAAATCCGTGTGTGTACACTAAGGTAAGGGGGGAGTCCGTGTGTGTACGCTAGGTGAGGGGGAAGGCATGTGTGTACACCAGGTGAGAGGGATGAGAGAGCATTGGTCTCGCCTCGCACAAGGGGGCAGGAAGCCGCCACACTTAGCCTGAACCCTTCCAGGTCGCCTCCAGTGCACGTTGAGATTAGCAGCTGGAATCAGAGTAGCGAAAAATGGAGTGGAGAATGTACCCTTTTTTTTTTCTTTTTCTTTTTTAAGAAGCTGGGTATGTGAGCGAGAGAGACAACTCAGAGCTCTTTTACAACCTGAGCTGAGTTTGAATAGAAAGCTGACACCCAACATCATCTGTCCGGACCTGCAAACACTGAGACGTGCTCGAGCGAAATTCTGAGAAGGCACTGGTATGAATCTGCGAAATGGTGAGACCCAGAAAACAGCAGGACAGAGTTGGGAAAGTATTGGTTGAGGCAGTAAGAAAGAAAACGAGCTAAGTACTAGGAAAGACGCTGCCATGAACTTTCCATTGAACTTATGAATAATCACAAAAGATCGACTTGGACGTTTAACGATCTTTCCTTGAGCAATGATGCTCCGCGGAGAAGCTCAGGTCAGATGCCACCACCTTCGTGCCCATAGGACACCGAGGTCATGGATCTTTCGTAAGAAGTCCTTGGAGGTATTAGCAGTAGCCTGTCCTGCAAAAAAAAAAAAAAAGCCATGGCTCCTGTTATATAGTTCTGGAGAGATCTGAACTTAGGGTAGACATGCCAAAGGGGATTCCAAAATGTGTGGTTTTCCAATAACATTAGCAGGGCGAGAGAATTGAACTGCTTGTTTCAGTCGTTGGTTTGCCATGTAGTCTATACCATTTCCCTTGCTGTAGCGTGGGTAATGTATTACAGATACTTAAACAACAAATGAGACGCACAGTTTGGGTTGAGACGGCTTGATTTAGCTGGAAGATCAGACCTCCCTACTATTGCCTAAACATTCTCTACATTTTTAGAAGTCCTTCTTGTCAGAGAATGGCCATCCAGACGTAATGAAGGCCAGTGAGAAGTTTGATTCTTTACCTGACGAGACCTGCAGAAAGTTAAACTGGATCCTCAACGCCCCTTCCAGTTGATCGTAGGAGGAAACGGGTAACTAGATGGGCTCCGCTGGGTTTGTTGGTAAAACTTCCGTTTCTCAAGGAAGATGCGCCGTGTACCCCGCACCTCTGGAGTGTTATCGACAACGCCAGCTGCAGGAGAAGTGGTAGACACCAGCATACAGTCCGATGGTCTCATTCGGTGGAGGTCGCCGTCACAGAGAGAGAGAGAGAGAGACACGCAGTCAAGTCTTCCAGCCAGCTACCGAGGACTACATGATGTTTACTGGAGTCAGAGTTCCAGCACGGTCCAGGAAGGGAAGAAGTGGGGGGGGAGAGAGAGAGAGAGAGAGAGAGAGAGAGAGAGAGAGAGACAGACAGACAGACACAGAGACAGAGAACAGAAGGAAAAGAGGACACATGACACCATGACAATGGGAGTTGAGCGGTGGGGCCCAACTTGCAGTTTAGTCGAAAGACTTTTTAAGACATTATATACCGTGTACATTATGTACCATTTACATTATATACCGTGTACATTATGTACCGTGTACCTTATGCACCATTTACATTACCGTGTTGGAAAGGAAGAATGGGAAGCAAGTGGCACGCCCGAGACGAGACGGTAGAGGGTGATGGGAGGCTGGATCCTGAGAGCCTGTTCTGAGAAGAACCGGAGGCAACGCTTCTCAAAACACTCGTGTGCTCTCCCAACTGGAGAACAGGCCAGCGAACACCGCCACCTTTCAAGACCAGCAGAGGTTGTCACGGGCTGGTCACTATCATCAGTCAGACATCAGATTATATTTGACGAAGCTTAAGAATACTCCTGTAGTCACCTCTTGGAAAGCATACACGAGGTCTATCGTATAGCGTCTCCATGAAGAGTGCTGGTAAGACTAGTCCCGATCATGAGTGATGTGGACGATGTGGTGTAACATGGGCAGTCAACTCCCATCTGGAAGGAATAGGTGCCAGAGCTCCGTCAAATCCACTCACTGGGAATGTGAGAGACATCATTTTAAGAGGTCGCCGCCGCCTTCGATGCTGTGAAGAGAATGTCTAGTCACCTTAATATATATGTGATCAGCTCGGCTGGGGCGGATGTGTAGGCATGCGGGCTGCAGCCGCTTGTGGAGTTGTAGTTATTATGCCGTGGCATTCCTCATAGAAGGAGGAGGAGGAGGAGGGTGGTTGAGTATTCCTGGATGCTGGCGTTGTAGACGGACCTTCAGAATCCTTACTCGCACGCCGGAGGTGTCCTGTAGATGTTGCGAGTTCCGTGTTTTTCCAACACAGTGGGCGAGGGCGACAACACACCACCCCTCTGCGCACGACGTTACGACCTAAGGGCATGATGGTCCGGGCTGAAGGGTCAGGTCGAAGACCAGCCAAAGGGCTGTGCTGTCGTTCTCAGAGAGTTGCGCCGTCGTGTTTCATGGGTTGACTCCAACCTGAGGGAGGAGGAGCTTCAGGTGGTTGGTGAGTCCGGGTCCGGGTCCACGCCCACCCGTCCGTCCGTCTAACTCTTGACACGCATGACACTCAGCCGTCCATCTATCAACATGACACTCATGACACACATGTGACCCGTCTATCATGATGCATGACACGTCCACACATTACGTGTTGTGTGTGTGTGTGTGTGTGTGTGTGTGTGGACGAGCACCCGCCTTCTGCCTCTCACGCTAACCCCCATGGGTTAATTATAGACGGAGGCAATAAGAAGGTAATTTTTGATAAAGGTGCTGTTAATGATGATGATAGGGAGCGAGTCTGCCCCATTTCCGTGATCAAGACAGCTACCGTCATGATGACTCACACGATCCCTGTTATTTGCTCACTCACCGTCGACTCGACTTCTTTATGTATTTAAAAAGGCTTTTGTTGGTATGAGTAAACAATAGCGTCTGTGAGAACGTAGATATATGTAGGATGAGGTGGCTGCAAGCACAGAGCGTACAGCGGGTACCATACATCGACATCAGGAGGGTTCTGAGGTGCGGCTGTTAACATAAAGGTTATAACAGCTGAGCCATTGAGACTTGCAGAATTATTTGTCCCTGGGAGTAGACGAACAACAGACCACAACCCACGTCTCTCCTGCGTGTCGTAGAAAGCGACTGACGAAGGGGGCCCGGGGAGGGGAGCTGTGGGACGGTAGGAAATCCCACGCCCCTCCTGTTGTCACCCCCAGTTTTTACAAGTAGGAATAGAAGGAGCCAAGCGAAGACTTATTCCTGGAAGGTTAAGTCGCATGTTGGTGACGCTACCTTGCTCACGTGGGCAATTGTATGGGGGTGGTGGGGGAGCGAGATTATTGTACTGACGAACCGTGGTTAACTGTTTTGATGATATAATTAAGTATTAACGTAAGTATGAGGGTACCAGGAAATCTTGAGTTTTCACGTCACCAGTCACCCATGAAGAACTTCGTCAGATCCCTATGAAGTGTCGGGCAAGAAAGAACCTCTCCTCCTTGGTTCTAGGAACGGCTGATACAGGCATGATGGTGTAGCTGGCCAACCTGGCCGTGTGTAGGTGGCCATGATGCCAGCCGGGGGGAAATAATGGTTAGTCATGTCAGCAAAAAGGTTGCAGGGTAAGTGTAAATATTGAGAGAGCCGAGTCATTGTGTCTCAGGAGGGAGCTGAGAGAGAGAGAGAGAGAGAGAGAGAGAGAGAGAGAGAGAGAGAGAGAGAGAGAGAGAGAGAGGAGGGGGGTTATCCGGTGAGCACCACGCCGCCGCCCTTTAAGGGTCAGGCCAAAGAGCAGGCCATCACACCCAGAGGTCGCACAGTCCCGCTCAAGGGTCACCACCAACCTTCGTGCCCAGGGGATCGTCCCGTCGTCCTTTTGATCAAAGGATCCCACCTTCGTGTCAAAATATTTAAGGTTACAGTATATGTAAAAGCAGGAGTGTTATTCGAGGCCGTCAGACGGTTGAACGGTGTCGTGGACGCTGAAGATAACGAGAGGGGCCGTGAGGACGAACGCCCCCAGAGGCCACAGACCCCTGGAGCACCGTGGGAAGACGTCGGAGGAATGCCTTGTAGGAACCTACCTCCGTGTGTCGGGTGGCGGTCCTCCTCTCGGGGGTGTCGAAGTGTGAGGAATGACTCTCCCTCGCCGTTGTTTGCCAAGGAAGGGTCACAGACCCTTGCAGATAAGACTAGACAGTCTTGAGACTATGGGAACGGAGAATTGATTTGATTTTAAAGTCTCTTTTTTTGTTTTGAGAAGTGAGGACGTACGTGTCTTCTGGTTACTGTTGAGGTAATGACGTGTTTGATGGATGGAGTTACTTTCGTTACCTTTTGATTCAGCTTGGTTTCCAGGCAAGCTATTGGCTTGTCAATGAACGACCATCTTCTCCAGTCCAGTCAGTCTTGTCTCCAAACCTTCCAGTTTCCCCTAAGGTAAAAAAAAATGTCGGGTTGATGATTTCTAAGTCCTCCCATTTCATCCATCCAGGTTTTCCTCCCATTCCGTTCATCTAGATCTTCCGTTCCATCCATCCAGGCCTTCCTCCCTCGTAGTCCTGTTCCTCCAACTCCCAACATTTCCATCTTGGCCACTTACTTTTGGGGGCATCCTCTCCAGATCTCCCCCCAGCCATCTTTAATGCGTTTGTTGTTGATCAGCACTCAGGCTGTGTGTTGGGGACGATGTATAGGTCATGCTGTGAGCACTAATTTGCTGTGGGTCTTGGGCGATGGTTGATGCCTGATCGGCCGTGATCAGGGAGGCTTAAGCTTTACACACGATCTGGCTTAATAGCTACCTTGCATGGTGACACTTCCACGTGAGTTTGTGGGCAGTTTAAGTAGTGGAGTTTTCAGAAGTGGCACGTTATTTGTAGGTAGTTTCAGCTGTGCGCCTCGAGTTTGTGGGCACTTTAAGTTGTAGCTCGTGAGTTTGGCAACAGTTTGAAGTACCACGTGAGTTTGTTGACAGCTTAAAGAGTACCTCGTGACTTTACTGACGGCTTAAGCCGTACCACATGGGTTTATTGACTGTTTAAGCTGTACCACATAAGTTTACTGACAGTTTAAGCTGTACCACATAAGTTTACTGACAGTTTAAGCTGTACCACATAAGTTAACTGACAGTTTAAGCTGTACCACGTGAGTTTATTGACAGCTTCAAGCTGCACTCGAGTTTGTTAACAGTTTGTGATACCCCATGAGTTCATGGACAGTTTCAAGAATATTACGTGACTTGGTTGACTGAATCAACAGGATCAGATTGTCTGGTCGTAAACTACTGGATTTGGTTGACTTGCAAGTGTAAGAAGTACAACGTAAGTTCATTGGCTGAGGGTAAATTTGACTAAGAATGCGAGCAGTACCACATGACTTGATTAATAGCTTAGTGTACTGATTAATAGCTTAGTGTACTGGTGATTATAACGACCCTGGTGGATTATTTTGACTACTGTGTGACCAGTCATCACTTAGTGATAAATGTAGTTGATATCAATGGTACGGATGTTGAAACACAATATTATTATTTACTATTATTATTATTATTATTATTATTATTATAATTATTGTTGTTGGAGTAGTAGTATTCCAGCTTTTGACTTTATTCTTAAAGGCACACACACACACACACACACACACACACACACACACACACACACACACACACACACACACACACACACACACATTTTTTGTGTCAGATTTTAAAGTAAGATTTTAGATTTTTAAGTAAGATTTTTAAAAGCCTTTTTTTTTTTATACCCTTGATGAGTGCATGTTGAGTGTCCTCCAGGATGTGTTGATATAGTCTCATGTGTTGCCTTGCCATAGCACCAGATGTGCCATGCTAACTCCACTGTCTCTCTCTTTTGCAGGTACGTTTGAGAACCGTCTGTACTCTACGGCTCCGGGCAAAACAGGTGTGTAAAAAAAATTGGTGTGTGTGTGTGTGTGTGTGTGTGTGTGTGTGTGTGTGTGTGTGTCTCAGTCCGCATGGGTGTATGTTTGGTGTGTGTGTGTGTAATCGTAATTACCCATTTGTACTCTCAGGGAAGGGAGTTCTACGCTCATGGGGCTCCATTTCTCGAACTTTTATCGTACAGGGTACTTCAACTTCAGTATGGTATCCGCATACACACATTCCTCACTCAGTTTATTCCAGTCGTCCACTACTCCTGTCATGTAATTTCTTTAATTCTTTTTTTGACAAGTTGTTTTTTCTTTATTTTATGGGTGTTGTGTCTGCATCTTTGTAAGACCTCTTCCCAGTCGACACGATCTAGCTGGGTTTGGACGAAGGCCACCTCACTCCGCTCCCTTCCCTGGTAGACGATGCATGTCCTCCGGCCCCATACCGTAACTCGGCTCCATTAACTGTTGGTATTATGTTTGCTGCCCTCATGGTGGAGCTTCTCTATTAACTTCTTTATGCTTCATGAAGTGCGGTGACCAACTTCGAGAAGTATATTCTAGTTCTGGCCCTAATGTACTGTATGAACAGTGTGGAGAACATTTCCTGATCCATGTTCTGCCGTGCGGTGGCAGTGTTTACCCGCAGACATCTGTTCTTTTTACAGTTCTCCTGAGATGGGGCTCTGGTGACTTATTAAGAATACTGTCGGCTCTCCAAGTCATTTTCTCACAGATCCCTGCAGGTTATTTACTACATGATATTCGAATGGGAAAGGGTAAGTAAAGAGGAGGGGCTGGTGAAGGGAACTGTAAAGTTAGTGTTGTTGTTAGGTAAGGGAAAGGTGGTAAGTTGTAAGTGATGAGGAGAATTGGGTGGTGTTGGCGAGGTGTAAATGACCGTTCGTGTTGAGCGGGTGGAGATGTAAATGTTGGAGGTTGGGAAGCTGGCGTGATGTGAAAAGTTTCGTGTGGCGCTTGGGTTGTGCAGGAGTAAATGACGGTGTTGGTGGGGAGGTGTAAGTGATGGAGCGTTGGGTTGGTGAAGATGTAAATGTTGGAGTGATGGATGACGAGATAGGAGAAAGTTGGAGCAACAGTTGCTCGCACTGGCTTTGTAAACTTGTGTGTAAACAAGGAGGAACCATTTGGTCCACTGCTTCCCGCTAGATGATGGCTCTGGCTGGACACGGTCGCCTAAGGGAGCAAGGATATGGAAAATTATTGATTTTTTTAAGTTGTTTACTGTGAAATTTATTGTACGATGGTTCTTTAACATTTTCAAATCAAGTTGAATTGTGATTCTGTGAGCAGGACGGTACACACAACCTCTTGAGCAAGACGTTATGACCTTGAGCATGACGATACGACCCTTGAGCACGACGGTACGACCCTTGAGCACGGCGTTACGACCATTGAGCTGGACGGTACGACCCTTGAGCACGGCGTTACGACCATTGAGCTCGACGGTACGACCTTGGAGCACGACGATAAGACTTGAGCTGGACGATACGACCCTTTGAGCACGACGGTACGACCCTTGGGTTATGATGGCCCTGGCCTTTGACCTGACCCATCGGAAGGAAAAGCTAACAGAGGATTTTATCCCCCCCCCCCCCCCCCACCTCGTACCTGCTGTAGGACTTTATACCCCTGTTGTATAAACTGTAGACTACAGTGACCAGAACCACATAACTGTACCTTCTGCTTACCGTAGTGCGAGGGGGGGAGGCCAGTGTACGAAGGACCTCTCGTATGACCAGGAAGGTATATATTTATGGCCAATAGAACTCTGCTCTTTATTACACCTGCTGCGTGTTAATTACCCGTTACTGACGCAGAGTAATTGATTACCCCTGTATTATTGTCTCGCTGTGCAGTATGGGGAGGGAGTTTGGGTATGATGATAATGATAAGGGAAAGTAATGCTGGTAATATTGATAATTTTTTGCATTTGAAACTATATATTCGTTTAATTGCACGTGTACAAAGCTTTTTAGTGATATGATGATGATAACTTATTGAATTAATTGTAGCAAGGGCTGAAAATATGCAGATGAAATGCGCATTATAAACGGGATATTAAAATGTTTGTGGGAGATTACATGAATTCTTTTTTTTTTTTTATGACGCTGACATTGGGTTGGCAGTCCCCTGTAATTGTTGATAATGGTCATGATGGTTTGGTTAGCTTGGGTTGGGGCTGTTCTTTGGAGCGGTCAGCACGAGCGGTGGTGGGGCTGGATACCGATGCGGTGCCGAACTGCAACTCTAGGACGAGGGATATCAGATGGCAAGAGGTAACGGTGGCGCATCGGGTAACTTACTTACCTTTTTGCACGGTTATGGGAAGGTAGAGTCCTGCATTCGTAGGTGGCTCCAGAAGCTCTTGTTCATATCTTTCTCCACCATATTGCATCTTTTTTTAAACTTTTTTCTTTTTTTGTTTAGCATTCACGATGTCATCTCTGGGATTATCCCATTCATTCTCCGCTCGTATGCTGCAAGTGTGCTTGACCTTATCTAGCGAGTGTCTCGCTTAATTTCACGTTATGACCTCTGGTTGTTCTGTCGTGTGTAACCTTCCAACGACATCGTCCAACTGGTTTTTTTGTTTTTTTTACAAACTTAAATGTTGTGATCAAGTCGCCTTTTCTCTTCTCTCGTCCTCGGTGGACATGTATATATGGCCTCTCGCGTATATCCCTTTTAACTGTTTTATTGTGTTACCATTCTTGTTGGCCCTCCTCCTGGAACTTCCCAGGTGCATCTTAAAGTGCATCTTTGTGCATCTTAAAGTGTGGTGATTAGACATGACAAGCAAAGATTTAGCGTAATGTACAATGCGAACTGTTTACTGGATATTCCCTTTGTGTGTGTGTATGTGTGTGTGTGTGTGTGTGTGTGTGTGTGTGATGAGCAGCATTTAGTTGTTAATTGAGTTTTCGTGAGTTAGATTGGTCTACCTTTATGTTTATTGAGCTCTGAGTTAATTGGTTTGAGCCCTGTGAGTTAATTGGTCTTCTTAGATATTAATTAGGCTTCACGAGTTAAATATTTAACGGTTCTTCCAAGATGTTAATCGTGCCTTAACATACGAGTTCTAGATTCTGAAGTTTGGTTTCTCAATTGGTCTTCCTGGATGTTCCTTGGGTTTCATAAGATACCGTCATTGTTTTCACCCTAGATGTTAATCGCGCCTTGAAATTTGTGACTTGGATTTTAAGTGGGTTTCTTAAGTTACTTGGTCTCTGTAGATGTTAAGTGAACTTGGTGGGGTGTTCACTGTGTTCCCACTCATGTTCAGTAGATGCTTCACTGGTGTTATGTGGGTCTGGACGATGGGCTTCACCGAAACCTAGGATCTGTGCTTCGCAGTCAGGCTTTTGAAGGTAATTAGGTGCATTTGTATACGTTAATTACTCTATTTTTCGTTGATGGGTATTATTTCGGCAGCGTGAATGTTGAATGGGCTCACGGATGTTAATTACCGTGGTGACTGCGTCATGAGAATTAATCAGGCTGCCTAGTGATTAATTGAGTTGCATGTTAGCTAATGGAGGGTACATGTTTTCACTGTGAAGGTCTTTTTAATTGTTGATTGGTCTTCGACCGTGTTGATTAAGCCGTATGTACTGTAAATAGGTTCTCCTTTGTGTAAATTGGCTTCGTTTGCAAGACAAATAGTCCTAGTCGAGGATTGAGTAGGATTTCAGTAATAGGGTAACTGAAGCTAGGGAAAGTGTAGTCGGACTTCAGTAATAGGGTAATTGAAGCTAAGGAAAGTGTAGTCGGACTTCAGTAATAGGGTAATTGAAGCTAGGGAAAGTGTGTTATTCACGGAAGCTTGGGTTGTTGGGCGGCGGCGATCCGGATGTCGGACAATGACATGGAGGTTGGTTCTGTATTATGCGAAATTAATTGAGGGGAGGATCTTGAAGGTGGTAATTATGGGTCATAGTGGCGTTAGCGTAAACATCATTTATATGAGGTAATGTGGAGGTGTGCTCCTTCCCGAAGCCAAGCTTTCGACTCTCTCAGACATCCTAGGAGGTGACGGACCTGGCTTTTTCCGTAGTGGTTTAGCATCTTGGACAGTGTGAGTGGTAGGGATGTACTCTTTGAGGAGGCATGTACTTGGGTTCCCTCCCGTTGGATTGCCAGTCGTTTCTCTAGGCGCGGGAATGTCGAACCGATGGAGCGAGTGGCGAAGATTCGTTTTCTGAAGAAGCATTTAAAATTTAGTCTCTTTTGAGTTGTGTACTGGGTGAGCGCATATTGGACTGAACGAACTCATACGAGAATTAAAGCTCATTTCGCATTGATGTCTCTCTCTCTCTCAAGGTTATGTTAAATTCCAGATATATTGTCACACCGTAGCACTGAAAAGGATGGAGTTTGCTAAAAGATTTGATCAACCCAGAGAAAACGGGATCGGCTGAAGGAGGAAGATGTGGCTCTGGTAGGGCGGAGGTGGGCGGGCGAAGGGAGGCCGGCAACTAGGCTGGGAACGCCTGAATGAAAATAGGGACGGAGGAGGTGTTGCCCCTTGAGTAAGCCAACTCCAGCAACCCTACCTCGCACCGTAGACAAGAGCAGGTCAGGTGAGACGCGTTAAGACCTGGAGTCTGTAATGGATAGTAGGTTGCTATTGACCCGTTAAAGCGATGGTTCAGAGCAGTTAGAAGGGGGTGTTACAACATCAGGCATGAAAGCGTTCGTAAAGGCAGTGCGTTACAGTGAGTCTTCCACCCTCCCACTCCCTTGTTACGATCTCTCCAATTATGGAACAAACCTGGGGAATTAGTGGAACGCATTAACACACACTTCAGTACACTCGTCTTGCTCCCTCTCCACCCACCCATGAAGTCTCGACTACAATTAGAGCCCAATTTAGTTGCATGAAAGAGAACTATATATATATATATATATATATATATATATATATATATATATATATATATATATATATATATATATATATATTCCTACGAGTCCACGGGGAAATGAAGCACGATAAGTTCCCAAGTGCTTTTTCGTGTAATAATCGCATCATCAGGGGAGACACAAGAAAGAAATATAACAGTTAATTGTTATTTTGGTTACGCCGGCGTTTAAACTCTCGAGCTGTAAACGGTGGCTTCGCTGGCCAGCTACCCTTTAATGCGTGAGGAGTTGACATTTGTGTTTGGTAGTCAGCTGCTTTTAAAGGTAAACATTGCTTGTTGGAGGCACACGACTCAGGGTAACGATGGGGGTTAAGCTTAAGTGATGTTCTACCTCCCGCTGGATGGACAGACATCACTCCCTCACTGGGCACTAGGCTGTACAGGGCAGATGTTCTCTTGGAAGAATTATAGACTGCTGTTTGGGCCACTGTGAGATGTACAGGCCTTCTTTTTTTAGGTATATAGGGATGTTGTTCGATGTAGAGCCTTAATATTAGGTATGTTGGGCTACTGTTAGATATACATAAAGCTCGTGTTAGACATATATGACTACCGAGATAAATTGAGGTACTTTGAACTACAGAGAGATACTGTTTGTTTATATAACGTTACCATTTACAGCCTAATGTGGACACTGGGATATCTTTATAGTCTATCTCGGACTATGCAACTGACCGTGTGGGTGGGAGTGACCAGCCGCCTTCGCTGTGCGTAGCTGGTGTCGCTGGAAACGTTTGAACGAGACACGAAAATGTGGTAATGTCAGCGACCAGGGATCGTGAGCTAATGTCGAGCGGTAGTGTGCTATCTTTAGCCACGGAGGGACGGATGGCTATATATTAATAGCCGCTCCGTAGGTGTTGGATGCGGCTGTCTGACCTTTGCTGAACTTTCCCCCCTTCTCCTTCTAACCCCTGATGGTCGGCTTTACGCCCACGATGCAGACGACAGGGAATGTGTAGGAGGGAGGGGTTGGGGGGAAGTGAAGAGGGAGGGAGGGAGGGAGTGAGATGAATGGAGTTGCGTGGGGGTGTGGAAAGAAGGAGGAGGAGGAGGAGGAGGGAGGTGGTTGAAGGAGTCAGACTAGTAGGGTGTGTGGGAGGGAGGAAGGGTAGGTCAGGATGGAGGATAGTGATTTACTCCAACGTTTTGACATGGATAGAGGAGAAGGGTAACAGAAGAAGTAGACGATTTCAGAAACCCATATGTTTGTGGTAAGAGAACGCGTACAGAGGGTTTCAGAAACCTTGCGCTTGTGATGAGAACGTGTAAAATGGTCTTGGAAACCACAAGCGGGGCTTCTGTCTAGTCACCGTAGAAAAGGAGAGAAAAGAATTTGCATTCGTTGCTCTCTTTAGCATCATGGATGGTCTCGGATGCTGCCTCCAGAATGCAGAACACCACCCACGTCCCTCTGGGGATATTAATAGGATCGTAAATCGCTTGTAAACTCACACTGCACATCGTGAGTGTCGGATAACACTTACGTTGTGTTCGGTAGTGGCAAGGTGGCACCGCGGAATCATTTTCCAGAATGGTGGAGTAATGTACCAGGTATTTTTCCATCGCTCTGATGCAGAAATACAGCAGCAGGGTATGAGGATCGGGTAGATGTTACAGACTTTTCTTTTAACCTGTTGTTCAGTAGACTAAAGTAGATGTGTGAGGATATGGATTAAAGTGGGTGAATACTTGCTTGCTCTCTCTCTCTCTCTCATCAGGCAGAGGTGAGTTGAGCACGATGAGATACGACCCCTAAGCACGACGATGTACGACCCTTGAGCACGACGATGTACGACCCTTGAGCACGACAATGTGTGTAAATTAAGTAAAGTCAAAGATAAGCATATGGTGTGGAGGGCCGCTTCTCCACTCTTGGTAAACTCCGTGGAAACCATCTTAAGTAAACCGTACGTACATCGTACGTTAATCGTACGTGTACTGTACACGTAATGCAGTTGATCTTTAGGTCACATCCTGTGTGGTGAGGGAAACGTCTTGCAAGTTGAAAAACTTAACACCCGGTTAATTCTTCGTGGGTCTTCTACCCCCGACAGCTCGGACTTGGGTTGGGTCTTTGATCAGCCAAGCTGTCGGAAGCCGCAGCACTCAGGCCTACATAGCCGCCCCTCACAGCCTGGCCGGTCACCAAGATGTTAAGTAGTGTAGCGAAGGGGTGGTCGTGGTGGTGGTGATGGTGAAGCGAGGATGGGCCGGGAAGGGCAGGTGGGGGTGAGGATGCAAGCAGCGGCGGTAAGATGCAAGAGGAGCCTCGGGGCTAGACAACACGAGGAGCGAGGAGCCTTCGTCAGCCCGCGACCCAACATCATCACCGTCATCAGCCAAGTTTCCTGACGCGTCTTCCCTTCTGTGGGAGCCCACCTTCCTACACCTCTCTCCCCGCCACACACCCGCCACCATCATCCCCGTCTTTAGGGATGTATTCCTTGGCTTGTTTTCTTTCCCAAGTGCCCATAAAGTGCACCGAGCCTGCCAGGTTGTCTTAATGTTCGAACCGCGGCCTCCATCAGGCTGACTGAGCAAGGGAGCTAAACAGCAGCTTGGATCAAAATGGCATGATAAGGATAGAAGACCTCCGACACCATCGTGAGATATAAGTATGGTGAGGTAAGGTCTCAGACCCAGCTGTGGGGGTAGAAGACCTCCGGAACCATCGTAAGGTATACGTAAGGTAAGGTCCCAGACCCAGCTGTGGGGATAGAAGACCTCCGAAACCATCGTAAGGTATACGTAAGGTAAGGTAGGGTCCCAGACCCAGCTGTGGGGGTAGAAGACCTCCGGAACCATCGTAAGGTATACGTAAGGTAAGATAGGGTCCCAGACCCAGCTGTGGGGTAGAAGACCTCCGGAACCATCGTAAGGTATATGGATGGTATTCCATCTTCTGGTGCTACATCCGATTTCCATGAATTAGACGGCTTAGTTGCTAAAACTATCATCAGAGAGACTGCATCGACTTTAGTTGTTTCGTCTCGGGCGAAAGTATACAAACTTTTGCTTATAGTCCTCTTTCTCCTCCTCCTCCTCCTCCATCCTTATAGGCTGGTTTCCTTGTGGTATCTTGAGAGGGAGGGGAGGTAAGGGAAGGCCCTACCCCCCACCCTGGGTGAGGAAAGGGGCATGATGCACGGGGAGGTTGGTGTCACTTCCTCTTCCGCTGCCACTATTGATCCTCTCTCTCTCTCTCTCTCTCTCTCTCTCTCTCTCTCTCTCTCTCTCTCTCTCTCTCTCTCTCTCTCTCTCTCTCTCTTTCCCCCGCCCCGATCCCCGCGCTCACCGCCCGACGTTGGGAGGGGCTGCAGCAGTAGGGGCCGCTGGAGGCTGGCCACCGCCACAAGCAGGAGGAGGAGCCGCCGCACATGGCGCTTCGTTGCCGTGAGGGCCGTCCGCCAGCGCTGCCGTCAGTAGAAGGTTTGGTGCTAGGACAGTCAGTCGTGTTACCAGGAGGGCTGGTGCTAGGATAGTCGTGTTATCAGGAGGGCTGGTGCTAGGATAGTCGTGTTATCAGGAGGGCTGGTGCTAGGATAGTCGTGTTATCAGGAGGGCTGGTGCTAGGATAGTCGTGTTATCAGGAGGGCTGGTGCTAGGATAGTCGTGTTATCAGGAGGGCTGGTGCTAGGATAGTCGTGTTACCAGGAGGGCTGGTGCTAGGATAGTCGTGTTATCAGGAGGGCTGGTGCTAGGATAGTCGTGTTATCAGAGGGGCTGGTGCTAGGATAGTCGTGTTATCAGGAGGGCTGGTGCTAGGATAGTCGTGTTATCAGAGGGGCTGGTGCTAGGATAGTCGTGTTATCAGAGGGGCTGGTGCTAGGAAAGCAGCAATGTTAACGGAGGAAGCCGGTGCTAGGACAACAGTAGTATGAAGAGGGGACTGATGCTAGGACAGCAGCACTCTCAGCTGGGGGGGCGGGGCGGGGCTGGTGCTAGGAGAGCGTTATAAGCAGGGGGCGGGGCTGGTGCTAGAGGCCAGCAGCGGGACCAGCAGGCGCAGGTCGCCATACTTCACGAGATCAAAGCCAGCCCCACACACACACACACACACACACACACACACACACACACACACACACACACACACACACACACACAACCCTGGGCAACGTGATGCGAGGCCGGGATGATCGGGCGTGCTTCTCTCTCTCTCTCTCTCTCTCTCTCTCTCTCTCTCTCTCTCTCTCTCTCTCTCTCTCTCTCTCTCTCTCTCTCTCTCTCTCTCATTCCCGACGATTTTGGATGACGAGACACCACCCTCTTTTATAACAACCACAGACTTCTGGCCACGCTGATGTACCGCAGAAGATTCGTCAAATTGGAATAATCGTAGAATTGGGAAAGGCAGATGTGTATTACAGTCTTCAGAAGCGTCCTTTGGGAAATAGGCAGCAGGCAGGGCCATTGCCTTCGCGACGAAGAAGGCTCTTCACTTTACGGAAGTAAAGGCGCGCCCGTGTTTGTGTGATGTTTTTGACGTACACTCCAGCAAACAACCGGAACCATATTATGGCAATTCTCATCATTAGGGGAAACTGAGAGACATGAGATAGACAGCATGATCTTCAACGGAGAATGATGATCAGCTGCTCCGTTGTTGTAGAAATGGGGGAAGTAGATTCTACAGAATACTGGACCCAACGAGCGGTAGGTATCCCATCCCGCAACAGCATTGTGATAGATCCGGGGAGGGAGAGGTAACGTCTGGTGACCAAACCCTCTCTGGGGGGTATTAAGAGATCCAACATTTTATGATCATTTTTCCTTTTTTTGATGATGTGGCCGGCTGGATCCTGCGAACGTTCAAGATGGATAAAGCCATTGATGACGGATTTCCAGATAGAATACTGCTGCTCTGTGCCAACATAACTCTTCAGGGCCGGAGTGTGTCAAGATCCATCATAGCCCCAGCATTGACGTGTGAAAACTTCCTGAAATACTGGGAACGGCGGAGAGCGCCGAGGCTACACTCTCTCTCTCGAGCTCAGATGAAGGAGACGTGTTATTTTGTACCCTGGGAAGAATGAATCCGTCGAGGCATCGTCTCCAACCAGGTGCTCTTAGACAGTTCCTGATCGGCATGACACTCTCATGAGTAGACTCTTTGAAAAAGCGACCACAAAAGTTGAGATGTACGATAGATATAGTAAGAGACAATTGTATAGGTACGATAGATGTAATGAGAGACAGTTGTGTAGATAAGTGATATCGATGTATTGGGGCCCCATATTGTTCGTCATAGTGTCTCCAGCCAATAGAAACACCACGTACTGATGGCCGCGACCCTCAAACAGCCTGATTGAGCATACGAGGAACCCTGCAGCCTTGTCGGTGACCGAGATGTTAGGGTAGGAGACCTCCGGAACCATCGTAAGGTATCGTATGTAACCTCCCCCCCCCTCCCCCCCAGGCAACAGGTAGTGCTGGGGGGGTTGTGTGTGTGTGTGTGTGTGTGTGTGTGTGTGTGTGTGCGCTCGTGTCGATTGGCTGGCTGCCGGACACGCCCATTGGACTCTCGAGATAACGCCGGGGAGTGGGGGGGGGGCGAACGGAAGCAGTTGAGAGACCGGGAGAGAGAGAGAGAGAGAGAGAGAGAGAGAGAGAGAGAGAGAGAGAGAGAGAGAGAGAGAGAGAGAGTACCAGGATGTTCACGCGTCTCAACACTGGACGAAGACAGACGAAGACTCGAAGTAATAACAAAAAACTGCCTCATTGTCTCCTCTCGTGTTTTACAGACATTCATTCCGGGCCTCATTATTAGTTACCTTTTCGCCGCGTGACGTCGGGTTCTGGCCTTTGTCATCTTCCCATCCCGGGTCTTAATGATGGCAATTTAACCAGAGACACACACACACACACACACACACACACACACATCGTGTAAAGATTAGAGTTGCCTTTCACATCGGCCGAGGCAATGGGGCGCTAATTACTCCCTCCACCCCCCCCCCCGTTAATGAGGTCTCATAAATACTTTTTTTGTTTGTAATTTCATCCTTAACGGTCGTTAGGTTGTTTTGTGTACTGTGTCGTCGTCGCCTCGTTTTCTTTGGAGTAGAAAATGACAGGTTGGTGACCGACTCGGCTAATTGTGTCTCGGTCATTAGCTGTGATAACTTGTGGCTTGCTAATTACTGCTTTTGCTTGTTCCTAGAGGCTGGCCTGGAAGTGAAGTCTCTCTCTCTCTCTCTCTCTCTCTCTCTCTCTCTCTCTCTCTCTCTCTCTCTCTCTCTCTCTCTATATATATATATATATATATATATATATGTGTGTGTGTGTGTGTGTGTGTGTGTGTGTGTGTGTGTACAACAAAGGCATTTGAATTTACGTAACTGTTTATCGACCAGCCTCCCGGAAGAGGCACGACACCTGTGTTGGCTGTGTGCCGACGGCGCTGTCTGGGAGGATTCGAACCTGGGTCCGTCCGTGTGGTGTCGGTAATGATGCTACCCCCCCCCCCCCCCCCCCCCCATTGCACCACTTGAGACCTCTGCTGCGATAGCGAACGATGATAACCTCTACGGGAAATAAGGAGTGCAGCATGGGGTTATAGGGTAGTTAAGGGGCTGCTGTTAACTCCCCTTTAACCAGACCCTTAAGGGTCGTCACACCCTAAGGGGGTGCATGCCACCAGGCTCCAACAGGTTAGCGCGCCACAAGGTGCCGCCACAGATGGTGGCGCTGTCGTTTCCCTCTCCCTCTGGCTGGCTGGCCGGCCGGCTGGAGCTTGTCTGCATCTCTCGCCGTCTTTCGGTCCGTCTCGTCTGTCTCGCGAGTCCTGACCCGTGCACTGCCGTCTCTGTCTGTCTTTGCAGCCCTGCTGGCAACACAAGAGCCGATAGAAGACGTGTGTGTGTGTGTGTGTGTGTGTGTGTGTGTGTGTGTGTGTGTGTGTGTGTGTGTGTAGGACGACGAGACGGACCCAAAGATAATAATGGGAGGAGGGGTAGAACCGTAGCGTAAGTGGGAGGAGGAGGGCTGCTGGAGATACGGGAAGAGCAGAGTTTTGAACCACTTGCTGCCATCGATTTGTAGACTGGGGGAGCGTGTGTGTGTGTGTGTGTGTGTGTGTCTGGGGTATTGAAGGGGTGATTTGGTGGTGTTGTCGCGCGTGTCGGGGGTAAGGGAGAGAGAGGGGTGGAGTTAGGGTGATGGAGGGGAGCGGTAGAAGATATGCGAGAGGGTGTGAATAGCTGTGTGTATGACATGGTGTGAGTGGGGAGTGTCTGGGTATATTCTTATCTCGCTTGTATGCCATACATGCAACTTTACTCGATCTTTTGTGTGTGCTTTTACCTTACGTATACTTTACGTTGGTTTCGGAGGTCTATTACCCCACAGTTTGGTCTGTGACCTAACTTTACCTTACCTTACGATGGTGTCGGAGGTCTTCTTACCCCATAGCACGGTCTATGACCTTACCTTACCTTACGTATACCGTGCGATGGTGTCGGAGGTCTTCCCCCACAGCTCGGTCTATGACTTTACCTAACCTTACCTTACGATCGTGTCGGAGGTCTTCTACCCCCACAGCTCGGTCTGTGACCTTACCTTACCTTACCTTACGATGGTGTCGGAGGTCTCTACCACTACAGCTGGGTCTGGGACCTTACCCAATACCTCACAAGGAGGACGACAGCTCAGGGAATAGCTGACCTTCTCCATGACCACCCCATCCTCCCCCTCCATAGCCCACGTGGCACATGGGACTACGATGGTGGATAGTGGGGGTGGAGGGGTGAGTTTCTTTGACGACGACAACGTGGCCAACCCTCCAACCCTCCGCGGGAGACTAACCGGAAGTGAGGGAGGAGGAAGAGGCAGTAATTGCTCTCCGCAGAATCAAGATCCTCTTACCTGACTTACTTCCTCAATAGTGTGTGTGTGTGAGTGTGTGTGTAGGGGCAGGGTGTGTGTGTGTGTGTGTGTGTGTGTGTGTGTAGGGGCAAGGTGGGTGAGGGCCGGACCCACACACACCGTCACCATCTAGAGATTAGGGTATTATAGCACGTCTCGGAGGACAGGGATTCACGCGTTCGTCATATTAGATACATATTGTGCATCTGCCGCTCGCACGTTATAACCTCGTGCACCAGACGTGAGCGTATGTGCTAAGCCTATATCACAGGACTGTCGTTTTGCCTATCATTCGAGGTTTTGAGATATACAGGTTTATTTTACCGGTCGTAGACCATGTCTTAAGTGGTTTCTTCATACCGGTTGATATACTAGTCACAGTTACAGATGGTTGATATACATTATTCAGTTTACACGACCCATTCTTTACACAGTGTTATACATCAGGGGAAAACCTTGCACTTCTTTATGTGGTTGATGACCCCCGTAGAATTACAGAGGCCGTTTCAAAACACACACACACACACACACACACACACACACACACACTTCTTACTCGGCTGAGGAACGTGTGAATCACCGAACGTGTGGTGAGTCACAGGGCCACACGTATATACCATACACCTTCATGTGTTAAGGTAGCGGTGACCGAGAGCTGGTCGCCTCCCTCAGGTCGGGGTCGCAAGCCCTAACTGCATCGTAAATTACTCCTGCAGAGTAGAAGGGGCGGGAGCCAGGGTTCCACACACACACACGCGCGCACACACACACACACACACACACACACACACACACACACACACACACACACACACACACACACACTGACCATAGCTGTCCGTGTTAAATCTTCGAGCTGTTGTACACGTGGGTTCGATTGCGTACCGAATGGGACCCTTCCTCGCCCCCCAGTAACAGCTAGCGAGGGTCAGACACCGAACTCCATCCATGTCAGGGGTGGCAGCGGATACTGCTGTATTTAGGTACCCGTGTGCGTCATGTCCGCTGATGTCATGAGCCGCGGTGTATGTGTGTATACGTGAGTAAGACGAGAGGACCAAAATAAAACAAACCAAGAGATATGACTTTCACGACTTCCCGTGGGGGAAGCGAGACTAACTCGTGGTTGCGTTCGGGACAGGATGTGTGAGGATGAGGAGGGGAAATTTATAATCCCGGTCCAGTACATGTTCCCCCGATACCCTCTGTGTGACCCCTGTAATCCTTTTGCGCTACCGCTCACAGGATGAGCATAAGGTGCCCAATAAACTTGCTGGGGACGCCGGCACTTATCAGATCCTCGGACCAGTCAGTAGTGCAACCCTGCTGCCTTGTATCGTGGTGTAAGGTGACCTGCAAGACTTGTGGTATGAGAGAAATAGAAGACGGAACAACATTGCGTCCTCTACGTCTCCTCGGTGCAGACTCTAAGTCGACTGTGAAAGAAGCTCGTGTGATGGTATCAACTGGTGCCTAGACGTCTTGTGGTGGGGGTGGGTGGGTCATCCACACAGGATGAAGTGGAAGGTGAACGTCCCATTCTCCAGACACAGGTAAGTGCCATGTCGGGGTGAAATGCACAAGAGATCGTTCATATTAAACCTGTTGGGAAAATAATACCAATGTGAGCACACTTCAAGTGTCGCGAAGAACTTATTTGCTGAAACGTTTTGACAAATGCGGTTGTTTCATTCTCAGTGGCTCGTTTATCTTTAAGGCTCTAAGGGCGAAAGAATTGGTTCGTCTGTACCCAGGGAAATTTTACCCCCAGAGGCTTTGGGCTGTCGTAAGCACAGATAAAGCAGTCGGGGATTTCTTGTGAATGCACTCGAGCTGGGGAAGTCCGGGGAAACGATTCGTAACCAAGTGTTGAGTCTACCACCCGGACCAGTGGAGAATCAAAGAGTCAGCGAAAGTGAACTGGTACATCTTTCAGAGCTGGGCTCACCAGTTGGCCCGAGACAGTGCGATGCTGAACTCGACGCCATGAGCACGGGACATGGTCCTTGATTATGAAGTCTGGGTCCAAGGGTATGACGTCCTAGCCTTGGACCTCACACTGTAAGTAACTGATCAAGGGCTAGGCTTATTTTACTCAATGGTCATCATGCCCATGTCTTCAAGGGGTTATAGTAAGCCGCTGTATAACCCACGGGAAACAAGACCGAGAGCAAACTAGAGCTTTTTGTGGGTACAAACATAGAAATAAACAAAAAAAAAATAAGGTAGAAATGGTAGACAAGCAGAAAAGATGCTACCCCCATGACCTGCCTCAACAGAGTTCATTGGTTATCGTTATATGTCTAAACTTCTGTGGCGGTGGTGAAGACTGAGAGAGGGTTACAGAAACCCGAGTAACAGTACAGTGCTTTATGAAGTATAGAGCTTATGTAACTTCTGGCCAGCTTGCGCCGCAAGTGGTGCAGGATTAGGCAGGAAGATGAGGTAAGGTCTCATGAGATGAGGTTGGCAGGGATCCCAGGGAAGTGGGTTGAGGCGAGATGAGATTGACAGGGTACCCATGGAGGTGAATTAAGGTGAAGTGAAGGTTCCCATGGTGCTGGTGTAAGTGAGCGAGGCTAAGGCAGGCGTTTCCATGGGTGAGCATGGATGCCGGGTCTCGTGGAGCATCTGCAGGAGGGAAGAGGCACTGCTGAGGTCCTGAATTAATTGGTAATTACCTGGTTTGTGTTGCACGAGACGTGGCTTTAGAAGACAAGTGGTGGCGATGTCAAACAAGAGCCAGCGTACTGGGGATGAAGCATCCTGCAGGAGGCTGATGAGCCAGGGATCACATAGTGGTCCAGGAACTTGTGCGTTCGTTGTCCGAGATACATTTGGGCTGAGGGATTGACTGACTGCACTGATGTATGGGTATATATGAGGCTGGTTGGATCGACTGCATCGATAGCGATAATTTTGCGGGCGAAGCCGTGAAGTTCATTACGATGAGCCTCGGGAGGATTATAGAGGATCGTCGATTGGTGGTAGTCAGACGCGTGGGGCGACCTCTCGATGTACAATGTCCGTGTCGTCTACCTGCCCGGTACCAGGCGTATGACTCTGCTTATGTCACAGAGGATCATATGAGGTTAATGTCTGACTTCAGAAGGTCAGGTGTCGGGCTGTTTGTAAGAGTATACATAACACTTATACCGTCGCTAGTGGCCGTCTCTCGACCACGCTACAAAGGAATGGCAGGAAATTCCACAAAATCCCCATATCCATGGTGCGTTTTGTCTCAGTTTTTCATAAATGCCCAGCATCAGAGGCTTAACTCATACGGGGATAACAAAAGCTCCTTCAATATTGTATCTTCGGTTTGAAGGAGTCTCGATGCTCTCTGGTGTTGCTGTAATCCACACATAATACCACGCGATGGTATCGACTGGTGCCAAGACGTTCTTGTTGGGGGTGTCATCCATACCACAAGGACGGTGAGGTTTTCGTTGATTTCGAATCATGCTTCATCCCTAACCCCCTCCATTATTCCTGTTCTTCTGGAGGAGTTGATTTGTGTGTTAAAGATTCACCCGTGGCAGCCGAGCAGTTGAAATGTCCAGAGATATATGTTGGAGGTGTTAGCCCCACGAAGAATGGGAAGTGGTTCACTTCAGTTCTTGCAGTCCTGTGAACCACCCAGATGCTCATCCGTAGAAAATGTACGAACAATTAACAAGTCGTGGAATCCTTTACCTTCCCTTCAGCCTGCAGACTAACACAGAGCGGGCGTCTCTTCGTCAGGAGTGGAGGCGGGTCTCCGCGGCTGCTTTCCTTCCAGTCGACAGAGACATATAAAAAGACTAATGCTGACAGCTTGCCGACGACCTTACACCTCCTCCAGCAGACTAGAGCGCTCTTCTTGTGTTGACGTCACCGGCACACCACTGCCATAAGCGTTGTCCTAGAAACCGGGGAGATGTTACCTGAAAACAAACGGCCGGACGTATATGAACAGGATCTCTCTGGATCTGTTGAGAACACAGAGCGGAGATAGTTATTGAAGCAAATGGATTCAGAGTCGCAATCTGTGGCTAGTCAACTGAATTATATTTCAGATTCAAATTCAGCATTTTTTTTTTTCATTTTTTAAGGCATCCTTCAGAAGACTTGGCTGTAAGAAAGCATATTCCACACGCACAAAAAAAAGACTAACTGAAGTTAGTTCACCATGGGGCAAGGTTTGAGGGCAGGAATGTTAAAAAAAGAATTTTTATATTCTTTTAAGATGTGGTAGAGGTGTGTGGCTGCTTGCCATGGTAGAGATGTGTGGCTGGTGCCAGTCGCTTAAACAACCTCTTGAGCTGGACAGTACGACCCCCTAAGCACGATGGTACGACCCTTGAACACAATGGTGCATCCTTGAGAGTGAGAGTACGACTCTTGAGCACGACTGCACGACCTTGAGCACGACGTTACCATCCTTTGAGCACGACGGTACAACTTAGAAATTGTCCGGTCAGAGGTCGAGAGCATCATAAGCTGAGGGTCGTACGTTCGTGCTCAGGAAGCGGATGCTCGGCCCAGGGGCGGCCGTACCACTGTACCTCAAGGGCGGCATCGCCTTTTATCATGGATACACCTGCGCGCGTGTGCTTCACCTGGAACGCACATGACGTAAGAGAGCTGCCCCGAACGCCAGGTCCGTAGCCTATCGCTAAGAAAGTTTCTTTGAGAATCGACGGCAGAATAGCCAAGAAACAGACACGAAGACGCACCAGTGAATGACGATCAGGGTTTTGCTGTGTTGACCTCCGTCAGTAGTGGAAGATATCTCAAGTGACGTTATCGGTGACTGAAGTTATTATCACTGATTATTTAACGGGTAAGCATTTTGTAGTAATTTGTAGGAGTGGCCTTGCGTTTGTCAAGAGCAGCGCAACTTTAGAGAGGGGACGTTTGGAGTGAGGAAAGACAGTCGTGTTTAAAGTCCTTTTATTGTAGGAGGGAGGGAGGGTTGGTGGGGTTTTACGGGGGTTCTGTGTCATTCCCGGAACACGTGGTGGATCAGAATTCAGTGGGGTTTTATTCAATGTGTGTGTGTGTGTGTGTGTAGGTGGTAAACAGGCGGATGTGTGTGTGTGTGTGTGTGAGAGAGAGAGAGAGAGAGAGAGAGAGAGAGAGAGAGAGAGAGAGAGAGAGAGAGAGAGGTGGTGATAAAAAAGGGGAAGGTCCGAGAGGAACAGCTGATTACCGAGGCACCTGGCGTTATGGGGGTGGGGAGGAGGGGGGGGTGAGTGATAGGAAACTGTTGCCAAGGTAACCGGGAGCTAGCCAGTCATCCGGCCGGCTGACTGCCCGGCCCCGCCTTCATTATCTCTCCTTGGGAGAGTGTGAGGGAGGGTGAGGAAATGGGAAGGTGTTTGAGGGAGGGCGAGTGCAGTTAGGGGTGGAAGAGGGGGGTTCGTTGGTTGGTTTGGTAGAGTAGGAGGGTGGGTACGAGGAGAAGACTATAGACCCAGGGTGTGTGTGTGTGGGGGGGGGGGGGGGTGTGGAAGGGAGGGCGAGGGGAAGTGTTGGGAGAGAGAGGGGGAAATGGGGAGTGATAAATAGATGTGACAAGAACCACTGTGTTGTTACTGCATTAATGGCTTATCACTGTTGGTGGTGGTGGTGGGGTGCGGCAGCAGACGGCCTCAGCCATCTCCACCAGCCACCAACTACCACTACCACCCACCACCAACACTACCCACCACCACCACTACTAGCCACTACCACCCACTACCACTACCAGCCACTACCACCCACCACCACCACTACCACTACCAGCCACTACCACCCACCACCACCAGCCATAGTCATCTCGAGGAATATTGTCGAGTCCCTTCCCCCCCCCCCCCCCCCCCCCCCCCCCGCTTACGAATGAAATGGGTGTTGAGTTGTTTTTATATCGTCCTCATAAAATGATTACCAGGCCATTAGAACTCTGTGGCAAGGTTAATTGGTCGAAATGAAATGTTCATCGCTGTTTGTGTGTGTGTGGGTCAGTCAATGTACGTACTGTTTCTCGTGTGTGAACTGTGTGGTATTTGGAGGGGAGGGGATGTAGTGAAGGTTGGTGGTGGGGTGTGGGTTGGGGATGACTTCAAGGGACGAGGTGTTGGGCTTGGCATGTGCGGTGGTGTGCCACGCCTTGTCGCGACCCATCGGCCGCTTGAGGCAAACGGAGGGCCGGGCCAGGGTTTCCTGCCTGCCGCAACCCAATGAGGAAGGAAGGAAGGAAGGAAGGAAGGAAGGAAGCTCTCGCCACCACTATCACCGCCGCCACCATCACCACCACCGCCGCCTCCATCGCCGCCGGAAACCACTCGACCTCCGCACCGGCTGATCACAGGTTACCACCAGCACCACTTGTTGGCTCCGTTGATGGTGTGGCCTCGTGATGTGCGGCGGAGGGCTGCCTGCCTGCCTGCCCCTGGCCCACTCTTCAGAGGCTGCACCTCGTCCTGACTTGAGATGTGCTCCTCCATGCTGCTGGTTGTGTCGTGTGTGAGGTGCTGTTGTCGCTGCTGTGAGAAGCCGCTGCTGCTCCTACAGTTGGTTGTGTCCTATAAGGTCCTACTGTTGCTGCTGTTAGCTGTGTCTTGTGAGGTGCTGTTGCTTGCCCTGGTATGGTGGGAGGGGGATGCACTCCACCTTGTCTTGTTTCACCTGTTGCTCCTCGTGTCGTGCTACTTCGTGCCTCTGTTGCTTGTAAAATATGGCTACCTTTTCCAACTGCTCTCCCCGTTTACTTAGAATGTTTGTGTGTGTGTGTGTGAATGTCTTTTCAGGAGAAATATATATCGGGTTGTTTGCACGTGCCAGTAGCTGCGGTCGTAAATTGAAAGGAGGGATCGTAAATTTGCAACGCATTAAATTTTCCTTTCGTCACGGTTGAAGGTGAGTTGTTTCTCTCTGGTAACGAGCAGCAGTGGTAGCGAATGTAACGGAAGCTTCGTTCCCATGTGTAGTGTTATGCCGGGAGACCACTAGAGTGTGGGCACAGGTACCGCAAGGCGCAGGGCAGGACCAGCCAGCCCAGCACAGATAAACATGATGGCCTCCAAGGTTGGGTTTAGGTGCATGCCTGCCTGCCAGCTAGCCTGCTTGCCTGCCTTGTAGGTTACCTCACCTGGGAGCTAGTGGGCTGTCCCCTGACATCCTGTGGCCTGGGTCTGAAAGCAAGCCTGCCCAGGAAAGGCTTTACCTGGTCTATTCGAGGTGTTGGTTGAAGGATTTCTGTGGTTGCTGGAGAACTAATTAGTGCATATATTTTGAGTGATATTGTGGAGGATACCATGTTAAATGTTTCCCATCCAGTTTTAGGTCAGATATTTCCTCGCGATTGAGTTAAACAGAGATGGTCACCCCATTACTTGTGCTGTAACTCGGACAGACCTTACAACATCTCCTCTTGTCCTTCGGGGATGACTCGAATATTTGTATATTTTTGAATACTAAATCTTCATTTTAATAGCCGGTTTTCAAGAGAGCTTACTTGAGCTCGACGGTACGACCCCAAGAATTGTACTGTTCGTGCTTAAGGTCTGTACCATCGCCTCGGTGAAGAGTCTTACCCCGTTGTCTTCAAGGGTCGTGCCATCGTGCTCGAGGATTATGCCGTCATGTTCGAGGGTCGTACCGTCGTGTTCGAGGATTACCCCGTCGTCTTCAAGGGTCGCACCGTCGTGCTTAAGGATTACACCGTCGTGTTCGAGGGTCGTGCCGTCGAGCTTGAGGATTATACCGTCGTGTTTGAGGGTCGCACCGTCGTGCTCGAGGATTATACCGTCGTGTTTCAGGGTTGCACCGTCGTGCTCGAGGATTATACCGTCGTGTACGAGGGTCGTACCGTCGTGTTCGAGGGTCGTACTGTCGTGTTCGAGGATTATACCATCGTGTACGAGGGTCGTGTTCGAGGATTATACCGTCGTGCTCGAGGATTATACCGTCGTGTTCGAGGATTATACCGTCGTGTTCGAGGGTCGTGTATATACCGTTGTGTTCAAAGGATCCTACAGTCATGCTCAAGAGCTTAATGACTCGTACCACATCCTGTTCACCTTTTTGTCATGTTTCTTTACCTGTTACATCATGCCGTTTCTCCCACTCTATATAATTAGGGCATGATAGTTCCCTTCTTGTGGTATTTAACCTTTGTCTGCATGAAGAGCTCATTGGTTAGATAAAGTCATTATTGCTTGCGCTTTTTTTTTCCACTGTTAGCAAATGGGGGTGACATTTGAAGGTTGCTTTCGAGTGTCGGGGTTGGAGGTTGAAGGCAGTGTGAGCTTAAGGGGGGAGAGAGAGAGAGAGAGAGAGAGAGAGAGAGAGAGAGAGAGAGAGAGAGAGAGAGAGAGAGAGAGAGAGAGGAGGGGGGCATGGGAAAGACGAGATAGTGTTGGGATAGTGTGATAGATGGTGAGTGTGTGGGTCATATGTGTGTGTGTAGCGTAGTGAGTGTGTGAGTCAGGTGTGTGTGTGTGTGTAGCGTAGTGAGTGTGTAGGTCAAATGTGTGTGTGTAGTAGGCTGTGGGAGACGTAGTATGGATTTTCTTTTCTTCTTTGGAGGGCAAGAGGCGCCAGGAATGGTGTGTGAGTGAGGTAGTAAGAAGGGTGATAGATGTTGGTTGGTGAGGTAGCGGCGCGGGCGACAGGTGTGTGGTAGTAAGAAGGATGGTAGATGTCGGTGGATGAGGTTGCGGCGCGGGCGACAGGTGTGTGGTGGAGGGTGAGGTTGCGGCGCGGGCGACAGGTGTCTGGTGGAGTGTGAGGTAGCAGGGCGGGCGACAGGTGGATTGTGAGGTAGCGGGGCGGGCGACAGGTGTGTGATGGAGAGTGAGGTAGCGGGGCGGATGACAGGCTTGTGGTGGAGTGTGTGGTAGCAGGGCGGACGACAGGTGGAGGGTGAGGTAGCGGTGCGGGCGACAGGTGTGTGGTGGAGGGTGAGGTAGCGGGGGATCCCGTTATGTGGGCCTGGAGGAGAGGGTCGGCCGGGCGGGTTAAGTCTTATTACACTCCCTATTAACTGTCTCTTTGGCCTTGACCACTCCTTCCCTCCCTCCCGGGTTACGCCGGGGAGGAGGAGAAGGGGCGGCTGAAAGGGTGCTTTAGGGGAGTAGGCGTTTCTGTCGTGGGTGGAGGGTAGTGGGAGGGAATGTACGGAAGTGAGGGTAATGTGGGAAGGAGCACAACCCCTCTGACAGTGTGGAGGAGGAAGAGGACAATGGATGGGAAGGAGTGGGAGTTAAGTAGTATTGTTGTGGTAGACTAGAATGGTTTCCTCATGATGAAACCATCAGCCATTACCTCCACACGGCCCCAAGGTTCCCTGCCTGCCTTTCCCTCACTTGTTGTGGGAGTTGAGTGCCATATACCCCCTCTCCCGACATACCTCACGTGTTAACGCTCATGCCACAGTACATGTGTCACCCCGTCTCGCGCGCCAGATGCATACCATCACCATTTCAAGGTCATGTATGAACGTCGGTGTTGACTTCGCCTTCGCCATCGTCTTGTTTTATTTATATATAATTGATGTCAAACTTGTTTTGAGTTCTGGCGTGAGCACGTTTAAGTACCATTTTGACATCTGCTTTATTTTCTCCTCAGATCAGATCACTTCTCACTCATCGTCTGTCAAAAGAGACAACATTCAGTTTCATTCCAGTATTTGGTCTTGGTTTTTACACTCTTCTTTGTATACTTTCAATCTGTAATTTTACGCTCGACCCAAACCAAGGTTGTGCTCTTGTGTGAAGCTAAATAGTGTGTTGGATAAGTGCAGGTCGGTGTACCTGTTGCTCACACATTTTTGCCTCATATGGAGGCTATTCTGCATTACGATGTTTTGGCATATTTTTTTAAAAGTGTTCGGTGCTGGTAATGGCAGTATGGACAGCATTTTGCTGGCAGAAACTTTACCATGTGGAAAGCTTCACTTCTAGAAAAATTACCATTTTCAACATTTTCACGTTGTTGTATTATTTTTAAGTTTCAAGTTCATTCTCTTCCTATTTGTTTATATTTTTTCCCATCCTCTTCTTATGTGTTTGTCTTATTATATCTTATCTTCTAACTTATCCTTCTCCTCCTCTGTCATTTTTCCCCTCTTCCATCTCCCCTCCTTAGCCTTTGTCCTGTTCTCCTCCCTCTCATCTCCTCGAAGAAATAATTCAGTACAAACGTAAACTCTGCAAAGCAGATACTTGCTGAATATGATGAAGCGAATAGAGTGTTAGGTTTCATGACAATATGCACATTATAAACAGTAAGGCAAAATACACGGAACTTACTCTTTAGAACACCTCATTCGGACCAAATTTAGAATAAGCTGGTATATTCTGGTCACCAACCTTGATGAAAAAAAAAAAAATGTATATTTAAGTACAAGGAAGAGAGTCAAAACTGATTGCGTCACTCAGAAATAAACCGTTGGATTATTAGGGATTTTTTTTTTTTTTTTACCCATTCACCGCTTTCCTATAGAACTCCCATGGCAGTATTACTCACTTCAGAATAGACGTTGTCCCCGCAGCTGTCTTCCAGCGGGCTATTGTGGTGGAGTAACTGGGTAGCTTGGGGAGGTTCCCCTCTCCTCTGTTATCCTGTCTCTGTGTAGACCAGGAACTTAAGATACTATTACTGTCCTCTCCAGCAGATAACCTCGGTCTTCGGTCATCAGCCATTATCTTATCAGCCGTTCCAATGTAGCTACTCCCACTCGTGTATTCCTCGTCATCTCTCGTATAACAAAGTGTCCCTAATGAGGAAGTCGTTTAATGTTTTGTTTTTGGCGTTATCTTTATCCATTCTTGTTCCGTTGTTCCTTTTCCTTGTTCGTCTGTGTCCGCAGAGGCTGACCTCCGAAGTGGGACGGGAGTTACAATACAGTGCTACAGAGGTCCTCCTCCTCCTCCTCCACCCCATCATTAACGCTCACAGTCTTCATGTTTCCCAGTGTGAGAATCGATCATTATAACGCTGGCTGGTGTGGGCCGCAGCTCGCTGGTTGGGTCGGGCCGGGTTTGTCCGTGCGGCCCGGGGTATAACGCCGGGGCACTGGATCTGTCGAGTGTCTAGCACACACTGCAGGGATGATGACCTTTACGTCAGTTTGTGGGTTAGCGTTATAGTGACCCCCGTGGAATGCCTCGGGGATGAGTCACGGTGGTGTCAGCCCCTTTTTGGTGGTGGTGTCAGCTGTCAGTAAGGTTGGCTGACATCACGACCCAGTCATATGTGAGAGGAGGAGGAGGAGGAGGAGGGGAGAGCTGCAGCTCGGCTGATTATTACTACTAGAGATGAGGGAACGAGATTGTTGGGTGGCCTTGGGTAAGGGCTGGGTGGTTGGGGAGTCAAGTTGGGCCCGGCAGGAGAGGGAAGTCACTCTCTGTCTGCGATTCTTTGTGTGTGTGTGTGTGTGTGTGTGTGTGTGTGTGCCTCTCTGTCTGTTGTCCTTGATTGTCCCTGTATGTGTTGTGAACACGACCTGTGGCGAGGCCAGTAGGTGTTTAGGCAGGAATTTGGACGGGTCCATTAAGTGTGGTATACGTTACCCTTGTCCCAGTGGAACATAACACTTCGTCACAGCACCACAGACCGCGATGTCTCCCTTACTTGTAACACCAGCCTGTCTTCCCTTCATCCCTTCTTTCGTTTTCATATGTATCTTACATTCCCTTTTCTTTGTCGCTTAGTACGCTATATCCTCCTCCTCCTCCTCCTCTTTCTCTATCTCCTCGTTCCTCACTGTGGTGACACCCTTTAGCCTTGCCCCTGGGCGGGCGTAGCCAGCTTCGTGTGGCACCCCCGCCTGATGGGTCACGTGTCACCCGCCGTACATACGCCCAGATGGCCTTGTGTAAGACCTCCTCATCGCCGAACTATGCATACGATTAACGTTGTTCCTAAGAGAGGTTGGATGATCGTGGGGTGTCTCCTCGCATCCCTTGGTGTAAAAGTGAGGAACGCTAGTACGAGGGATGGAACGGGTTAGCGTCTTTGGTTTAGTACGTGGAAAGTCTTGCTGGTCACTACGGAATCTTCCCAGCCTTTCGCGAGACGCATGCTTAACGCTCACATGTAGTCTGGCGATCCTGAGTTGGGGGGGAACTTGGCTCAGTGTTACGTCGTGCTTCAGTTCTGTGATCTGTGGTCCTCAGTGTCAGGGTATATCTATCAGTGGTTTAGAGAGACCGTCCCTGACGATATACATGGGGCCATCAGTCCACCGATGTGTCATTCGCCTGCATTTGCTCCCACTCAAGTTTGTACAGTAGCTGTAATATCATGCCTAGGGTTGGTCTACTAACGCTTGCTGGTAATGTCTGGCCCGGGTCATACTACGTTGACTGGTCCAGTGTCTGCTGTCTTGGTCAGGCCATAGCATGTGGGCTGGTCCAGTGCCTGTAATGTCTTGCCCGGGCCACAGCTTGTGGGCTGGGACACGAATTGATTACACTGCAGTGAAAACTGCCCCTCCCGCCAAATCAGGAGCAGTTGGGGGTCATCTTAGAAACTCTTTTTTTTTCATCTTGACTCACGTTGCGTCATTTTCTGTTGAAGATGCGTGAATATCTTTGGTCAGAAGACGAGGAAGTTTACCGGAGAGGCGTTGTGATGCCCGCAAGAGCACTTACGCGTTAGTTTATAAAGTGGGTCACAGTGCATATAAGGAGGGTCACAATGACCCGACCTGTAGTGTTTTTGATGTGTCACTGAGACTTTGATCAGTGACTGTGTTAGCAGGGGTGACGTATGGTAACAGTCTGGTGGGATAGGAACGAAGATGGGGTGCCAAGTGTACTGGGAGAGTGGGGGTAGTATTGGTGATGACGAGGGAGGGAGGGAGAGGCAGTGTTGATGATGAGGGAGGAGTGAGTGAGGGGGGAGGGTGAGGCTCAGGGTTTGGGTGTCTGGCCCACTATGACTCACCCTAGTCAGCTGTGAGGTCACCCGCTTCTCTGTGTCAGGCATTACCCGCCCCGACCCTCTCCCCTCTCTTACTCCTCTCCGTCTCTCATTCCCCTCACTACACACCTCCCTCTTACATCCCCCAACTTCACTGTGTGCCTCTCTCCTCATACCAGTGGGCTTTCCTCTCCTCTCCTCGTCTTCTTTCCATCTTGCCACCAAATCTCTCTCTCTCTCTCTCTCTCTCTCTCTCTCTCTCTCTCTCTCTCTCTCTCTCTCTCTCTCTCTCTCTCTCTCTCTCTCTCTCTCTCTCTCATTCTCGTGAATGATTGTAACTTCCTGTTTAAGCGCTCTTTGTGCCCACACCGATGGACTTAGGATGGCCAGGGGGCTCTCCCTGGCTCCCCTCACACCACGGGCAGGTGTGGATATATGAACAAAAGATAAGATAAGATAAATGGTCATGAATTCCTCGTGTCTTTCTCAATGCAAACAATACTATAAATGCATTGAATCGGTTACAGAGACTCTCTCTCTCTCTCTCTCTCTCTCTCTCTCTCTCTCTCTCTCTCTCTCTCTCTCTCTCTCTCTCTCTCCATGCCCTTCACGCTCGTCACTGGAGAAAGCCACCCAGACAGACCGTCAGAAAGCCGCGTTAAGTGAGACTAAGTGTGGAGCTCACACGCTTTATGTACACAGGCATAGATGACCTGCCGTCAGGGCTTGGCGTCAGGATTGTTAGGCCAGACCTTGTGTCTGTGTCTGTGTGTCTGATGACCATTTGTGTGTTACGGCGAGAGAGTTGCCCCGTCTCTACACACACACACACACACACACTTACCGACGAGCTCCAAATGCGGAAGATGAAGACTTGGGTTGGGCGTAGACCGAATGCCGCGCCCAGGATTCGAACCGGTGCTGGCCGGGCCCATGGTGAGTCACGATCATTAACGCTAACCACTGCACCGCAGAGGCCCCTGTGTGTGTGTGTGTGTGTGTGTGTGTGCCGCACGTCCAATAGAATAATTACGTCGCCTCAAGCACCCACGCTCCAGCAGATTGGATGACCGTGTCTGGAATTCTGAGCGAAGACCTGCCCGCCAGCCCATCCCTACGTCAGTACGTCCTCCTTGCCCCGGCTCCTCTTGGTCCTGTGCCTGTAGCCGTGGGTTGGCCGCATGGGGTTCCTTAACGTCGACTTGCCTGCCCGTCCGTCCGTCTGTCCGCCTTGGCTTGGTCTCGGTCTGGCATGTGGCTGTTGCAGGAGGTTGGTCGACGGCCTTTGCATGCACACGTATGTGTTCGCGTCCGAAAGACGGTCGCGTCCACGGTTAATATTCTTGACCGTGATTCGCGTCTTCTGACATTCTTGACCGTGAATTGCGTCTTGTGACAGTTCGCGGGCAGTTATATTCTCCACTCACCATCGAATGGTGTACCATAGTTCCCTGTGTTTGTGTGTACACGAAAAACTGAAATCCAGAAGTTTATCATTAGCTGACGGGTGGTAAAGAACCTGGAGGGGAAATTAATCACGGGGGGCATTGCTCCCCACTTGATTGAGTTTTGTGGCCGTAATTAAGGATTCGGATGAGGGAGCATGTGAATGGTATTTTGCTGCTGCTGCTCCTCCTCCTCCTCCTCTCCCCCCACACACAGCCTGAGTGAGGAGCGTGTGGGCGTGGTTGATATGGTCTTCCCACCCCACAGCCCAAGTGAGGAGAGTGTTCACATGGTTGATACATGCTCCACTCCCACACAGTCTGAATGAGGGGCGTGTGGACGTGGTTTAATTTGCTCCACCCTCCCCCATAGTCTGAGGGAAGAGCGTGTTGATACTCTTCTTCCCACACAGTCCTAGTGGGGAGCGTGTGGACGTGGTCGATATGCTCCTTTGGCCTTTCTGAAACGAGCTAATTCTTAGTGGTGGCACGTGGGTGTGGGTGCGCGCGCGTGTGTGTGTGGGTGGGTGTGTTTTCGCCACATAATTTCCATACCCACCGCACTGAAGACCACGACAGCCAAGCCCACTCAGCCAGTGGACTCGGCCCCACCCAACGAACCCGGCCTACCAAGTGGACCCAGTCCATTACAAACGGACCCGACCCACCGAGTGGAACCAGCCTACCAGACACACCCGGCCCACTCAGTGGACCCAACCCACCCAACGGACCCAGTCTTCGAGGCTGTACTCCAAGGAGCATAAACGAGAGAGGGGTACCTATGTATGTCTCCATCTATACCTGAAATTTCCTGGAAGGTATGGCTTCCACCGTACATTCGGAAATTCCATACGACAGGCACGACAGGCATGGAAGACTGTCAAAATACCCACCTGTGAAATCCAAAGATGCTATATGCACACGAGAGAGAGAGAGAGAGAGAGAGAGAGAGAGAGAGAGAGAGAGAGAGAGAGAGAGAGAGAGAGAGAGAGAGAACACTTTAAACATCCGGGGCACAAGATTCGTCAACGCCTTGCCTCCTGCCATCAGAAACATGATGGGATGTTCAGTCGAGAAGTGTAAGAGTGGACTGGACTGGGTGTACCTACTGAGTGTACCTGGCCAAACAGGTTGTAAGGGGCTTCGTAGGCCTGAGGGCTGCGGCTTTCAACAGCTTGCTCGTACAGACCGCCACAGGAACAGACCCATCCCAACCGTCATGAACTTCACGAGTTAAAAGTGTACATTGATTTCCACATTTGTGTTACAAACTTCTCTTAACTCTCTCTCTCTCTCTCTCTCTCTCTCTCTCTCTCTCTCTCTCTCTCTCTCTCTCTCTCTCTCTCTCTCTCTCTTCTCGTTTATTGATTTACCTATATGTATTTCGCTGTTGACGGGGTGAAACAGACTGATAGTCTCCTGTTGGCGGGGTAAAACAGACTGATAGTCTCCTGTTGACGGGTTGAAATAAACTGATAGTTTTCTGTTGGCGGGGTGAAACAGACTGATAGTCTCCTGTTGGTTGGGTGGAATAGACTGATAGTCTCCTGTTGACGGGGTGATTGCCACCAGTAATCCCCTGTTAACGGAGTAATAGAGAACAATAGTACTCTGTTGACGGAGTGATAGAAAACAGTAATTCTCCTTTGAAGGAGTTGATGGAGACCCCCTACTGTAGTTTACAGTTGACGGGGAGAAAGAAACCAATAGGCCGCTGTTGACGGGGCGAGAGAAACCAGTATACCCCCTGGTGATGTGAAAGAAACCAACATACCCCCGTTGACTCTGCGAAAGAAACCATAGCCCACTGTTTACGGGACGAAGAAAAAAATATTTATGTACCCGTGTTGTCAGCAGAGGAAATCTGAGTTGTGGGTGGGGAGTTGTGTGGTGGGGGTGTTATTGTGTGTGTGTGGGGGGGAGGGGAGATAGTTACGTGGTGGTGATGGAGGGGCGGTGTGTCTGGCCCGTCATGATGCTGGCGTGTTGGGTGGTGGTCGCCACGTCATCCACACACCCGCGCGCGCGCACAAATCTCTCTCTCTCTCTCTCTCTCTCTCTCTCTCTCTCTCTCTCTCTCTCTCTCTCTCTCTCTCTCTCTCCGTAGTGTAGAGGTTAGCGTTACTGATCGGCACACATGCACGGGCCGTGTGGGGTCAGAACCATAGACGTTCGAATCCTGGTCGCGGCAGCCGGCCCACAGTCCAGCCAGCTTTTCATCCTCCCTTGGGGGCTGGTCGATAGATTGGGTATCTGGCATAAGCTGTATGTGTGTATTTGTATGTGTGTATAAGGTTAAGGAAACGGGGCAACACGAGTGTAAAATTCTCTCCAAATAAGACTCAAATAGTAATTACACATGAAGACAAGTTACTTTTTTGTTTTTCTTTTCAATCTTTGCCTGTTTAGGCTGTTTTGATAACCATTCCTCTCCCTACACCTCGAAGCTTTGTAACTCTCTACCCTCTCATGTCTCTCCCTGGTAACTATGACCTGGCACTTTGTGCAAGACAGGTCTTTCACTTCCTCCAAAATTCTTGAAGACTTCTCCTCCCCGTCTCCTCTGTTTCCCTTTCATTAACCTCTTTATGTTTCAATTGTGGTTCGGCCTTGATGTGGGCTTTTGTCCGTGACTGGAGCCCTCCACATAAAAGAAGGAGAGATATACGTAAGTTAGTGTGGCGTGACGCCCCACGTAAATCTCTTGTTGTTCCTGGTTTTGTTGTTGGTGTTGTGGCTGGGTGTTGCCCCGTGTGGTGGTGTGGCGGGGGCGTGTTTGGTGCCTCATATGGTGATGTGGCCGGGAAGCGGTTGCTGGGTGGTGCCCCGTGTGAGTGTGTGGTGGGGAAAGGGTGGCTGGGTCGTGCCCCGTGTGGTGGTGTGGTGGGCATGGTCCCTCATGTGGTGGTGCGGCTGTGGGCGGTGGCTGGGTGATGCCCTGTGGGGTGTTGATCGGGTGGTACCCCGTGTGATGGTGTGGTGGGGATAGGGTGGCTGGTTGGTGCCCCGTGTAACGGTGTGGTACCCCGTGTGATGGTGTGGTGGGGACAGGGTGGCTGGTTGGTGCCCCTTGTAACGGTGTAGTGCCCCGTGTGGTGCTGGGAGGGTGGCGCCGGCGTCAGTATGCGTCCCTCCCGCCGCCCCCGTGCCAGGCAACACTCGCCCATCACTCCCAGAGTTGTTCGGGGAGGGGAGGGTGGTAGGGAGGGCCGGGGAGAAGGGATGGATGCCAGGGAGGACTGACGCCGGGCTGGAGGGGAGAGGCAGCGCCGCGGGGGGTGAGGACATCTTGGGTGCCAAGGTCAGCAGCAAGGTCGGTCATTGTCTGGTGATTGTACCTCGCGAGTCTTGGCCATTACCCCCCTCCTTGCTGACTACTACCCTTGCCTACCACTACCCCTGCTGCAGGGCAGCACGCCTGTTAGCCTCTATCTCTTACTTGCCACTTCCCCCTGACGGCCTCTGTCTCTGGTGGTCAATAACCCTGCTGGCTACTATTCCTGCTGGGCCAGGCCAGGATGTCGACGGCCTCTGACCAAGGCTATAGATAGTTTCTGTCCTGGGTGTAGGCTGCCTCCGTCTGTGCTGTGTACAAGAACGGAAAACCTATTTAAAGATGTAGATACGAGGATGTGGGGGAGGGAGGGAGCGAGGGTGTTCCTTACCTGTCGTTGGGTTTAAGTGACGTCGACCTTGGTACAGAAATGGGGAGGAAGACGCAACTATAGCTCTTGAAGTGGTCTTAGGCCCTCGACGAGACGGGTTCATATTGTTTGTTAGTGCCGTATGGGGCACAAGGACATGGATGACGTCATGCAGGGGTGGGGATGATTTTCTCCACCCCACCCCCTTTTCCTCCGCTCGCCTCTCCTCCTCTCACACCACACTAGACCAGACCAGTGAGGAGCAGACGCCCAGCCTCGCCCCTCACCCTCCAGTGAAGGGAGAGGGAAGGCGGGAGGGAGGGAGCGAGCTCTAGTGGCGAGTATCTGGCACCTGCCCAACACCGGAACCTCACCTGTAATTCCCCAGCTCGTGTACCTGTCCCTCACCCTCCACTGTCCCTCCTTCTCCCTCCCTCTTTACCAGGCAGCTTCCTGTACGTCGCCCTTCCTATCCCTTTCCTTATGCTTCTTATTTCCTGCCTCCTATCTTATTCTCCTCCTTCCTTCCTTCCTTCCTTCCTTCCTCCCTCCCTCCCTTGGTAGCCCAGTCACCGTGTTGAGATGAGACTCACAACACATCTCCCGTTGTAAGCAGCAACCTCGACCAAAATATTCTGTCTTTTCGTGTGTGGATCGATGGCACATCACTTCAGGATTGTCTTGTGCCCCGTTTATTGGAGAGTATTTCGATGATGTGTGTCGTGCCAGAAGCATGGCAGGACGGCCAGTGTTGCCGAAGAGTCCCTCCTCTCCTGTTGCTTGGGCCGGCATAAAGGTGTTGAGGCCGCCGCCCTGTGTTCTTGAAGGATTCAAGTTCTCTGACCGTAAAACACAACACCCCAGGAGATGAGTGTTTGGCCAGTGCGAGGTGGTGCGGAGGAGACACGTATCTGAAGATGAGAACGTTAGGCATTTAAGACCTTCCTCAAGTACTGTAGTACAACCCTTGAACACGACGGTGTGACTCGTAAAGGCCGGTGGGGACAACCCCTGAGCACGACGGCGCGACCATTGAATGCGACGGCACGTTCCTCGAGGCCGACGTTGCGACTCTTAGGAGTAACAGTACCGTCGTGCACCATTGTTCGTACCGTCGTGCATCAGTGTTCGTGCCGTCGTGCGTCTGTGTTCGTATCGTCGTGCCCCCATATTCGTACCGTCGTGCATCAGGGTTCGTACCGTCGTGCACCAGGGTTCGAACACGGTTAAAGCTGAGGCATGAGCGACGGACTGACCAGCTCCCAGTTGTGGCTGAGGCCATGTGAGTTGTTCTCCAGTGATGGAAGCGGAGCTGAGTTAAGAAGAGTTCCTTCGCTTGTATTCACGCGAGGGTCTCCTGCTGCTGTACAATGCTCGAGTGAGAGAGGCAAGCCGAGCCTCCACCTGACGGTGTTTTAGCCGCAAGGAATGCAGTAAACACGGGCTAGAGACACCTTCTCCTCCTGGCCATCGGGTCTTGAAAATATGACTCCGGCGTCTCGTCTGTGGCGAGACGGTGGATGTGGGGTGTGGGGGGGAGTTGGGGGGCGCGGCTGGTGGGCAGGAGGAGGTTGTTGTAGCCAGCCAGCCTGCCAAAAGGGGGGTGAGAGGAGAGGGGGGTGGGGGGGTGTTCAAGGGGGAAGGGGAAAGCCTGCAGGAGGTCTGGGTGGTGTGTGTGTGTGTGTGTGTTTGTGTTTTCCTCAGACGGCCGGCCATGGAATATAGTGGGTTTGCGGAGGTTGTTGGCGTGGTGGTGGTGAGGGAGGCTGGGAGGGGGAGGCGTGTATATACGAGTGCCAGGTGGTGCGAGGGGGAGAGAGCTGCACGACACCAGGTGTTACGGCAAGTGTCACAGCGTTGGTGTCAAGGCCGAAAAGCGGCTTGTACTGTGGTGGTGCCTGCCACCGCATCTTGTGTCACTTGGCCGAGCCGCAGGAGACGCAGGGGGCTGCTTGAAGACGTATGGTGTCGAGGTTGACACACGAGATTTTCACTTGACACTGGGGATGACGAGATGACATGCAGACGAAGAATGTGATACACATTACATGTGTGTGTGTGTGTGTGTGTGTGTGTGTGTGTGTGTGTGTGTGTGTGTGATTGCTATTTGTATGTTACGAGGAGAGAGTTTACACTGGTGCTGACCCCCGTCTCTTAAATCTTGCGTGTGTGTGAGAGGTAAGGTGGAGGTGAGGGAGTGTGGCTGGAGGAGAGAGCAGTACGTGTGGAGGTAATGCCAGCAGTCTGTCCCCTGACGTTACTGCCGCACCCTCCACTTGGCCGGGGAGTGGGGTGGGGGAGTCTTGCCCGAGGTCGAGCAAGTGAGGGGAGAGAGAGAGAGAGAGAGAGAGAGAGAGAGAGAGAGAGAGAGAGAGAGAGAGAGAGAGAGAGAGCAGAAAGGGGGAAGGCGGTCTGGCCTGAGGTGAGGCAAGTGAGAGGAGAGAGAGAGAGAGAGAGAGAGAGAGAGAGAGAGAGAGAGAGAGAGAGAGAGAGAGGAGAGAGAGTTATCTTGGCTGGCTCTTGAGAGGGCCGCACGAGGGGGGGAGGAGGGTTGACGTGTGCGTCGTGTTGCTTGAGGCTGGACAGGGCCTGGGGGTCTGGCTCTTATCTCTGGGGGTAATGGCGGTGGTGATAGCGCTGGTGCCGCGGCCGCCATGCTTCTGGGGGCCGGCCAGCCCACGCGAAATGTTTATCTGCCTCACAGGTTTATGTTGGGGGGGGCTGGATGTGTGAGGTGTTGATGCCGGAGGCTCCGCCGCTAGTAGATCAGACGACCCCACCACGTCCCCATGTCAGGCAGGAGGGAGGGTGAGGAACGCCACAGGTGATTGGGGGGCCGAGCATCCTGACGTTCACTCCTTCCTTGACTTCTCTTCTCCTCGCTTCCTTCTTCCCTGCATCATCTTGTCTCTCCACGCCACCCCGTCGTCTTCTTCTTCAGACTCCTCCTCTTCCCTTCGCCTCCGTCAGTGTCGGAAGACTTCTCCACTAGTTCCCAGTTCACACCCGACGCCGCCTCCGCCAGGCTTCGTTTACCAGTGCTCGGTGGAGTGAAGGGGCCATGGCCTGTTGGTACTTGACCGCTGCCTGACCAGGTCATGCCGAGGGTGGGCTGTGAGGTCGACCTTGATCCACGTGTGTGTGTGTGTGTGTGTGTGTGTGTGTGTGTGTGTAGGAAGTATGTTGTTGTTGTGCAGACCTTGTGTGCGCTTTATGCTGACGCACTTGGAGACACGTGTGTGGAGAGTGTTGTCAAGGCTACCCTGCCCTGTGCAAGCTGGTGAGGGGTGTGGAGTGAATGGTGTTGTTGCCAAGTGTATGTACACTTTGTCGGTCCGCGTATGTGTAAGGGTAAGTGGCTAGAGCGTCCTTTAAGTGCTTAAGTGTTTCTGTTATCAGCGTATTTGACGTGGTTGATAGTCGTGTGTGATTTAATTTTCAACGTTTATTTACTTGTGATGATTGCACGCTAGAACCTAAAACCCTTAATTAGACTGTGTGTATATGGATATACCGTGACACATTATGATTAGTATTTATTGATTAATTGAAATGATTGAATAATGATATTCTGTGCCCTCCTCTACTACACTCTCCTCCCGTACACATACGTATCCCGTAAGGCCAGTGACAAATACACTTACGCACACCTGAACGTTAATACATAGGCCCTCTTGGGGGAAGGGGAGGGGGGGGGGGGCGCCTCCATCCCCTTATCCTCTGGGAATCCCTGACGCGTGCCAGGTCGCTCCCCTTCTAGGGGAGGGGGCTTGCCTGCTCCCCCACACCCCCTCTCCCCTCGCACCTGACTCCATCTTGTACCAGCAGTGGCCTTACATATCCTGCCTCAAGATGTCTAAGCTTCTCCCTGGCCCACAAGTGTCTTGCTCAGGTGTGGGTAGTGTGTTCCTCCCTCGCAGAGTCATGATCCTCTGTGGGCACTGTCAGTGTATGTCCAGATTAATGGCCGTCTGCAAGCGAGACGGTCAGAGAGGCGGGACCCGTAAGCAAACACGTCTTGCATACCACCCAAAACGCCTCGTTTGTGTGGCATTGTTCTTGGACCAGTGTGGGTCGAACCCCGACTCTCACAGTGTGACGCGAACCACCTCCCACCCCCCCTACAAAGAAAAAGATATCGAGCAAAAGTTTGATGGTCGAAATTGAAGAAGAAAAATGCTTGTTATGACGGTTGAATCTCGCGAAGCAGCAGTAAGTAGGAGATTGATCAGGTTCCCAGATTGGTTCACGCCCTAATGTACAGTCCCACAGCCTGTTTACGATTATCTTGAGCCACGTCATTGGCAGGAAAAGTAAACTCAGACGCCACGCCTCCATCCTTCCCACCCTCCCTCAAGTCTTGACTTCTTTTAACTCCCTCCTCCTCCTCCTCTTCTTCCCTCTTCCTCCTCTTTATTTTTCCTTCTTGCTCCACCTCCTCCTCCCTCCTCCTTCATCCTCCTCCTGCTCCTGCACACAGAGACTATCCATCATTAGTGTGTGTTGGGCACAGAGGCCCTCGTGCCCCGTGTGTCTTATTATTATGTTTCATCCCAGGAGCTGGACGGCACGACCCGTGTGTGTGCGATGGTGCCGCCTTTGGCCTGCTCATTAGAATGGACGGGTCAGAGGCCAGGCAGGACCTTCATACTCAAAGGTCGCACCGTCGTGGTCAAGGGTCGTGCCGTCGATCTCAGTGGTCGTGTCGTCGAGCCCCCCTCAAGTATATGGCCTTTTTTTTTTCTTTGCCTCCCCCGAGTACGACCTTGCACTGTTCCCTTCTCTTCCCCCCTATTCCCCCCTAACTTCCCTCACCTCAAGAGTATGACTTTCCCCCGTGGTATGACTGCACCTCCTCCACCCTCTCCTCACTCAGTACGACCCGAGCTCTCATAGTTACGACGACTTGTCACCTGGAGCACAACTCTGCTTCCTTGATTACGACTCTGCTTGGAAAGAGGACGAGATATACAACTGGCCTCCACCTGTGGTTAGGTCGGTACAGGTGGAGGAGGCTACCCTGCTTCCACCTGTGGTGGGTACGTGGTGGAGGCAGGCCAGGAGTGGAACGGCCTCCACTGTCGGTAGGTACGTGGGTGCTGGTAGAGGCAGCTTGGGCAGTGGGTGGAGTGGGGGTGTTGCAGACAGTGAAGGTCTGCAACAGCCCCCTCCTCCCAACCAGTCAGCCAGCCAGCCAGCCCCGCCACCTTTGACCTTATTGGCTGTCGGAATGACCTCGACGTCGACGTGGCAAGCTGCCTGGTCGACCCCCACCACCCCTCCCCTTCGTCCTCTCCTGGCGAAGCTTGAGGACTTCGGCGCCTGGCGGGCCCCCCATTCCCTCCTTCTTAGTCACTGCTTGAGGATCTTCCAAGACCCCCCCCTCGTTGGCTTCAGTGGCCGTAGCTCAGTGACTTCTTTGTCGTCATTTCTTTAAGTCACTGTGATCTGGTGACTCGTGTGTATGTTCTTCCCTTGGGGGATGGGTGGAGGATGCCATGGTGACGGTGTGGGTCCATCCCTTTCTCTCGTGGTGTGGGCGAGGCCCGGCGCCTTTTTGTCTTCGCGTGTCCATAGTCAAGTCACCTTTAGAGCTCCGTGTGCGTTCGTCTCCTTCCCGAAGTCTGGGCAACTCTCTGCCTCTGTGACCTTGTGTGTCCCGGTGAGCCCGTCCTCCCTCCGTCACCCCCGCTGTACTGAGGCTTAGCACAGCGGCGTATGGCTCATACTCTGGTGGTTGGTTAGCTCCGCATTATTTTTTGCTTGTGGGATTTACCATCTTTTCCTCCCATTATTTCCACCAGCAGGAGGGAGTGGTTTTGCGTGGGTATCATGGGAGGCTTTCAGTAAGTAAGTCTCTCTCTCTCTCTCTCTCTCTCTCTCTCTCTCTCTCTCTCTCTCTCTCTCTCTCTCTCTCTCTCTCTCTCTCTCTCTCTCTCAGTTCACCCCCCCCTGCTCCCGGGGGTTGTCATCATGGAGTGCCGTGCCTCGTCCTGACTCGTGCCCCCGGATGGTACGGTGTCTACTGGCTCGTTCGTATCAAGGTGCTGACCTTCCCTCCCCAGGTGTTGCCGTCCCTCAGTGCTGGGGGGAGAGTGTAATCCTCGACTTGCCGTGCGGTGTTGTCAGTCGGGGTTTGAGGAGGGGGGTGTGAGGTGAGTGGCTTCTTTTTGTCTCTGATCCTTAATTTCGTCTTGCGGTGGTGTGGTTTTGATGGCGTGTCCACGTCTGGGCTAATGGCGAAATTTCCCGTTGTGTGGGAATAATGGCGTCCCGTTGAGGAGGGGGAATGCGTAGATGAACATGAACAAAATGTGTAATAACCTCAAAGTCCAGCTGAAATTGGGGTGAAGATGTGGATATTTGGGCGACGCAATGACGGGCGCTTCTGCTATACCATGTGCGCGTTCAGTCGTCCTCCAGCACACGATAAACAACACAGACGTCCGCCTAAAAGTCGTCCTTACACTCATTGACTCACACACACACACACACACACACACCCGACCTGTGCCCGTAATGGCACGCCAGAGAATGGTTGGCTGTCACTGACGAGAGCCAGTCGTGCTGTACACACACACACACACACACACACACACACACACACACACACACACACACACACTTCACCCAGATTATTGGTCTGTTATCGGTACAAGACGTGTCCTTCAGTCTGTGACCCAGAGAGGATCCTACAGACACGTGTCTGGTTCAGCTGGAGCTAACGGATGTCCGGTCACTGTGTAGTTATCGTGTTCTTCATCGTTCCAAAAACGGCGTCCTCCAAGTTCATGATCCTGCGGGTTTTGGCCACGGTGAGTGGTCGGGTTTTGGACCCAAGTCTTTGTACGGTGAGGACCGCCAGCCTGCTCGGTAATATACCGCCGTCACCCTCGTCCTCGCAGGCCGGCAGGAACGACTTCCAATGCAGCGCTTTGGTCGTGGAGTTGCTGCACGACTCGTTCACTGGCTCCCGGCGAGAGGAGTAAAGTGCATCATTCCGGACGGACCGACCTTACCTGTCGTTACAACTACCACAACCTGGAACTCGGCTAGCGACCCCCACCACCAACAACAACAACCTGTCCTCCGTGAGCAACAGCGAGACCCTCCATCCCCCACACTACTGCATGACGATCACACAGACCTGGGCTGTAATTGCGTGAACTCCGACCTGAACCTTAAGGGTCAGGTCGGAGGTCGGGCCCATCATACGTAAGGGTTGAACCGTCGTGCTCAAGGGGATAGGGAGGGAGGAGGGTGGTTGTTGAGGCCGCCCGGGTGTGCTGTAGCGTCGTGGCAGTTCTCATGACTCCCGGAAATTTTCCAGTCTCCAGATTAATTCGTTTTTTTTCCCCCGATTCGCTTCAGGACGCTTGATGATTGTTGCGGAATCTGTGAACACTTCCATACGCCTTCTGTTGATGCGTTCTGGGAGACTCGCTGAATAAGTTCATGCAGGCTTTTATGTATATTTCTCTGCCCATACTTTATTGTCCTTTTTCGCGATAGCGAGGTAACGCCAGGAACAAATGAAGAAAGGCCACATCCGCTCACATCCATCATTCTCCAGCTGTCTTGTGTAACGCACCGAAGCCACAGCTCCCTATCTACAACCAGGCCCAGCAGAACTTTCCATGGTTTACACACACACACACACACACACACACACACACACACATTCCTACAACCCCGCAAAAAGCATTTGTTTCCAGCGCCTCAAAATCAATCTTGCAGTCTTTCTAAAGACAAGTTCCCGCCCTAGAAACATTCCTGCAACCCGCTTGAGTACATTCTTGCGGCCTCTGTGAATACTTTCATGTTTCCTGTGTTGATACATTCTTGCAACATCTTGCACCTTCTCCACATATAATTCGTTGCTCATCAACACGTTCTCGTAGCCTCGTAATATATTCTTGTAGTCTTGCCGCCTCTTGTAGCCTCTACGTATACACTTGTAGCCTCCAAATACATTCTTGCAGGCCCCCAGTAGGTACACACACTCTCACCCTCCCAAAATGTGATGTCTTACCCACATGTGATTCGTTCATCCAGTCTTTATTGAGTAATTGTACCGACGCGACCTTGCAGCAGCAGCAGCAGTCTCTTCTGATATTTTTCCCCCTCCCTCCCTCCCTCTCACCCTCCCTCTGGCGCACGTGAGTGAGTTACCGCCTCGTCCTCAAATAGCTCCAAAAGAATATTTACGACGCTCTTCCTCGCAAGCGATGATGCGTTGCAACCTTTGCTCGATATTTTCTTGTTTGCCTCGGCCAGACGCCACCTGGGCTGTCAGTCGGTGCTTAGCTTAAGCTTGGGTGGGGGGGGGTGGGGGGTTACGATATGTACGTCCCATGTAGTAGCCTTTCGTGGATCCAATGCAGCAGCGAGTTGCGTGGATGGTTCTCTTCGGGTGCCTTCAGGGACCAGACGCCTTAGGGTCTTCAGTATGACGACAAGGTGCCCATGCCAGGCATATGACTAAGAGCTCATGCCAGGCATATGACAAGGGCTCGTGCCAGCCATGCATAGACTTGCGGAGTATAATGATAACCTAAACAACCAGCATCCTGGGGAGGGGGACAGAGACTTGGACAGAGTCCTCGGCCAACACCGAGTCTCCACAGTCGTCGCGTTGTGAAGCATCGTTGAAGGAGGCTGGCGAGGTGGTGATGGTGTTAGTCCTGTGAGTTGAGGGGGACGTCTGCGGCCGGTGCTTGGTATGTGATGTGTGGTCTCCGCTCTTGTGTGTGTGTGTGTGTGTGTTGAGGTGGACGCGTGTATGATGAGAGGCCACAGTTGGTATGCGATGAGTATTGTGTTGTCTGTTGTTTCCCCATGACCTCCACCATCACCCACCTCACACCTCCGCGTACACCAGCGCACACACACACACACACACACACACACACACACACACACACACACACACACACACACACACACACAGCAAACAAACATCTAAGTTTTCTGTTTGTTAGGCTATGATACTCTATGTCATCTACTATGTTACTGTGACTTCATCATTTAATGGTCAGCCAAGTGGATGACATATAAACCATATTATTTACTTTGTACACATCCCCATATATCTGTCACCCTGGCTGGCTTGTCCAGGATGTGCCTCACTCATGCCCCTTTCCAGAGAAATGTCCAGGCCCACCTTGAGCTTAAGAACTCTTATGATCTGTAAACTCGTAACTGTCATGACCTCCCAGTTCTGTAATGTCTGTATTACATCAACTGTGTACTTTCAGCTGAATGGCTGCCGAAATCTGATTAATCGGTATTTATTTACTTTTTTTTTTACACTATTTTTTCACTAGCTCCATTCCAAGCAAAATTTCTCTCTCTCTCTCTCTCTCTCTCTCTCTCTCTCTCTCTCTCTCTCTCTCTCTCTCTCTCTCTCTCTCTCTCTCTCTCTCTCTCCACAGTACCGTTCTACCGCCTCCCACTAGCCCTGCGGCTGGGCGTGTCCTTCAAGAGTGGTGGCGGCGGGAGTGTTGGTGATGGTTGGTGAGAGTGTTGGTGGTGGTGGTGGTGGTGGGGCAGGGATGATGCGAGACCCAGACGCCGCTCTGCCACGTCTCCTGCCGCTGGTGCCAGCTCCCGCCACCCACCCGCCCACCGACCTGCCCACTCGCCACCCACCCGGCCCAGGGGTACGATGGCTGATAAATAAACCTGGAAAAATGACCCACTGTAAAAATGGATCCAGCGGCATTGCCGCGTGCGTGTGTGTGTGCGCGTGTGTGTTTTGCTACGTCAAGGATTTAACGAGGCGAGTCGGGCCAGGCTCTGTACGGGGAGGAGTTGAAGACGTGTTGGTGTACATACGGACGTACTTGTGTGTGTGTGTGTGTGTGTGTGTGTGTGTGTGTGTGTGTGGGTATGTGTGAGAGAGAGAGAGAGAGAGAGAGAGAGAGAGAGAGAGAGAGAGAGAGAGAGAGAGAGAGAGAGAGAGAGAGAGAGAGAGAGAAGGGGGTGGGGGGAATATTGGGCATGCTTTCTCTTGTGTACCTACCTATTTGTACTGTGCGGGGAGGGAGTTTTACACTCGTGGGGGTGTGTACCCCCCATCTCGTAAACATTCTCCACTAACCATCCTTTTTTTTTCATCATTTTATGTATTTGCTACATTCACCGTGGCGTCCGTAATTTCCCTTCTTCCACCGCTTCTATAAACTAGTCCTTTATATCTTTTTAATCACGTTTCTTGCCTAAAATGTCATACCCCCCTTCTGTTGCTCTGTCCCTATATATATTTTTTTTTCTTTTGAAGGGCTGCTCTGTACGCGCCATCGATCTGTATTAAAAACTTAAAGGTTGTGATCGGGCCACCCCTGTGTTTCTCTTCCGCTCAGGGGGACAGACTGAAGGGCTACAGCCTTCCCCTTGTGTGTGTGTGTGTGTGAGAGAGAGAGAGAGAGAGAGAGAGAGAGAGAGAGAGAGAGAGAGAGAGAGAGAGAGAGAGAGAGAGAGCACGTTCTTCAGGCCACACACACACTTTCAAAAAGCTATACTCCCAAATAATGGAACACAGTTTTGTGCTTTTGGGGTTGGGAACACGCGTACCGTGAGGTTAATGGTGACGAGAGAACCCCGCCATCGTGAGGTTGCTGATGGTATTTGAAACCGAATTTGAATTCAACGCTTGTGGGTTGGGAGGGTATCTGCCTGCCTGGAGTTTACTGTTTGTGTTGGGCGCGTGTGTGGCGAGGGGAGGGGAGGGAAGGTGGTTGGATGGGGAGGGTAGGTGATGGCCCGAGTGCCTGTGGATAGATGGAGACCCGTGCCTCTTCCACAGCATCTGTCCACCTGCAGACCACCATTCTCCACTCTCCCCCTCGCTATCTGCTGCAACGACACCCTTTTAGATCATGTAAACGCACTCAACTGTGTCAACACACCTGCCCCAACACACTCTCCTCGCTGTCACACACTTGTTCCTTCACACACACACACACACACACACACACACACACACACACACACACACACACACACACACACCATTGCTCATTTACGTCGTCACACATCATCACTCCATACAGTCTCGCCATTTTCATATACTGTCACTACGAATTCACTAATTTTCATATACTGTCACTACGAATTCACAAATTCTCACCTTTACGCTCTTTCACCGTCACACGCATTACATCGCCACCACCACACACCTGTGGTACCCAGACATACTCACCACCACACACCTGTGGTACCCAGACATACTCACCACCACACACCTGTGGTACTCAGACATACTCGTCACCACACATCTGTGGTACGACCACAACTGTACCTTCACACATCTCCGTACGTACATCTGCTTCAGGATTGTGGCCCCCTAATCATCCCGGGATGTTTTCGACCCATTCCAGCACGACGGTACGACCCTTGGATATGACGACCTGGTGCTTGTTGACCTTGACCCCCTAAGGTGTCGGGTTAAGGGGCCTGGACCATCATGTCCCGAGGGTCATACCGTCGTGCTCTGGGTGTTGGGCACGGCAGTCCATACTGACAGAGTGGACCAGGAAGGGCGGTCCGGGAGGGAACTGTTGCGAAACCCAATTGTTATGAAGCCCTTGTGAGGGAGCCTGGAGCCCCCGGGGCCGGGCCAGTACAGCCGCTTGGCTTCAGCCTGATGTATCTCTGGGAGGGAGCGAACCAACCCTCCCTCTCTCCCTCCATGGCCTGACCCCTCCGCCACACCGGATTGGACTGGCTTGGCCAGACAGGGGCCGAGGAGGGGTAAGGGGAGATGAGAGAAGCTCGACGTGGCTTGATTGGACTGGCTTGGGCGAGTGCATTTGGTGACGTCACATCACCTTGTGCCGGAAGACACTGACGTATTTCTGTGTATTCAGAATCCGCTGTTAAGATGCTGCAAGGGAGTAGAAGCTGTGAATGGTTTGTGTTCTATTGTGTAAGGGAAGCAACAGCAGATGGTGCGTGCGTACGTCTGTGTGTGTGTGTGTGTGTGTGTGTGTGTGTGTGTGTGTGTGTGTGTGTGTGTGTCTCCGGCTGTCACACAACAAGGGTTGGGTCCACACCCTACTATCCCTCACCACCGCCACCAACCGCTCCCTCTCCACTCCTCCTCCCCTCCCATGCAAGCCACTCCCCCGCACAGCTCCAGTCACTCTTCCCTCCTCCTTCAACACTCTCCCTCCACTCCCGTAAGCAGTACCCCTTCCACCATTTAGAGGTCCTACCCGTACGCTGTCCCAAATACCACCCAAAATACGGCGCCCACACCATGATAACGACACCCCAAGTACGCACACACATATATTCACACTGCCATGTCCCAGCTCTCTCTCTCTCTCTCTCTCTCTCTCTCTCTCTCTCTCTCTCTCTCTCTCTCTCTCTCATCAGCCGTAACTGTCGTATGTCCTGTTCTACCACACACAGCCATATAACTCTCCCCCACATGACCATATAACTCCCCCCGCCCCCTCATGCTGTCACCGCCGGCTCCTGCCCGTCCTCCACTGCAGCCAGCCAGCTTGGGGACGAGGGAGGGGGTCAGGTGATTCAGCATCATCATGAGACACGGTCAACATTGGCCCGTCCAGACACATGTTTGCTGTGGTCTGATTGGTTGTGTGGGTTATTAACCCATGTCCACACGAGTGCTCCACTTCCCCATGCCCAAACATATCTCCCCATGTTCTAATTACACCTATAGACTCTCCGTTTCTAACACTCATACCCCTCCACACAACACCCACTGTCCTCACTCTACCATCTTACTACGACACTTGGGCCTGTTAGAGGCCACTGTCTTGCATGTATAGTCGTTCATATGTAGAGTTGGGCCTACTGTCCACCTGTCTCTGTGTCCAGCCCCCTCCTTGTCCACACACCCTCACTCACCGCTCCTTGTCCACTTACCCTCATCCACCCCTCTTTGTCCTCATACCCTCACTCACCCCTCTTAATCCACATACCCTCATCCACCCCTCTTTGTCCACATACCCTCACCCACCCCTCCTTACTGTATGATTGCTGTATGAGTCATTCATTGCTGTCCAGTCCTTGTAGAGAGTTCCCGTATGACGTACTCTATAACTTGATCAGCGTGCCCCTGTCCCTGGACCTTTTGTCCACACTTGTATCATTTTTGGGGGGCGCTGTGGCCCACGTGATGGATGGGGGTACACAGATACGTCGCCAGTCTTGCGGCAAAAATCAGTCACCCCCAACTTTGCTCCCTCCATGCCACATGGTAGATCCTCCCTCCCGCCCCACACGCCTGCACGTACACACCCTCGCCCTCGTGGTGTACGTAGCCAGCAGGTGGCAGGCAACTACCCACCTGGGGGAGGGCCTGCCGCCTTGGGTATCTGGAGGGTTTTAGTGATGGTGGCGTGAGTCTGCCAGCACTGCGGTGGCTGTCAGGATCCCATCCCTGGCCTAACCCGTTGGAATTAATTTCTGTCTCACATACACGTGATTTGTTGACGTTAAGTGTAAGAACACACACACACACACACACACACACACACACACACACACACACACACACACACACACACTGGAACCTAGACATACTCCCAAGTTGGTCTGCTACATGGCTGATTAAATTCAACTGAAGTATGTGTAATGAGACTGAGGCACTGTGAAAGGAGCCCTCGATATCAATATTATGCAGCTGGAGATAGGCTGCAGGAATCTGTGTGTGACAGGGACTTGGGGGAGTTGACAATAGTTCCTAACCTGTGGCCAGAGCCCAACATGAGAAGAGTAAAGGAGACCAACTACATTCTTGCAGTTATTAAAATCGTAAAGTTGTACACAAACTATTTACATCTCACTTAAAGCCAAAACTAGACTAATGCTTCTCAGTTTTGTTCGTCACACTCAGAGAAGAAGGAACTAATGGAGAACGTCCAGAGGAGGGGAACAAAATAGTCCCATTATTACGAGAGCCAGGTGACAGTGAGAGGTTAGAGGCCTTACTTTTGCGTACTGTGGAAGAGAGAAGAGTAAGGAGTGACTTCACCAACAACTTTTAAGTTACTGAACAGTTTGATGTTATTACAGAACAGTACTTCAAAACCAGAGACCAAAACATGAAAATAAGCAAGAAACCAGTAAGGAAAGATTTGAAGTAGTAGTTTTATAGTATAGTGTAATATAGTATAGTATAGTATGGTATAGTATAGTATGATATAGTATAGTATAGTATAAGAGTAGAGGACGAATGGAATAGATTGAATGTTGAAATTGTGAATGTAGACAGTATACAGTTTGAAGAGTTGTGTGATACAGTCCACACGCTTGCCACGCACGGAACACCGAGGCACGCGAGTGAACGCCTGCCACGCATGAACGCGCACCGGCGCACGCGACCGAACGCCTGCCGCGCATGAACGGATTGCGGTGCGCGCGACCGAACGCCTGGGAACGCATGAACGCACTATGGTGCACGCGCTGGCCGTAGTTAATACCCATAAAGTTACGAGCCATGTATTCGTTCACTGGAGCAACAACGGTGTTCGCAGGAGCCTTGGACTTAGGGTACCTGCTCCACACACACACACACACACACACACACACACACACACACACACACACACACACACACACATTTGGCCTCCGTAACTTTCATGTGTCAGATGTTACGGTGATGTCTGGCACAAGTTCTCGTGACTTATATATTACTTGTTCATATTTCCCTCGTAAGTTCTCGCGTTTTTATATATATTACTTACTTATTTGTCCCTCCGACACTCGAGGTTTGCCATGTAACTCATTTCTCTCCTTCCTCTTTATTGGGCCTTGGGCAAAGCTTCCATCTCGATACTTGCTTCGACCCGGGGTTTGCTCGGAGCCGAACCACGCTTCGACCACCCGGAACTGCGGGGAGCTGAACGCTGCTCCGACCACCGTGAACGGTTGGTTCGGAGCTGCACCTTGAAACCTGCTTCGACCGGTGTTGCATGTCGATGCACCAAAGCGGGGAGGCGCTCCTCTTGACTGGCTGAGCTGAGCGGTACAGTGTTGTGGGTAATGACTATTGATAGTGAACAGCTGCCGACAAGCCGGCCAGATGCGCCTACCCCGCGCGTGGTTAAGCTTTTAATGTTCAGACGAACTGATGTAGGAACCACGAAGCCCTTTTTTTTATTATTATTAGCAGGTGGTTGTTTACAGACTGGGTGATAACAGCGTTGTTTTTAGATTATGATACAGCACTCACCTGGCCTCCTATCTATCCACTCCAGTTTGCAGGTATGTTAGTGAACTGATTGTCGACAATAACACGTCCTTACGGTGGGAAACAGACGTGTCCTTACGGTGGGAAACAGACTTGTCCTTATGGTCCGAAACAGACGTGTTCTTATGGTGGGAAACACGCGTCCTTATGGTGGGAAACAGACGCGTCCTTATGGTGGGAAACAGACGTGTCCTTATGGTGGGAAACAGACGCGTCCTTATGGTGGGAAACAGACGTGCCCTTATGGTGGGAAAGAGACGCGTCCTTATGGAGGGAAACAGACGTGGAAGGATAAACGACAGAGCGGGTAGTCGGCCATGGCTGGTTGAAGCGCCTGGAGGGATGTGTGGAAAGGTTGATTAGAGAAGCACATGAAACATGCACCTGACACGTACCACTGAGACATATATGCATTGGGGAGGGTGTTACGAGGGAGAGAGAGAGAGGGAGGGAGGGAAGAGAAGCGCCAGCGCGCGCCCGCCCTCCCGCCCTTCGCAAGAGACGGAAACAGGTGGCGGACCTTATCAAAAGGCTGGAGCCCGCTAAGCTCACCGGAGGCAAACAGACCTGTCCTAGAGAAGTGGGGATGATTGACCGAGGTTTGGAAAAATATGCGATGCTCAGGGTAAGAATGAGAGAGAGAGAGAGAGAGAGAGAGAGAGAGAGAGAGAGAGAGAGAGAGAGAGAGAGAGAGAGAGAGAGAGAATATTCTGTTCAGAGTTCAAGGGAAGGACTTCGAGCCCCTCTTTGGTCCAGAGGAACAGGAGGAATGTGTACGTACACACATTGTAGTCGAGAGGCGAGTGAAGAGACAGAACGCCGCCACCCCCTACCACCACCACCACCACACACACACACACACACACACACACACACACAAACACAACACACACACACACACACACACACACACACACACCCACCCACCCACCCACCCACCACCACCACCACCGAACCAGGCGATCTATCACGAATGTTGGTTGCCTCAAGATCTCGTCGCCCTCCAGCCCAGTTATTGGGCTTCACGAGGCCCTTTGACAGCAGGGCCGTGCATGCTGCCCTGGGGACGCCAAACTCCTGGAACTCGTGTCTTATTAAGGATATGCAAAATTCCATTAGCACGAGGGCCAAATATCCCCTGGAAAGAGAACCTGGATTCTGGGGTAATCTCAGAAAGTTGAAAACTAACAAAGCTCGCCCCTCCCCATGAAGGTGCGTGGAAGTGGAGCCGTTGGGAACGGTACACACACACACACACACACACACACGAACGGTACACACACACACACACACACACACAGGATTTCAAGAGAGGTATGAAGTGTAAAACTATAAGCAAGAAAAATTTTTTACTGCTCTCCACCGTAGAGATACAGACGCTTGAACATCGTATTGATCGACTGGCCTAATATCAAGTCTTCATATCTCAAGGTCTGTTGCTTCGAGATCTCTTGTAACTATTTTAGGAATGGTAATGTCCTTCAATATACCCTTGTATAAATCTTGAGAGTAAATCCTTGAATATATCCTTGCAGTATACCTGATATATTCCAAGCCCAGAGCTATATAGGCATAGTGTATATATATGTGTAGGCGACGATCATGTACATACACCATATGTATCTGTCAGTATCACACTGTATTATGTATGCGCCATGTATTTAGTGTATCCTCAACTTCCTGTAAAGGATCTGCACGTTGCATACCTAATATGAGGCTATTTTTTTTTTTCACTCATTATAATGTGACGTTTGTAGTTGTACCCAAAACGACCCCCTCATTCCGCACATTCTTCAGCGTTCCAAGAACCTTCAATCCTCACCCCCCGTCACCCCCACATCCCTGTGCCTCTCCTCCGCTTCCATGGTTTTATTTGCCGCCATGTCCACCCCAGGATATCTAAGACACTTCTTCCAATTTCTCTCCATTCAAGATCACGAAGCCTCTAATATATATATATATATATATATATATATGTATATATATATATATATATATATATATATATATATATATATATATATATAATTTGTGGTGATAAGATTGTAGGGAATGGAGGAGACACGATTTGTTCGTGTGGTAGACACAGACTTTTTAAAGCGTTGAGCTGTTGTAGACTTCATACCGTAGCGGACAACACGCACCGCAGCTGTGTCGTCATTTGCGAGCGGTAACCAGAGTAAGAACTGTGGCTTCCCCCCCGTAGAATACTGAGGTGAGGAGACCACAGACGGGCATGGAAGCCACAGACCGGCCTCAGGACGGGGAGCAGACTCCAGAAATAACGCGAAGGTAAACACATGAGGCAGAGGATGGACGTGCCAGTGATCCCCTCCCTCCTTCCCTCCCTTCCTCCTTCCCTCCCACCTTCCATTTCATACAGAAGGCTCCAGACAACGGACCAAAAGTCCTTATCGAGGCCCGGTATTAAGAGATGAGAAGGGAAATCTAAAGAGTTAAAGGAAGATGGGGAAACTTTGAACTGACCAGTGTGAAGATGAGAATTTAAGGAGTTACGGAGATAAAACGTTCTCTTGATCCTCAAACTTACCGCAGGTACCACTGCCATCTTGTTCTGGTGGTGAATGCTACAAAGATGAAGGTGATACCAGGTGATTTGATATCATTCTCGAGAGGAACGTAACCCCATCCGTAGTACGGTGAGCTGCTAGTTTGACAGTAGCTCCAGTTTCGACTGACTTCACACCCAGGGATGTTGATCGACAGTCTTTACACGTTACTTTCAGAGGTCGACGTCCTCTTCGGCAAGAGCCTCAGCACGCAGTGGCCAGAAAACAACAACGTGATGGAAGTCGCCATGATGTGTGTACTTAACCTTGGACTGAGTACAGTCGTAGTAATGATAGTTATACCAGTTTACCTCTCATACTCTTCCAGTCGTCCCATCGTTATGTTTAATGGGACAACTTTGTTCCTCCATGTACAGAGAGGGTTGTCCTTACCAAGGGTATAATTAATGTACTCGCTCGTTTACCACATCCTTCAGACCATCTTCTACGTCTCTTACCGGTCGGCTTAAGAATGTAGGAGACTTTCGTCTAGACATAGACCATCATCAGGTCTTCTGTTGTCGGTCCTTCTCATGTAGTGTCCTCCAGAAGATAACTTCTTCATAGACCATCAGGTCGTCTGTTATCTGTCCTCCAGTTTTTGTCCCTTTTTCTACTTACGTTCCCAACCATCAGCTTCCTCGCATCCCCCCAGACTCCTGGCGTGGGCGGCGGCGTGGCAGCCCCGCCCACGAGACCATCATCAACAAGTGGGTGTGGTGGTGGTAGGCTATATATAACGTGGTGGTGCCCCTGCTTTTGTTTGCTGTTCCGCCCTCCGCCCACCACACCCAGACCGTAGCACCACCACCGCACTCTTGCTCTTCCTCCAGAGCTTCCCGTAGGGAGGCTGTAGGTGTAGGTTAAGGCCTTGTAGAGTGCGGCTTGACTCTCCGGCTGAGACATTGAAGGGAATGGACCTAAAGCTTCGACGAAGAGAGGGGATGAGGGAGGGCGGGGAATCGAGTCTCGTGTTAAGGACGCGAATGCACTCTCTGCTTAGACAAGGAGGTAAATGGACTCTATCGCTCAGACAAGGAGGGGGAATGGCCTCCTCCGTGCCAAGACAAGGAGGGGAATAGATTCTTAAGACGAGGTCCTGCTAGCCTGCTCCCTCCGCTGCTACCCTTCCCGTGTACTGCCACGTGGCTGCTGTGTCGTTCTTTATCTCGGGTTGTATCACGTGAAGGGCGGCCGACGTACTTCCTGTGTGCTGCCACGCGGAGGCCTTGCTCCGATGGTGGTGCCATTATGGCCAACACGGACAGTGTTCAAAGGGTTCGTACCGTCGCGCTCAGTAGACGATGGCATCGTCGTGCTTATTGGTTCGCACCGTCGTGCTCAGCGGTTCGTACCGTCGTGCTCAGGGTGCCTCGGAGCGGGCTTACGGAACGTTTTCCATCAGCAAGTGATAATGACGCAAAGATTTGCCACCCCAAGCCAAGCATATGTATACTGTGTGGACGACTAAGTGGTCCTTGCCCTTTTTAGGTCCGCACCTTCCACACAACTTGATCGACCAACTTCCCCAGCCCAGCAGGCCAGACGGGCTGTGAGGGAGGTAGAAGACCCGGGACCCAGAGACCTACAACGACGGAACTCCAGCCATCTTTTATCCCCAGTCTCTCCTCCTTACTCAAGGCGACCCCCAGCTCCACCGCGCTAAACTGGAATCTCTTTAGGCCTCCTCCAGCCGTGTGTTGCCCGTTTTCTTTTTCACCTCCTAAAGGCTCCTGAAACATTCCTGATGCACAATTAAATCGCAGCTGTTGTTGGGTTGTGACCACACTGCAGATGTGTTCGTTGTGCGAGTTAGTTATGCGGTTGAGAGAACTGAGTCGTTTGCCTGCAAACAGACGATCGGACGCGGACATTACCTGTCATGTGTGTGTGGTTAATACAGTTTGCATTTGCTGAGTCTAATATATGTTAATGATTGGTTTTCCATTTTTGCTCCACTGGATGGTCTCTCTCTCTCTCTCTCTCTCTCTCTCTCTCTCTCTCTCTCTCTCTCTCTCTCTCTCTCTCTCTCTCTCTCTCTCTCTCACACACACATATATACACACAAGGTGTGGAGATGAAACACAGGAACACGACGGAGATCAACAAGAGGAGCAGGTTTAGAGTAGAACATGTGTGGGCGTTTTCAACCTGTCCGTGCTCGTATAGAGATGAACGTAGGGAGGGGTGTGTGAGGTGGTTAGCATCTCTACACGCACACGTGTAGAGATGAACACAGGAGCATGTTGGAGCTTAACATAGGAGCATGTGTGTTTGGCGGGGGGTCCAGCCGAAGCTGTGGGTGTTTGGGTTTGCTAGGTTGAGCGTGTGGCCAGCTCATCACGGGGGGAGGGGGAGGGGGGGTTGTCGCTAGCTGATGGATGGATGGTGGGTGAGGCACAGCGGCTGTCTATCACGACGAGGCCAGGCCAGGCCGCCGTCTGGCTGACTTGGCCACCCCCCCTGGAAGAGGGGGGGAGCCTCCTCCTTCCCCCTCCAGCGGTGTGGTATAGGCATCATGGATGGATGTGTGTGTGTGTGTGTGTGTGTGTGTGAGGGGGGGGGACTGGCCTGGGAGGCACCTACCCTGACCGACGGTGTGAGACATTCCCGTCGTGTTCAACGCGGGTTTTGACCTATACTTGCTAACACATGTTGGTCGGTTTCATCGAGAGGCCTCTTAATTCGCCACGCAGGTTAAAAACGCCGTTGTGAGGTTAACGATAACATTGTATGGTTAACGACAGCACTCGTTGACTGTACGGTTAACGACAGCTCTCGTTAACTGTATGGTTAACGACAGCTCTCGTTAACTGTATGGTTAACGACAGCACTCGTTGACTGTACGGTTAACGACAGCTCTCGTTAACTGTATGGTTAACGACAGCTCTCGTTAACTGTATGGTTAACGGCAGCACTCTGTGGTTAACGACAATGCTTTATGGTGGACGACAGTGATGTACGGTTAACGACAGTGCTGTAGTATTGATCTTGAGGTAATCTTTCTCATCACCCTTTGGGTGTACTGTTCCTGGATCGTCCATTGTGTCTGTTTGTTACACGCTGTACTTCGCTGTACCCTGTTACGTTCTGGAACTCCCCATTTGGCGTGCTTGTTGGCTCCCGAAATGACACAAAACAAGTTCATACATATTTCAGGACGTATCCCACCATGGACGTAAATCCCGAAGCTCCCGGGGTGTTGATTGTGTATATAAAGGCAGTGTGTATGTGTCCCCCGGCGCTGTACGTCGCCATGACCCGAATAGATAAAGAGGTACAGTACGCGGTGGATTTTTGCGAGTCTTCACCACGACTTATGAGGGTTTACGTTTTGGTGGATCAAGGTGGAAGGGAAGTGGGAGGAAGGGGGTTTCATGCCAGACCGGTCGTACGGCTGGTAGTGCAGTTGCCGTCCGGACTTGAGGCACGCGTCGCGCCTGGTGCCTGCCTGCCATCTGTCTAGTCGCTGTGACGGTCATGGACGCGCTGAGCCAGATTCCATCGTAAGGTCGATTTTCTCTCTCTCTCTCTCTCTCTCTCTCTCTCTCTCTCTCTCTCTCTCTCTCTCTCTCTCTCTCTGCATGTCTGGCTGGCTGGTTCTGGCTGGCTGCACACACACACACAGGTGGCGGCGCAGCCCGGCGGATGTTGTGGACGTCGGTACCACTTGCGGGGGTCGGGGTCTCTCGCCACACCCATGTACTTACTGCGCTGGTTCCTTGAGTCATGTGACGGCCCTTCCTCACCCCTCTCGTGTGGGTGGGGATTTTGAACGTCGTTTGTGTCCGGCGATGCTCTGCTGGAGAGGCCAGGCGTCTGGCTCACACGGGGCCGGGAAGGATGTGGTGATATGCTTGAGTGGAACTCAATGGAATTCTGTGTCGGGGCAAGTTTAGCTGGATTGGAAAACTTGGGAGTGGATGTTACAGAGAGAGAGAGAGAGAGAGAGAGAGAGAGAGAGAGAGAGAGAGAGAGAGAGAGAGAGAGAGAGAGAGGCTGTTTAAACTCTGAATTGTATGTGTATTGGAGGAAGAGCCTCCCCGCTGGACCACTACGTGTGATCCAGACCTGCATAACTCTAGTTTTTGAGGATGATCCTCAGTGCCACAGTCTGTTACGAGGGACGCAACAGCCTTGCGTCATTTCCCTCCATGGATCCGCCTGCTCGCTCGTTTATCCTTCGCGCACACAGCATCATCAGACCTCTTAACTTTTAAGTATTTAACGTCCCAGAGCATCTAAAATATTGTTGGGGTAGTGAAGGGACGTTGTAGTAGGGGGGAGAATGATGATGTGGGGTGGTGTGTGTGTGTTGGAGCAGGGAGGGAGATGGCCACAACCCCCCTGCGCGCTTCCCCCCCCCCCCCTCGCATCAAGGGGGTGGGGGGAAGCCTCCTTGCCTGGCTCTGGTCTCGTGCTCTCCCTTTAAGGTCCTCGTGCTTGCCCTGACGCTGTGTGCTGCTTTACTCCCGCCTGCTTCCGGTGTTAGGGAACTGTGTTATTACCAGCCCCCAACACTTTGTTAGTTCGGCTTGATGACAGTGCGTGGTGGTGGTGCATCTTGCCGACTCTCTCTCTCCCCCCTCGTCTGAAAATACCAGCCAGAGTGGCCTTGCTCGGCTGGCCGGGTGGGAAGCGTTTTTCCCCCTTTTTGTGTCTCGTGTCCAGAGGCAGATGGTAAAAGGAGAGGAAGACTTTAAGCCTTGGATTAATGGCTTTGCTTGACAGTCAGTCAGCGGCTGGCTGGCCGGCCGGCCGGCTGGCTGACTGGCTGGCTGGCTGGCCGGCTGGCTGGCCCTGGTCGAACCCTCTCTGCTCTCGTGATGACTTCATTAGGCAAGAAGGTGGGTAGGTAGTGTGGTGCTCACCCTGACGGTATGTCAGATGTTTGTGCAGCAGGTTAGGCGTGTTGAGGAGCAGCTGTTACCTCCTCCTCCTCCTCCCCACTCACCCTACCTCGTTCGCCATGTGTCATTGTGCCGGTAATAGCAGCGTGTCTGGAAAGATGCAAGAGGCGCCTGGCAGTGCCCGTGTGAGAGTGGTGGTCGTGGGCGTTGGTCAGATATCTTCGACAGTATAGATTTCATACGAATACGCAGAATTCTTCGTACATCCCCCCCCCCCCCCCGCGCCCACTACACTTTTGATTTGATATTTGTTTTCAGTTGTTTTCATCATTGTTGTGAGTCTGATTTGCAAAGTTTGTGCTTGGCCACCGTGGGGGGGAGGGACTGCCGGCCGACATGCAGCATAGCAGCTCCAGAGATGCGTCAGAATTTTGCTGAGGATATTCCCTCCCTCCACCACCCTCCCCACATTGTCTCTGTCTTGGGGACTGGGGGGAGTTATCACCCATACCATTTTTAGGTGAAGCAGAGAGAGAGAGACAAACAGACAGAGACAGAGACCCGTCTGGGCTGTTTGAAATCGCAATACCTTTTGGGCCAATCGTGTGTGTGTGTGTGTGTGTGTTTTCCCAGGTCTTTTTGAAGCGTTGGTCGTGTGCGCCCAGTCTGTGTATTATGACCCCCCCACCCCCCAGCGGGTCGTAAGTTTCGTGGAAGTGTTAGGTTTATTTTAGGGAGCCTCCCATCAACAGTTTATACACTGCCACGTACAGTTTTACCTCCCACCATCCCTCCTCCTCCTCCTCCTCTTGGTTGCTTCTCGTGGTACTTGTTGTTGTCTGTGGTGTGTATACACTGGCTATGTGTGTACTGCTTGTGATGGGTGGGAGGGGTTGTGGTCTAGTGTAGTGGATGTGTTGGTTGTGGCCATGATTGTTGTGGTGTGTGTGTAAGTGGTTGTGCGTCGGTTGTGGTGCATTGGTTGCGTGTGTGCAAGTGGTTTTGCATTGGTTGTGTCTGGGTTAAGCATGAAGGCTGTTATGGGTAAGGCGGCGATGATGGTTTTGAGGGACTGTTCCTTTGCTGTGGCAGTAACAGCCGTTAGGAAGACCTGCTAGCTGGCTGCCCCTGTTCCAGAGACCTGCCGTGCCAGGGAGCCCTTTTAGCTTCACTTGCAGCTCAGGTGCTGAACTTGTTGTGATTCGTGTCATGGCCTCCCTGTGTGAGTTGGGAGGGTAGCAGGCATGTCAGCCGGATATCAAGTTGATGATGATGATGATGCTTCGTCATCTTGCGGAGGTTACAGGCAAGGGTGAGGCCGTCGGGAGGCGGTACTGGTTACTGTATGTGTTATGTATATGGTCGTGACTGACATGGCACAAGGTGAACATGCTCCTTTAGTGGCCATCTTGGGCAATAGGAAAATGCGGTAAGATAAGAAAATGAAACATTTATTCGAAGCTCATAAGGTGTTTGTAGACCTAACCTTTCAATATGATAAGATGATATTAAATGAGGAGAGAACGTTGAAAGAAAGAAGAGAGTTCTTTGGCTTTTTTTTCGAGTGGACGAGGAAGTATGATACGGGTCAGTCCTCGTGTGGTTGGTGTCTTCACAAAATTTAGGGGAAGCAGCGGCCAGACATGAGTCACTGTCCAAGCTCTGGCGGCAGGGACACATGCAGACAGCTCACGTGATCACTGGCGAAAATATTATCTTTTAGAATAGGGAGAGGACAGCAGCCTTATGGTGGACAGAGGATTGTATGGAGGAAAGTGATGTTTGGAGACTTAATAAGAAGGAAGGTTTTTGATTCCATTCTGGGTAATAAAGAGATTGAGGAAGGGCCACTACAAATGAGTTGCATGCAGTGTATATTGGAGGGAGTAAGACCCCTGCAGATATGGAATACCTGCTCAGAAGAGAGACATTTATGATGACAACACCTTCAGGTTTTGGCAAGGAGATTTGGTAATGTTATTGATATCGGATGTCCGGGATAGAGTGGGGGGATATATATGGTTATGTCCAACATGTTCATGTTATTAGAGGTTTCACATAAGGTAATTGAAACTCAATAGAGAGAAGAGAGTGACATTTAGGACGAGATATGTGTTTTAGACCATTGAATTTAACCTGGAAGGGAAGAGTGTCATGGCCCATAACTGTGTACCCCAGATGCGAATGGTATTAGAGCAGGGGCGATCAGATGGTGACTGGAGGCAGAGAGGTCTGGTAGAGGGGGGGGGGTGTAGAACTCCGCTATCCGGTCGGCACAGCTGGAGGTGTTTTATTTTGCGAAACAGTAACCGTCCCAAGGAAAGTCAGTGGAGAAAAGACTGCTCTACTAAGTTCCCTAGAGTTGGCGTGTCGGCCCACGCCATCATACCCGAACGGTTGCGAAGAAGTGGATGGTTGCAATGTTGAGATGGCGGTGGCAGAACGAACCTGTCGCTTGGTTTGTTATTTTGCACGCGCGTTTTAAGTACACTTTTACTTGAAACACATCGACACGAAATAACTCCATTCGTGCTTAGGTGTTCGCGGGGCGACCCATACACCAGATGCCGCCACGTACCTCATGAAGGTTAATGGGGCTTAAACCCTTGAAGAAAGAAGTTGGCTCGAGAGGAGGGAGGAGGACTGCCGCCGACCCCAGGACGGGACGAACGGCTCTCTCTCTCTCTCTCTCTCTCTCTCTCTCTCTCTCTCTCTCTCTCTCTCTCTCTCTCTCTCTCTCTCTCTCTCTGAGGGGGAGGAGGGCCAGCCAGCCGTGTGGAGCAAGGCGAGACCCTGCTAACTTAACCCCCGGATGGAGAAGTTTAGTCACCCACCGCTGTTGGTGTTGGTGTCTTTCTTTGAGCTTGAAAGTTTGAGACCATGGACCTCACAAGAGGGAGGATGACCCATATGTAAAAATTAAGATTACGGGATGAACGAAAGTAATTTTTTTTTGTATTAACACAGTGAGGATATTCTTTTAGTACAGATAAGGGTAGATTTAGTGAATTGAAGAGTATAAAGATATTTGCATATATTTTCTAAGTTATACCGACTAGAATTACAAATTAAGCCTTTTATTACCGTTGTGGTGCAGTCCTTAACCCCCTTAAGTACCACCCTTGGGTAGGATGTCGTGAGGACCAGTCGAGAATGGACCAGACCGTCTTTACATGTACAGACAGTCTACCGAAACCAAACGAGGGGTATAATACACGAGGTATAATGTAAGGTTCCAGACCCATTTGTGTGGGGTAGAAGACCTCCAAAACCATTGTAAGGTAAGGTCGCAGACCCATTTGTGTGGGGTAGAAGACCTCCAAAACCATCGTAAGGTAAGGTCCCAGACCCATTTGTATGGGGTAGAAGACCTCCAAAACCATTGTAAGGTAAGGTCGCAGACCCATTTGTGTGGGGTAGAAGACCTCCAAAGCCATCGTAAGGTAAGGTCCCAGACCCATTTGTGTAGGGTAGAAGACCTCCGAAGCCATCGTAAGGTAAGGTCGTAAACCCATTTGTGTGAGGTAGAAGACCTCCGAAGCCATCGTAAGGTAAGGTCGTAAACCCATTTGTGTGGGGTAGAAGACCTCCGAAGCCATCGTAAGGTAAGGTCGTAAACCCATTTGTGTAGGGTAGAAGACCTCCGAAGCCATCGTAAGGTAAGGTCGTAAACCCATTTGTGTGGGGTAGAAGACCTCCAAAACCATTGTAAGGGTATATATCCCAGACCCAGTTGTGGGGGTAGACTTGGGTTATACTTTTAAGTAAATCCGTAGACCTGAATTAGACTTGGAAATCCGAAGACTTTGGTTAGGCATGACTTGTAAATCGGTCGACCTGGGTGAGACTTGTTCAGATCCTAGACGTTAGGGGTGGGGCTTCGGGCTGAGGGGGTGCTCCTCCTCCAGACAGTTGCATTTAAGGTCTAGGCGGCGGAGGAGTGGGTGGGTGGTGGTGGGGGGGAAGCCCCCCTGTATCGGAGTGCGCCACAGAACCAGTCTGGCAGAGCCCGGGGGGTCTTGGCTGGTTAAAGGTGACGTACCCACGGTCGCCTGATTAACAGTGATTGTAGCTACGCTAATCCGGAGGAGGGAGAAAGACCCCTCCGTCTTCTTCCTAAAGAAAATGTTACTTAAGAATACTTGAAACCCCCCCCCCCCTCCCCCTCCCCCGCGTCTCATGAATATTGACTATGCAGTGTCGTTGCCGATGATTTCCATGGCTGGTCATGCACTGTACATACGATGGTTAAGAATATATATATATATTTTTTTGATATTTTCTTTATCGACGTTGCCCGTGAATCAGAACTTCCTTCGCGCCGTGGAAAGGAAGTGTGTGTGTGTGTGTGTGTGTGTGTGTGTGTGTGTGTGTGTGTGTGTGTGTGTGTGCTCAGGCGGGGAAGTGAGAGGGGGGAGAGAAAGCAAGGAAACGCAATACAGGAAGACAAGCTCGTCGCCATCTTCCGGAGCACTCAGTGGACGTAATTCATTTTAGCATTTTCCTAATGTGTTTATGTAAATTAGCGTTTGCCTTTTTTTTTAAGGGGAAAATATGAAAGCGTTCATTATGTGTGGCGACGCTGTGAGATGTTCACCACTCTGCATGAGAACGACGGTACGATCCATGACTTACGACGGTACGATCCATGACCCACGACGCTACGATCCACGACGGTACGATCCACGATCCACGACCCACGACTGTACGATCCATGACCTACGACGCTACGATCCATGACCCACGACGCTACGATCCACGACCCACGACGGTACGATCCACGATCCATTACCCACGACGGTTCGGTGCACGACTTGACTATCCTTGACCACGACGGTACAGTGCTTCACCCCACGACGGTACATGACCCCTCCGCTTCCCTTAAGTCGTGGTCGGCAGCGGTGACGACAACAGGTGCCGGCGGTGGCTGTGATGACATTGTTGGCCACTGGAACCCCTCCATACCAGCGCCATCTGCAGCCCTCCTCCCTTTCCTCCCATAGTTCCCCTGCGGGAGTTACTTACTATCTGTCGACCTGAGGACCCACCACCACAGCCATTGCCGTCTCCCTGAACCCTCTGAGTCCCTAGGGGAGGGGTGTCAACCGTTGCCTCCTGTAGAAGCCCTTTGGAAGGTCTCCCCTCAAGGGTTCCTCCGCTTCTGCACGAAGCCCATGTTGATCTGATACATATATTTGTGTGGTCGGAGGTAAAGAACTGGAATGTGGAATGGGTTGATGTGTTCTTAATTGCTTTTGATCTGGAATGGGCTGATGGGTTCTTAATTGCTTTTTAGGGGGACGTGTATCTGGCACGGAATACAACGAAGCCAATCATTTTCGTTATTTGCGGGTGGAAAGCATGTAATGCTTGTACAGTTTCCGGGTCATATATAAGCATGATTGGAGGCTAGGGGTTGAGAGCATGATTGGAGGATGAGGTTATGGGGTAGATGGTGGGGTTAAGTGTGGGTCGCTGGTTGTAGGTGGAGGAGGAGGTTCTGTTGTTGACTGTTGAATTGGGTTCAGGTAAGCGGGGAGAGTGTGTGATGGTGAGAGTAGGTTAACACGGAGAGAGTAGATGTGTAGAGAGTGGGTAGTGTGAGGATTGGGTGAGTACAAGTTGCAGGTGAAGGACTGGGAGTAACTGGGGTGCCTAGCTAGCAGTGTGGGTGACGGACACAGTTAAAGCAGACGGTCAGGCTGGCTGGCTGGGCTGGCCTCACCTCACTACGCTCTACCCCACCCCTCCCACACACACACACACACACACACACACACACACACACACACACACACACCCTTGCCTGCCTGCCTCACTGGCTGGGAGCATAAATATACCTCCCATGGTACACCGTACGATCCGTCTCTAGTGTATGAATGAATCAGCGAGTGAATGGCTGCATGATTGTCAGGCAATATGATATAGAGATAGCGAAGGGAGGAGGAGGAGGCACGGTGAACCCCACAGTAGCAGTTGAACATTGTGTGTGTGTGTGTGTGTGTGTAGTATGTTATCTGGTGTCTCTCACGAGACCGCCCCCCCCCCCTTCCGCCTCGCCCCGAGGAGGAGAGGCTACCCACTGGTGACGTCACCTGTTTGAACATCAGAGGGGGAGTCTCATTGTTCTCGTGGGAGAGAACACCTCTTGTGTGGGTGAGACAGTGGCCCTGGTGATGGTCTCTTGGGAGGCTGGCACACCAGTGGCGGCTCAAGACACCGGAAGCCGCCGCCCCCCCTCTGACCCCTTTAACCTGGCTTGGACCACGGGAAGGGCCGGGGACGAGGTGTGACCCGACCCCGTGACCTTGATCTGGACCACGGGAAGGACTGGGATATGAACGGGACGAGGAACGAGGCGGTGAGATAAAGAGACCGTAAAGTGTCACTCCTCAGATGTATTTTCCCTCCACCTCACCCCACACACACATACATACTCGACACTGAGGTTTTCTTTCCTCTTGGCCTTAGGTGTTTGACTCCCTGGTGTTGAGGAATACAGCCTGAAGTGTTAATCTTGCGGAGTATCTCTCGCGGTGTATCAGTCACCCAGCGATGAAAGTTGAGGCGCGGCGTGTTGGGGAGAGGTGGGTGAAGGTGGCGTCGACGGGCGGTGGTGGGAAGCCGGATACCACAGCGGATGACTCAGCCTGGGAATGGTTTAGCAGTGCTGGGATACCTCCCTCCTCTCTTTCTCTCCCGCTCTCTCCTGTGTACTAATTCCTATTCCTCCTCCTCTCCCTTCCTTTAGCTTACTCCCATCACCACACTCTTCTCTTATCCTTCCTTTTAACAGGATATTGTACGGGGTTATTCTGGCTCTCGATGTCCTCCAGTTCTCTTAGTTACTCTGCAGTCTGTTGCACCCTTACTCCCTGTGCTTGGCCGTCTTGCACCCCTCCAATTCGTCGCTTGGAATTTTTTTTCCCCACTTCGACTTGGTGAAACGTCGGTCAGAAGGAATGAATGAATTGGTGACCAGTTCTCCAGCAGGACGGTACGGCCCTTGAGCACCCTTTAAGGTCAGGTCAAAGACCATCATATCAAAGGATCATACCATTGTGTTCTAGGAGCCTTTACCGTCCGTCCTTCCCAAAGGGGGCCGTACCGTCTTGCTCAAAGGGTCTTCTTCGTGCAGGAGGAGCCGTACCGTCGTATAAAAGGGGCTAAGCAGTGACTTGCAGTTAAAGCCCCTCGAGAACAGTGATGTATTGCGTTGGGGTAGATTTGCCAGGCGCGGCCTTCACGCTGGGAGGTTGAAATGTACCCTGCACGGCAGGCTGTGGCTTGCCTAGTGAGGTGTGGCCTGTGTGGTGAGGTCTGTCTTGCATGATCAGGTGTGGCTGGGTTATTGAGGGTTGTTTTGTTTATTGAGGTGCGTCGTCTCATGTAAAGTGTGGTGGTTGGTTTATTGGAGGTGTGGCTTCTTCGGTGAGGTGCTTCTTTGGATAGAGGAGCTGTTTGTGGGCCTTCGCGTTGAGACGTGGCCTGTTTAATGAGGTGGGTCGTTCATGATAGGTTGTGGGTGGCAGAAGGCGTGTTGTTTACCTGTTGATGTGTGAGGTATGGCTTGCATGATGAGGTGTGGCTGGCTTAATGGGGTGTGGCATATGCCTGCCTTACCTGCCTGCTTGCGTCTTGCCCTCTGAACTTTGAGGTTAATATTGTGACGTATCTTTGTATTGACCGGCCCCGTGATCACGACTCCAAGAGCCTTTGATGGTGCTGGTTGTGGCGGTGATGATGGTGGCTGTGTTGTGGTGGTGGCGATGATGATGGTGCTGGTGATTGCTGTGGTAATGCTTTCCTGTAATCATCTCACAGTAAGATGATACGTACTAAGGAAGCGAGGGAGGGACTGTTCCGTTGGAGGCATTCGTCTTGGGAAGAGACGTGAGGCCAAAAGAAAAACTGCACCAGGCATAAAAATGGGTGTGGACGCGGCGGCTGGGCGGTGCGGCGCGGCTTGAGGTGTATCCTTGAAAACATTCCGACAAGACAGTTTGATTATACTGGCGAACATCGTGCACCTGTAACGGGGTCCCCTCTGTCGTTGTGTGTGTGTGTGTGTGTGTCTGTCTGTCTGTCTGTTCTTTTGTCTGTTTTGCCTGTGAAAACACAACTTTACCCTGAATTGATTTAAGACAATTTGATCGTGAAGGATTTATTTGGTGTTGTTAATTTGTTTCATTTGTTAAAGTATGCCTCGATGGGTGTTCTCTGAATGGTGAGTTGAGTTACTGGACCGTCAGAGTACGTCATCCATAAAGGGTTTTAATAACTTGAAGTGTTGGGTGTGGGGGAGGGTCGTATGGTATGTGTTGTGTGGCAGGGGTTTGTTGCTGGCGACCTTGGGTCCATTCCCCGCCCACAGCCTGGCGGATGATGGAAACTTGTTCATATTGGACTCGTGATATTTGATGCTTCGGTAATTGTCATGTTTGGGATAGACATGTTTGTTTTTTTTTTCTCCCCCTTCTTTCTGTTGCTCGTCTGTCTCTGAGACATAGTCTTGAGACGTAGGTGTTGTTGTCGGCGTCTTGTGATGGCGCGTGCGTCTGATGAGACGGAGCGCCGTCTGGCGTGACGGCGTCAGCGTCAGTTATGGGCTGCGTCGGCGTCTCTTGCGACGACGGAGTTAGCGTCTGATGTGATGATAATCTTTTACCTTTCATCCTTCCCCAATGTTTTCGCATCTCTGTTCTTCCCTTTCCCGCTTGTTTTTTTGTGTGTTCTTCCTACCCCAGCTCACTCTCCCGTCTTGCACCCCTCCATCCATCCCTCTCAGTTCATCTTTTCCTCTTATTCTTTCCCTCGTTACTGTTGGTAAGGAGGCGGTAGGGACGTTGCGAAGTCCTCTGTTATTAAGGTCCAGAGGGTTCACTATTTGTATGAATGGGAAGAACAGATAACAGGAGAACTGACGGCCTTTGGCAAGGTTATCTACTGGAGGACAGATAACAGAAGTACTGATGGTCTATGGCAAGGTTATCTGCTAGAGGACTGTTGTAGTACCCTAAGTTATTTATCTCCATGGCCGTAAACAGGATAATTCAGGAAAAGTCAGCATAAATGTTTTAAAATGTATGATAATGGAGGTAAAAAAGAAGGAAACCCTTACATTTACATTTTTTCCTCCGTTCGAATCACTATATACTTCAGAGTGAACCCATCACGTCAGCGCTGTCGAGGTAGCGTCTGAGTTGTGTGTTTCCGCTTCTTTGGGATTACCTGAGTTAACTCTAGAGAGTTCCTCTTCCCTCCGTAGCTCCTCCATCTCAGTAACCAGCAACCGCGTGAGGTCAGGGTAACCAGTGTGTGTGGTGAAGACTTGAAAATCTCACATCCTAGACGCATTGTACTACACCGATGTCACTTTTCTCAGTGCATACCTTGTGTGTGCTAATATACCTTGTATATCTAGTCTGTTTCTTCTTACTTCATGGCCACGTCGCCCAGAGTCTTTGTGTCAAATCTCCACGTAGATTATGTCAAGTCTTTTGTTTATTGTGTAGGGTACATAAGCCCCCACCATCCCGCCTTATTTTTAATGTCTGCGGAGATGTGGAAGGTGGGGTCGCGCACCTCAACTCTTCTTTATGATTATGTGTATCTCTCTCTCTCTCTCTCTCTCTCTCTCTCTCTCTCTCTCTCTCTCTCTCTCTCTCTCTCTCTCTCTCTCTCTCTCTCTCTCACGTAGTGGGGCTTTGCCAGTCTGTGTTCAAACATCCGGAATAACACCAGAGTTCAGTCATTTCCTGCCGATGTTTATGGCCGCTGGTGGCGGCGTTTTGCATTGCGTTCTACTGCTGGAGTTCACATTTCCGGGGTCTCTGGGGGCAGAACGCTTGGCCTTACCTTACCTTACCTTACCTTACCTTACCTTACCTCTCCTCTCCTTACTTTACCTTACCTCCTTACCTTACCTTACCTCTCCTCTCCTTACTTTACCTTACCTTACCTTACTCTTACCTTACCTTACTCTTACCTCACCTTACCTTCCTTACCTCACCTCACCTTACCTTACCTTACCTTACCTTTCTACCAGGACGTGCGTGGCCGGAGATTATACCATACCTTATCTCCGTGGGAGTAAACCTTTACCTTACCTTATCATCCACTGTGAGTCATCAGTCTTACGGCTCTCCAAAGTGTATATTTTTAGCTCATTGAACTCATATAGAGTCGTTCAGTTCTTGTGTCTTGCCCCAAAGCGTACGTGGTGTGGTTATGTCGTGGCCACTCCGTCTGTTTCCAGTGCCTGGTGTCTTCTGTCTGTCTGTCTGTCTATGGACAGAGTCTTCTCGGCAGGGAAAGTGTGGGAGCGACACACGCTGGGACTTTCATTCATGCACCTCCCTGTAAAGGTTGTGAATTGGTTATATCCAGGAGTACGGCGCTATACTCGTAGATTTACATATTAATTGGATTATTTTTTTTTTCGTTATTGCCAGTGCCGTAATTCAGGAATCGTGTGAAGGATTGGAAGTTGAGATTTATAACATCGTGTTGCGTTGAGGCAAATATCATGGCTCACACATTTGTGGAAGTAATATTCATTTTTTTTTTTTTTTTGCCCCCATGTCGCGACGCATGACAAGCCGAGCATCGCTTGTGTAATGTAATGTACGTTCGTCTCCTCTCCTCGGTGTTGAGCGAAGTGATAGAGGCACTGCTGTATAAGTTTTCTTTATCATTATCGATTATTTATTATTACTTTTGTGTGTGTGTGTGGGGGGGGGGAGGTTGTGTTAGCCACCACCCGATGACCTGTGTTGCTGTTTATATTTCTATATGTATCGAGGTTTGTTGCTCGTCTCTCCTCCCTTGATCTTTCTTCATTATTTTTTTTTCACTTTTTTTTTTTTTGTGGTGGTGGTGGTGGGAAGTGGTCAGGTACTTGTGTGACTGTACGGGTCGACCATCTCCTCGCCCACCCGCCCGCCACCCTGTGTTTCGTCTCCTCCGTCTGTGTGGCATAGTCTTGTCGCCTGGAGGGACTGATGCTACCTAGGCGCTCTCGTCTAGACACTCACTTAGAGGGTCAGGCCGCTCAGAATAGTTTCCTCCCAACGCAGAGTACGAGGGAGTTACGTAGGTGTTTCTTTTTCCACCCTTCCTTGTGGGCGAAGGTTGTTTACACACATAAGGAGAAATTTCCCCGGGCGATGACGCCTCTCTCGTGCGTTAGAAAGACGTTGCCTCATATCTAGATTCATCTGTGGTCTGAGTCCAGCATAGGATGGAAGGGAGGCAGTGACGCGTAATGATCCGTTTATAGTTGCTTGCGAGTCAGACTCGGTGTGTGTGTGTGTGTGTGTGTGTGTGTGTGTGTGTGTGTGTGTGTGTGTGTGTGTGTGTGGAGGTGTTCTAGCCCATGATGCGGGGGGACCTGCAATCCCTGTGTATATTTTACAGACGTACACACACCTCCTCCTCCTCCTCCTCCTCAGCATGTTATTGTCTGGCCGGCCAGTTGTCCAATTTTGAGGAAAGGGCATTGAGATAGTACAGCTCCCAGCAAGACGGAACACACGCGCGAATCCTTTCAAATGTGTAGGAATACATCTCTGTGCATTACTCGAACCCTCCAGGCTTCCGTGTCACCACCTGCTCTTCTCTACATCTGTCAGTACAATCCACCACAGCGGTATATATATATATATATATATATATATATATATATATATATATATATATATATATATATATATAAACTATGACAGTTAATAGTGGGCTGGATGAGAAGAGGTTGTTAGACGGACAGTCTTCAGTCTAGCGTAGAAGTTGGAGGGCAGCGTAAAGTAGGTTGAGTATTGATGTTGATGATGGTTGGGAGGTGGCCGTTCTTGTAGCTGTGTGCACGAGCTGTGGTGGGGCTGGTTGTGTGGCTGTGGTGTCGAACTGTTCCCTCGGGGACGGGGGATGTTACGGTGGTGGAGGGGTGGGTCCAGACGATGGTTGGAGATTAAGTGTCGGGAGGACCAGTTCTTAATGATTAAGGTAAACAAACACACGGCATTCTGGACGTACATTCCGCACAACCAAGATATATTTTTTTTTGTCCTAGTTTTAGATTCGTGAATGAGCATTACTTTTCTTTTCCCAGTGTTGCAGTGTGTTCTGGTTAATTGCCCTCATGTTTGCCATCCACCCACAGCAGCACCCAGCACGCCCACGACCCACATACAGCAGCACCCAGCACGCCCGCGACCCACCTACAGCAGCACCCAACTCGCCCGCGACCCACGTAGTACCTTCCTCATGTATGCACCCATTCCGCACACCCTTGCTTCACTTCCTGCCTGTAGCCTCCCTGAAGACCTTGCTGTTGTCTTGGAACGAGTTACGTCTGTCGCTCTAAATCTTGTTTCGCTTTCATGTTTTTCTTTTTTTTTTTTTTTCCGCCACTCAGTCTTGTTCTCTCGCCTTTGCTGTCTCTCTGCTGTGTCATGAACTTCACGTCGGCCATTTTCCTTCTTACTCTTTGAAGTTCTCTTCACATTTGGCTCTCTCTCTCTCTCTCTCTCTCTCTCTCTCTCTCTCTCTCTCTCTCTCTCTCTCTCTCTCTCTCTCTCTCTCTCTCTCACATCATCACCATTATCAGGGTCCAAAACACCACCCAGACGTTTTCCAACTTGTCCACCATTATTTTCTCCGCTGGACAATATTTCACACTTGAGAGTCTTGGTTCGTGACACACAAGGACCGGATTTTTACCTGCATTTACATCGTTCCTCTCAGCGACGCCACACACACACACACACACACACACACCACACTCCTCCTGCTCCTCCTGCCGCGCCTTCTGCTGCTGCGATTTAAGTCTTTTTTGGGGGAGGCCAAGTGTCTGCTGGTGGGACTGAGGTTGGGTGGTGGCTGTTGACGGATTGGTAGATGATCTTTTAGTCTGTTCCTGGTGGTCATTGACTGGTGGTAGATAGATGGTGTTTTAGTCGGATTCCGTCCCACACACACACACACACACACACTCGTCACACATAATGTGTGACAATTATATACATGCACGTTGGTCATGCTTATTCTCGCTCGTATATGTAAGGTTTGTGGTCACAATGGCTCATTTCTACGATTACTTTTTTTTTTCTTATTTCCATCCGTCCCATTATTTCCCAGTGATTGAAGATATTAACGACAAAAAAAAAAAGATCGATTTAGTCACCTCTTTCTCGTCTCTAAGGCATTATATGCCTAAGATGTAAAACATCATATTCGTAGCCGATGTAAACAATTTCAGGAGGAAAGTTCTTTTTTTTTTAAGTCCTTCTAGTCCACAACTTCTTAAGTGAGAGGTTTTGACAAAGATGTCTGTTTTTAGGGTTCATCGGTATCAGTGGGCCTGCCTGAGTGGTGTGCGTGTGTGTTTTAGTAACGTATTACTTGCGTTGATCCTACGTAAATGTTTGGGTCGATTTTGAAGGCTGGTGCACGCACCTTCCATGGCTCGTTGTGGGAACAAGCTTCAACAGCTGTTGTTCACATCAGCCTGGCCTGAATGAGGTCGCGGGCCCTCGTAGGCTCGTGTGCCCTCCACAAACTGGCTGTTCAGTTCTACTTTGCGGATTTGATTACCTCTCTTAATTCTCCCCGTGAGTGGTCAATGGTGATCCTGCCAGCTGAGCTGGTTTATTTTTGATGATTGATGGTGATGTCTTTACAGACTTCCGTTCTTGCTACATCAATAGCAAATTAATTTTTTGGGGGTGTAGATTTTGGGACAGTTGCCTTCCCATTATTTTTTTTTATTTTCCCCCTTTGTAAACTTTATTTATTTTCCCCTCGTCTACGCTTCAGAGAATTGGAGTCTCGTTATTCTCAGTCATCCCCTTTAGATTTGGATGTCAACCGAGCCATTGTGAACAGTGAATAAGCTTAGCATCTTTATGATCAATCAAGTGTTGCCTTCCTTGAAGGGTATGGTCACTACACAACAGTATGTAAGTAGTGTGGAGTGTGTTAAGTACTTGGAAGGTGGCATCATCTTTGCTTTTCTCGTCTTGACGGTTCTTTCTCGTCTTAACGGTTCTCAAAATCCAGCCTGACCGACCATTTTCTCGCGAAGCGGCAACTGTTGTGTTGTTTGGCCCACACACACACAGGAGGAAGTTCATCTGATATTATTATTCAGATATTTTGCATTTCTCTTCCCTGATATAATGGAGATGATTACATCCTGTGTTCTGTACGAAGTTTTATACCTCCATTTCCCCATCCCTCTGCTATAAAGAAAAGGATGACGCGTTTCCGTCTAACAACATGCTGTTTTCACCTGCCCATTGTAAGACGTGTCTTAATATCTCCGTGTAATCTCTCCTTGTCATATGCACATGAGAGTTCCACCTTTTTATTTTTTTTTTTTTCCTGACGATACGAAGCTGTGGTTTGTGGTAGCGTCAATGCCAGACGAGAATAAGAAACAGCGGTGGAGGCAGCAAAGCACCCTTGGGGAACAAAGCTCTTTTGCCATAGAGGCTCCACAGATTACCGTGGTTTACAACGTATTGTGATCTGTTTCTTAGGGAGTCGTGTTATCCAGCCTCCCACTGTCCCCGTTTCTTCGCATTTTTACCTTGTTTTCTACACCGTACAACTGTGGTCCCTTCTGTTAAGGGTTTGTGGATAATCTTTGATTATAACAACATTATCCTTTCCTGCTAATGTCTAGTGCTTGAGCGCTCCTATGACAGGGATCTGGCAGGTGAAATAAGTACGATCTCTCATCCTTGATATCAAGTTACGTTTTGCAAAACATTTGATTCCATAAAGTTCGTCAAGTTACAGTATAGTAGGATTCGAAAAAATAAAGGAATGTGTTATATAAGAGTTTATGTCTTGGAGAGTGTTGGAACCGCTTCACATCTTTCTTTATAAGTCGGTGTGAGTCGGTTTGAAATCTTTCTTGTGAGAACAGCCACAGTCCAGGGCCTCCAGGCTCTTCCCAGAGGATGTTTATTATGTCCGTGATAGTGTAAGGTTGAAGACGAGAGTTCCACGTGCCTCGCGTCTTTCTGGTCGTGGAGGGACAGCGTATGAACCCAAGTTTGCCAACGATCATTCATGTCGGCGATGTGGTGCAGGGAGAAAGATGGTGTCACCCGCGCTGGACACGGGAGTCGTAGGGGAGAGATCGCTGATTAGAACACCTATTGTATGTGTTTACTGGAGAGTGGGCTCTTACCTCTGTGGTGTTTTCCATTCAGCTCTTAATGGGTTTGTCTAGTGTGATTGTCCGTTGTGTGTGTGACACAGATTCTCCTGAGAATATGGCCCACTCGAGACATGCACCTCCGACCACATATAATGTTGAAGTGGCTTAATGGCCGTGATCAATGGGATAAAATGGTCTCGCGTTTCTCTTTCTCTAATGTATAGCTCTGTTCCTGGCCATTGCTACGACCACTGACCTCGCCAAGCCAGCGTAGCTACCAGTATTCCAGACGTGTGTGTGTGTGTGTAAATAATAAATAAATCAATACAGGATGGCTTATTGAATTCAGACAGCCATTCGACTGAAAAGATTATAGTTGAGAAATGACATAATTTCGGGGGTCACAGTAGCAAGTAGTTAAACACAAGAGAGTGAAGAATGTACAGGAAGTCCTACTGAGCAGATTTTAGAGTTTGTGCATTATTCATTTCATGGTGATTCGTTGAACGTTACGTAAAGTTACACATTGGTCGAATTGTAGGAGTATGACATCGAAAATACATTATGTATTTAATGGTGAACATTAAGTGTTGTAACATTAAGTATTGGTTGAATTGCATTCGTATTGTGTGGGCATACATTATGTATTTAATGGCGAACATTGAGCGGTGTAAGGTTACGCACTTACTTTTTGAGCGGCAATAATACTGTGTTGACGTATATTGAGCGGTGAATTTTTAAGTGGTGAATATTTTTCACACTGGTTGCGTGACAGTAACTTAGTAGTTGACGTACACATGACTATGGGAAAACCATAAACTTGCTCAGCTGTGCACTTGTTTTTGGATGGTTTATAACATTCGTAGAAAGTAGGCACAGGACAGGTCATGTATTTGTACTTGCACTGGTACAGGACAGGTCGTGTATATCTACGTGCGCTGGTTGGTACAAGGTGATTGTGGGGACGGGCGTCGCGTCGCGTCGGTGAGGCGATGGCCCGTCTTGACCCTCGAGGACATTGTGGTCGACTGGGTCACTGATTCCCAACGGTCAGATGAGCCGAGTAAGCTGTCAGCGTCACCTTGTTTTAGCCCGGAGGCGGCCCGCAGCTCCGGCATAGGCCTACTGGACTCCTTATTAAGTTACTGGTTCACTGGTGAAGGTATCTCGTGTGTTTACCTCTCTCACAATCAGATTAATTGGAGGTAGGCACTTGTATGAGGCTGGTTGGTCCAGTCAGGCTTAAGTTGTGTGTGTGTGTGTGTGTGTGTGTTTATTCCCCTTGTGTGGCAGATGTGGTGAATGTTGCCTCAGGCGCCGTTCCTCACGAGACGTGTGTAGATTTAAGGAATTATTGAGAGGGCATTTTTGTTTTGTTTTTTTCGTTCGTGATTCCCGAGTGAGGAAATGCGAGCAGGAGGTTGGGTTGTCTGACCTGCTTGGAGCATTTTTGGTGCTGGATGTACCCGTAATGTGTTATGGGTTCATAGTTGTACCTGTCCAGTCGTCTTAGACGCGCGCACCACACACACACACACACACACACACACACACACACACACACACACACACACACACACACACACACACACACACACAGCTTGCGGGTAATACACAAGTTGGTTTCTGGGAATTTCCCCGGAATATGTCATCTTTAGTGGCGGGTGTGGAGGCCATCCATTCAGACGGACACGGACGACTGTCGATGCCACAGATTTAAGACAGGTCATCCTGGATTTTTTTTTTTTTTAGGTCGCACAGCCACGAAAGTGTTCGATATTTCCGGTATTGTTTCTGAAAAGAATCCGTCATAAATTCAGCGTAGAATGTCGTAGATTCGCCCAGATTCCACGGGACTCAGGGCCGAAGTCTCATGAGGGGTCTGTTGTGTTAAATTCCAGCCTTGTGGGGCCGCGCCCTCGAAAGACGTATTCATTCAACCTTGAAGCCCTTGTCGTTAATTATTTTAAAAGACTTTTTATCCTTTCTGTCTCCAAGTTTCGGGTCGTTTGATAATGATTAGAAATGAGGAGTGTGGAAGCTAGTGGTTTGGAGGACCTGGTATAGAGGAGTGTGGAAGCCAGCGATATGAGGGACCTGGTATAGAGGAGTGTGGAAGCTAGCGATGTGAGGGACCTGGTATAGAGGAGTGTGGAAGCCAGCGATATGAGGGACCTGGTATAGAGTAGTGTCGAAGCCAGCGATGTGAGGGACCTGGTATAGATAGCCGGCCAACCAGCCATGTATGCTAGCCAGAGGTGTCAGGTGTGTAGGTGGAGGAAGGTGCTCAAGATAGAGCGTACATCACGTTTTCCGAGAGATTGTGAGAACATGAGTTATTACAAGGCAAGTTTGTGTTACGTGCGCGGTAATCTGCTGGTGTCCACGTACAGTGTGACCTGTGTTGAGGCATTCTCTTGTGAGGTATGTGTGTGTGTGTGTGTGTGTGTGTGTGTGTGTGTGTGTGTGTGCTTGCTTAACCTAGTAGCATTGACAGCGGAGCTTCTGGGAAGTCTTCGTGACACCAGCACCACAACAGAGAGAGAGAGAGAGAGAGAGAGAGAGAGAGAGAGAGAGAGAGAGAGAGAGAGAGAGTGAGATGGTTCCTGATAACGTGGGACGCGTCTTGAGGAACTATCTGCCGGCGACCTCTGACCTCTGACGACCCCCCTAAACGAAAAGCTCCTCCTCCTCCTCCTCCTCCTCCTCCTCCTGAGGTCACTACTGGGGTCAGGGAGTGTATAAAACCCTTCCGGTGCCGGAGGGGGGGGGGTGGTTTCCCTGGCGGGCCATTACTTTGAAAACAAGGTCGGTCAATAGACCTCGATGGACGGACCCCCAAGGAGAGAGGCGGGTCACCCCCAGTGGTGGTGGAGCCACCGTGTGTACACTGGCTGGAGGACGAGTCGGCGGCGCCCCACCAACATGCAGGGGAGGGTTGCGACGCCTCCACCCCCAACACTGACATTGTTGTTCCATGGCGTGGACCTCCACGCCACTCGCTCCACGCCACTCTCAACGCCACTCCCTCCACGCCACTCGCTCCACGCCACTCCCTCCACGCCACTCCTGCGGCTGTCCCTCCACCTAGGCTTGCTCCTCCGTTCACCTTCATCACTTTACTCATGCTGACCATTCTCTCTCTCTCTCTCTCTCTCTCTCTCTCTCTCTCTCTCTCTCTCTCTCTCTCTCTCTCTCTCTCTCTCTCTCCTTCGCACCATTGTTGTAAGCTAATGATATTACAAGGTAATTACCATTACTGCACGCCTCTCTCTCTCTCTCTCTCTCTCTCTCTCTCTCTCTCTCTCTCTCTCTCTCTCTCTCTCTCTCTCTCTCTCTCTCTCTCACACACACACACACCATTGTTGTAAGCTAATGACATTACAGGGTAATTACCATCACTTCACGCCTCGAGGTGAAAACGTTGAGAAAGAAAAAAAAATGTAATTAAAATCTTTAATAGATTTGCTTGCCTCTTTTTATTTCGGTATTTTGGGGCGTGTGAGAGACGTTTCACTTGATTCTTTTTCTTTTTTTTTTAATAGGTGTGTGTAAAGAGAATTGGTGGATATAGCATCATTGGTTAAGAGTCAGTGAGAGAGAGAGAGAGAGAGAGAGAGAGAGAGAGAGAGAGAGAGAGAGAGAGAGAGAGATGAGAGGTGCGGGTTCCCGTGTTTGTTTTACAGATTTCAGGGATTTTGGCGAGGTACGTGTAATTTGCTGTTTTATATTTGGTGTTAAAGGGCCGTTTGCAGAGGAGGAGGTGGAGCCTGTGTATTTCGTTTCACAAGAAACTGTGAAATTTGTTTCGGTGGTGAGAAGGAGGAAGAAGAAAATGGAAGTTGGTAGTCTGTGTAATTTGCTAGTTTTCCTTTTCGGGCGGATGAGATGCCAAGACGGAGGTAGAGTTTCACTTGTTTCAACGCCTGAAAATGATCAGCGAATAGTCTTTCTCCGTTAGAGAGAGAGAGAGAGAGAGAGAGAGAGAGAGAGAGAGAGAGAGAGAGAGAGAGAGAGAGAGAGTGTCGTTTTCGTTTCAGCTGTTCAAAGGGCCTTGGCTGAGACAGTTTCATTTGAGTGTTCTGAAAAGAGGGACGAGTGAATGGAGTGTTGTGTTCTGAGAGAGATGAGGACTTTGGGGGGGAGGGAAGTGGCCGCCCCCCTCAACTGAGGCGTGTGACGCTGGGGGAGCTGGGCGCCACACGGGAAGAGGATGGGGGTGTGGTGTAGTGGTGAGGGGGTGTGTCACCTCAGCCCACATGACTCTAAAGTGATTGTCTTTCTGTTGCAGGTAAGCTGAGTGGAGGCATGGACGGCCTGGACCTTCTCCTTGTGGCAGTTGGAGGTAGGTAGGTGCTACGTGTGTGTGTGTGTTCGTATAAAAATCTCCCCCTCTCCCTCCTAGGACGAGTGATGGAGGAGGACAAGGAGGTAGGAGGCTCTGGGAGGAGGAAGAGAGAGGGTGAAGATGTTGAATCTGCTGGAGGCAGGGAGGGAGGGAGGTAGGAAGAGGAGAATTAACCCAAGGAAGATTTATACATAAGCTCAGCTTGGGAAGGACTTACCATGTCGTACTGTCACATGACTCGCACACACACACACACACACACACACACACACACACACACACACACACACACACCACATCGCAAGGGGTTAAAGTACGTAACGGATCACAGTGGCAACGCAGGAAGAGGGAACTACTTCGCAAATCATGGGAGAATTTACGACGCGTATGACGTGAGGAGGATCGAAAACAAATGCAACATGGAGGGAGTACTGATCTGTGTCCACAGTGGGAAATGTATTCCGATCTCTTTGGACAGGGTTCCTTGATGTCTGTGTTTGTGACATGTTCCATCCACCCTGGAGGGCTGCATCAGAGAGGGCAGCGTCACCAGAGTGGGTTATGCACGTAGTATTTTGTGGTTTGAATACACACACACACACACACACACACACACACAGTACTCAGAGCAGTGCAAAGTTGCCATGTGTTTCGATATTTTGTGTTTTATAGATTATAATGTTGTACTTATGAGTTTGAGAATGTATGGTATGGTGAGGTTGTGCGTGTAAAGTATTAGGGTTGGGATATGGTTGTAGGTAGATTTGAGGTGTGTTGGTGTGTAGGGGTGTGCTGTGGCAGTGTAAGTTTGTTATGGAGTGTTAGGTATGGTTTGGAAATTTGGTTGATGGGGTGAAATGTAGAATTGAGGTGGAGGTGTATTTGTAGGGAGGGAACTGAACTGTGGAATAGGCTTGAAATTTGAAATGTAGGGATGTGTGATGCAGGAAAGGAATGGAGGTGTTGTTAGGGTGTGTTGCAGATATATATATATATAGGCCCTGCGCCAGATGTGTGGGGCCAGGGGAGGTGTGTGGAGAGCCTGGGAACATATTGAAGGGCCGGGGAAGATGTGTGTAGGGTCAGGGAAAGTGTGTTAAGTACCACGCAATGTGTGTGGAGGGCCAGGGTAGTGCACTAGCCAGGAAATCCTCTCTCCCTCCCTGTGTGTCAACAAAAAGTGGCAACGTGACAGTGACAAGCAACAAAGGCTCGAACGGGGGCACTTGTTCCCTCCTCTCGTGGGTGAAAGTCCTTGTGCAACAACACTGGTGATTGTCTGTGGCGGGGTGGCGAAGGTGAGTCTGTGTGTCTGTGTTTGAGATACTGGTGTGGGTGATGGCTGTATGTGTGGACAAAGTAGTGTGTATAGATCAGCCCGTGGAGAGGGTGTAAGCGATGTTGGTAGGCTGAGATGCATGTTCATGAGTCTCGATGGATGTGGGGCAAGTTTGCAAGGGTTGTGTATGGAAGCTGGGTACGAGGTTGAAGATGTACGTGTCTTTGAAGTGTGTTAATGATCGTTGTAGAGGTGGTGTGGGTGTAGGTACGAGGTGGAGTTGTAGGTTAGGATGTTGGTGTGTTTTGGAGAGGCAACGTATGTTTAGAAAAAGGGGACTGTTGTTGCAAGGTTCATTTACATACTGCATTATCTAAACGTCAGATTTGATGTTTGAGGATGGATGGGCGTGTTTAGGGTAATGAGGATGTTGGTGTTTGGAATATACTGTATGTGGCTGGTGGACCGAAGGGGTGGGCTTTGTGTGAGTGTGTGTGGTGTTCTTTGGTGGGTGTGAGTATGCCTTTGGTTGCGTCTTTGATGATATTATTGTGCTGACGACATATGTAAGGCTTACCTTATTTTCTAATGGTTTTAGAGGATCGTATACCTTCATAATCTCCGTGTGAAGGCTTCCCTTACTTCACTTAAACCTCACGATGGTGTCGGATGCCTCCTACCCTGCCACAGTTCGGTGTGAGGCCAGGTGGAGCTGTATGTTGCAATGAGTCGGGCTGTTGGAAGCCTCGGTCCAACAGGCCTACGTAGCCACCTTTGTCCGCTGCTCTTTTTTTGAAACTTCAGCCTTGAGCAGCCCATGATGTCTGTAATGGCTTGCCGGATGCTCGCCAAATAGGCTGTGGTCCGGCGGAATCTAGTTAGACTCCGCCTCGCTCTAGAATTGGCACCTTAACTCACTCTCCATCCTCCAGTTGAGTGATGGCCTGTGACGGGAACCACAGTCAAAGGGAGGAGTTAGGTAGGTTGTGAACTTCACCAACACGAGCCTTGACGTGTGAATGGCAGTGCTGCTAAAGACGGTGCCAGTTTACGGTGTATATATATATATATATATATATATATATATATATATATATATATATATATATATATATATATATACGTCATCTTGTAGTCTTACACACACACACACACACACACACACACACACACACACACACACACACACATCAGGTGGTCTGATCGAGTAAGTGATTAAGGGGTGTAAGAGAGGTGTGTTAATAAGAAGAGTGAGGTCGAGAGAGCTGAAGAGAGTGGGCTGAAATAGTTTGGACATATGGAGAGGAGTGGGTGACAAAGAGGATATGCATGTGTCAGAAGTGGAGACCAAATTGGAGAAGGAAGGATGATGTGTAAAAGATTTTAAGTGCTCGGAGCCTGAACGTGTAGGAGGGTGAAAGGCATACACAGGATATAGTAAATTAGAACTATGTGATATACAGGGGGTGACGTGTTGTCAAAGGACTGAACTTGGGCTTGTGAAGTGGCCCGGGGAAACCACCGAAAGGTCTGTAGGGCGTGCTTGTGGACATGAACCAGTGGTTTTGGTCATTGCACATGACAGCTAGAGTAAGGATATGGGCGAATGCTCCCTTCCTTCATCTGCTCTTGGCGCTACCTCGCTAACGCGGACAAGTATGAAAAAAAGGATATATATATATATATATATATATATATATATATATATATATATATATATATATATTGGAAGCTTATTATAGGTTTATCTATTAATAATTATTTTTCGTCATAGAATATTTAACCAGTTATTGTTTTTCAATTCCAATATCGTTCTTATAAATTTCGTCATTAAATGTTTAACATTATAAAAGTTTTTGTGTTAGATTTTCTTTGAGGCATTTTTACGCTTGGAATTTAATCAAACAATTTTAGTTTATAAATGTGATTACTAAAATGCTCTCATTGAAATAACTCAAATGTAATTGATGGAATATTTATTTGAGGCTGTGTATCGTAAGCTACAAGTGTGATTATATGATAACCATTAAAAGAGTACATATATAACATTGATTGTAATGGGTCATTTGATGATCCATGTTTTAATTCCCTGGCGATAGAGGGTGGCGGGCTTGTGTGTTTGCAGTCGCCGTGATACATGTGTTGCTCAGGATAATCTTGTATTTTGATTGGTCCCTTTTTACGTAGGGAGGAGAGAGATAGTGTGTGTGCGCATGTGAATGGACATGTCATATACACTTTAAACTTTTCAGAACAACGTTACGACCTTCGCACAGGGGTGTAAGGGACAGGTCAAAGGCCAGCCCAACGTACCCAAGGGTTGTGCCGAAGACGTGCCCATGGACCGAACCGCCATACTCAGAGGTCATACTTGTGACATGTCGGTGTTGTCAGGTCGAAGCCTCGCGCCACAGTGGTGACTCCAACCTGATGCAGTTAAGAGGGCGTAGGAAGGGGGTGCTGGGGTTGGGGAAGTTGGGGGGGATGATAGAGGTGTCAGTATATTGTTTCAGGGGCGAGGGGTCAATTTCCCCCCCTCCCCTGTCACCCACACTTCGTAAACCCTTACAATTAATGCTCTTTAATCCTCTGATTAAAAGATTATACTTGATTGTACACAAAGTACCAGCGTACATGTTTTTAATGGCCGTTGTCGTGTTTTTTTCTTTCTCTTCGCCGCTAAACTTTGGAACTCTTTCCCTCTTCATGTCTTCCCTCACTCCTACGACCCCAACCCGTTTTTTAAAATGCAGGATTTTTCTACCGTCTTGAAAACTCTTTATTTTCCTCGTCTCTCAAGTTCTGCTTCTCATTGTAGGCTCATAATCATATTTATTGCTTGTACTCGATGAGGAGATGTTTCGTCCCTGACCGGAACCCTCAGAAGTGTTTAGGGTACAAGTGGTCTTTGTCTGGAGGTTCTTGTGCAGAGGTGTTACATGTAGCTTCATCCAAGGCTTCTATCTGTTATCATCATGGAGTTGGCCCCCCGTCGTTCGCTGTTGTCAACCAGATCCTCTCCTCCTCCGTGGTGTGATGGTACAGGAGGAGAGGGAGGGCAGGGAGACGGGAGTTAGTGGTGGAGGAAGAGATTAGGTAAGGCTGGGAGGCGGATAGGTTAGCGTTGGAGGGTAGAAATGATGATATGTAAGCCCGAGGCAGGGGAGAAAGCGTATGTGATACTTGTTCCGGAAGTTGGTGTGGCTCAGGGTGAGGGGGGGGAGTGATGGTGGGCCCTTGTGGGCAAAGGGGATGGAGGAGAGAGAGAGAGAGAGAGAGAGAGAGAGAGAGAGAGAGAGAGAGAGAGAGAGAGAGAGAGAGGGTGTCGTGGGCTGGAGGAGAGGGCCTGGTGTAGGCCGGGGCTTGAGGGGAAGGGGTGGTGGAGTTGTTGCGGTTACGGGGGAATTACCTGCACCTGTTCGGGGGATGGAGGGAGACCAAGGCAGCTATGGCGGGTAGTGGCGGCTCAACCCCTGGGAAACCTTTGTATAACCGGGTGTCACAGGCGCTGCCGTTACACCACCAGCGAGAGAGAGAGAGAGAGAGAGAGAGAGAGAGAGAGAGAGAGAGAGAGAGAGAGAGAGAGAGAGAGAGAGAGAGAGAGTTTTGTCTTACCATCCGCGAGACCAGCCAGGAGACCTGTGGTACATCGTAGGAAGGTGCCTGATGCTTTATGGACCGTTTGCTGGAGAACCGTACGGAGGGGACGTGGACAGGTAAATTATCTCCAGTTTGTGCCCAGCTCTGTAATACTGGATCGTGGGCTGTGTGTGTGTGTGTGTGTGTGTGTGTGTGTGTGTGTGTGTTGTGTACTTCAGTCGCTTTCCCTTCGGTGAACATTAACACAGGAACCCCAAGAAGACTCCAGGATTGAAGAGCTTAAGACTCGGTTGGTACGGAAGGAAGAAGATGGCGAAGAAGTTATATGACACTACTTCAAGACCAGAAGCAGTTGCTTGCTCAGCGGCCGGACGGGCTGCTCTGTGGCGATTCTTAGTGCTTGCTATTTTTCTTTTTCTTTTTGTGGAAAGGAAAAAAAAGGGGGTGGGGATGTAAACTGCCAGTTGGAACTTTCACTCATGATAGATTTTGGGTGTCCCATACCCTGTGTTGTACCTCCATAATGTAAGTAGCCCACACCTTGTATTGTGCCAGTTATACCCTCTTCTTAACGGTTGGATTTGACCTTTAGATCTCCTCCATCTCCCTTATGGCATCTGTGTTCCAAACTGAGGGGGATTCTCCGAGGGGAATATTGCTATACAGTCGTCATGAATCCAACGAACGTGTATATGGACGAAGATTTACTTGTGGAAGTTGTTGGTTGACGTGCTGCAAGGCGCGTGCGCGGAGTCGAAGGTTATAATAAATTGGTCTGTTATGGGCTTCACCTATTGACCAGTAAAGTATTTTTCCCCCTCCTTTTTTTTTCTACGTTGGGCTTCACTTCCTGCAGTTCAAGTCATGTGCTCGAGGAAGGCAGGGGTGGACTGGGGTTGCGATGTTTGTGTTGAAGGGAAGGTGGGGGGGTTTTGGTGGACGTAATACGAGAGGTTGAGATTGTCAGACTAGAGTTTGTGATTTGTGGCGTTAAGAGTTGAGTCTTTGCACTCGTTTGCGTCGTATACCCCAGGTTTTGCTCTCTGCACGACGAAAACGACGACCCCTGTAGTGCTGTCGTGCTCGAACGATTAAGGTGTGTGTATGAAGACACTGGTTGAATTTCGACTTGACGATGAGGGCCGAGATCTTGTTCTGTAGGAGGGTTGAGATGCGGCACTGACAGTCGGTGAGGAGGCAACAATGTCAGGCCGATGGCGACTGCGAAGAACGAACACCCCCACCACCACCACCACCGTCGCTGCTCGACGCGACACGACACGGGGCCCCGACGGGAATGAGGCTGGGGGCCGGGTGGGAGAGGGGAGGGTACGTGTCGGCTGGTCTTGGGAGGCCTTAAAAGGAGGTGAATCGGCGTCCGGGATGGCGAAGTGGAGAGCGAGGCGCATACCGCTGGTGTGGACACTGGTGGAGATGGGTGCCACGGGGGTGAGGGTGTCTGGCTGGGCCCAAAGACACGAGTCTGGCTCAGCTTGGTGAGTGAAGACTCACGGCACTCAAGATACACACAGACATGAGTCCGGCCGGCTCAGTTTGACTGACGCAGAGGCTATCTCTGAAGTCATGGGTTCGACGATCGGTCCTCCGGCCCACTTGCTATGTCAGGTCCTCTCGTAGAGGAGGTTTTGCCTGTAGTAGCTTAACCCTTTCAACACGACGGTATGACCCTTGAATATGACCTTTGACTGCCCTACTAGGGTCAGGTTATAAGCTAGGCCCAAGGGTGGCACCGTCGTGCTCAGGAGGGTAGAAACTCGTAACTGCTTATGAAATGACCAGTTGATAGTACATTGCTATAACTAGAGGTACATATATACCATGGAAGGCGGACGGGAGGGAGGGAGTGGGCGGCCGGCTGGGTGGCTGGGAGTGGATCTGGCGGCCGGACTGAGGCGGGGCAGGAAATTTATCAGCAGGTGCTGGTAGGAATGTTGTTATGCCACCTCACGCCCCTCCATCCTTGCTGCACGCCCCTCCATCCTTGCTGCACACCCCTCTGTCCTTGCCTCACGCCCCTCCTCCCTTGCCTCACGCTCCTCTCTCCTTACCTCACTTACCCCCCCTCTCCTGTCACACGCCTCTCCTTCTCTGTCTAATTCCCTTCCTTTTGTTGCTTCACGCTCGTCCTTCCTTTCCTTACGCCTGTTCTCCCTTGTCTGACGCCTCTCCTCCCCTGCCTCATGTCCCTCCTCCCCTGCTTCACGCCCTCCTTCCCTGCCTCACACCCTCCTCCCCTACTTCACGACCCTCCTCCCATGCCTCACGCCCCTTCTCATCTGGCCTGCCTCGCCCCGTCTGGCTTGCATTACCTCGTCTGGCTTTTCTCATGTCGCCTGGCTTGCCTCCCACCTCACCCGATTCCGTCTGGGTGGGTCTCTTGGTGCCTCGGCTTCGGAAGCGGAGCGGGACGACACCTTTCAAGGAGCCAGCCAGCATCACCGGGTGGGCGGCTGAGACACACACACACACACACACGCCAGTTCATTCATATGTTGGACTCCGGGTAGTCGGGATCGATACCGTTACACGTTGGTGTGGTCTTCAGCACGGGACTTTGAAGAGGAACCCAAGGTTCTACCCAGACACCCTGTATGGGGTTCGACCCCCTCAAGGTATGTGTGTGTGGATAACAAGGGAATTAATTCTCGAAGATCCTTCTTCTAAAAAGGCAGAGAACGAGTCGTCGTGCATAGTCCTGTGCCTGGCCGATCAGAGAACGGTAGCTGCTTCTTTAGGCTTGGAAATCAACCCAGTACTTGGTAAAGGTTCCACTTACGTTAATAGTGAGGATCACTACATTTGTAGTGGTAGCCAGATTAAGTCACATGTCAGTCATTTTTTTATCGTCGTTTCTCGTAGCCTCCTCCAGCAGCAGTGTTGCTACTCGTGCAGAAGGGAGGGGGTTAGAAGACCTCCCAAACCGTCGTAAAGGTCATTGTTATTGGCGTGCCCTCCCGCCCGCCGTGGGTCACTGTTTATCATTCCTGTCGCTCCACATTACCTGAGCCCGCTCTACTTTCCACTGAGTTCTGCCGGGGCTGGCGGGGAGCGGACCTGATCGACAAGTTGTAATTCCCGGGATCCTGCAGTGAGGGAGGAGGTCCTCGCCCTGGCCCAACCTGAGATCCGACAATTAGCCAACTTGTAAACAACGTCCCCCCGTCCACACACCCTGCTGGGAAGGAGGCTCACTTGCCGGCTTCCGCGCCTCCTGAAGACTCATTTGGGATGATTAGCGCTAGTGGCGGGGATGATTTTTCGATTGTCACGATGGTGGTAGGTCGTGAGGAACGTATTTTTTCATACTGGGAGGGAGCTATATACTCGTAGGGCCTCGCTTCTCATTCTTATGGCGTAGAATATTTCTTTTCTTTTTCCAGTAGAAGTCACGTTTCCTTCCTTTTGGCATAGCTTCCTCCACCAGTCCGCAACTCCGTGTCCCTCCGTACACTTCTCTTGCCCCGCGTCCAATTGTGCCCTCGTGTTCATTGCTCTCTCATCGCATTAGGGAACTGTGTTAACGTCGCCATGGCCTCCCAGACATGCATTTATAGTCATCATGTCTCCTTATTCTATAGTCTTTCCGTGTGGGTGTCATTCTGTCTTCCTGTGTGGTTGTCCGTGTGAGTGTCATTACTTGTATGTAATGACTCGTTACACTCGCGAGGGACCCCATCCCATACCCTTCCTCTTTTATGCAAGTTTTGAAACTTTGCTCTGGTGTCCGAATTCGCAGTCATCCTTGTTTAATCCAGTGCTTCGGCTTTTCTTTCATTCTCTTTGCCGTTGGTCAAGAATATCGAGAGGAAGGGCTGCAGCCTGGAGAGAGGTGTGCAGGGTGCGATGGAGGTGGATGGTTGAGGAGGAAGCGGTGCTGGTGTGGAGGCAGGATGGTTGAGGAGGAAGCGTTGCTGGTGTGGAGGCTGGATGGTTGAAGGAGGAAGTGGTGCTGGTGTGGAGGCTGGATGGTTTTGAGGGATGTGGTGTAGGTGTGGGTGACAGTATCATGAGCTAACCATATGCAGTTTAGAAGTGGGCAGGAAATGCACGGCCACGTTCATCCCTGGCTTGGGCGGCGGACATGACGCTGCTGGTGTCGGGAGCCGTGACCGTCGCCCAGATGGCCCACCACCACCACCAACACAGCTCATTAATTCCCAGCTTTGCCCCGGGGGATTATATTTTTCTTTTTGTTGCCCAAGTCTGTAGAGTAAAAACAGTAATGCAACTGTGTTCTTACAAGGTACCTACGTTCCGCGCCCTCCTTGTAGTGTTGTAAGTGCCACCAGTAGAGAAGTTGAAGTGGCTCGCTTGGGTTTGGGATGTGTATGTGTTTGTGGCATAGTGAAACGGGACGTCTCCCTGTCACGTCCCAGGACTATTCCCGTGCCTTTTTTTCCCAGACACTGATGATATGTCTCTGTACACTGAACCGTCGTATTCGGCTTGGGTTTTGTTGGTAATTTGATACTCTTTTTTTTATTACCGGCCTACATACTGTGGCCCGGGCAAGACATTACAGGTACTGGACCATCCCGCATGCTGTGGCCCGGGCAAGACATTATAGGCATCCGATAAACATGTATGAATACTCTACAAATATAGACAACGGTGAGGCAAGTCACAGAGGTACGCTAAGGAGGTCGCACAGGATGCACAACAGACACAGGCACAGTACAGCGCGAGGAAGTACTCACATGTACGAGCAGTAGAGTTGTATCTGTTGTATCCATCATACTCTTGGTTTAGTGACTGTCTTGCGCTCTTGCAGCTCTGGGTGCAACCAAACTAAATTATGCATGTGTGTGTGTGTGTGTGTGTGTGTGTGTGTGTGTGTGTGTGTGTGTGTGTGTGTGTGTGTAAGGCTTGCAAACATCTGTCGAGTTTTGGTTGCATCTCGGGGAAAGTTGAGGCAACTTAAGGTTGTTGACTCGGTTACGAAATTCGTTTGCCTGACAGCGTTTCAGCTCAGCTACAGCATGCATATAACTTATCTTCCCGCCTCAGGAAACCCATTTCATCGGGCTTCCACAGCGCTCGAGGAAGCCAGCCACGTCCACCGGGGCGGGACCGCAGGGCATAAAGTGTGGTAATGTGTTTTGTCTTTTGCGAAGAGCTCAGGGCAGCCGAAGAGTAAGTAAGCGTTCAGTGTCTTCAGTGTAGAGTTGTATCTTGGACGCGAGGGGGTCTTGTGTCGAAACAGCGTTGACAGTGTTGGAGAGGGTGATCAGGGCGGAGATGAGAAAGAGTAACTCGTGCATGTCTGGGGGAGTATGGTTTCAGATGAGTGTATTTCTGGTAGGGTGATGTGTGATGTGTCGATTTAGGTTTGGATGCTAGTGGGTTTTTTCTGGGTCTTTTCGTTGTGCATTTTCGTAATAGTTGTGTTCCTTCTGCTCCTCCTCCTCCTCTGTTCCTTCTCCTCCTCTTCCTCTTTTCCTTCTGTTTAGAAAGTAATGATATTCATGGGGAGGACTTTCAAGCCCTCCCCTCCCTCCCTCCCTCCCTCTCCCCTCATAAGTAGCTGACTGTTACTTGAAATTGGAAAAAGAAATGCCAGATATAAAGAATAATTTCGTAGTGACCCATGCAGGAGGGTTATAGACGTCGCCAGTGGGAAGAGTTGAAATCAAGGGGATTCGAATGGGGAGTAAAATTTGGAGTGTCCAGCCTACCGCTCAAGGGGGCCTTCTCCGTTGGTGGTTCCTAAAGGCCGAAGGGTCGAGCTTGGGGGGGGGGGGGGGTCGTGATTAATGCTGACTCTCCCAGCTGGGCAGCAAGTGTGTTGATGTCCTCATCATACAGTAACGACAAGATGTCTTGGTTAGCGTGTACTAATGCATTCTTACCGGGTTGCCACAGGCGCGATGATCATGAATGCTGCACAGGAGCAACTGTTCATCTTCTGTTTTATATATATATATATATATATATATATATATATATATATATATATATATATATATATATGATTTTTGTAGCATGTATGACAAATATGTCCATTGAAAAGGTAATATGTTGAAAACTTATCGAGAAAGAAAGATAGGATTAGTAGGATTAACCCGAGCACAATGGGTGTTTCTAGACCCTATATTTAAAAGCGGAGAGGTTATGTAGGGAGAGGGTAAACGCACAGCACCGTTGGCTGAGGAAAGGAGGGGTGGAGGGGTGTATCATAACGGCCAATCCTCGTGTGGCTGGTCTCCGCACTGAAACTAACGGAAGAAGCAACAGTAGCATGCCGCAAGTCCCAGCCGTAGAGGCAGAGACTCCGAAGCAGACAGCTCACGTTAGCGTGAGAAATGACACTTGTCGAACAGAGAGAGAGAGAGAGAGAGAGAGAGAGAGAGAGAGAGAGAGAGAGAGAGAGAGAGAGAGAGAGAGAGAGAGAACATGGCGAATGGAAAGGGATGGGTGAAGAGAGTTGATAACAGGAGAGTTGATAAGGTTGATGGCAGTGTATTCCTCTGTCTGAACTGAGATAAGGTTGAGTCATTTATTTGTGTGTGTGTGGTGATGCTGTCTCCCACCTTGCCAGACACCCACCTATTACATCCCTGTAGATACGTGCTGCTGGCGGCGGCACGAGGAGGGGTGGACTGCTGCTGATTTTGAGCTCTGGCGGTTGATTCTCGGGGCCAATAACACCTGTAAGGGGACGGCAGGTGCGCTACACCTGAACTCCGGCCCGAGGATGACGGGCTAGGTAGGGAGGAACAGATGTGCTCCAGCAGTAGCGGTAGTCAGTAAGGTTACGCCAGCGCACGAGTGAGGATCATAGCCAGCCAGTGTACTACCCCTCCAGCCAGCCAAGGTGCTAGACGACCAGTGTGCTACCCAACCTACCAGTGTGCTAGGCTGCTCGCTAGCCAACCTACCAGCCACTGTGCCAGCCAGCCAGCCAGCCATCCACACACCGGCACCCACGGCCGACACGTGCCAGGCTATACACCTACCGGACTCTCATGTTACCCACCTTCTTAATGAGTGAGTGATGACAACCCCTTCTCCTTTTGTTGGGGAAGATGTTGTGGGTAGGCGGCCAGGGTAGGGTTGTGGTCGGGGTTGTTGTGGGGTTGGAGGGAGAGCAGTGTGCCGTGTGAAGAAGGTCAAGTTGATAGTGAAACAAGTTTGTGTGTGTGTGTGAGGTTGTGGGTTGTGCAGACCGCCTGCATGAGCCAGGAGGCACCGGTTGTGTGGGAGTCCGCAGGGACACGTGGACAAGTGAGACACGTGTGCTGCTGACTGGGAACCACTAGTATATATACACGTGGCCCAGCGCGCCGCGGCGAGACTATTGAGGGCGTCGGGCGAGTGTAGAACCGTCTGTCTACGAAGGGATGTTGCACGGTCCGTCTCATACGGGATTAGAATGATAATCCTCTCTTGCTGAAATCCGTGGCAGGGTGAGGTGTGAGATCCTGAGCGCGGAAGGTTAGAGGTGGAGGGTGTGGGAGCCGCTCTTGTGGGCGGTGTTGCGGAGGAGGATGGCCACGAGGGACATGAGTCGAGGTCATATCGACGTTCGGTGTGTGGGGGGGAAGGGGGGGGGTCAGAGGTCATGAGGTCATGTGGGTTGTTGGTCGTGTTGAGGCGGAGTGCTGCAAGATAGATGTATCTCGGTCGCTGTGAGTGGCTGTATCCTGTGATATTAACCTCTCAAACACGACGGTGCGGCCACCAGAGCACGACTTGCACGGCCCCAGAGCACGACGCACGGCCCTAGCACACGACTTGCACGGCCTTTGAGCACGACTTGCACGGCCCTTGAGCACGACTTGCACGGCCATTGAGCACGACTTGCATGGCCTTAGGACACGACTTGCACGGCCCTTGGACACGACAGCACGACCTTTCAATGTGATACTGAGAACCCTTGTCTTGGTCTTTTTTAAGGTTAAGGTCATTGGATGAGCCATCGTACCTAAGGATTGTTGATGTACCTTTAAGTCTTATGGGGTAAGAAAGTGTACAGTATTACCCATGGGGTTTATGAGGAAATAAAGTATATCGTATTACCCTTGGGGCTTATGGGGTAAGGAAGTATACAGCAATACCCCCATCTCTGCACGTCTTACATTTACGTAGGTAGTTTACGTATTTTAGTTTTGCTGAAGTGTACTTCAATGTCGTCTTCTGGGGATCACGCAACCCTCTGCGTACTGGGAATGTTGTGTGCTGAGGGCCTAGGATCAACCCTTCACCCTTCCTTATGTGTCCTCTCTCTCTCTCTCTCTCTCTCTCTCTCTCTCTCTCTCTCTCTCTCTCTCTCTCTCTCTCTCTCTCAATACAGGTCAGTGTGCTTGTTCCTAAAGGTCTCTTAAGTCTAACAGCTTTATTATAGACCTTACATTTAGTTTACATGCATCATACAATGGATTCGGAGGTCTTCTGCCACAACAGCTGGGTCTGGCTGGGGGTCTTCCCTTACCCTTACGATGGTTTCAGAAATCTATCCCCCCTCTCACGCTCGGTCTGGGAACATGCTGTCCCGTTGCTCCTTTGTTTAGCCAGGCTGTCAGAGGCAAGAGTGTCACATCAGATATGATATATTTAGAAGGTTCAGTTGATTCTTGTCGGTTATAAACCCCTCAGCTCGTAAGATGACCTGCCTCACTGACCCGTATTGGATGCACACACCAGACCTGAACCCTACATCTCTGAATGTGTTTACGTGGGCGGCGAGACAAGTTTTTGTTCAGTTTGATACACTGATCCGAATTTTATTGGAACTGTGTGATAGCCTATCTTATCGGTCTTGGCTGTGTCTCGGAGGCAGAGCTAAAGCAGATGTCATTATCAGGTCACCACAATTGCGGACAGTGGGAAATGTGCAGGGTTGCAGAGGTTTAAAGATGAGGGGATGTTATGGTGTGATAGTGGGGAGTGTACAGGCTAGGATCATGTAACGTTAAGTGTAGCACACCTTCATCGAAAGGAAAGTGATGGTTGATCTAGTTTGTTGGACAGAAACTGATACAGTTTGACATCATTTACATGCCCAGAAAGTGTATCCTACAGACGCTCGACCCATTTTTTTTTTTTTTTTTTTGATGGCTGGGATTCGAAAGTATCCCTCTTAATGGTAACCTAACCAGACCAGCCAGGCTGTGTGGGCCTGTCCGCTGGGCGCGGCACCCAACATCATGGTTGACCTACGACCCAACTCCTCACCCTTGATGGCCCAGCACGGGCTGTGTGTGTGTGTGTGTGTGTGTGTGTGTGTGTGTGTGTGTGTGTGTGTGAGAGAGGGGGGGGGAGATGGATGGATGGATGCCCTCCCTCCAGAGACTACCTCGAGTCATGAACAGCTGTGATGGTTTCCCCTCTCTTGTGTGTATATGTTTACCTTGGAGTCTTTTTAGGGTCTTGTGGGGACACACACACACTTTTTTCTGCCATGAGATGTAGTCGTGGCGAACCTCTTTGAGCTGGCATGACTCACGGAACACGACGGTACGACTCCTGCGCATGAAGGGTCATTGGCCCAGCTGTTGCCCAGCCTTTTCATTTCTTTTTTTAAGGGTCAAGTCAGAAACTCAGGCCATCAGTACTCAAGTGACGTACTGCCCTGCTCGAAGGTCGAACTGTCGAACCCAAGGGTCGTAGTTACCCTCGTGTTCAAAGGTCGTACGAGATCGTAAACCATAAGGAGTATTGGGTTAGTGAGAGACCCCATGCTTATGTTTGTGTCGAGAGAAAGACAGGAGGGAGAGGGCGAGGAATACTAGACACACGTGGAGGAGAAGACACGACGATGTGCCGGAGGAAGAGACAAGAAGAGACTGAGGGAGATATCACGCAGGGTGGGAGTACTGGGGTGTTACCACCAAACCCCCGACACTTTATAGTGGACGAGGCTGAACATGAGGTCAAGTGCCTATGGCTGTTTAGATGGGGCTTGAACGTCGTTCTAAATGAAGTCTCCTTATGGTCTAGTAGGGATTTGTCGCCCTTGAGATTTCCTTCGAATAGCAGGGATTTATGCTACTATAGACAGCGTTCTTGTGGTATAGCAGGGATTTATGCTCCTATAGATAGTATCTCTGCGTTATAGCAGGGATTTACGTCTGTATGCATTAGATGCCATCTATATATATAGCTGGGATTTTATATGATTCTTGTTACCATAGCATATAGCGTGGATTTATGTTAATTCTCGTCACCATGTATTAGTGCTTAGTGGGCAATTGTGTAGTCCTTGTTAACCTGTCTAATGCATAGCTGGGGTATATGTTATCGAATCTTTTGTTGTATTGCAGAGATGTGTGGGAATCTTCATGTATTCTCTTAACTAAAGCAAGGCTTAGTGTCCTTGTAGCTAAACATCTGATCTAGATTAGAGTTATAAGTAGTTTTCCCTGTTATTTTCTGTTGGAAGTTATACGTTTGTGTGATGCATGGGCAATGCACGTGACCCTGGGAAGGACTGTGTGATACGTGGGGCAGCGTACGCGACCTGGGGGAAGGGCTGTGTGATACATAAGGCAGCGGACACGACTTAGGAAAGGCCTGTGTGTGTGTGTGTGTATGGGATGCGTGGTATGATACATGGGCCTTGTATCTGCTCACCCTCCCACGTTCGCCCCGTCCTCCTCCCTACACTGGTACTTCCGGTACACCACAGAGAAACTCTTACAGTGGTCTACATCCCCCGGGGGTGTCCACAGTGGGGGCACCTCGTAGTACCACCGGACTTTCCTGCCGTGGTAGCTGGGCCTTCCTCTCCTAGCCGGGCCCCAGAGACTGGCGACTTGGTGGGTGCCGCCCCCCGGAAGTCCAGGGCAGTGTGGGGTGGGAGGGGCAGATAGGACCGTGCTACACTGGGGAGACGACACTGGGGTGGGGATGGGAGATAGACTGGTGAGGGAGGTGGCCTGGTGTGTAAGGGATAGAGGAGAGATAGACTTATGAGGGAGAGGGGAGGTAAACTGATGAGGGAGTTGGGGGGGTGGCAATATGGGTATAATATAAACAGTTATATACATCAAGGAAATTGTAAATTTACTCTTTTAATAACTTTATAAAGGATTTTTTTATTATTGTTATTATTATTATTATTATTATTATTATTATTATTATTATTATTATTATTATTGTCTTTGTTAGCTCTACGGGCTGAGTGGGAGACACTTCTGCGGGGATTGAGTAAAAAAAAGAGCAGCTCTCAAGGGGGGACCGTGGTAGTGACTCAGTGGGGACCGTTGATGACAGGCTCTTCAAGGACCTGAAGCTTCAAGAACCTGGGAGGGCTCTCGACGAACTGGAGGAGGTGGAACGTCTTCAGGAACGAGGGCTGGGGTGGGGCTCATGAAGAAATGGAGGTGGAAGGTCTTCAAGAGCAGAGGGGGAGGAGCTGTTGAAGGATTGGAGGTGGAAGGTCTTTAAGAACCTGCAGGAGCTGGTGAAGAACTGGAGGTAGGTCTTCAAGAACCTGCAGAAGCTGTTGAAGAACTGGAGGTGGAAGGTCTTACGGAATTTAAGGCTCATGGATGACTGAATGTGGAACATCTTCAAGGACCGCAAGTGGGGTCTCTTAAGAGGGATAGTGTATGGTCGAGCTTGTCCAGGGAATGTTTAGACGGACGACCATCGTGGGGGAGATAAGGTGGCCATAGCTGTATCCTCTGGAGACATGTTCTTTAATGGGGGGGTTTGAGTGACGGGCACTCCTCTTCTTGGAGGTCCCAGGTGTCAGCTGCTGCAAGAGGAAGAGAGTGGAGAGGAGGAGCATATAAGAGGAAGAGGACCTCCTGAGAATCTATCTTTGTGAATGTCTTCTGATACACACACACACACACACACACACACACACACACACACACACACACACACACACACACACACACGCACCCTACAAATGTTCGACAGTTATTCAAAAGATCCTGTATGTGCGATGTCCATGTTTATTTGAGACATTTCTATTATGTGTGCGGTGTAATACTTTTTTTTTTTTTTACATGACGCTCGACGAACCTCCCCTGAATGAGACATGAAGTAAAGTTAGTTAGATACTTACGTAACACTTTCTCCTGGAAATGTTGTACTCGCATCAGTCTGGAAAATGGTTTTGGTTGGTTCGTTAATACGAGCGTCGTATGCTGTTGTTATGAAAGTTTGCTCGTTCGTTGTTGGCTGTGGAGGCGTAATGGAAGGTGTAATGGATCGTGGAGAGAGGTCTTCAAGGCAACAGGGTCCGTCGGTGGGGGCGTAGCGACGTTAGCAGTAGCAGCAGCTGACGCTGTTATGAGCAGTTAACTGTCATGAACGTAAGTACCCAGTGAGGCCATTAGACAGACCTTGTTGATTTTTAGCGTCGTGTTCGTGGGTTTTATGGCCTTAGGGCGGGGGGTCGTTGTGGTCGTGCAGAAACTACCACCACCACTACGACCCTACCACCCACTCTGTTAGGGGCTGTACCAACTTGGCCGTAAGGGATCTGTCTCGCATCATCTTTTCATCCTGTGTTGACGGGAGTAATGGCCCTCACACAAGGTCTGGAGTTGATGAAGTGGATCCCATGCTTACGCTATTATCGCAGAGGATGAGGAGTTGATGGGGATAGATCACGAGCCACAGGTACACTAGTCGCGCTTGAGGATGAGAGATTATGGGTAATGGATGACTTACCATACTAACGCTGGTCGCACAGAGGTGGGTATCCTTCTTTACGTTGGAGGCTTCAGTCACGGACCAAAGTCCACATCAAGGACAGGCCTTAGTTGACATGTGGTGAGGATTATGAAAGAGAAAAAGAGACATAGGATTAGTATTTTCGAATATTGAAGGAAGTGAACACCTGTCTGTTAAGAAGTGCCACGTCATAGGTGTTGGGAAAGACATGAGAGGGTAAAGAGTTCCAAAGTTTCAAGGTGTAGGGAAGCAGATATCAAAATGGCCCCCACCCTGAATTGCCAACGGCCACACAGGAATCATGGGACGCAACAGCTTGCCGAGCATTGCGTGGTCTAGGTAATGGGGGAGCACACAGGCAGCCAGCTCTCGGGAGCAAAAACCATAGTAATATCTATAGAAGAGAGAAAGTTAACCAACATTGTGGCGCAGGGCAAGTGGGTCAGGTCTTAAGGTCATCTTTTGATGTACCACACTTTTCCTCACTCGGCCAGACCGTCGTACCCTTGCCGTGCTCAAGGATCATGGTAACGTCGTCTATTCAAGGGTTATCATGACATTGTGCTTAAGGGTCTCCTTACCGTTAAGCTCAAGGGTCGCCATACCGTTGTGCTCAAGGGGCGTCGTAATGCCGTGCTCAAGGGTCGTCTTACCGCTTCGCCCTAGGGGCGTCGCACTGTCGTGCTGAAAAGACGCCGTATCGTCGTGCTTAAAAAGGAGTCAGTACTGTATGATACTGACCTTCGCTTTGGACACGTATTGGTATATCTATCTTGTGCCGAGGCCAAAGCGTGTTCTGAGTAGACACACGCAGGCACACACGTGCGTGCTTGCCTTTGCCAGTGGCCGGCAGCTCACGCGCTTGCATGCAAGTGCGTGCGATGAGGCATTTCCCTTAACCGAGTAAAAGATGAACAAGGTCAAGCGGGGGCTGGTGCGTAGATGGTAGTGTGAGGCAGTACGGGCGGACGCTGCCCTCACGACACTCATCATACTTCGCTCACCATCACCGCCGGTCTCATGCCACCACACCCATCATACCTTACTCACAGCCACCCCCGTCAGGATTATCCCACGCCCTCATACCTCACCAAGACCGTACTCATCACCACCACCCGTCTCATGCCTTACCCTCATACCTCGCTCTTACTCGCCACCAGCCTCATGCCCCAGTGTCATGCCACAGTCATCACCAGTCTTATGCCACACCATCACCACGCACCCGCCTCATGCCACACCCTCATAGCTCACTCTCCACCAGCCTCAGGCCACTCATCCTTCACTCACCAGCCTCATGCCATACCCTCATACCACCATTCCTTGCTCTGCTTCCCCCCCTCACAGACCCACACAGGACCCCTCTCCCTGTGCCACAGATAACATCGAAGTACTTCTGTGGGTTACGAAGACAGGAAGACCTCAATCAGGACCTTGGCTGAGTTTTCTAATCTTCCCATGGTGAAGGCTGTGTGTGTGTGTGTGTGTGTGTGTGTGTGTGTGTGTGTGTGTGTGTTTGTCTGTTTGTCTGTCTCTCTGTTTGTTTGTCTGTATGTCTGTGTTACGGGAAGGGAATTTTACGCTCGTGTTGCCCCGTTCTCACAGCCTTGTACACATGTACCATGCCCGAACTCCCTGGTGTAATAACGGTTAGCGTTTCTGACGTAGGGTCACGCACGGGCCATCCCAGGGTCGGGCCCGCATGGTCTCGAATCATAGCCCCCACGGCAGTTGGCCCAGACCCAACCTAGGTGTTCATCATCCCGTCATGGCAGGTCGACAAATGGGTACCTGGCTCAGGTTGGGGTGTGTGGGTGAGAACACACATGAGAGGAAAGACGTGGTACATATACAAGGTTCAGAGATGGTGTAAAATTCTCTCACCGTGACACCCACACACACACACACACACACACACACACACACACACACACACAGAGCAAAACCTACAAATAAGACCAAAACCTTAACCTACAAAAAACAGTACAAAACCTAACCCTACCAAAAAAAAAAAACTTTATCCTAAAAAAAAATAATAACGATCAAGATTTAAACCCACTAAAAAAAATTATGTTCTTAAACCCAAGAACACGGCAGATTAAACCCATATCACATGGTCCGATGCAAACCAGCCTGATAGATTCCCCGGGTTCGGACCCCGCGTCATACGAATCTAAATCTCTCGACTGTGAAAGGATTGGAATACGAGCCAGTCTTCATGCCCAATCTTTCCATAAGTGTCTCAGTCCGCGATGATTGGTCACATGAGTAATTAGTGTAAAGGTAATTACCCCGGGCTGGCGGTGATTGATGGGCCACGCGTGTAATTAATGTATACGTGATGGCTGGAGGCACATTGAGGTGGGCCATGGAAATGATATAAGTGGGCGAGATTTATGGTAATATATCACCCGGTCCTATGTGGGTCCTCTTTTTACACCCGGGTGTAATTATGTAATTGTAATCACCTATGGTTACCTCCTCACGGGAAGGGTGAGGTCTGTCCTCGTGGAGGTGGGTCCTCCCTCCCATTTCTTAAAATGACCTGCGCTAGCATACATTTTTTTTTAACTGACGTAGGCGGTCTACGTTATCTTTCTTAAAGCTCTGTTTATATTCCAGCCATCCTTCTTCCTCTTATACTCGAAAAGTACTTCTTTAGATTTTGTTTCTGGTTGTTTATGGCTGGTTTGGTTTGGTCTGTCCTTTGCATCATTCGAAGAGCTGAGGGATGTGAATTGCTTTGATATGGATGGCTTAGCTTTCCTGTGTTGTGGATGGCTTAGCTTTCCTGTGTTATGGGTGGCTTAACTTTGCTGTGTTGTGGATAGTTTAGCTTTGCTGTGTTGTGGATGGATTAGCTTTGATATGGTGTGGATTGCCAGTCTATAGTGTGGATGGTCCAGCTATAGCTTGGCGATGATGATAGTTGTTTAGCTTTCGGAGAGGCGCAAGAAAGCCAAAGCTGTGTCATCCAGGGAGAAGAAGATACGCGCAAAGAACCGTTTCGAACGTTGCTCACCAAGTGCGTATTTGATTCGCAGGAGGGCCACTGGTAGGGGACCCCTTACAGTTATGTAACACACACACACACACACACACACACACACACACACACACCCTCATAGGTCTAGCTTGTCAGCTGGATGAGAACTTCCTAACGAAGGCGAGACCAGCATGCCAGTGCCGGAGGAGTGCCAGTACTAGAGCAAGGGCAGTGCCATAGCAGCGTCACTGCCACAGACTAGACCTAGATCGGATCGGTACACGTCCCAAGGGCAACACAGTGCAGCACTTAACAGTGACCTAATATATATTTTAGCACTTATTGCCCGGGACGTGACTGTGGTACAGTGTGTCGCCGCTAGAGTACCGCACGCTACCACCATGATGGGTATGGGGGGCCCTGACCCCTTTTTCATGACGTCCATGGCGCTCCACGTCACCCAGTAACTGAAACACCCTCAGAGCCACCACCCCTTGGACGGCCCATTAAAAAGAGACGGTGTCCTTTTTAAGAACCTTATAGGACGCCTTTTTAGACGACGGTTTACTAAGTTATTTTCCAATGCTGTCGTGGATACGTCTGAACTCGAACCCTCCCGAGTGTTGCTAGGTCCGCTGGTATTGTCCTGGGTATGTAATTGGAACACGGTGGGCAGTGACGTGGTCTGAAACCACCTTCCCCCTTCATGGGCAGCGCCATCGAAGGCCCTTCTCAGATCAGTCTAGGTGCCATCTCTCTCTCTCTCTCTCTCTCTCTCTCTCTCTCTCTCTCTCTCTCTTCTCTCTCTCTCTCTCTCTCTCTCTCTCTCTCTCTCGCACACACACGCAAGTGTTCTCTATAGTCACATATCAGAAGTGGGATGTGCATCATGATGTACAGTGTTCTCCTCGCAATTTGTACTTGATGTACAGCACATCCACGTATTTTGGGTGATGATGTACAGCCTATCTATGTACCTTTGGCCTTAGTGTACAGTCTGTCCACCTGGTACTGTGTAGAAGAAAGGGTTGGGGAGGTGGTGGTCGAGAAGGGTAGGGGTGTATTAGAAGGGCGGACGTATGAAGGGAGGGAAATAGGATCATACGGGTCACTGACTGTGATATGGTATAGGGCCATAGTATCAACTGTAGTGTCGGGTGCCATGGGAATGGTGGGAGTCGGCAGTTGTTGCTTGCTGGGAATGTTTTTAGCCCACATTTGTGTTCGCTGAGGTTTTTTGGAGCCCACAGTTGTTTGGCTGGGAATGTTCCATATAATTCCATAGTTCCGTTCGATAGGGATGTTTGATGTCCATAGTCGTGTTCGCTGGGAATCTTGGATGCCCACAGATGTGTTCGCTGGGAATGTTTCAAGTATGTAGCCAGAGGAGTATTTACTTATGCCACTTACGCGAGTGCTCTGGACTTTAAAAGTTTTTGTGTGCCTTCCATTCTCATATCTGACCCACAGGACACCGCGAATCACGTTTTCTGTATCTTCTTTCGTCGGTGAATCGAAAATTAGCTTGGAAATCTCGTTCGTAAAAAGAAAAAACAACGGCATTGCATCTAGCCTTCCATAGGTCTATGAAAATAACATGCTTCTTACCGGAGACTTACAAGTGAAGCAGCGGAGGCCAGTTCGAAACACAGGATGAATTTCGAGGTGTTACGTCACGGAAGAGATCAGGTGACTGCACCATCAGCGAGGATAGTGAAGCTATCCCTGATGTTGTCGTTAGAAAAGATGGTAGGTTGAACTCTGAGAATGGTCAAAACGAGAAAGAACGAAAGCATTGGCGAGAGGCTGCGGGGGTAAAGGCTTCATGAGCAGGGCATTGAAGTGGAGGAGGAGGATGGGCGAGGAATTGACAGGAGGAGGAGGAGGGACGTGGAAGGAGGAAAAGGGGCAGGAGAGCAGGGGGGAGGAAAGGGAGAGAGGCTAAAGTGCAGGAGGGAGGAGGTGGTCACCCCCTCCCATTGTGGGTACAGGCGCTCGCCTGGTGCAGGCGACCTGGACTCTGGCCGGGAGGTTCCGCTCGTCTCCCGCTCACACGGCAGTTGACGGCCAGTGTACGCAGGCACCTGACAGCACACAGGTGTGTACGTACGCCGACATGCGCGTAGGTACTTGTCAAACGCACGCACGCATGATTAGTGAGGTGGTAACTGTCATTGCCTCCCAGTTCTGTGACGCGTCTATAAATACCTCAGACGTGTATTTTCAGCCGATTGGACGACTGAGTGCAAGTAAACCGTTATTTATTTTTGTTTTCGTATTACGTAACGGCTGTTGCGTATGCAAGGACCGCGCTGACGCACGCACGCACGCACGCGCACAGGAAGTGGCAGCCGCGTGTGTTTTATCGGTATACGCCCATGGCCGATTGTCATTCGTTGTGCAATGCGCAACACATGGAATGTGTTGTTGGCTCAGGCACACACCAACAAACACAGGAACACGAACACGCACACACACACTCACACGCGCGCGCACACACACACACACACACACACACACACACACACACACACACGGGGGCGCCCCACGAATGTGATCTCCCTCCCACTACAGTTCAAACATGTATTTACCTACGCTAGCATACGCAAGGATTACGTAGATGTTCCTGCGGTAGGCGCTGCGCGCTGGCCTTCCCAATGGCCAAGATCTCGTCATAGTTATAGGAAGGTCCGGAGAGGCCATTCCACGGGGGTGGAACTCCCCCTCCCAGTCCTGTGCCGAGAGGTAATTACTGGTGCGTCGACAGGTGTACACCGTCGAAGGTACACACCAACAAAACCAGGAACATACTGACTACAGGTGGGGAGGTGTAGCACGTGTAATGAGACACGCACAGACGCACGTGGAGTGTGGCTGGATTTGGGGGGGAAGTACCACATGCCTCCCCCCGCGGTGGGGTGCCTGGTGCTTCAACCCCCAAACCCTTCCCCGCGCCCCACCGTTAGGTAAGGTGTAGCATGGAGGGTGTTGGTTAGGTCGGCGGGGAGGTAAAGGGGAGGTGGGAACGGTGGGTGGGGAGGAGATGGAGTTGGGAGGGAGGGTAGGGAGGCAAGGACGAACGGAACAGGGGGAGAATGTAGGTGGAGGGGAATAGCCCTGACCTCTCCCCCTTCCTGCTTCGGCACATTCTCTCTCTCTCTCTCTCTCTCTCTCTCTCTCTCTCTCTCTCTCTCTCTCTCTCTCTCTCTCTCTCTCTCTCTCTCTCTCTCTCTCTCTCCTTTGCTCCCTCTATTTCTGACACTTATATCTTCGTAGCGAATCTCTCCCTCTCCACATGCCTAGACCGTTTCAGCTTTCTCAATCATAGTCTCCATACTGCCATACCTCTCTCTCTCTCTCTCTCTCTCTCTCTCTCTCTCTCTCTCTCTCTCTCTCTCTCTCTCTCTCTCTCTCTCTCTCTCACACAGACACACACACACACGATCAACCCTCATCACACCAAACAGGCACATCACTCCCAGCACATTTGCATTCTTCCGTTCATATTTGCATATAGGGCTCATGCAATACTCGGCGAGCTGCTGCATGGCATGATCACTGCATGACCATCGGCACTTCAAGGGTGGGCCGTTTTGACAACTGCTTCTTTCCCTACACGTCCAAGCTTTGGAACTCTCCACCCTCTCATGTCTTTCTCAATAAATATGACCTGGACTATTTTAAAAAGACAGGTTTTTGCACTTCCTCCAGAATTCATAAATACTTTCCCTTGTCTTTTCTTTTTTTTTCCCCTTTGATAATCCTCTCTATGTTTCAATTAAGCCCCGGCCTTGATGTGCTTTTTTTTTCTTTCTTTTATCCGTGACTGGAGCCATGAACGTAAAAGAGAAAGCAAGACTCGCACCCATACACCGCCCTCACAGACAGTGTCGTCTACTTCCGCACCCAGGACCTCTGCCCCGCTCCTCCACCACCCCACCCACACTGTGGTTCGCCACGGCTCTCGCTGCCATGCCTCCTCCTAAATTAGTAGGCTCCAGACCGAACTTAGATCATATTGTTTCTCTTCCTTTTGATGATACCACTCGACTCGACTCAAAGCGGAATGTCTCGGTGGTGAAATCAGATGTTAGTGTGTGTGTGTGTGTGTGTGTGTGTGTATACACTGGGAGAACTTTTACCTCCTTAAAACCTCAGAATTATTAACAATAACTCGTTGTTCATTTTTAGTGTTCATACAAGACGCCATCCAGATGATGATGAACACCTCATTGTTCTTTTGTGATACATCTCTGGGTGAGCTATGTGATCAGCCTTGAAGGGGTTTTTTTTTTTTTTTAGAAGCTAAATTTGACTGTGATCGTCAAAGAAAGGAAACATAATTATGAAACATAATTATTACGGGTTGAAAGTTAATTATTGTTCATTGTTGTAAGGCCTGGAGTGTTACGTGTTTATATATTGCATGACATGACGTAATTTGGTTCTCATAGGAAGACCTGTCTTTGTACATTGTATCCCAGGGTGGCATATACAGTGGTCTCTCTCTCTCTCTCTCTCTCTCTCTCTCTCTCTCTCTCTCTCTCTCTCTCTCTCTCTCTCTCTCTCTCTCTCTCTCTCACACACACACACACACACACACACACACACACAAATGGAAATGCTAATATCTTCAATCTCGACATAGAAAAGCTGAATGTGTCGAGTGGCATGGACGAGTCACAGTAGCAACACAGAATGTATGCTTTTGGCGGTAGACTAGAAAATTGGGGACTGGGCTGTGTTGCCGGATATACAGTGTTACAACATACAGATTAGGAAAGGAAATCCTCCCTCCCTCCTTCCCTCCCTCTGTACTGTACAAAACTGTTGTTCTCGTTGGTCATCCTGTTCATCCTGTTCTGCTTCTAGTGCCCTCGCTGATTTTTCCCTGTTCGTATCCCTCTGAGGTAGTTAGGCTCGTACGCACTGTAATCACTCGTGTCACGATGACCACAGTAATTGCTGAACACAGTTACGAGAATTATCAGTGTGTCTCTTCAGGGCTCCTGAGTGAACCAGACGGGTTGGTGGAGGGAGGCCAAGTCATTACGAGGGAGTTTCGAAGGCTGGATCCCTGTGTACACCACGTCAGTGTGGAGGTTAAAGCCAGGGCTGGCATGTTTAGAACCCTCGCCTCGTCTCCCCCAGGCTAACTAACGTGTTATATCGTTCTCTGACATTTCCTCCAAAAGCGAGCAAAATGACCGAGTTAGAAAATGTTGCAGAGAGCATTCACGTCTCTCTCTCTCTCTCTCTCTCTCTCTCTCTCTCTCTCTCTCTCTCTCTCTCTCTCTCTCTCTCTCTCTCTCTCTCCCCCCCCCCCCTTGAAGTCGCCCAGGAAAGACAAAATCGCCAGTACATTGATACGTGGGAAATGATTTTCCCTTCGAACGGCGACAATGATTTTCCCCTCAGCTCAGTAGGACGCGAACGGCGACATCTATTCCAGTACACACGCGAGGGAAATGCCAGAGATCTTGTTCCTTTGAGCGTGTTCGAGAATAATTCCTCACATAATTCCCACCTGGGTCCAACAGACCCGGTGGAGGAAAATAGGAGAAAAAAAGAAAGTAGTTTTAATTATAAATATCCCTGGGGATAGGGGAGAAAGAATACTTCCCACGTATTCCCTGCGTGTCGTAGAAGGCGACTAAAAGGGGAGGGAGCGGGTGGCTGGAAATCCTCCCCTCTCGTTTTTTTTTTTTTTTTTTTTTTTTTTTTTTTTTGATTTTCCAAAGAAGGAACAGAGAAGGGGGCCAGGTGAGGATTTTCCCTCTAAGGCCCAGTCCTCTGTTCTTAACGCTACCTCGCAAACGCGGGAAATGGCGAATAGTATGAAAAAAAAAAAAATTATAAATTATCGAAACCCCTTAAAAAATATGAACTTTAAGCTTTATTTCACCTTAAGGTATAATAATAGAATATTGAGATGGGTATTATAGAAAAATGAAACCAAATGAAAATTAATGTAAAAAATTATTGTCAACATAAACACTATTAATTATGAGAACTTAATATTAGATGTATCGAGTCTCCAAACCACTGGCTTCCTTCTGACAGACAGAGACCTTCCCAGCATTATGATAGTCTGTAGGCCATTTATTATTTATGGGTTATTTATCCCCCCACACCATCACTGTCCGTGGGTTTATCGGACCCAGACACCATAAAACACGAAGAAGGAATGAGGGAAGGAAGGAAGGAGTGACCCACCTCACCCTGGGCCATGTCTCATCAAGAACAGAAGGCAGAGAGGGACCCAGGTGATGGTACACAGACGGCAGGCAGGCACCCCCAGGGATAGTCATCTCGGATGGAGAACGATGCAGGACTTCAAATATTCACACTGGAGTAGATGGCTGTCAGAGAGAGAGAGAGAGAGAGAGAGAGAGAGAGAGAGAGAGAGAGAGAGAGAGAGAGAGCAGCTTCAGTCCTTGGGGGCGAGGGTATTCACCTCGCCACTTGTGAATATCATAAATATTTGGAACCAGTCAGTATTTTGAAAGGGTCGAGAACAGCCCTGGATTGATACTTACGAAGTCAATCTGATTAGCCAACCGGTCGTATTGACGCAGCTCTAAGGGCTGCGACCGCAGACACACACACACACACACACACACACACGCATACCTGACTGATAAGCAGAACAATATTGCATTTAGGTCCCAGATCAAGTTGGAGAATGATAAGCCGCCCTCACCTGCGTTTGGTGTACCCAAGATGTTGCAAAGCTTGACTGGTACACTACTGTGTTCCCTGGGATTGTGGTGTGTCCTCTGTCAACCCCAGTGCACGGGAGCACATTGTAAACATGGGTAAGACAGATAACAGAAGAACCTAAGGGTCTGTGACTTGGTTATCTGCTGGAGGACCGTCCTTGGGTAGGACAGATGATAGGAGACCTGATGGTCTTTGACGAGATTATCTGATGGAGGAGTGTAATAGGGAGAACAGTAATAGTTTGCCCTAAACTTCATAAATAGACGAAAGGGAAGATGGTAAAGCAGAAGGGCACTGTCCTCAACCACTCTTTATCTCTCAGCCTTTTTGAGGGACATTGATGTGGACTACATTATCTCATGACACACACACCGGCGGAGATCAACGATTATAAGGTGGGTCAGGTGAAGGTAGACACCCTCCACCCCTCCCTCAGGGGATTGCACTTCTGTCTTCGGCATGTGGTAACATTATCCATGATTTTGTGTTGGCTGGTTCGATGACTATGATTATGACCCGTTGAGCAGGACGGTACCGATCCCTGAGCACCACGGAACGACCCCCATGAGCACGGACGGGGATGGCCTGGCCTTTGAACTCAACTTTTAAAGGGTCAGGTCTTAAAGTCGTAACAGTCATGCTCGTGAAGTTTGTTTGAAAAAAAATATGGCCCGATGAAAGGTACCTTTAAGAACGGTATGGCCCGATGAAAAGTACCTTTAAGAATGGTATGGCCCGATAAAAGGTACCTTTAAGAACGGTATGGCCCGATAAAAGGTACCTTTAAGAATGGTATGGCCCGATAAAAGGTACCTTTAAGAACGGTATGGCCCGATAAAAGGTACCTTTAAGAATGGTATGGCCCGATAAAAGGTACCTTTAAGAACGGTATGGCCCGATAAAAGGTACCTTTTAAGAATGCTATGGCCCGATGAAAGGTACCTTTAAAAATGGTATGGCCCGATGAAAGGTACCTTTAAAAATGGTATAGCCCGATAAAAGGTACCTTTTAAGAATGCTATGGCCCGATAAAAGGTACCTTTAAGAATGGTATGGCCCGATAAAAGGTACCTTTGAGTAGAGAAGATATGAAATATAAAAACATCATGGTATGTAACCTCTTTCTGAAATAAGTGAAGGTTAAATGTACGACTGGAAAGGAACGGGAAGTTGCGTAACGTCTCGAATTCTCGCGAAAGACTTCCTTCCGTTGCTGAAATGGATATATTTTTTTTCTCTTCTTAAATTTGAAAGAATTTAAACAAAGAACGATACAGACACTTCGGGAGAGAGAGAGAGAGAGAGAGAGAGAGAGACAGAGAGACAGAGAGACAGAGAGACAGAGAGAGAACTTCCTGAAGCTTTTTTCCATGTGAGAGATTTTAGTCCAGAGGTCTCTAGAAACTTCTGCTAGAGAGAGAGAGAGAGAGAGAGAGAGAGAGAGAGAGAGAGAGAACTTCCTGACGCTTTTTTCCATGTGAGAGATTTTAGTCCAGAGGTCTCTAGAAACTTCTGCTAGAGAGAGAGAGAGAGAGAGAGAGAGAGAGAGAGAGAGAGAGAGAGAGAGAGAGAGATCATCCGAAGTTCTGTGAGAGTCCAGAACGCGTGACGTTCAACCTTGCACCATCAACGGTTCCCATTGTTCAACCTTTTGACCACCAACAGCCCCCGTTGTTCAGCCCCTGCACCGCCAGCAGTGCCCGTTGGTCCGCCTTGGACTCGTATACCAACACTAGGAAGCCTTCCGAAGTAAGACTTTCGCCAGGCAAGATGTTCCAGATCCCGTTCCGTTCCGCTCGTGAGGAGAATGAACCATTGTATTTGTATGTAGTCACTCCATATAGCCTCTCCCCGTCCCGTTATAACAGGCTTACAAGATTCCAGTTTTCTGTTTGTTGTTTTTTTTAACCTTCCCCTTTTTTTAAGGGGGTCTATTATTATTATTATTATTATTATTATTATTACTATTATTATTATTATTATTTCTTGTAATGGATACAACCTTCCGTGTTCCAGAGAGACTAATATATTGACCTCGATGATTAACATTTTGGACGGCCTTCTGTCTTGGTGCATCACCCCTGGCTTTCCATGTATCTCGTCCCTCCTCCCTCCCTCCCCTTCCTTATTCTCCCTATCGTCCCCCACCCTCTCCCTCCACCATCCCGTCGGTTGTGGACGAGTCCTTCCAACCCTCAGACTCATCCTTGAGAACGGCACCACGTCCCTAACGCCTTTCTCCTCATCTGGCCACGTTTCTGAACCCTTCCCCCGTCTCTCCCTCCGCGTTTCTGACACCTTCCCCCAACCCCTTCCTCCTCCTCCTCCTCATCCTCCTCTCCCATATTTGGAAACACGCCCCTTTCCTTCCACCTTCACCCGCACGCATCCTGTCCCCTTCTCTTTTTCACATCTCTAACCTTTGTTTTTCCCCCCATTTGGACACACCTCTGACCCCATCTTTTTGTTTTTTCTGGACTTACCTTTGACCCCCATACCCTCACCTTGAAGCAACCTTAACCCTCGCCTTTGCCTGGGCACATCCTTGACCCCCATACCTTCACTTTGACCTGTCCATGACCTCACACCTTCACTTTGACCCATCCATGACCTCACACCTTCACTTTGATCCATCCATGACCTCACACCTTCACCTTGACCCATCCTTGACCTCACGCCTTCACCTTGACCAATCCTTGACCCATCCTTGACCTCACGCCTTCACCTTGACCCATCCTTGACCCCTCACCTTGACCCATCCTTGACCTCACTCCTTCACCTTGACACATCCTGGAAATCTTCACCTTCACCTGGAAACATTCAAGACCTCTGACCTTCGTCTGCGCACACAATGACCCCCGCCGCTTACGTAAGCAGTCTTCAAGGCTAGACAGGTTTTGAGCTGGGACGTCGGGAGTCGGGGCGTTGGGTCCCATGGGAGGCCATTGCCAAGCTGGGATCTAGGGTCATTTGGTGCCCTTTGATATTATCAGTATGGTGATCAGGATATTATCAATAACTTTGATTGGTGATTATATTATCAGTAACTGCGAGTGATGAATGCTTTAGTTGAGCTATAGACGCAGGGAAAAGATGAAGTTGTTGATTGTAAGACTATGATAGACAACAGTTTCCTATAACCGTATTATAACGACAGTTGTAAATACAGAAAGTGAGGGTAATACAGTTGGCAGCCCAGTTAACTTTGCATCTGGCTCCCCATGGCGGGGTTTGAGAATGGCCCAGACGAGTGGTCCGGGCCAGGTGACGTTGGTCTGTGAGCCAAGGCCTCCAGCGAACTAAATAGGTAATGTCGCATCTCATGGGTAAAAGACCTCCGACGCCATCGTAAGGTATACGTAAGGTAAGGTCCCAGACCCAGCTGTGGGGATGTAGAAGACCTCCGAAACCATCACAAGTTTTACGTATGGTAAGATGGCCCCAGACCAATCTGTGGGGTTAGAGGACCCTCCGAAACCAACACAAGTTTTACGTAAGGTAAGATAAGGAAGGTCCCAGACCCAGCTGTTGGGGGTAGAGGACCATCCGAACCCACCGTAAGTCTTACGTGAGGTATGGCCCCGATGTAACCAGTACGACGCAGTATATGGCCGGTGTCATGAGAGGTTGTGATGTACCGCCCTCTGTATGGGTACACCCACGTATACCATACCTTGCGTAACAGGGTACACGTAATTGAGCCCACATTTCCTGTATCTTTCCCACCGCGCCACCCTTTGTCCCTCATAGGTCGACCTCTCCCTCACACTTCTCTTTTGTCAGCTGCCTCGTCCCTCATGCTGGCCTGGGGTTGGCCACACTAGCACATGCGGTAAAGCAGGGATAAGGCCTGAGAAAAAAGAAAGATAAAGGAAACAGAAGGAAGAAACAGAGTGTGAATAAGAGGAGGAGGAGGAGGAGGAAGAGTAGCAGGAAGGAGAGAAAGAGAGTAGTAGTTAGTGGAACAGGAAGACTAGTTGGAGGAAGAGGAGGAAGCGGAAGAGGTGGGTGGAATAAGAAAAATGGAGGTAGGGATGGAAGGTGGTGGAAAGTAGAGGGCGTTATTGTAATGTGAAAGAGAGTATTGTGTGTGTGTGTGTGTGTGTGTGTGTGTGTGTGTGTGTGTCAGGTGTTGCTGGGGGGAACGAGTGTTGAGGCAACACCTGTTGCTGTAGTGGTTTTAGGCTTGGCTGAGCTGGCTCTTATTCCCCCGGAGAGGCGCCAGACCCGACAGACACCTGGCTTCACTCACATTGGTTAGAAACTTACCCGCAAATGGAAGCCACCGTAAGGTCGCCAGTGGGAGACCTCCAATCCCTCAGAACACACAGATAAATTGGCCAGCAGTGGCCATGGCGAGGGGTGCTTGACGCACTGCTCACCGGTGATGATGACTCGACTCGACTTGCGGCCTGAGCGGTATATCTGTGTGGCTCGAAGTTCGCTGAGGGAGTTTTGTTTTCCCTGAAGATTGCGGGACGCCTGGAGGCGCAAGTTGATTAATGTAAAACTGCGGGTATGACCTTCCCTCCCTCCCTCCACCCAAGGGCCTCCCATATCAATCATCCCCCTCCTCCTGCCCACACCCCCACCACGCTGGCCGCGCTGACTGGACGTCAGGGCACCGAGAATACGTCCCAACACCAGGCTGAACCCGTCGTCGGCTGGTGAGGAGAAGAGTGTGTGACGGGAGGATGATAGAGCTTGGGCAGAAGAAGGGAGTAATGAGAGGTCAAATGGGAGGAAAGAAAGAGCGGGATGATTCAGATGGCGGTCGGCGCACCCTCGCTGATTCTGATGCCAGATTGCGTCATGCGTGTCCAGTTATGGAGGGAAGCCTCGCGGTACGGGCAAGGAAGGTAGTCCTCTTCTTTTATAGGTTTCATGTGATCAGCCAGGTTTAGTAATACCCAGCTAGGGGCGTCGTGAAAAAGTTATTGACAAGGCGTTCACCGTCCCTGTCTTGAGTTCCGTTCTCGACTGTGTGTGTGTGTGGCGGTCTTGTGCCGGCGCCGGGACGTGAGCGAGGCTGTCGACCTGCAGCAGCAACCTCGCCTCCCCCCTGTGTAGGCCTCACACTCTTCCTGTAAGCCCTCATCACTGTTGTTGACTCGTTCCCAGCGGGGACTCTGTATCGGGCTGAGGGCACTTGTGTATCATCGTCGTTGTCGATGCGGCTTATAACCGAAGTACCTTCCATTCCAATGGAGATGTTAATGAATATTATCGATACTCAGTTCAGCGCCTTGTGATGGGTGTGGAATCGGAATGCGTTCCTCTGACTCCTTTTGCTCTATGACCGTTTTTACTCACCCTCCTCTGTGAGATATTCTTCCTTTTATTACCGAGTGGCACGTAACTTGAGGTACAGAAGAATGGCCCAGGAAGCCGTCGTTCGAACATTAACTTAATCGTACTCTCCTTTTTTTATTGCTCTCTCTGTACCGTCGTCCTCCACCGTGGATGCTCTCTCTCTCTCTCTCTCTCTCTCTCTCTCTCTCTCTCTCTCTCTCTCTCTCTCTCTCTCTCTCTCTCTCTCTCTCATCACTGCTGCTCTTTCTGTACCGTCCTCCATGACTGCTGCTCTTTCTGTACCGTCCTCTACCTCCTAAATCTCTCTTTCTCTCAGCCCCCACTCCATCCCTCACCCCCAGCTCTCTCTCTCTCTCTCTCTCTCTCTCTCTCTCTCTCTCTCTCTCTCTCTCTCTCTCTCTCTCTCTCTCTCTCTCCCCCGGAAGTATTTACGGGGCGGCAGGTCCTCGCGACGTGAGTTGAGGCGCGTTCCATCTTGGGGTCGTGCCGGGGAGGAGAAAGTGCTCCATCTTCTTAAACCGTCTTTTTCTTCTTGCCTAACCTCACACCCCCTCCCTCTTGCTCCATCGTCCCCGTGGTGTGCATTCATTCCCTCCGTCCCTTCCTCCCTCCCTCGCTATCCTTTCTAGTACAATTCTATTCCTTCGTTGACATTGTCCCTGCCTCCCTCTCGATATTGATTTAGTTCGAGATAACGTTAATCTCTTATGTTATACTCTCTCGTTACGTTCGTGATGTATCTACAAATGGCTAATGTTTTATTAATTCATTATACCCCATTACTTCTACCCCCCCCCCCTCCATCTTCATGTGTTTTATGACCTAAAACCCATAACCTTTTTACTGGTATATATATATCAAGGCCTTTAAACCCCATGTTGTTACACGTGTTGTTGTGTGACAGATGTCCGATCACGTGTGTTGACCCAGCAGTGCTCCAGGACATGGCACCGTCGGCTGTGGCTGCTGCCGAAGTATGAGTGTCTTTCGTAACAGTGGCGTTGTGGTTGTGGTAACGTGTTAGTGTTGTAGTAACGTGTTGTGGTTGTTGTAACGTTGTGGTTGTTTTAAAGTGTTAGTGTTGTAGTAACGTGTTGTTGTTGTTGTAACGTGTTGTTGTTGTTTCTGTTTACAGGTCCGGCGAGCGTGCGGATGGTGTCGACCAACTCGTCGCCGCCCATCCCGCTGCCCGTGCAGGTGCCCCCGGGGCACGTCGTGCAGCAGATTGTGGACGAGACGGGCACCCTCCGCCACGTCATCCTCTCCCCGCAGCCCGTGCCCATGCCTATGTGCCCATACGTGAGTACCCACCACCACCCGTCTCTCTCTCTCTTAATGCCTCTTTTTTTTTTTAATTTTGTATAACTCAAGTCATGCTCATGGGCCCGTCCAGGCTCCCAATGCCCATTTACCTGTATGGCTTTTGAAGTCATACCTCTTCGGCTTTACCTAAGAACCCACATCTTGCAAACCCGTGCACACACACACACACACACACACACACACACACACACACACACACACACACATACACACACGTACACACTTACACTGGTGTTCAATACGCCTCGAGCACATTAAAAGGAGACATTTTTTTGACAACATCTGTTACCCTACCTTTACTGGACTGTACACATGCCTCCCCCTAGCAAATATGAGAAGGTCAACCCCTTGGGAGGGGGAAAGAAAATTCCCCAAGACTTGCTGGACGAGTGTAAACAAACTAGTGCCAGTTGAGGTGGGCGGAACTGGTGAGGTAGGCCTACGGGCTGGAATGTTCAGTGGTTGTGCAATCTAGGATGTTGCTAGAGAGAGAGAGAGAGAGAGAGAGAGAGAGAGAGAGAGAGAGAGAGAGAGAGAGAGTAATATGCGCACCAAACGCATGGGACTTGGGACATGCGAAGGTCTTCTGTTACGTCACAGTGGTGTCTGCCTGGATGATAATGATGATAAACGATTTATTGAATTAAATGCGGCCAGACGATAGGAGAGTGGAGAGAGAAGCATACATACAATTATAGACGACACCGGTGGTAGTGGTGGTGGTGGAAAAAGAGTGAGATTGGGAGGATTATAGAGGGATGTCCTACACAAACATTAGGGTGGCAGTGTACTGGTTATTGTTGCTCTTGAGGGTTGAGATGTGGACCGTCCCATTACCGGTCTGTACGAGCTGAGATCGACTCGATGCGGCTGAGGTGCCGGACTGCAACCCTGGGACGAGGGATCTCACGGTGGCTGAAGATGAGGGTGGTGTCGGATGGTTGCAGTGGCTTTTACCCACACTGTCGGATGAGATACTGAAGAATGACTGAGAGACCTGGGAGTACCAGTGTGTGTGTGTGTGTGTGTGTGTGTGTGTGTGTGTGTGTGTGTGTGTGTGTGTAAGTGGTATTCAGACGTGATATGTGGCTGAGTTTTAGTGTTTTCCTTGGTTATGTCTGTGAATGTGCGGGGATTATATGCAATCGACGTACCTTCTTGATCAGGGAGGCCCCAAGAAGGGCCCTTGTACCGGGTGGGAAGGGGACGCAGGCCAAGTGGGTCTTTTTATCCCAAAATGCCAAGTTGTACGCGTCAACATCTCATTCAACTTAGTTTATATAAAAAGAGTCTTTAATTGGAAAATGAAAGGGAAGAACACCTGGGAGCGGCCCATTTTGATAAAAACGCTTCGCGTCGTTAATTGGGTGGAACACACTGTTGCTGTTAGTCATGCCCGGGTGGTGACGTTATGCTGTTGGTCATGCCTGGCTCTACTTTTGGGTTGATGGAGGTCTTCTACCCCACACAGCCCGGGCTGAGTCACCACAGATGCTGAGTTAGGTCGTTGGTCGAGCAAGCTAAGCTGTTGGACGCCGCGGCCACCGTGCCCACACCCGGTTGGTCTGGGACTCTCTCTAAATATTTGTCCAGGCTCATCTTGAGTTTGTCCATTGTACATCCCATAATGTTTCCGGTTGCTGCAGGCGGTTGTGTGTGGAATATTCTTGGACCACCTGGATGTTAAAGGTGTCTTCTCCTGCTGTGCTTACCCCCACCGCTTGATATCGCTGGTTGTACTTCGCAGTCTAATTCGTCTGTCGTGCCAGAAGAGATTTACCTTCGAGTGTATGGTGGGAACCACGCCTTTGAGGATTATACAAGTGTAAATGATAGTATACCTCTTCTTCCTACGCTCTAGCGAGTACAGCTTCAGTGATTTCATTTGTTCCTAATAGTTTAGAGCGTTTACCACGTCATTACGGGCTATGGAAGATCTTTGCACACTTAATGGGTCTGCAATCTCGTCCGCCTTGAAAGGTGATGATCGTACCCAGTAGTAATGACGCCAGAAAGAGCGTCATGCTTGGGTTTTCCTCTCTTAGTCTTGAATGTCCGCAAGATCCACCCTACCATCTTGCTGGAAGAGGCAGCTGTAGCTTTGTTTTCTTCGCTGAAGGTAAGGTCGTCAGACCCTTATTATTTTTGTGGGCTCTTAAATTGGTCATGTAGTATGAGGGGTGTTTTTGCCCATTCGGTATTTGTTGAGGTTTATTTCCCTTCCCTGCCCCCCAGGTAGGCCCCCGGGAGGGCCACCCCACCCGGGGGTTTAATTTGGGGGGTTTGGGACAGGGGAGACCCCCGAAACGTTTGGGGCATTGGCAAGCGTTTTTGGGCCCCCCCACTTACGGACCCCCACCCCAAGGAGGATGGGAAAGGACAGAAGGGTTCGAGAGAGAGGTAGAGAGAGACGGAAGGGTGAGGAGACCCGGGGGTTTGGGGGGGCCCGGGAATTTTTTTTGGGTTTTTTTTAAGGTTTTTTTTTCCCCCCCCCGGGGTTTTTCGGGGGGTTTGGCCGGGGGGGGGGGGGGAAAAAAAAAAGGGGGGGGAAAAAAAAAGGGGGGGAAAAAAAAGGGGAGGGGGGGGGAAAAAAAGGGGGGGGGGGGGGGGGGGGCCCCCGGGGGGGGAAAAAAAAAAGGGGGGGGAGGGGGGAAAAAAGGGAACGAAAAAAAAAAAAAGGGGAAAAAAAAGGGGGGGGGGGGGGAAAAAAAAAAGGGGGAAACCAAAAGGGGAGGGGGGGATTTAAACCGGATTTGGCATGTGCTTATGCCTGTGAGAAAGACAAGAGTTAGACCCACCTCCAGGTAAGGCCATGTGTTGCACTTGTGTGAGTAAAACAATTATCAACTCAGACGACCACCCCTCTCTCACACCTCTGGCGACCACCCCTCTCTCACACCTCTGGCGACCACCCCTCTCTCACACCTCTGGCGACCACCCCTCTCTCACACCTCTGGCGACCACCCCTCTCTCACACCTCTGGCGACCACCCCTCTCTCACACCTCTGGCGACCACACCTCTCCCAGCACAGTGAAAAGAAACCTGCCAAGTCGAATGGAATGGAAGATATTTATCTGTAAACTTCTTAAGCGTGACGGTACGATCTTCTGAACGTGACGGTACGACCCTTGAGCGTGACGGTACGACCCTTGAGCGTGACGGTACGACCCTTGAGCACGACGGTACGACCCTTGAGCGTGACGGTACGACCCTTGAGCGTGACGGTACGACCCTTGAGCGTGACGGTACGACCCTTGAGCACGACGGCACGACCCTCGACCACGACGTTACGACCCTTGAGCACGACGGTACGACCCTTGAGCACGACGGTACGACCCTTGAGCGTGACGGTACGACCCTTGAGCGTGACGGTACGACCCTTGAGCACGACGGTACGACCCTTGAGCGTGACGGTACGACCCTTGAGCGTGACGGTACGACCCTTGAGCACGACGGTACGACCCTTGAGCACGACGGTACGACCCTTGAGCACGACGGTACGACCCTTGAGCGTGACGGTACGACCCTTGAGCGTGACGGTACGACCCTTGAGCACGACGGCACGACCCTCGAGCACGACGATACGACCTTCGAGCACGACGTTACGACCCTCGAGCACGACGGCACGACCCTCGAGCACGACGTTACGACCCTTGAGCACGACGGCACGACCCTCGAGCACGACGATACGACCCTCGAGCACGACGTTACGACCCTCGTGCACGACGGCACGACCCTCGAGCACGACGTTACGACCCTTGAGCACGACGATACGACACTCGAGCACGACGTTACGACCCTTGAGCACGACGGCACGACCCTCGACCACGACGGCACGACCCTCTACCACGACGTTACGACCCTTGAGCACGACGGTACGACCCTTGAGCGTGACGGCATGACCTGTCTCACAGAATGATAGCTCGATCTTGGCCTGGCCATCGTCCTGTGCTTGAAAGGTTGAGGTCAAATGCCAGGCCATAGGACACAGCCGGTAACCCACCCACCCACCCCACACCTGCCGCCGTCGTGTTCCCTGATCGGTCAGGATGTTGGAGGCGGCCGAGGGTGGTATCGACACAGGGAACTCGAAACTATTGGTTAGGAGTGTTCAACTCTCTCTCTCTCTCTTCTCTCTCTCTCTCTCTCTCTCTCTTCTCTCTCTCTCTCTCTCACACACACACACACACACACGTAGTAGAAAGCGTCGTACCGGTGTGGCAGTCGTTCTCAGTAAGGTGACGTGGTGTTGGTGGAGGCCTCGAGTGTCATATGACGCGTGACACCGTGGAATGTTGTTGTCAGGGGTTGCCAGTGGTGCCATGGCGGCCCCAGGAAGTTGACGTGTAAAAACCATTGGTTTTCCCTCCTTTGCTAGGAAGAAATCCCTCCTTCCTCCTCCTTATTCTCCTCCTCCTCCTTATTCTCCTCTTCCTCCTTATTCTCCTCTTCCTCCTTATTCTCCTCCTCCTCCTCCTCCTTATTCTCCTCTTCCTCCCTATTCTCCTCCTCCTCCTTCTCATTCTCCTCCTCCTCCTTATTCTCCTCCTCTTCCTTATTCTCCTCCTCCTCCTTATTCTCCTCTTCCTCCCTATTCTCATCCTCCTCCTCCTCCTCACATTACTATGCCTCTTTGGGAATGGAGCCGTTCCGTTCTGTGGTCCCTCATGATGATAGGGCTTCTCAACACGTCGGCCAATATTTTCCGGTGGATCCAGGCCAAGTTTTTCTCTCCTCTTTTTTTTTTCCCCCCCTCCTTTCCTGTGAATATATTTTCTGAAAGGTAATTTTGAATTACGTGAGCCGTTTGCCGGGAAAAGATTCAGATGAGGAAGGTAATTCCTGTTGATTACACCCGCATGACTTGAATGATTTTGAGAGAGAGAGAGAGGAGAGAGAGAGAGAGAGAGAGAGAGTAATATGCGCACCAAACGCATGGACTTGGGACATGCGAAGGTCTTCTGTTACGTCACAGTGGTGTCTGCCTGGATGATAATGATGATAAACGATTTAATGAATTAAAAGCGGCCCCCAGAGGGGAAAAAAAAACATTTTTAGGAGAGTGGAGAGAGAAGCATACATACAATTATAGACGACACCGGTGGTAGTGGTGGTGGTGGAAAAAGAGTGAGATTGGGAGGATTATAGAGGGATGTCCTACACAAACACTGGGGTGGCAGTGTACTGGTTATTGTTGCTCTTGAGGGTTGAGATGTGGACCGTCCCATTACCGGTCTGTACGAGCTGAGATCGACTCGATGCGGCTGAGGTGCCGGACTGCAACCCTGGGACGAGGGATCTCACGGTGGCTGAAGATGAGGGTGGTGTCGGATGGTTGCAGTGGCTTTTACCCACACTGTCGGATGAGATACTGAAGAATGACTGAGAGACCTGGGAGTACCAGTGTGTGTGTGTGTGTGTAAGTGGTATTCAGACGTGATATGTGGCTGAGTTTTAGTGTTTTCCTTGGTTATGTCTGTGAATGTGCGGGGATTATATGCAATCGACGTACCTTCTTGATCAGGGAGGCCCCAAGAAGGGCCCTTGTACCGGGTGGGAAGGGGACGCAGGCCAAGTGGGTCTTTTTATCCCCAAAATGCCAAGTTGTACGCGTCAACATCTCATTCAACTTAGTTTATATAAAAAGAGTCTTTAATTGGAAAATGAAAGGGAAGAACACCTGGGAGCGGCCCATTTTGATAAAAACGCTTCGCGTCGTTAATTGGGTGGAACACACTGTTGCTGTTAGTCATGCCCGGGTGGTGACGTTATGCTGTTGGTCATGCCTGGCTCTACTTTTGGGTTGATGGAGGTCTTCTACCCCACACAGCCTGGGCTGAGTCACCACAGATGCTGAGTTAGGTCGTTGGTCGAGCAAGCTAAGCTGTTGGACGCCGCGGCCACCGTGCCCACACCCGGTTGGTCTGGGACTCTCTCTAAATATTTGTACAGGCTCATCTTGAGTTTGTCCATTGTACATCCCATAATGTTTCCGGTTGCTGCAGGCGGTTGTGTGTGGAATATTCTTGGACCACCTGGATGTTAAAGGTGTCTTCTCCTGCTGTGCTTACCCCCACCGCTTGATATCGCTGGTTGTACTTCGCAGTCTAATTCGTCTGTCGTGCCAGAAGAGATTTACCTTCAAGTGTATGGTGGGAACCACGCCTTTGAGGATTATACAAGTGTAAATGATAGTATACCTCTTCTTCCTACGCTCTAGCGAGTACAGCTTCAGTGATTTCATTTGTTCCTAGTAGTTTAGAGCGTTTACCACGTCATTACGGGCTATGGAAGATCTTTGCACACTTAATGGGTCTGCAATCTCGTCCGCCTTGAAAGGTGATGATCGTACCCAGTAGTAATGACGCCAGAAAGAGCGTCATGCTTGGGTTTTCCTCTCTTAGTCTTGAATGTCCGCAAGATCCACCCTACCATCTTGCTGGAAGAGGCAACTGTAGCTTTGTTTTCTTCGCTGAAGGTAAGGTCGTCAGACATTATTATTTCGTGGGCTCTTAAGTTGGTCACTCGTAGTATGAGAGTGTTTGTGCCGATTCGGTATTCTGTAATGAGGTTGATTTCTTCATGCCCTCCAGATAGGAGTTGCTGGACCTTATCCCCACTGGGAAGTAAGTTGTTTTTGGGTGGCACAGTGGAGTACATTGTTTATGTCAGTTTTGTAGTTTGTCACTGTCTTATGTTTATGGTACTCTCATATTTATTCTGGTATCATCTGTCAAGGATGGTATGGAACTAGGAACAGAAGGTGTGCGAGAGAGAGAGAGAGAGAGAGAGAGAGAGAGAGAAGAGAGAGAGAGAGAGAGAGAGAGAGAGAGAGAGAGAGAGAGAGAGAGATCGTTACCGTCGATAGGGGGCTGAAAACAGCCTGCTTTACAACAACGTATTTTGATCTTTTAGTTAAAAATGTATATCCATCAACCACTTTTACTGGTATTTCCCATCTTGGGCATTTTTTGTGTTGTGACACCTTTATGTATCACACTTATCAAAGTCTTTTACGAAGCCTTTATGTATCACATCAACATTTTAATTGTTCTCCAGCTCTTCTACAGTTTTTTTGTTTTTTCGCAGTAACGAAGCGGCTGCGAGAGGGAGGGCCTTCCCCGCCTTGAAACCATGTTGTCCTGGGCTATGTAGAGTATTGGAATCCGTAAAGACGGTCAATTCAACATCTTAAGACTGGTCAGAATTATGATAGTGTGTGTGTGTGTTTGTCATATCAGTGCTATGAGGTCGGTGGTATTTAGGATTGCTATGCTCCCTCCGTTGTGGAGTGAGTGGGGCGACTTGAGTTAGTGCCGTGTTCTCAGGGATAATGGCAGAGTCCAGACTGTTATGCCAGGGTGATATTTAGTTCTCATGCAAGAGGTGGTTCGTTTGATCTATACAAAGGTCCAGGAGTTTGATCCTGGGGCTGAGTTAATGTACCTGTTCTTCTCTGTGGCCACCGTCCAAGTTCTGTGGTGGAGGTGAGAGTGAACTGTGCAGTTTATAGTATTAAGGTGTTACTGCTGTTCGTCATGCCCGGTTGGTGCTGTTACTGCTGTTCGTCATGCCTGGTTGGTGCTGTTACTGCTGTTCGTCATGCCTGGTTGGTGCTGTTTCTGCTGTTCGTCAAGCCTGGCTGCTGTTTTTTCTGTTGTTGTTGAGTGGCGGTCCGTTAGCTAAGCCTCCCCTCGCCGGCTAGGGTGAGCGGCCTTGTATAGCCCAAGTGCCCGAGACTGGATCTCCTCCAACTCTTGCTCTTCCTCCTCCTGCTCCTACTCCTCGGCGTCCTCTGCCTCCTCCTTTTTCAGAGATTATTCTCTAATCCAGACTCCTGCGGAAGGGGAAGACGTGGCCTGGATGTAATAGTAACGCTGGGTCGAGGTAGAGAGAGAGCCTCGTAGCCATCTCATTGTATAATACTAAACTTAAACCGTGTTATCGTACATTTTCGTTACCGAAAATATTGTAAGTCTGTGCATAGTGGAGCCCCAGTTGACGTTCATGATTGTAATGCCCCCCCCCCCTTTTTTGGAGGGGACTATTTTGCTTTTGGTATTATCTACTGAACACTTCTCTTCCCTAGAGATTGTTTGAGTAGATGCCGTAGCCATCTCACCATGTTCAGATTAGGTACGTGTGAAATCGTACGTTGTGTACGTGGGAGACCTCTGCAGCAGCATTCCCCGTACGTGGGGACCGGACGCTTGCCAGCACCCTTGCGTTACCTTCCCTCCAGTGGGTGGGTGCACGTATGCAGTCACACGATGTAACTTCTTGGGCGCAACTGTACAACCCTTGAGCACGGCGTTACAGCCCCTGAGGTGAACGTAACGACACTTGGCCATGATGTTACCACTCCTAAGCACGACGGCACGACCCTCGAGCACGACGATACGACCCTTGAGCACGACAATACGACCCTTGAGCACGACGGCACGACCCTCGACCACGACGTTACGACCCTCGACCACGACGTTACGACCCTCGACCACGACGGCACGACCCTCGACCACGACGTTACGACCCTCGACCACGACGGTACGCCCCTCGACCACGACGATACGACCCTCGATCACGACGATACGACACTCGAGCACGACGTTACGACCCTTGAGCACGACGATACGACCCTCGACCACGACGGTACGACCCTTGAGCACGACGATACGACCCTCGAGCACGACGTTACGACCCTTGAGCACGACGGTACGACACTCGAGCACGACGTTACGACCCTTGAGCACGACGTCACGACCCTCGACCACGAAGTTACGACCCTTGAGCACGACGGTACGACCCTTGAGCGTGACGGCATGACCTGTCTCACAGAATGATAGCTCGATCTTGGCCTGGCCATCGTCCTGTGCTTGAAAGGTTGAGGTCAAATGCCAGGCCATAGACAAAGACGGTAACCCACCCACCCACCCCACACCTGCCGCCGTCGTGTTCCCCTGATCGGTCAGGATGTTGGAGGCGGCCGAGGGGGTATCGACACAGGGAACCTCGAAACTATTGGTTAGGAGTGTTCAACTCTCTCTCTCTCTCTCTCTCTCTCTCTCTCTCTCTCTCTCTCTCTCTCTCTCTCTCTCTCTCTCTCTCTCTCTCACACACACACACACACACACACACACACACACATACATACACACACACACCGTAGTAGAAAGCGTCGTACCGGTGTGGCAGTCGTTCTCAGTAAGGTGACGGGGTGTTGGTGGAGGCCTCGAGTGTCATATGACGCGTGACACCGTGGAATGTTGGTTGTTGTCAGGGGTTGCCAGTGGTGTCATGGCGGCCCCAGGAAGTTGACGTGTCAACACCTGGTTTTCCCTCCTTGGGCTCAGGAAGACAACTCCCTCCTCCTCCTCCTCCTTATTCTCCTCCTCTTCCTTATTCTCCTCTTCCTCCTTATTCTCCTCTTCCTCCTCCTCCTCCTCCTCCTCACATTACTATGCCTCTTTGGGAATGGAGCCGTTCCGTTCCTGTGGTCCCTCATGCATGATAGGGCTTCTCAACACGTCGGCCAATATTTTCCGGTGGATCCAGGCCAAGTTTTTCTCTCCTCTTTTTTTTTTCCCCCCCTCCTTTCCTGTGAATATATTTTCTGAAAGGTAATTTTGAATTACGTGAGCCGTTTGCCGGGAAAAGATTCAGATGAGGAAGGTAATTCCTGTTGATTACACCCGCATGACTTGAATGATTTTGAGAGAGAGAGAGAGAGAGAGAGAGAGAGAGAGAGAGAGAGAGAGAGAGAGAGAGAGAGAGAGGGTGCCGTGGTGGCCGCGCGGGATCTAGGCTTCCTTAATATAACATTGTAATATAAGAATATTGAGTGGTTAATATGTATGCAGATGAACTCTGTATCAAGTTTTTCCCTCCTGGAGGGAAAAAATAGTATCAGGCCTCGTAGAATATAATAGGCGAGCGACCACACAGTGTGGAGGAGTGTGTGTGTGTGTGTACATGGTGTGTATGTCTGCACCCTGTACATATGCACGCTATATACTACTCTGGCGTGTGGATGTAAACGCTCTGTGTATCTGTTTCGTGCAGGTATGCACATTGTGTGCGTCTCTGTCGCTCTGTATGTCTGTATCTTGTGGGTATACACACGCCGTGTACTTCTTTATCATGCAGGTATACACGCTGTGTACGTGCACACGTCGAGCACATCCTTATGGTGTAGGTAAACAGTATACACACACACACACACACACACACACACACACACACACACACACACACACACACACACACACTTTACGTCCGTGATCTGAGTGTATACAGAGAGTGTGTGATGGCCAACACTCCGCCTGTGTGCAGGTGTGAGAGGGAACTGCCGGCACGAGATGTCTCTCTCGAATGTTAATCCCAACTACACAATCCCCACCTGCCATGGTCACCGACTCTGTGCCTTCCTCCTCTACCACTACGGGTGGAAACCCGTTGTGGTACAGTGTGGCAGGCTAGGCCTGGCTGCTGGGAGTGTCCAGTGGTCGTTGGCTGTGGGCTCGACTCCCGTGTCCAGGATTCGCACCTGGGCGGGCCCGTGCCTTGAAATCATAGTTTGCCACGCTAACCACTACATGACGGAGAGCAGTGAATGACCTGATCGTATTCAAAATGCATTCTGTGGTAGTTCATAGATATGAATGTGCAAAAGATGATGATGGTAATGCTTGCGTAGGAGGAGTTTGGAGGTGAACGTCTGTCTGCCTTGGAGGGGCGTAACATTTATTTGTCCCGCGGTGTGAGAAGTCTACAGACTCTTCCGTGACGGCAGAGAAGGTATTACAGACTTGACGCTGGAGGGAGTGTTGGTTGCCGAGCTTGAAGGCCATAACTTAGGTGTTGCACTCATCCATAAACCACCGGATGCTGAGCCACTGGGATTGACTGAGCGGTAATGAAACGTTTGAGTCTCACCTTGAAACAAAAAAAAATTGATAGAAGCCGTCAGTCATTTGGTGATGTTTCAAGACAATTGCCATAGACAAGGCGACTTCCTCCAAAGATCTTTTCGATTATTGCTCTTCTCTCCATACTTGTTCATCTCTTCAGCTCCTCTGTACGCTTTGGTTGAGGTCGGACCCCTTGAAGAAGATCTCTCTCTGTGAGTGGAGGGGCTCTTCTAGCGTGTCACAAAAGGCGTGGCAGCCCTAAATAGCACCCCCCCAAGGTCGGGAGGAGCACTGGCGAACAGGTGGACGGAAGGAGAGCTTGGTCGGCCGCCGCTGCTGTTGCTGGAAACAAAGGAAATGGCATGAAGCACTCGCCCAGGCAGTTGCTGGATGGGAATGCCTTAAATAACAGAGTGGACGTTGCAGAACAACCCTTAAGCACGACGTTACGACCCTTGAAAATGACGGTCTTGCCTTTTTTTTAAGTGTCACGTTGAAAGATCACACCGTCGCACCCAAGGGTCTTACTTCAGGGCTGAAGGTGCTAAGGACGACCCCAGTTCTCGAGCCATGAGAAGAGACAAGCTAGGATGCCTTGTGTCACCACGGGGGTGAGGGGAGGTCGCTGAAGTTTAGTACATGGTATAACGTTTATAGTAGAGTAAAACTATAGATCAGTGATCCTTTATACTGTGGGAATCCCACAAGAGCAGCATTGGATCAGAAAATTGTCCGGAAAGCCTCCTGCTTTACTGTCCTGTCTCTATCTGTGTAGGATAGGAATTTTGGATACTATTGCTGTCATCATGCAGATAAATTCTTCATAGCCTATCATGTCTTCTGTTGTCTGTCCTGGCCATGTACTGTCCACCAGCAGATAACCTCGTCATAGACCATCAGGTCTTCTGTTGTCTGTCCTGCCCATGTGCTTATGCCTGTGAGAAAGACAAGAGTTAGACCCCACCTCCAGGTAAGGCCATGTGTTGCACTTGTGTGAGTAAAACAATTATCACACCTCAGACGACCACCCCTCTCTCACACCTCTGGCGACCACACCTCTCCCAGCACAGTGAAAAGAAACCTGCCAAGTCGAATGAAATGGAAGATATTTATCTGTAAACTTCTTAAGCGTGACGGTACGATCTTCTGAACGTGACGGTACGACCCTTGAGCTAGACGGTACGGCCCTTAAGCGTGACGGTACGATCTTTTGAACATGACGGTACGACCCTTGAGCGTGACGGTACGACCCCTAGGTATGTTAGCTTAGCCATTGACCAGACGTGTAAGGAGCATGTAGGTTGGAGTCATTCGTAGGATGGGAAATGCAGGGCTCAGAGCCAGGACCAGCTGGGCTACTGACCCGTCAGATTCAGGAGCAGCTGGACCACTGGTCCGTCAGAACCTGGACCAGCTGGACCACTAGCTCATCAGATCCTGGACCAGCTGGACCACTAGGCTCATCATCAGATTCAGGACCACTGGTTCGTCAGATCCTGGACCACTGGCTCGTCCGATCTTGGACCAACTGGACTGCTGGTTTGTCAGGTAGCTGAACCATTGGCTCATCAGATCCTGGACCAGCTAGACCACTGGTTCGTTAGGTGCATGAGAGGACATAACAATGTACCTGATCTGCTTGGGAGTGTGGGAGACACTGCTTTATCTAAGCACAGCCGAATGGCATGGTGTTTGACCTTTACACGGTGTGAAGGATTCAGTTCAGTTCACCACTTTCCACAGGTTACACAGAGTATACGAACCACATTTTGGAATGAATCGATAATGTTTGATGTTAGATGTATGGCTGAGCGAATGCCATGAGGATGTTGCGTGTTGTATACAGTTTTATCATGAATGTTGGACTGGTGTTTCCCCCGTTTCTTTGTATGAATATAAGTGAAATGCATTAAACATATTGACATCAAGACCCGAGCTATCGACAGAGCCCGGGGCATGACGGCTCCAGGGCAGGGAGATCACTCCCTCTCGCAGCTGTTCGATCACTCCGTTATGATCCTTGATGACACGGGAGAACAAAGAAAATGACGACCCGGTGCCATGCACAGACTTTGCCAGGAAACAGTGATCAAGTGTCATGGAGGTGTCGCAATGCAGGAAATGTGCGAAATGTCGGTAGAACGTGAGAGAAGTGGGGGAAAATGTCTCGCAAAAACTCGAGTCAGCATACGAACAGATCCCAATACGGTGGCGTCAACGAGTTGGTGACATACCCTCTGATGCCTCCACGGTAAAAAAGCTGTGTTTCCCCTGGGAAATAAACTTGCACCTTTGATGTTCCTTCGTTTCCATGTGTTAAACATAAGCCAAAGCTTCGCGTCATATTTTCCCAGATGATCCCGGCAGAAGTGTGATAATCTTACGCGTACGAGACTTTGAATGTAAGCCAGCATCGCCCACCACTCAGTATATTTTAACACAGAAGACTTCTTTTTTTTTTCAGATATCAATCTTAAGGAAAATTGAATTCTGACTAGTACAAGGCACAGAAAACCCCCATCAAGGAAGGGCTGTCGGGGTTGGGTTGACCTCGCTGGAGCGAACTCCCAGTTTGATATTGCCCGTGCTAAACAAAGATAGCTCAGGCTGGACTCCGCGACCCTTCGAAGCAAGTTGGCATGATTAATGACCACGCTCTACAGAACACCCCCGAACTGACCAGGCTAGATTATAACAGGTTGCTAACGGTGCCATGTAAAGCTAAGGGGAGATCATGGAGTTGGAATTATGTTCCTTGAAGCAAGTCCATCCCAGAGCCTCATTACCTCGTCAGAACCACCTCACACCAATCACTCGCACTCAACTTCTTAGAGAGCGTAAAGATTGGGTGTTGTATAATGACATGCACAAGGAGAATACCGAAGAAAGTCGTCGTGTTCTTCATATGTTACCTTTGGTGTAATAAGGTAACTAGACTAAGATGAAATATTGTTACAGTCTGGAGAACGAAGCTTGTTGAGGCCTGTACCTGCATCTCATAAAAGGAACCATTATGACCCAAACAGAAGAATGATTCGAGAAGACATTGCATGAAAATCTACAGTGTGCACCTGATGATGGCTTCTTTAGTTACTACGTGGGTCAGAGCGCCGGGGCCACATATATATAGCTTGAAGGATACAGTGCTGCAGTGACGGTACCGTCGAGTCCAAGAAAGAGCTACGGAGAAAGAAGAACCTCCCAAAATCGACTTATGTTGTACGTTTTATAGGAGGGGGTGAACCTCCCTCCCTCCCTCTAAACGTCAGGTTTCCACCACGTTAGGTGGAGGGTGCTACCTACTGGGCTTTACTCTTTTGTTATGGAAGGAGTACTTATATAGGATTCGAACCCATGTTATGGGTTCAGTGCTGCAAAATGACACACGTAAGAGTAAGCACTTTGTTAACGTCTGGGGTAAGTGATAAGTCCCTGCCGTACTTTACAGTTTACCTTCCGTAGTCTTTTGAGGACTTCAGACCCCCAGCAATCTGGGCTGAGTACAAGCTGCTGAGTTGGGTCTTTGGCCGAGGAAGCTGTTGCAGGCCGCCGCTGCCCACCGCCCCGCTTGGCCACCGCAACCTTGGCTGGTCTGGTGGTAACAGTCTCGGGCTGTCAGAACAGGAAATGTTATGGTTTCCCATGTGGAAAATGCCAAGATGACGACGGAGGAACATCCAGCAAAATACATCCGATGAGGTGTGATGCGCTGTTTGTGTGTCTTTTAGTCTTGCGAGCTGCGTCCGCCAACACCAAGAGTCTCATTTGAGGAACGTGTGAGTCTTGAGACACCAGACGGAGATGTCGGAGGTGAGGGACGAGCCATCGAAAGTGAAGTAAGGTGTACGTTAGATAAGTTATGTACAGTTATGAGTGGTAGATATGGTATTTCTCTCTCTCTCTCTCTCTCTCTCTCTCTCTCTCTCTCTCTCTCTCTCTCTCTCTCTCTCTCTCTCTCTCTCTCTCTCTCTCTCACCTCAGTCACTTGGCAGGGTCTGAGTTCCTTGAGGCGCGACTTGCTGGGTTAGAGGAGGAGAAGCAGCTTGTGGAGGTCGTTATGCACCTGCTGGGTGATGGGGGGAATACATGCCGGAAGGCTCGCACTTGTCTTCAGGTGTCGGGGGGTCGTTGGGGGGAGGGGGGGGGGGGTGTCGAACCTGTCTTGGGGGCAGGCAGGAGGAGACCAGAACCAATGTAGCCACGAAGCCCATCTCCCCATGACCTGGGTGGTGGAGGTGATGAAGGCGGTCCTCTTGCCTCGCCATGTTGGTGGGTTCGCTCGGCTGCTAATTCCGTCTTGAGGCGACAAAAACCTGCCAGCCCCACTAATGCCTTTTATGTCCCGTCCCATTATGGCCACACACCTTCCAATATTCAGCTATTCCCTGGCAAGATGTTCAGATGGAGGGAGAGCTGTTTATGTAATAGGTGCGGTAAGTCTTTGGGCAGAGACTCGCTCGATGTCGTGATGGTATTATGTCCTCTTTTTCCCCTCCCTCCCCGAAGACAATACTGGATTTGCCGAGTGTAAGGAAGATCCGATATGGTTTATCTTGATGGCGTTGAGTGCCATTTGTGTCGTCCCATCCACCGGGGAGGTGAGGCTGTCGGGGGATGGACTACGGAAACCGGACCCGGTCTGGATCCATAAACTGGATGGTGAGTTGCATGATGGTGGTGTTGACGTGGTGTGTTGATCCTGTGTTGCTGAGGACGGGCGCCAATGTTCCTGCTCACACGGCCTTCTCCCACCCTGCTGCGCTACCCTGTCTCTCTGTGTCTGTCTGTCTCTGTCTCTTTTTGTATTTGTAGTTTTGCTCGTGTGTGTGTGTGTGTGTGTGTGTGTGTGTGTGTTCAGTGTGAGGAAGATTCTGATTCCCCTTCCTCCCCGGTAGTGGGATCCTGTCCTCGTGTGGAGGTGCTGCAGGCCTCAGTCAGGTCGGCCGTCCAGCCTGGTCTCTCCTGACGACTCGGGGTGTCCGTCAGAGCCCCGCGCCGTAGGTTGTAATTACTCTGGTATTAACGACCCACCAGAACTCAGTAATTACCTCAAGGTCATTTAGTTAAGGATGATGGTGTATACCCATGGATTTTTTTATGTTTGAATGTATAACTCATGAGAATAGATGAGGCGACCTTAACTATTAGCTGTATGCCTTCAGGCGCTTGCCAAGTGTACACAGATCGATGAGAGGAACCAGTGCAAACGAGACCTTGAATTATAAAGGTTCTCACATGATGATGTGTGACTTGCACCTCAGTGTTCTGATATATATATGTGTGTGTGTGTGTGGAGCGATTCTTTTATGAATATCTCATTAGAAAGCCCAGAAGTGAATCGCAATATCGTTTTGTTTATTTGTGGCTAAGAAGATCAAATCGGTCTAAGAATTCGCGTCTCCAGTGATCTGCAACAGGAGCTCTTGTCTTGTTGACGGCAGATCCAGTCATTACACCACTTCTCTCCACACAAAGCCTACATATCTTGAGCAGCGCCGTAATGCTTCTAACGAGTGTTTCTCAGAGACAAGACTTGTGTTATCAAAGCCTCCCTCCTTTGAGCTTCTCAAGACGTCTATTTCGGAGCAGGGAATAACTGCACAACGAAACCCAGCGCCTAAGGCAGACCCTCCCTTCTCCTCCCTCGTCATTAGTGATTTCTCCAACACAGAAACAAGCACGCAGGTTCGTTACCCCTTCCCGAACAGCATCAGTAAAACTTGAAGTATCCTGGAAACAGCACCACGGGAGCAGCGCGTAAAATCTTATTAATAACCCGGTGTCGTCTGCTGACACAACAGAGGGAGGAGGGTGGTGATACTTCCGCCGTACCAGCTTCATCTCTGGCAAGACCCAGCCATCAACTCCGACAGGCAATTTACTGCAAGAACTTGAAGACAAGGAATTTCGTCATGGCCAACAACCCTCAGCCGGAACCACAAACCCCTGCGGGGCTCCCCGTGTAATTTACAAGTTCACCTGTCACGGAGGAGGTTGTCAACTCCTTAATTACATAAAGTACGTGGGAGTCACCGAGCTGCACCCTGTCCGGACGCATCACCGTGCATCTCCAGCAAGGCGCATCGAAGGCGCTCATGAGAACCAACATGGAACCAAACCTAACGAGGCAACGTGAGGTAGACTCAGCGCAGCTACTCGAGGAGATGAGAGTCACCGAGTGTTTTGATGTGATGGGAGCTTTCCTTGTTCGTGACATGCGACCTGCAGTCACTCTACAGAACACTGGGCGGGAATCGAACCGGGTCCATCTTGTCAGCAGCCAATCACGGGGTGTCAGAAAGCTTCAGCGAACTGCTGGAATTTTTGTATATTTTTCTTTTCCCACGAACCCCAACCTACCGTGTTTCCCACTCAGCCATCAGGCCACCTCTCTTGTATGGAGACCTGCTCAGTTCCCACCTGGAGAACGTCTGCTTCCCTCTCTCCTGCTGAGACCTGCTGCACAGGCTCCGTATCGACGCTCGAAAGGGCTTCAGAAGAATACACACACACACACACACACACACACACACACACACACACACACACACACGACTGTGTGTGGTGGGGAGGATCATTTCCTTTCTTGATTCTCGGAGAATTTCAGCTTTTCCATGTTTTCAGAAGCTCCCTTCCCAGCCACCACTCTTTTTATTTTCAACACTTTGAGTACACTGGTTTCACATTTGTCCGTCGTGTGTATTACTGAAGTAGAGTGCAGGCCAGATTCCGTGTTTGGGCATGTGTGTCAGTGCCGCTGCATGCATGCGTAATGCGTCCTGACGGCGTAGGTTGTGCGTGCGTAATGCGTCCTGCCGGCTCAGCCCTGTGCGTGCGTAATGCTCCTTGATGACGTAGCTTGTGCGACCATAATGCATCTTGACGACGGAACGCGTACATGCGTAATGTGTCTTGACAGCGCAACTAGTACTTAATGCTTCCCGTGGAGGACGGAACGCGTAGGTGCAAGTGCGTCATCAGGGCGTAGCTGAAAACCCCACCAGGTGCTGGCAGAATCCAAGGTGCGTTCGAGAGACTGGAAAGGTACTGGGGGTAGTGTGTGTGTGTGTGTGTGTGTGTGTGTGTGTGTGTGTGTGTGTGAGGGACGGTTGGTGTGCCAACTAGGGCGCTTCGGTCACCAGTAACTGTCGCCTGGCGACGAGCACGCCACAGTCAACAGTGAGGCATTTATTTGTCTACCCCTGACTCTTAATCGAAGTCTCCACCCTCCCTTCCCCTCCCGTCCCCTCCGCTCTCCTTAATGTCAGCCTAGACGCAGGACGCAGAAGTTAGGTGGATCTCATCTATACGTGTCTCGCTGCGTTGCTACACAAGGAATGCGAGGACACTGTGCCCTGCGGCACCCCCCCCCCTGCGTCTGTGTGGCATCGTATATAAACACATCCTTGTCTGGACGATAGTTCGAGAACAACACATGATAGAAACTTCATAGTCACATCATAGGTGCCGCCGCCCTGTGAAGCAAGTGTACTGATTAGATTCTGGGATACGTGGTTGTGGAGATTTACGTGTGGATTAGGAAGAAACATCTGTCATACTTCGAATATTTCTCTAACTCAAGTGTGGTGCGTGTCGACAACTTATTATTATGTATATGAATTATTTTAACTCGTGGCTGAAGCAGTCTCTTACAGAGAACCTTAGTATGTGGTATTGCCCTGTTGTAAGTAAAAAGCCAAAGGAATTTACCGAAATGATATGATCGGCGGTCATGATCATCAAATTGGTTTATTTTATCGTTTTATCCCTTGGGATGGGAAAGGAACACTTGAATCCGTAGTATTGCGCGTTACTTTGCCCGAAGGAAGCTGATGGGGCCCATGAAATATATGATGCTCATCATGTACTCTGTGGCGCTGGGAAGGAGGAGTGTCCGATCTCGGGGTCGTCTGTAAGTAAACAGCAGGACGCGATGGGTGACTATTTGTCTAGAGATAAAGAGGATGGGAAACAATCATGCATGCGACACCTGATGATGAACGTGTACAAGCACGACTTGTGGGCGCCACACCTGCCACTTGCGGAACCCCCCCTCCCTCCCCCTTTTGCTTGCAGGCACAGCACCTGCCACTTGCGGTTGCGTCCTGTTAGACAAGTTACTAGCCAATTGTACCACTCACTTCCTCCAGCGATACTTAAGATCACCAGCCACAACACCTGCACAGGAAGTGCCGGGGATACGAGGAGAAACCCTCCTCCTCCTCCTCCTCCCTCTTGTGTGTTCCTCGTCCATTGCTGGGGAACAGCCGAAGGACTTACACGTGTCAGACCTATGACGAACACCTCGCCCCCGAGGTCGTCTTGAGTTTATGGGCATAGCTACAACACTACACTGGTCATGAGATGCTCTGTACACATCGTAAGGAGACAGAGAACAAGACCTGATGGTCTATAAGGAGGTTATCTGCCGGAGTACAGTAATAAGATGCCACTTGACTGTTCTATTTAGGTGTAAAGTAGAAGGTTCCTCCCCCACCCATCAGTCCTCCCACCAATCCCTCTGGCACTTCAGCCTACAGGAGATTAGCGCTATATAGAGTATACTGACGCAGAAACTTTGTAGGAAAATGTCATTGGTAAAATTTTGTGTCAGTTTAATCTGACGTATATTTCAGCTCCATAATCACGCGTGTATTCAGTTATACAGAATTGAAGACACGTGTTTGAAGCAGGTAATGCATGCTAGTAAGTGTGATGAAGGGAAAAAAACGAAATGATAAAAGGATAAGGGAATCTGGCACACTGCAGATGGATACCATTAGTTTTAAAAGGATCGGATCGATGGCAGTGTGTGGGTCATCCTCACGCCTGGCGGTCCCACGCACACTCACGCACTCCCACACACGGACGCCCGCTCTGGCCTTGTGAATTAGCCATGTATCCACTAAATGGTCGCATGTACACACCCGGAAAAAATGGGTTTGAGAAGGGCGGCTGCAATGTTCCAGATAAAATCGTTGCTGGTAGCGTGTAAATGGGTTTTGACGTCATGCGTACTTAGATTGAAATGGATTGGTTGAGAGGCAAGCAGGCGGGCGCCACGGTGTCATGAGGCTGGGCTAAACTACCCGCCTTCATCCCATCGTCTCCCACTTGTTTACTTAACACGCGGCACACGTCCCACTCCTCGCTGAGTGTCAACAGCTTTACTCCTCTCAATTTTGCTTCATGTGATTTTTCTTAAATTTACGCATATTATTGCATGGGTGGTTTTTTATTTACAGCAATGCGAATGTAGAGGAGGAGAAAGGCACATGGAATCTATCATGTGAAACGTGAAATATCGGGTGTAAGTCGGAGTCAGGGGCGAGGGTTGGGACACGGCGGCTGATGTGGTTACCAGGCGTTGATGTAAACACAGAGCCGTGTTGGGCTGGGTGGGGTGGGAGGCATCCTTCACCCCCGCCCACCCGCCTCTCACCCGTCACTCTAGCCCCTCGCCATCTTAAGTAGCTCACACATATTTGGAAGGATTTTGTGATTTTTTAATACCTTTTGATGCTATTTTTAAAGAATGATCCCTTAAATGAAAGTAGAAATAGATATGTACTTCTATAGCCTGCTTAAGTTTGAGCGTGAGACTGAAGCGAAAGAATATTGTTTTATATTTAAATTTTCCACAAAGATCCGGATCCTCACGCCAATGTCCCTGTGCTCGGTCCGTCGCTTATCCGTGCTTGTTGTGAACTTCAGCGGGACTTAGCTGTTCGCGGGCCGCAAGGCAGCACACCCATCATAGCTCGTCCCAGCCAAATACTGCTTGACACATCACACACATTTCACTGTACAGCCGCGGACCAAAGTTCGGGGACATGCCTGTTTTAAATTGAAGCTGTACCGAACCCTCTTGTCTCGACAGGCAGGGATAGACGTAGGGTTCTTTACATCTTCCAAGACACGCTTGCCTAATCGAATCTGTTACCGAGTCTTCTGTCTCGTCTGGCAGGGACACAAGATGCCCTCCACCATCGTCTTAAGCACATTACTTTTGAGGCTTGTCTCAGAACTCTTGTCCCAGACGTCTCGTCAGGTTCTCTCCTCTCGGTTCACGTGACTGATGCATAACCAGCCATATACAGTCGAGAGATTGCCTCGCCCACCAGAGACTGACGAAGCTGTTGACACTCGTTAATGGGGTATGTAATTAAGTGTGTTTCATCGTACGCATGTCCGTCAGTCTGGTGATAGTGGGAGAGGGACCTGTGCACCGAACTTGGGATTAATTGGGGAGGAGGAGGGTGTCGTCGCATCCTTCGTTGTTTAGATCAGGTCGTAATTCTGATTTGCACACAGCCTCTCCAGAGTGTCTTGCCGTAGACGAACGTATTTATTACGTCTCTGAGCAGACGGAGTACCAATAGAAAAATGTGATTTAGATGATTGTTCCTCTCCCTACCAGTCTCTTCCTTAAGCATCTCCGAGTTTTCGTACATCCATTGTATTTTTGTCTTTCAGAATAAGGAATCACTTCAGATTATAGTGAAAAGAATAGAACCTCTACCAACACCCCCTCGTATCCCTTTCCCTACCTCCATCTTTCGTCTGTCGTTACTCCCGCTGTCGTAGATATTAAGCAGTGTCTCAGCTGTTTTTATTTCCCCTTTTTTTCTGCGGTACTTTTTATGAGAGCTGCACACACACACGGTAGTAACCCCAAATTTCATCCGTCTTCTCCTCGCCTGAGGGCGCAGTCTCCAAGCTCCCCTTCCTACGTCCGGCCAGCAGAAGGATTCCGTGGAAGAGAGAGAGAGAGAGAGAGAGAGAGAGAGAGAGAGAGAGAGAGAGAGAGAGAGAGAGAGAGACCTGTAGTAGGGTTATCGTGGAGTTGGTGTCTGCCTCACACCTTGGCTTATGGGTCTTGAAAGATGGATAGGTAACGGAAAGCCAAACCTAGGAATATGCAGGATAGATAGCGAAGGATAGGGAAAGCCAAGTCTAGGATCTTAAAGGATAGATGGATAAGGATTGGGAAAGCCAAGCCTAGGTCTTAAGGATAGATGGGCAAGGATAAGGAGAGCCAAGCCAAGTTTAACTTAGCTTGTGTTCGCCGTGGACCTTGAAGTATTGATAGAGAAGGGAAAATCAAGCTTAGAATTTTCGTTCTTGAAAATGGTAGGAACCATTGTGTGCTTCTTAACAAAAGTTATAATTGTTTTGTGTACGGAAAATATCCTGAAGGAGATCCAGTTGTGCACGGTTGGTTAGAACAAGTAAAGAATTTCTAATTAGAAATTAGGATTCATGTATGGTTAGGTTGTTTTCCTTAAAATTGGGAACTGATATTGATGTATGGATAGACTTTGTTTTCCTTAGCCTTCTTCATCCTCTCTCTCTCTCTCTCTCTCTCTCTCTCTCTCTCTCTCTCTCTCTCTCTCTCTCTCTCTCTCTCTCTCTCTCTCTCTCTCTCTTATATTTAAGGCATGACCTTCGTCTTTGGTCGTTTGAGAAAAGAGAAAAAAAGGCCAGGTCTTAGTATCCCAAGGCGGCCGTCTTTGGTCATTTAGAAGGCCAGGTCATAATACTCAAAAGTTCTTACCGTCGTGCTCAAGGGGATAATGGCTTCCTGGTTACAATACTATGAGAATTCTTCGTTATATGTATATATTTATTTATTATACTTCATCGCTGTCTCCCGCGTTAGCGAGGTAGCGGAAGGAAACAGACGAAAGAATGGCCCAACCCACCCTCTTATGGTACAGAGGCACATGAAGCAAGCGAACCAGATGTCTTTTGCCTTAAAGTTCGTGTAGTGTTGGTAGCCAGCCATCTCAGAGGTGGAAGTCATAGTGGCTTCTCTCTTGTACCCTTCGCACCTACGAATTTTAAAATGCTTTGCCTATGCATATATTTATTTGGGCAAATGAAGGAATTTAGAAACGAAAGCTATTCTGATCGTACCCACGGCTGCATTTGTCGTCAAAACTGGCAAAAGTATCGAAGATGGTTAGATATTTGAGTGGCGATACAGCAGGTAAGATCAAGGATTACACCGTGACTTTTTCCCCCCGAAGTAGGTTAAGAAATTTCTCCACTTCGTACTGGGAGAGAAAAAAACAACCACAAGCGTAATGTTGGGTCCAAAATTTTTGTGCAGGGTAGACTCAATTTCTTGTATCCATTATACCCAGCTTGGCGTCCCCTTTTCTTATACTTTTCCTCTCACATCGATGTCTTCCTTCAAGTTGAATTTCAAATGCACCAGAATCTGATGAAGAGCTAGTGTAAGTGCGCTAGGAAAAGTTAGCGCCAGAAGGCTCGTTGATTGCTCGGATATGCGAGGCTGGAGAAGGTTGGGGGACCTGGATTTGTATCGCGTCGGAATCTACATTGATAATGGAGGTATGCAGAAGCATGATGTTAAAAGATTGCCGAAAATGGTATCGATCTTGTCATACGGAAGGAATGCTAGTGAACTGCCTAAGTAGGGAAGAGTGAGCGATAATAGAGACGGCAGAAAGTAGCTTAACCGCTCTTTTCGGGTGGCCAGAGTGTTTCATTTGAGGAGTAGGGTTAGGGGTAGAAGAGTAAGACTTGCGTTGGTGGTGGCAAGGCTGTGTATGTGTGTGTGGTGAGGTCTGGCAAGACGCTATTCTGTGGCTGGACCCTTCAAGCTGATAGCCTTGCCACACCACCACCACCACCACTGCTGTGCTGCCGCCGCCGACGCCGCCTCGCTCTCTTCTGCCCCCTTCACTCCGCACACTACTTCACCCACCCACCCACTCACTCACTCACTCAACTCTCCCCCTTCCACCCAACCCACCCACACCTTCGCCAGGCACTACATCCACACCCTCACTATGACACAAAATATTGTTCCTCCATGCTCCACCACCGACGCTCTCCACCCACCCACCTTCCTCCTCCTCCTCCTGGCTGCGGACTAAAGCTGCATGCCTCCATCACCGCTGATCTTTATTTTTTTTTTTCCCTGCCTTCTTGAGCACGATGGCACGGCCCTTTTGGCATGTTAGCCTGGCCTTTGATCTAACCCTTAAGGGTTAAATCAGAGGCCAGGGCCCTCATATACAATGGTGGCACTATCTTGTCCTGTGGCAGGGGGTCTTCCTTATTGTAGTTAAAGGTATTGGTAGTGCTGCTGCTGCTGCTGGACTTTAAAGAAGGTAGGCAGATTGGGAGGCTGGATTGTGCTTGTAGTCCAGTGTTGGAGAAATGGTACTGGTAGCTCAATGTTGGAAAAGTGGCCCTTTGTGCTTGTAGCTCAGTGTTGGAGAACTGGCCCTTTGCTTGCAACTCGGTGTTGGAGAACTGATTCCTGCTGCTTGTAGCTCAATGTTGGAGAACTGATTCCTGCTGCTTGTAGCTCAATGTTGGAGAACTGATTCCTGCTGCTTGTAGCTCAGTGTTGGAGAACTGGTCTAATAGTCCGGGGATTTTATGACCCGATGTCAAGGCAGTATTTTCCCCTAGAGTCCCTGTTTAGAAGGACGACTCGGGAGAAATCCCTAGCTTATCTGTCAGGCTAGACTTTTTATTTTTCTGTTATTGTTTACTTCATGTACTGTTTTTCCACGATTTTTTTGTTTTTGTTAGCGTTTTTTATCATTCAAATTGCCCAAGACTCTACTGATATTGAAAGAGGTATAGCTAATACGTATGACGTTGTTTGCAAGATTTTCTTTTTTAGTTGAACAAGGGTGTGATCACTTGCCGAAGTGTTGGCCCAACCGATATTTTAAGTATCGCCCCAACAAGTATTGCAATGTCGCGTCCTTAAAGTTAGTCTAGGGTTATATAAGTTATATAAGTGAGTATAATGACTGACCAGACATATTTTGCGAAGCCGTCGTGGCATCACTGTAAATGTCTTGTATGTTTTGTACATATGATGGAGATATATATAGGTTACCGCAATTATGAGGTAGAGACAGTACAGAGTAACTGGACAGAAACGAACTCCATCATACCTCGAAAACAGTGTAGAAAGAGCTTGGAGTGAGAATGTCAAGGAGACTTGACGTTCATAACACTACTAGTTGCCTCTTCATATATGATTATGTTGGGTTGGATTCTACGAACCTGAAAGACAAGACGAGAGAGAGTCACGACGCCATTCAAGACATTAATACTCCCCAGAATAGAATAATGGCTTAGGGTGAGCGAAATTGCCCAGTTCGAAAGTATGCATAGATCTTTCCACAGCTCACATCGACACTTGTGATGACCTGAAATTCTAAGAAGACCACTGAAACCGTCGTAACGTAAGGCACAGGAAGTTTGTTCTGTGTTTGATATTAATCTCGCGACCTACATAAGGTTATGTGGGGGTGTATCATAACCTTCCCGCAAGACATCCATGGTCAAATGCTCTGAAACTTGAGACAGATATTGTGGGCACGGTCGAGATCCTCCTCCCCCTTCCCTTGACATTATTAAGTCGTTGAATGGATAAATGAACACATACCGTACACGTAAGGTTCTTAAACTGACGTTGAACTTTACGATGTTTTCGAGGGTCCTCTGACCCGTACAGCTTTTGGTCTGGGGCCTTACCTGCTCTGCTCGCTCGCAGACCCAAGCCTGATTTCATTACCGTTGCAGAGAGCGACGAATCTGTTGTGCAATCTTACCCATCCTGTGGGTGGTGGCGCAAAAGAGAATGCTGTGTGTTCAAAAGGACCGTGAACTGGGCCATTATGACCGAATTACATAACGCGTTGTATAATAGGTGAACTATTTACAGTAGGCATTGTTAGCTTACTTCATCATAAGTAGATAATTAGGGTAAAGCATTGTTTCGGATGAAATTCTTACATATACCTTGTAATGTAGTGTTAGAGTTCTCTCTAAATTCACTGATTTTACAAGTCAAGTGCTGGTGGTTGCGAGAGTTTGATGTTGACAATGTTTACATCATGTGTGTCTACTATCAACAGGAGGGGCAAACTCCCATGGGTATCTATAGCCTAGCATGAGTCCGGCCACAGCAACATGGTAGTGTACTGATTCTGTTTGTGGGAGTCGTATGTGATGGTTTGAAGCTCTCGCATATTAAGAGTGTAAACGGTTGGGCCGATGCCCATTTCCAATGCCCATTTCCATCAGTAGTCTTCAATTAAAATCAACTTCTTTAGCGATGATTATTTTTAAAGCACATGCGAGTAGAGTCAGTCATATTATACTAGTTTCATCTGTAAAGGCAAAAACCTTAGTTACTTCATCAGTCTGTGGTGCATTCTTCGCTCACAATCGAGACTGTGTTGGAGATATCAGTAGATTTCAAGGCAGTAAGAATATCAAATTAAGTTTGAAGGATTTGGATGCCCAAGTTGGTCGATGCTGATATGCCATTCTCTCGATCAGAACCTTCAGTCTGTGTTACAACGCCAGTAGTGTGCTAGCAGTTCCAGCGGCTGCTTGTAGAGACCCCATCTGTGTGTATGTGTATAGTGTGCCAGAGATTATGTCCAGTGGTTAGAGTGTGGCACAGTGATCAAGGTAAGTTAGGTTTGACTCAACCTCAGCTCAGGTTGTGACCTGAGTGCTGCTCTGGTCCGTCTAAGAGGTTGGTTACGTTGGCCATTTGTCTTACCTCGGAACATTGCCACATTGGTCACCATAGACCCAGGATCATGGTCAAATATACCACTATGTAATAAGGTTAGCGGGTGAGTGGGTAGGTAAAGTAGGATGGAGTGGGTTAGGTGGCAGGAGCATTGTTTATGATGGTAGTTATGATAGTTCTCTGGCTGGAACCAGTTTAAACTACGCTTTATTTATGTCCCGTCGCCCATACCCTATTACTTGCTTTCCTTGACTCCACATGGTAGCAAACCGCTTGAATGGTGGCAGACCGTTTGAATGGCGGCAGACCGCTTGAATATGTAGAGTACTCTGTGTATAAAGGGGCCCGCCTGGTGGACCCTGTACCCTGCACTGCGTCAGGGTCCACAGGCAGCAATTGTTTATTGCATGGAGTTCAGCTTTAGGTAACCCAGTTTCCCAAAACGGCACACGAGACGAAGTAGAATACGCACTGGGGAAAACAAGATTGATCCAGTCAGCCGTGTAGCTAGTGAGGAACGGGCCATTACTTGCTATTACTGATGATGAAGTACGAGAATTTGTAGTGTTATGTAATAGAGGAGTGGTTATTTTTGGGCCCCTTCTTGAAAATCGTCTGAAGCCATTTGGTGTGAAGGAGCCTTTTTGGAAGGAAGAGTAAGGGGCTCGGTGGTGTATTTATTATCCCATTGCAGGTTCACGAGTAAAGGCTTCCACTAACTCCACCAGTGTATGAATGAGTACCGGTAATACTTAACCATGACGCGATGTCTGTTCGTGGACGAGGATTATTATTGTCACGCCATACTACCTCTGCAGTTAGCTTTCAAGAATGTGCTGTTGCATGCCAGCAATTACCCTCATTAGTTGGATCGTTTCGTGGTCAAATTGAATGTCGGATTTTGCTAGTAGACAATAAATGATTAGTAAAAAAAAAATGGTCTGGCTGGTATTCACCAGAGCTTGTATAGTGGTATGTGTTATAGCTCGTACAATGAATGATTTTTTAAAAGGTTTCGGAAAAAAGACGCAGTTGCAGTAGTAGTTGAACATGCAACAGCTATATGATGAAGCCACCCACTGGCTACGCTTGATTCTTGTAACTGTTCAAGCTAGGTCTGGCAGCGGGAAAAACTCTCGTACTGTCACAATCAATAGCCCTCTCTCGAACTTTCTAGCAACATTCTCTAAATATTCCCCCGCTTATATCTTTGAACATTTGTGTTCATATGTGATTCTAGGGAAGTTGATGAATCGTGTACTCTTTGCTTTAAAAAGTTACGTATTGAACCAGTAATAATTTTTTTATGCTGTCATTCATGGAAGTGCACCATTATCAAGTTTACGCCTTAGCAAGTGGAAAAAACTATTGTATTCATAGTATCTGTTAGTAAGTAATTTCCCAACATGTGATGATGAATATCAAAAGTAAAACATATTAAGGAGGATGTAGTATACAAGTTTGCGAAGTGGCATCTCTTGTGTGGTGACGTGTAGTGCCCCCCCTCCCCCCAATCCATTCCCCGAATGCCTCCCCCTCCGTGAGTGTTGACATATGAGAATCATTTCGGTAGACCTTTTCTGGTGTATAGAATGTGAAAAAATGAATGAAACATGGGTATTCTACAGTTCTCTTTGATTTATTGATGTAAAGATTGTTGAAATATTGAAGTAAATAAGGATTTTAGGCTTTAAACTGAACGCCATTATCTCCTCTCCTCACCTCCCCTGCCCCCTCTCGACACGTAGTACACCGCCACGCTGCCAAACATTGGACGACTTACTTTTATATATTCCTTTGAGGTTGATATTATTTTTTGTTACATAATCATTAAAGCAATAGAGTGTATCGTTTCGAATTTGGTCGTATATATTAACCTTATCTCTGCCGGAAGGGGTTGTTACAACCTGGTGGTTGAGATCGGTAGTTGGGAGGATTGCCGCTAGGGGGCTCGCAAGTCGGTGGCATTTTAGTTTACAAGTGGCATATTTTCGCTGTATTTTGTGACCCGTTTGAGTTGTACTATCAAAATCAACAAACAAATTGTGTACCTTGCCAGCATACAGTTGGCTACCTTAGTGTGGACAATTAGAAATGCAACCGTCGGCTCGAAAGGTATGGTATGGTGTGTAAATAGTGCCAGTCTGTTGTGTTATGAGCTGGATAGGTGTTGTACGTGTACGAAATGTTATCTCAGTTGATTTGACAAGATACCGGCGAGGTCATATCTAGATTTTGTAGTTGGCTGTGTCAGTACACCTTGTGAGGTTGTGTCGTACAGGGAAAATTAAGTGTCACGCTCCTTTCAACAAATGCAAAAGATTACTTCATAGTACGCCAATTATTAGAAAACACCTCCAAGAGTTTTTATCGCCGTATTCCGATCGGAAATTCAATGTCATTGTTGGTGAATATGATAACTGGTTATTTTGTGACAGAACCGATGTACAAAGAAGGATTTTTTTTGTAATAGTGAAGCTAGACACCCTGCTACCGTGCGCGATTTTCACAGCTGGATGTTTGAAAATGAATACATTTTGTTATTCAATATCTAGTAACGGAAGCTTAAAACATATAAGCCCCTTTTTTTGTAGTTTCATGCTCCCATTTATACGGAGCTTATTAAATGCTCTGTTCTAGCGCTTTACAGGATCATTTAAAGAAAAACTATGCCATAGTTAAAGTAGATCTCCTCCATCGATAACTGTTATGTAATAGCACGTCCGTCCTGACACGAAAACCTAACCAAACCCATTTTTCCATTAGGGCGAATGCGAGGATCTCGAGGGTTCACAGATTCGTGTCAGTCGCGAAATCTCACGTGAATTTGATATGACTGGTAACTGTGGTAACTGGCATCCGGTAAACGGACGTTTCCTCTCCCTCTGGTAAAGATCTAATTTAGGCGCACCACAAAAGTAACTTCAGGATTTGGATGAAAAGTATGTCAGTGGACGCTTTATATCATGTAAAAATTGATTGAAGCGGGAGTGTACTGTTCACACAATTTTTCCCCATGGAAAGCGATTTAAAGGGTTTGATGATCAGGTATGATTGAAACATTTAACCAGCTGAACCTATGAAAACCTTCACGTAGGAGTTAACATCATATTCGAAATACTTAAGACGCATTGTCTTCATTTTCCTTCCACACATTGGTTGTATGAAGTAAACACACTCAGCCAACATTAAACACTTTAAACAAACTCCCCAGCAACTAAATGAGTTAACATAAATATATATATTTTAATACATTTTTGAGTAACGAAAATATAGATGTTTGAAGGCTTCAGTGATTCTATTGGTCTCTAGAAATGTTTACTTTTACCCAACATTTTTCCCGAACACCATAGCCTCCTCTATCATTGTAGCGTAGATTATAATCACGTCCCGTAAGTCTAAATGAATTTTACTAAGTATTAGATGGTCATTGTTATGTATGTATTCTAAATCCTTGTTATTTTTGTGGTACATCTGAACTTGAACCTTTCAGCCATTTATTTCATATCTTAATATTGCAGATGGGTGAAAATCATGGTACTTTTGTGGATGTAGAGCTAAGTTAGAATGATAATTATTATAAGCTTACCACGTGACCGCTCGACCCGTTACGTTCAATAATTAGATTATGTAAGGTTTTGATTCCTGGCTTCTTAGTGGAGGTTGGATGGTACTAGAGCAGACTTGCTTCCTTAATGCGGCAGCCTTGCATGCATAGGGTAGATCTGAACAAGTAGATAGCGAACTCCTTTGATATGGACTGTACATCATGATACCTGCAAATCTTCAAGATAAAATTTATTGTTAGTATGATTGTCTTGCTTGGTGAACCATCCCAGGTAGCAGCTCTTAGGGCCGCCACACATTCAGTTTCACATTGTTTTATCAGTGCTGGTCAGAACTGCATAGTTAAGCCTGAATATGTGGATGGACAACATTTTCTGTCACAGACGTGCCGCACCGGCCAACATTTTGGCCTATATGATTAAGACTTAAAAGTTAATTTTCAACCAAACGTTCCCATTTAACCGTGTATTTTTGGCCTGCGCTGCCAATGAAAGAAAAAATAACGGTCCCCAGGTTGTGATTATTGTTACAAGTAGTATACCTACTTTCTGCATAGTATCCCCTAGAGTTATTTTCTGTGGTTAAAATTGTTTAGTTCATACCAAGTTTCGAAGAGGATTGTTATGATTATTGTATGGTGATTGTTCTTCATTGGCAATATGGTTCACGCAAATGCAAGTGCTGCAAGGCTTTAGGTTGACAGTTTGATTTTATACTCTTATCGCAGTTATTTTCGATACATGTGTTCCGAAATATATTTGACTTCATATATCGTTTAAAGGATATCCATGTTGCTTTCCATTTACTTCGTAGAGAGGGAAGACTCATATTGTACGGGTGATGCTTCGACTTTAGCTCCTAAATAGTGTTAGTTGGGACACTCAAAAGTTGCATGAATTTATTGCAATTGGGAAAAACATACATGTACATGATCCCGCTGTATGTATAAGACGTAAATGCCATCAGGTATATGATACTGGATGATACTGTCATTTATTTGAAAGAAATTTTTCAAATGTGTTACACTTCGCTGATGGATGTAAACGAGATGAAAGTCTACTGATCTTGTGTTTCATGTTGTTTCGGCCGTGGAACAAGCTCTTTATTAGCGGCATTTTTTAACAACGATCCAAATTTCAGATTAACTGCTTCGTTGCTCACCATTTTGACACAGTAAGGGTTAGGAGCTCACAAAAGATTGTGTAATACTAATTAATCTGCTGTCAACGGGGGGGGGGGGGAGCTCAGATTTTCGTATTCACCTGCATGTGAATCCCTTATGCAGTACCACTGAAATGTTATATTTGGAATACATATCTCTTAACTACCTAGTAACATGATTAAGGTTGAATTGCATTGAGCCATCTTCTGAGACTGTTCGCATAGTTGCTTGGCTCAAATTTACTTGGCTGTTGACATTGTAAGTTATTACCTTACAAAGGATTTCCAAATGGTGAGGCGAGGCTTGTGTGTGTGTGTGTGTAAAATCAATGTTGTAGAATTTGGGAAAGATGAATTGCAATTGTCTTTTAAAAGTACGCAGTTCATCAGCTAACCAGTGGACATCATATAAACCACCTGGAACTGCCGGGAAAACCGCAGCATTGTTGGTGAGAGATGGCAGAAATGTTCCAGGAAGATGAAAATTGCAAGAAACAGAACCTTAGTGATTCCCATGGTGAGGAGTGTCCTGTGGACAGGCCTGGGGACTCTATGATTGGCGATGAAGGGATTAGTAAGACAACCATTACTGAGCATTGCAGAAAGGCAGACAGCTGTATATCTGGTTGTCTGCATACCTCCTCCAGTCAGTGCCAGAAAAAGAAGATAGGAAGCAAAGTGATTAAGGACTTGATTACTAGTAAAGCCTCCTGTGAGCCCACAATAACCTTAACATGTGATGAGGTTATGGATAGAACCACCGTAATCCCACCATTAAGTATTATTACCAGTGAAGCCTTCACCTTGACCCCAGAACCCAGTAGGATCAAGGATGACTGCACTTCAGTTAACCCAGCATCACTTAAGGTCAAGAGGGAAGACACTCCAGCACCCAGGAAGGTCAGAGATGATGACTCTACTGTTACCTCAGCATCTAATGATACCAAAGGTCAAACTTCCACTGTCACTTCATCTTTCCCCAAGGCGCCAGCGCTAGAGAAGTCTAGAAGAAAATCAAAGGAAACTGGTGGTGCCACAGTTACTACTAGTAAGGGGGTGCGCTCTGTGCCATCTTACGTAAGTTTACAGCATAGTGATGGCCAAGTGATCACCATTAGGTTATTGGTAAGTCATTTAATGCAACTCTCAGAATTTTATGCTTATCAGTGTATTAGGGTATATATATATATATATATATATATATATATATATATATATATATATATATATATATATATATATATATATCGATTTATGAACAATGTTTCTGCAGTGGACAGAAATAATTTAGGAAGATGTAGGAAAAACTTTATGAATCCATCATCCTCAGGGCCTCGGCTGTGCTTGATAAGAGAATATGCATGAATGAAGAGCCTTTCATATATAATTTTCTGGGATTTTTTAAGGCAGTTAATGTTCTTAAGTACCATATTTCTGTGACTACTTACAATCATCACAGCTCTAAACATAAGTAGAGGGGTCCTCAGAGACTGACGAAGTTACTTTTGTACAGATATGTTATTCTAGCAGAATTTTGTTGAAGGAATGATTGAAACCCATGTTATGAGAGGTGTTATGTTTCTGACTAAAGATTTCTACAACTTAATTCTCATGAATGGTTTATACCAGAAATGTATATTAGACTTTCTGATTCAACAACTGTTGCCCTTTTACTGGTATATCATGTTAATTAATGATATGTATAGAGAGTGCTGGTGATGAGGGTTTAAGGCTTATTATGGTAGACCAAATTAGCACCCCCAAACATGTAGCTTGTACAAATGTGCAAACTCGTAAAGCTTTTGATTATGGTGTTTTAATAATCACAAGATTTCAATATCTATAAATATGTGAGTTCTTTATGCAAATGCAGTGTGTTATATTGAATTATGGATGACTGTATCATGTTTATGGTCATAGGTGAAAGTTAGCCATGTTATACTAATCTGATGATGAATTTGGTTCACTTTAATTATATATACATTTTAAATTTCCTCTTTGGAGCTGAAAAATAAAGTAAATTCATGGGAATGTATTTGAAAGATAATTTTTCAGTGTCATATGATTAATGCTTATCTCCTTTGAGACTATTTACATTGAACTTGCTTCTTTTCAGGGCCCTAATACAGGACAAGCTCCTCCCCAGTTCTTCGGGCCACCTCCTGGTCCACCTCCACAGGGCTATGTACAACCCTACCAGCCACCTCCGCAGTACCCTCCTGTTGTGTCACCACCCCTCGCACAAGGTAAGAATTTAGATAATGTAATGATACTCTAACCCAAATCCTCCAAAATTATAATACATTTTTATAATTATTTTTTTTATAGGAAAAATTTTTTGAGTACTTTTATTGAAGATGGAAGATATTAATCAGAAGTATCAAAATAAAGATTCATCTTGTTGGCTTTAGGACTATGAAAAATTTGTCACGTGTAGTAAAAGTTGACTGAGACAAGAGTCTTAAAATCATTTCCAAAAAAAGAAATAGAATATCTTTGAATATTATATGTTTTTAAGTGGAGTTGGGAAACAAGATGCGTTTCAACCTGTAAAAAGCTAGTTTTTTCCCATAGATGAGGTAGGAGTGTCTGGCAATATTAGATAACATATCACATTTTCCTACACTTTTTTCTACTGGAAGTTGTGATGAAGGGAGAGGAGAGGAGGTACCTCCTGCTTTGCTATCCTGTTTTTGTCCATTTTCCTGACGCTACCTTGCTGAAGCAATGGGTAGCAATGCTGCTTCCTGTGGGGTGGGTTAGCAACAGGAATGGATGAAGGCATGCAAGTATGAATATATACATGTGCATATATGTACATGTTTGAGATGTGTTTATGTATGTATATGTGCATGTATGGGCATTTGTTTATGTGTATAAATATATATTTTGGAGGTGGAAGAATGGACTGAAAAAGATTTTTAGCGATCGGGGCCTGAACATACAGAAGGGTTAAAGGCATGCAAGGAATAGAGTGAATTGGAACTATGTGGTATACTGGGGTTGACGTGCTGTCAGTGGATTGAACCAGGGCATGTGAAGCATCTGGGGTAAACCATGGAAAGTTTTGTGGGGCCTGGATGTGGAAAGGGAGCTGTGGTTTATGTGCATTTTACATGACAGCTAGAGACTGAGTGTGAACGAATGTGGCCTTTTGTCCTTTCCCAGCTCTACCTCTTGGGGGGAGGGGGATGCTGTTTTCATGTGTGGCAGGGTGGTGATGGGAATGAATAAAGGCAGCAAGTATGAATTATGCGCGTGTGAATATAATGTATGTGTGTGTATGTATATGTATACGTTAAAATGTATAGATATTTATATGTGCATGTGTAGATGTGTATGTATATGCATGTGTATGTGGGTGGGTTGGGCCATTCTTATGTCTGTTTCCTTGCGCTACCTTGGTAATGCGGGAGACAGCAACAAAGTATAATAAAACATATATAGATAATATAGGGGAGAAAGAATACTTCCCACGTATTCCCAGCGTGTCGTAGAAGGCGACTAAAAGGGAAGGGAGCGGGGGGCTGGAAATCCTCCCCTCTCTTTTTTTTTTTTTTTTTTTTTTTTTTTTTTTTTTCTTTCCCCAAAAGAAGGAACAGAGAAGAGGGCCAGGTGAGGATATTTCCTCAAAGGCCCAGTCCTCTGTTCTTAACGCTACCTCGCTGTCGCGGGAAATGGCGGATAGTATGAAAAAAAAGAATATATATATATATATATATATATATATATATATATATATATATATATATATATATATATATATATATATTTTTTTTTTTTTTTTTTTTTTTTTCGCTGTCTCCCGCGTTTGCGAGGTAGCGCAAGGAAACAGACGAAAGAAATGGCCCAACCCACCCCCATACACATGCCTTGATTCAATCCACTGACAGCACGTCAACCCCGGTATACCACATCGCTCCAATTCACTCTATTCTTTGCCCTCCTTTCACCCTCCTGCATGTTCAGGCCCCGATCACACAAAATCTTTTTCACTCCATCTTTCCACCTCCAATTTGGTCTCCCTCTTCTCCTCGTTCCCTCCACCTCCGACACATATATCCTCTTGGTCAATCTTTCCTCACTCATTCTCTCCATGTGACCAAACCATTTCAAAACACCCTCTTCTGCTCTCTCAACCACGCTCTTTTTATTTCCACACATCTCTCTTACCCTTACGTTACTTACTCAATCAAACCACCTCACACCACACATTGTCCTCAAACTTCTCATTTCCAGCACATCCATCCTCCTGCGCACAACTCTATCCATAGTCCACGCCTCGCAACCATACAACATTGTTGGAACCACTATTCTTCAAGCATACCCATTTTTGCTTTCCGAGATAATGTTCTCGACTTCCACACATTCTTCAAGGCTCCCAGAATTTTCGCCCCCTCCCCCACCCTATGATCCACTTCCGCTTCCATGGTTCCATCCGCTGCCAGATCCACTCCCAGATATCTAAAACACTTCACTTCCTCCAGTTTTTCTCCATTTAAACTCACCTCCCAATTGAATTGACCCTCAAACCCTACTGTACCAAATAACCTTGCTCTTATTCACATTTACTCTTAACTTTCTTCTTTCACACACTTTTCCAAACTCAGTCACCAGCTTCTGCAGTTTCTCACATGAATCAGCCACCAGCGCTGTATCATCAGCGAACAACAACTGACTCACTTCCCAAGCTCTCTCATCCCCAACAGACTTCATACTTGCCCCTCTTTCCAAAACTCTTGCATTCACCTCCCTAACAACCCCATCCATGAACAAATTAAACAACCATGGAGACATCACACACCCCTGCCGCAAACCTACATTCACTGAGAACCAATCACTTTCCTCTCTTCCTACACGTACACATGCCTTACATCCTCGATAAAAACTTTTCACTGCTTCTAACAACTTGCCTCCCACACCATATATTCTTAATACCTTCCACAGAGCATCTCTATCAACTCTATCATATGCCTTCTCCAGATCCATAAATGCTACATACAAATCCATTTGCTTTTCTAAGTATTTCTCACATACATTCTTCAAAGCAAACACCTGATCCACACATCCTCTACCACTTCTGAAACCACACTGCTCTTCCCCAATCTGATGCTCTGTACATGCCTTCACCCTCTCAATCAATACCCTCCCATATAATTTGCCAGGAAATACTCAACAAACTTATACCTCTGTAATTTGAGCACTCACTCTTATCCCCTTTGCCTTTGTACAATGGCACTATGCACGCATTCCGCCAATCCTCAGGCACCTCACCATGAGTCATACATACATTAAATAACCTTACCAACCAGTCAACAATACAGTCACCCCCTTTTTTAATAAATTCCACTGCAATACCATCCAAACCTGCTGCCTTGCCGGCTTTCATATATATGTTATAAAATATATAAAATAATATATTATGGATCTGTAGAAGGCATATGATAGAGTTGATAGAGATGCTCTGTGGAAGGTACTAAGAATATATGGTGTGGGAGGCAAGTTGTTAGAAGCAGTGAAAAGTTTTTATCAAGGATGTAAGGCATTTGTACGTGTAGGAAGAGAGGAAAGTGATTGGTTCTCAGTGAATGTAGGTTTGCGGCAGGGGTGTGTGATGTCTCCATCTGAGAGTGGATTTGGCATCTGGGAGTGGATTTGGCAGCGGATGGAACCCTGGAAGCGGAAGTGAATCATAGGGTGGGGGAGGGGGCGAAAATCCTGGGAGCCTTGAAGAATGTGTGGAAGTCGAGAACATTATCTCAGAAAGCAAAAATGGGTATGTTTGAAGGAATAGTGGTTCCAACAATGTTGTATGGTTGCGAGGCGTGGGCTATGGATAGAGTTGTGCGCAGGAGCATGGATGTGCTGGAAATGAGATGTTTGAGGACAATGTGTGGTGTGAGGTGGTTTGATCGAGTAAGTAACGTAAGGCCGTTCTTCGCCTGTTTCACTTCATCACGAAGAGGTGTATGCACAGTCATCACTGGAAAGAAAGAATTGGAACAGTGAGTACTTTCATATATCACTTGCCAAACTCCTATTTACTCCCATGTACTCCCAGTATCACTGAACATAAATATAGCAAGCAAAAATTGTATCATTCCTTTCTTTTTGACATGGTGTAACTGCAGTGACAATTGATGATCAGCTAACTCTGATGATTGTGCTGTGCATTGTTGCCTGACGTTCCCACCATAAGTAAACACTAATTATGATTAAATGTGTTCTGCAAATTTGCTACTTCATGTGAAATCCTTATTGTAAGTGGTAATCATCGGATTTTTTCTGGTGACTGCCTTTGGTATCTGTGTACCTCTCATTCCTACTTCTTTATCTCACAGATTATTCCATTAATGCAAAAAAGATATATCTATATCTGTATTGTCATGTTTGCAGAAAAAAGAAAGGTTGGTAATGTATACATTTACATGTAATTTTCTTCATTATGTATAGTTCTTTATGTTTTACAACACAAGTCACTGAAAAGATAGAAATTTATCGTATGCATAACTTGCATATTTTCTGAATAGAATGCGTATATAGAAAGAAATGATGTTATAGATTTATAATATTAAAGGTGGATTAACTTTTATTCAATTTTATTTTCTTTATTTGCAGTTGTCATGGTAGAGAATGTGAAATTAGTTATAAATCTTAGAAGGTTATTGAAAATATGGCAATATTTACATAAGCAGTTTCCCAGTAAGCTATGTGATACAAACTGTTGCAGTGGATACTTACTGCATGTCAATAATAATTTTCCATAGCATGAATCTACTTAATTGTACTTCAGAACTTAAAAAATTTCTTTTTGTTTCAGCATCACCACCACCTATTTACAACCCAAAGTCAGATCGTCATATGCGCCAGTATGATAAACCGCGAACAAAGTATTACCAGCGGCAGCTACATCACAACAACAAATCTGGGACCAGTAGCCTCCTTAATACCCCACCACCATCTCCCAAAAAAGGTAACCATTAAAAGACTGTAAAAGTTTTCAGAGTTCACTGAACTTGGCTTTGGAATGTTAACACCAAGAATGAAAATTGACTTTAGGAGAGTTACTAGCCAGATAGATTTTTTTATACAGAAGAGATTTTACTAGGGAGGCCACAAATTGTGAAATAGTGAATAGAAAAAGATGCAGGCCTAATTGAGAGAAGGTCATTGGAAGGGCAGGTACTGCTACTGCTATCTTGAGCCCTTCTCACTAGCAGTAGAGTCCAGCAGAAACCCAGGGATTCTTAGCACCACTTGATATTGGGGACTCTATCATGATTACATTTGAAAAATTTATTGTGCAGACAGAATAGGCTTTTCCTTTGTGCCTCATAGGACGACTACAAATGTGTACATTGTGCATATGTACTGGAGATCCTGGCTTCCGCATCTAGCTGATAGTGTATATGTGTGTGTGGAGGCACAGACTGCAAGCTCTCCCACTTCTATTAGCTTATGATGTTTTCATTGTCCTAGTACTAGTGATAGTATTAAAAATTATGATAGGTAAAGATGATAATATAGTTGTATAATAAAAATGATAATACTAGGAAATCCCATAGCTATTCATTTCAGGGAAACTATCCTGAAAGTTTGGATGATCTTCATGATACTTTAGAAGTGCAACTTTAAGGATACATGATGTAAATCATTACTTATGAAAATACACATTCAGAAACCATAAGTCAATGCTGTTTTTAGTAAAGGAGGAATAATAATAGAGCATTTCCTCTCTGAGTATTATTCTGGTGTAACCAGCATAGTTATTGGAGAGAACATTTTGATCAGGCAGCAGTTTACCAGAGTTTTCAGTTTATTGCAGCACTTCACAATTTCATGGTCATGTATTTTATTTTTTTTTGCCTGATTTCTTAGTTCACTTTCCCTCTAACAAATGCTTCTTTCTCTGAGTATTTCTTACACATTCTTCAGAGTAGGCACCTGGTTTATCCAGCCTCCACCTCTCCTGAAGCCACCACCTTTTCAGTCATCACTCCTTTACTCCTAATGAATAGGTATATTCAAAAGTTATGCTTCTGTAATTCAAACATTCATCTTGTCTTTGAAAAGAAGAAAATGTGTATTTATATAAAAAAATTAAGAGGAAATCAAATGGAAAGTAGGGGTCTGCTAATAAGAATATTTTCTTGAAGGTAGGCATTTCTGAGAGGAGGTAAGGGTATTGATAGAGAGATGAGGAAATTCAGATATATAGAGAAGAGAATTGTTAGTATAAGATAAAGCTTTAAGTATTTCGTAGTTGAAAGAAGGTGAAGGAAAAAATGTGTTTGATATATTTAAGGCAACTTGTGATTGAATAAGTTAGAGAGACTAAGTTGAAAGTTAGAATGAATGAGTGGTCACTGGCAAAATTTCATGTGAGTGTTGTAAGTGTTAATATGGACATGTACATATAAAGTAATCCCCCCCCTCACGATGCCTTCATGGACTGCCAGGGTTGAGTGCGTAGGTTTGATTCCTGGTTATGGCAGTCAGTCCACCCCTATGGCTTGGTTGATAAACTGTGAATATTGTAAATTGGAACAATGTGGTATACCAGGGTTGCTGTACTGTCAGTGGACTGAACCATGGCATGTGAAATGTCTTTGGTAAACCATGGAAAGGTCTGCGAGACCTGGATGTGGATAGGGAGTTGTAGTTTCGGTTCATTGCACATGACAGCTAGATACTGGGTGTGAATGAATGTGGCCTTTTTTTGTTTGTTTGTTTTCTTGGCACTGCCTTGTTTCCCACATATTCCCAGTGTGTTGTGGAAGTTGGGGGCTGGAAATCCTTCCAGTTTTTACTTTTCCTAAAGAAGGAACAGAGTAGGGGGCCAAGTGAGGATTTTCCCTCGAAGGCTCAGTCCTCTGTTCTTGACGCTACCTCATTAACGTGGGAAATGGCGAATGTGTATGAAAAATTTTATATACATCCCACTTATTCCCTGCATGTCGTAGAAGGCAACTAAAAGGGGAGGGAGCGGGGGGCTGGAAATCCTCCCCTCTCATTTTTTTTAATTTTCCAAAAGAAGGAACAGAGAAGGGGGCCAGGTGAGGATATTCCCTCAAAGGCCCAATCCTCTGTTCTTAACGCTACCTCGCTAACGCGGGAAATGGCGGATAGTATGAATGAAAGAAAGATATACATGATACACACACACAGATAGTCCCTGACTTATGATGGTTTGACCTAAGATTTTTTACTTGACGATTGTGCTATGTCGATACAAATTCAACGGAAAACATACTTCGAATTTTGAAGTTTGATCTTTTCCTTGGCTAGCGATGTTCTGTGGCAGTGAGCCACAACTTTGTCAGCCACACGATCACGAGTGTAAGCAACCGTATTAAGTATATTTTAGACTTACGATGGCTTTACCAGAATGTAACCCCATCATAAGTTGGGGACAGGCTGTAGAGAGAGAGAGGAGAGCGTTAATGGGATGGCCTTGATTAGGGCCTCAGTTGCCTAAGCCATCTCAGAAAAAAAAAAATAGACAGCATTTCTGTGATTCATTTGAGCATATAAGATTAAGGAGTTTTATAATCTTGTTATGAAAGTTTCATATATCAAATCTCACCTACACAGAACCGCTTGCAAGGAAAAACGGTGGGGAGGAAGAAATACACACAGAGGATGGAGAAGATCCTAGAAGTAGTCTGCAGCACCTCCTTTCTCAGGTTAAGTCTCCTAAGGTAAGTTGATATCATTATAGAGGAACACTATATAGTTTTGTATATATGTAAATTTGTGCTGTTTCAAAGAAGCATCCTCCTCTTGATAAGCTTATCTGTATTTGTTTTTCTTTTTTTTTCAGGTAATAGATGTAACACCCCATGAAGCTGTTATCCAATGGTCTGCCCCAGATTTAAGTGGCCAGCATGATGAGATGCCAGTCTCAGAACTGCTTTACGATGTCTTCCTAAATAACAGCTTATATATGTCCAGCCCTGCTACACAGCTTACTATAACTGGACTCAAACCTGCTACGGAGTATAGGGTGTAGTATGTATTGATATACATAATCGTTTTCTCTGTTACTTTTAGTTAACAAGTAGTAGTTTCTGCAAAGATAGTTTATGAATAGATAAAACACCCATTGTTGGGAAGTGGTTGTAAGTATGATTTAGAAAGTACATGAATTTAGTGTATGCCATTAAATATTTAAGGTACAGATTGAGTATCCCATATCTGAAATACCTGGGAACAGAAGTTTTTCGAATTTTGGATTATTTGCATATACATAATGAGATATCTTGGGGATGGGACCCAAGTCTAAACACAAAATCCATTTATGTTTCATATACACTTTATACACACAGCCTGAAGGTAATTTATACCATATTTTTAATACTTTTACTCATGAAATGAAGATTGTGCAACACAACCAACAGAAAGCTAAGGTGTCACAACCACAGCCACCCATGTGGACAATCTGTAGTTGTTTGGCATCACCTTCATTCCTGACAACAAATGTATATGCTTCTGATAAGCAACCATTTTCTTACACTTATTCACACATAAGTACATAATAAAAGAATATGGAATACCATTAATACAACGAAAAAAAGTGTTTAGGGTAACTAAGCAGCACAGTAGCATCAGCAGAATACCCATATCAGCTGTTAAACAATAACAAAAATCAGGAAGTTTTCTATTTCCACCTATGATGCTGTGCTTTGATTAAAAGGTTTTCTTTGAGATATAAAAGCAAATATCAAAATTTATGATAATTACCGGTAGCTGTAAGTAGAATGAAAACTGAGAAAAATTTCAACTCGGTAATGTTGCTGGTCATGTTACTTGATCTCTGCTTACAAAAGAAGATAAGTGCAGTGACAAATACTAGAACTACACATGGTGTGGGAAACTTGAAGGGGAGGATATTTCACTGTTGACATCATCGTGAGAAGGAGCATCAGAAGAAGAGGAATCAGGAAGAGGGTCCTGTAGGGATGAGGATGGCTTTTTTTTCATATTTCTCCCAGAGTCCTTTGCTTCATTAACAATGGTTTTTGTCTTAGAATTCTCTCTTGATTTTATAAACACATTATTTCATGTTTTGTTATGAATGCATGCTTCTCTAGTCCTTCAATAAGTCCATCACACATTTTCACCGTTTTGTCTATAGGCACTTTTTCTGCAGTGTTAACAAAGTCATCTTCATCGTCTCTATCATCACGATCACCTTGCTTCACACCATTTCAGCTATTTCACTGTCGGTCAGTGAATGAACAACTGGAGCCTCATTATTGATGTTAAAAACTTCTTTGATATTGACTTCTTTCAGCTTACTGACGGACTCTGCAGGTATATTTTTTGCATATGTAAGGAGGTCAGACATCATTTTTTTCTCACTTGACATACAGAATCCATCAAAATCACCATCTTGCTCATCATCATCATTGAACATAGTTGCAGGCCAGAGGTGGTGCCATGCATGTACAACTGTATCTTTAGTCACTGTGTTCCAAGCATTGGCAACAACATATATGGCATCCTTCTTGTTAGACTCCATTTGGAAACCCTCCACACTCGTGCCTCTGTTCACTGCTGCCAGCATGCTGTTCAAGAAAGTATTCTTTTATTTACTCTGCATTGATCTATGGATACCTTGGTCACATATCTGAATTAATGAAGTCACATTTGGGGGGAAAGTACACAGCATAAACATTATTTTTATTGAGAATTTCAGTTGTAGGATGGGCAGAACAGTTGTTGAGGAATAACAAAATCTTGCAGTCATCATCCAGTCCAGCTTCCCTGCAGTGAGCACGAGCTGTTGGTACAAAATGTTTGTGAAAACAGTCCGAAGAAAATGTCTGCTTTAGCACAACCCAGCACAGTTATTCTGTCCTTGGCATCTTTAATTCCAGTAGGGGCTGTCTCATCAACTGTAGTCAGTGTCGTTCTGGGGCAGTAATGCCAAAATTGTGATGTTTCATCAACATTATAGACTTGATCTGATGTCAGGAATATCATCAGCAGTGATGTTGGCAAACTTGTCAATGAATTTCTCTGCTGCTTCATGACCAGCAGATGCTTTACCACTGAAAATCTATGAAGATTTGATGCAGTGGCTTTTCTTAAATTTCTGCAACCAGCTTGATGAATATTCATAGTTCCCTTTAATTTTCATTTCATCATGTTACTCTGTACTTGTTTTGTGATCAGCATTCCATTAAGTGGCGTGTGTTTACTGCGATGCTGACATATCCACTCTCAATACACAATCAAGATCTTCATTATTAGCTTTCTGCAGTGTTTTTCTATTTTTCATTAACTTCTGTTCATCACTCAGCATTGAACTTCAACAGTTTATCCTTCTGTTTCTTCATGTAAGACATTTCATGCTTACACCTGTCCAGGTTTTCCAACAGCTTGACTTTCAGTGCTATAGAGAAACATAATGCTTCCTCTTTTTCTTATCACTGTTACCCATAGTGGTATCTGCAGGCCTTTCTGACATTTAAGAAATATCTTTGTACCATAGAGCTGAGAATAAGCAAAAAACACAGTGAGTAATGCATTTATGTCTGGCATTGACACTGGTTTGTAACAAACTGGTGCCAACAGAATGTCAGAGCCCAGCATGGGCAAGTTGTGAAATTTTCCTCTTGTAACATCATGTTACCACTCAAAAAGTTTTGGATTAGGGATGCTTAACCTGTAATCTGTGGATAAGTCAGATTTATTGTTTTTTTTGTTTTTCGTTTGTTTCAGTTTCCAGTGTTTATGTGGTAATGTGCGAGGGGATTCTAGTGGTGCTACAGCATTCCACACACACTCTACTGTCCCAGATGCTCCCCAGCTGCCGAGGATGCTTCACAAATCAAAAACTACTCTTCAATTTAGGTTTGTATTTATAATGAGCTGCTTAGTTCTGTCACTCTCAACCATATTCAGCACATGAGTGATCAGTAGAATCTTTACCATGTCCACTAAAGAGTTTGAATTTTCCCATCTGTATGAGAAGGAACCAGTGATTCCTTTACTGACTGGAGGTATATGTGACCTCCATGTCTATGTACACATAGATATCCACAAGACTCAGTTACCAAGAGAAAATCATGATAGGAGTACATACATAATGCACACACCCCTACTGGGTCCTTGTCCTGTTAGAGTGTAAGCAAACAAGATTGTGTGGTCCTGTTAATGATGACAACTATGATACTTGAACATATCAGGAGACTATGAGAGGAGATTTTAAACATAATGTTTTTAAAGAAATTAATTTTCCAAGCAGTGCAGAGCAAAATCATTTTGAAGGGTGACAATGGAACATTGGGGATATGGTGACTTAACCCTTTACGTGGCAGGTGTGACCCAAAAATTCCTTCATGTTGTTTGGAAGAAAAATTTCCCCTCATGAAATTATGAATTTAGCCTGCAAAAGTAAGTGAAAATACTTGCAAGATACTTTTTTTTTTGTCCTTGCTCATTTTTGAGTAAAGGGCAGAGAGAAATTTAGATGAAAGGTCTCACAGCTCCCATTAAGAGAGAACCTAGACATTGATTCTTTCTTTCTCTTTAATTTCTTTTGAATCTGCTCATATTTCATGTATTAGGTTTGAACCTACTTGGAGAGAAATCCATTGAAGAAGTATAATACAATTTACCATACAGTTTTATCCATCATAAGTTGAATGTTTGAAGTAAAAATGATTACTTATATTTAGGAGCTGTGTAAGACTTCAATCTGCACCTGTTTTTTTTGAGCAAATTATTGAATATGTAGATAATTATAAAGTCATCCATTAAATGAGAACATTCTGAAGGAAATTTGTGAAAAAAAAATCAAAATACAGTTTACCGTTTAATTTAATCGATTTGAAGTTGAATGTTGTGAAGCAAAAACAGTTGCAGATGGTGTGGAGCTAAATAAGACTTCCATATCCTTTACCTTCATTCTCATATATTCTTCAGAATACATTTTTTTTAAGAATTTAAGAGAATTGTGTAGAAAAGATGTGTGAAAATACAATTTTGTATCGTTTAATTGTTTATAATTTTAAGGTTTTGAACAGAAGGAAATCACTTTTTCTTGTATGTTTTGAATATGTTGATGATTATTACTTCATGTATTAGGTAAGAACATCCTGAAGAGAATTTTGTAGAAAGAATATATTAAAGATATGATGTACAGTATCTCAAACCAGTTTAATGTTGAAAGTTTTAAACCAAAGGTTGTGAACCAAAATTCCTTGAAGATTGAATCAGCATTCATTTTGGCTCGTGTCAATGACTACAGCACTTGGTAAAGAAAGGGAAATGAATGGCCAACTTCTGCATGGGAAGTTAGAATGCTCAGAGCTTTTGCAAATTATTTTGTAAAGTAGATTTTTTGGCAAATAACATTATCTGGCATATAAGAAGCATCCTGATTTTGGAAGATAATATTCAACAAAAATCCATTGGGTCATTCAAGCATTTGATGTTTACTTTTATCTTAATCAAACTAAAAACATCAATTTAGCATGCTTAGACCAGGCATTTTCCCAAATCTGCAGCACAAATATCCCTAGGATATCTGATACCATTTACTGATCACTGATACTTTCTTAGGCCTTAAGATTTGCTGGGAGTGGTCCATTTCTACTATGTAATAGTAATGATAAGTATGATGTACATAATTAAATTGTGCACCATTTTTTCTAGGAGTGCAACCCTATGTACAATAGAGGAAAGGTTTGTATGCCTTATATGCCGCATATGATGGTTTTGTTCATCTGCAACTTAAACTCTTGCTGGTAACATACTGTACTGCAAATAAGTAGCTTAACTTTTGGCAAAGATGATGCAGGGTCACTCTAGGAAAAAATATTCAGGGAAAAAATGCATATTACATACCAGAAAATACATAACTTCTCTGTATTACATTTTTTCTTGATTCCATTCTCAAAAAATTATGCCTTCAGTTGAAACTTTTGCTAGAGTGCAGTGTAATTTAGTGTAGCACTGTTTTGTAGGATAGTATGAATAAGTTTGTGTTCCATTTAATTGTTTCCTTTAAAATTTCATGCTGGTTTTGTTTTGGTTATTGTCGCATTCTTCTTTTACTTTTTGCTGCCATAGGGAGTAAAATGTGGGAAGAGAGCCTTATTTCTGTTCTCTCTTAAAAAAAGCTATGATAGTGTTAGTATATCAGCTTGCAGATAACCTCGTTAGAAGCCAACAGGCCTGTTATCTGTATTACCTGTGTACACTTATGAAGAATTAGATACTTTTAGGCAGTAGAATTGGTTTCTTATACAGGTGTTACCTTCTTTTAGCCTATATACCCTAAATTGTGAATTTCAGATGGGGTTCTGTGAAGGAAAATGGGTCTCGTGTAACAGCGTTTATTCTCGAACTGTGTGGGAACAATGGAGAATGGACAGAAGTCTTCAGAGGACGAGGCAAACAACACACTATTGCAAAACTTCAACCACACACTTGCTATCGTGTACGTCTTGCTGCTGTGAATGAACATGGCAAGAGGTGAGACCAACCTAGGAGGTAGACCACCTGGTTACATCCCGTGTTGTACAGTTTAATGAATGAAAAATATTTTGAATATCTATAGCTGGTAATATATCGTTTAATTGAAATGCAAGATTTACCAACACCAAAAGAGGATAGATGTGTCCAGAGGTGGAGGGAACTAGGAGAAGTGGGAGACCAAATTGGAGGTGGAAGGATGAAGTGAAAAAGATTTTGAGCGATGGGGCCTGAACATGCAGGAGGGTGAGAGGCGTGCAAGGATTAGAGTGAATTGGAATGATGTGGTATACTGGGGTCAATGTGCTATCAGTGGACAGAACCAGGGCACATGAAATGTTTAGGGTAAACCATGAAAAGGTCTGTGGGGCCTGGATGTGGATAGGGAGCTGTGGTTTCTGTGCATTACACATGACACTTAGAGACTGAGTGTGAGTGAATTTGGCCTTTTTTTGTCTATCTTCTTGGTGCTACCTTACTGGTGCGGGGGCTGGCCAAGTGAGGATTTTCCCTCAAAGGCTTGGTTCTCTGTTCTTGATGCTACCTCGCTAAAGTGGGAAGTGGCAAATATGTGTGAAAAAATATACATGTTTATATTACTATTTATTTAGTATTATACTTAATCGCTGTTTCCCGTGTCAGCGAGGTAGCACCAGGAAGCAGACAAAGAATGGCCCATCCACTTGTATACACACACACACACACACACACACATATATATATATATATATATATATATATATATATATATATATATATATATTTTTTTTTCTACTTTGTCGCTGTCTCCCGCGTTTGCGAGGTAGCGCAAGGAAACAGACGAAAGAAATGGCCCAACCCCCCCCCCCATACACATGTACATACACACGTCCACACACGCAAATATACATCCTACACAGCTTTCCATGGTTTACCCCAGACGCTTCACATGCCTTGATTTACTCCACTGACAGCACGTCAACCCCTGTATACCACATCGCTCCAATTCACTCTATTCCTTGCCCTCCTTACACCCTCCTGCATGTTCAGGCCCCGATCACACAAAATCTTTTTCACTCCATCTTTCCACCTCCAATTTGGTCTCCCTCTTCTCCTCGTTCCCTCCACCTCCGACACATATATCCTCTTGGTCAATCTTTCCTCACTCATTCTCTCCATGTGCCCAAACCATTTCAAAACACCCTCTTCTGCTCTCTCAACCACGCTCTTTTTATTTCCACACATCTCTCTTACCCTTACGTTACTTACTCGATCAAACCACCTCACACCACACATTGTCCTCAAACATCTCATTTCCAGCACATCCATCCTCCTGCGCACAACTCTATCCATAGCCCACGCCTCGCAACCATACAACATTGTTGGAACCACTATTCCTTCAAACATACCCATTTTTGCTTTCCGAGATAATGTTCTCGACTTCCACACATTCTTCAAGGCTCCCAGGATTTTCGCCCCCTCCCCCACCCTATGATCCACTTCCGCTTCCATGGTTCCATCCGCTGCCAGATCCACTCCCAGATATCTAAAACACTTTACTTCCTCCAGTTTTTCTCCATTCAAACTTACCTCCCAATTGACTTGACCCTTAACCCTACTGTACCTGATAACCTTGCTCTTATTCACATTTACTCTTAACTTTCTTCTTTCACACACTTTACCAAACTCAGTCACCAGCTTCTGCAGTTTCTATATATATATATATATGTATATATATATATATATATATATATATATATATATATATATATATAGAATACTTCCCACATATTCCCTGTGTGTCGTAGAAGGCGACTAAAAGGGGAGGGAGCGGGGGGCTGGAAATCCTCCCCTCTCTATTTTTTTTAATTTTTTTCCAAAAGAAGGAACAGAGAAGGGGGCCAGGTGAGGATATTCCCATCAAAGGCCCAGTCCTCTGTTCTTAACGCTACCTTGCTAATGCGGGAAATAGCGAATAGTGTGAAAGAAAGAAAAAGATATGTATATATATATATATATATATTTTTTTTTTTTCATACTTTGTCGCTGTCTCCCGCGTTTGCGAGGTAGCGCAAGGAAACAGACGAAAGAAATGGCCCAACCCCCCCCATACACATGTATATACATACGTCCACACACGCAAATATACATACCTACACAGCTTTCCATGGTTTACCCCAGACGCTTCACATGCCTTGATTCAATCCACTGACAGCACGTCAACCCCGGTATACCACATCGCTCCAATTCACTCTATTCCTTGCCCTCCTTTCACCCTCCTGCATGTTCAGGCCCCGATCACACAAAATCTTTTTCACTCCATCTTTCCACCTCCAATTTGGTCTCCCTCTTCTCCTCGTTCCCTCCACCTCCGACACATATATCCTCTTGGTCAATCTTTCCTCACTCATTCTCTCCATGTGACCAAACCATTTCAAAACATCCTCTTGGTCAATCTTTCCTCACTCATTCTCTCCATGTGACCAAACCATTTCAAAACACCCTCTTCTGCTCTCTCAACCACGCTCTTTTTATTTCCACACATCTCTCTTACCCTTACGTTACTTACTCGATCAAACCATCTCACACCACACATTGTCCTCAAACATCTCATTTCCAGCACATCCATCCTCCTGCGCACAACTCTATCCATAGTCCACGCCTCGCAACCATACAACATTGTTGGAACCACTATTCCTTCAAACATACCCATTTTTGCTTTCCGAGATAATGTTCTCGACTTCCACACATTCTTCAAGGCTCCCAGAATTTTCGCCCCCTCCCCCACCCTGTGATCCACTTCCGCTTCCATGGTACCATCCGCTGCCAGATCCACTCCCAGATATCTAATACACTTCACTTCCTCCAGTTTTTCTCCATTCAAACTCACCTCCCAATTGAATTGACCCTCAACCCTACTGTACCTAATAACCTTGCTCTTATTCACATTTACTCTTAACTTTCTTCTTTCACACACTTTACCAAACTCAGTCACCAGCTTCTGCAGTTTCTCACATGAATCAGCCACCAGTGCTGTATCATATATATATCATTTTTTTTTTTTTTTTTTTTTTTTTTTTTTTTTTTATACTTTGTCGCTGTCTCCCGCGTTTGCGAGGTAGCGCAAGGAAACAGACGAAAGAAATGGCCCAACCCCCCCCCCCCATACACATGTACATACACACGTCCACACACGCAAATATTCATACCTACACAGCTTTCCATGGTTTACCCCAGACGCTTCACATGCCTTGATTCAATCCACTGACAGCACGTCAACCCCGGTATACCACATCGCTCCAATTCACTCTATTCCTTGCCCTCCTTTCACCCTCCTGCATGTTCAGGCCCCGATCACACAAAATCCTTTTCACTCCATCTTTCCACCTCCAATTTGGTCTCCCTCTTCTCCTCGTTCCCTCCACCTCCGACACATATATCCTCTTGGTCAATCTTTCCTCACTCATTCTCTCCATGTGCCCAAACCACTTCAAAACACCCTCTTCTGCTCTCTCAACCACGCTCTTTTTATTTCCACACATCTCTCTTACCCTTACGTTACTTACTCGATCAAACCACCTCACACCACACATTGTCCTCAAACATCTCATTTCCAGCACATCCATCCTCCTACGCACAACTCTATCCATAGCCCACGCCTCGCAACCATACAACATTGTTGGAACTACTATTCCTTCAAACATACCCATTTTTGCTTTCCGGGATAATGTTCTCGACTTCCACACATTTTTCAAGGCTCCCAAAATTTTCGCCCCCTCCCCCACCCTATGATCCACTTCCGCTTCCATGGTTCCATCCGCTGACAGATCCACTCCCAGATATCTAAAACACTTCACTTCCTCCAGCCTCTCAGAGAGAAGGAACAGAGAAGGGGGCCAGACGAGAATATTCCCTCAAAGGCCCAATCCTCTGTTCTTAACGCTACCTCGCTAATGCGGGAAATGGCGAATAGTATGAAAGAAAAGAAAATATATATATATATATACTTGCCCCTCTTTCCAAAACTCTTGCACTCACCTCCATAACAACCCCATCCATAAACAAATTAAATAACCATGGAGACGTCACACCCCCCTGCTGCAAACCTACATTCACTGAGAACCAATCACTTTCCTCTCTTCCTACACGTACACATGCCTTACATCCTCGATAAAAACTTTTCACTGCTTCTAACAACTTGCCTCCCACACCATATATTCTTAATACCTTCCACAGAGCATCTCTATCAACTCTATCATATGCCTTCTCCAGATCCATAGATGCTACATACAAATCCATTTACTTTTCTAAGTATTTCTCACATACATTCTTCAAAGCAAACACCTAATCCACACATCCTCTACCACTCCTGAAACCACACTGCTCTTCCCCAATCTAATGCTCTGTACATGCCTTCAACCTCTCAATCAATACCCTCCCATATAATTTCCCAGGAATACTCAACAAACTTGTACCTCTGTAATTTGAGCACTCACCTTTGTCCTCTTTGCCTTTGTACAGTGGCACGATGCATGCATTTTGCCAATCCTCAGGCATCTCACCATGAATCATACATACATTAAATAACCTCACCAAACAGAAGAGGGTGTTTTGAAACGGTTTGGTCCCATGGAGGGAATGAGTGAGGAAAGATTAACCAAGAGGATATATGTGTCAGAGGTGGAGGGAACGAGAAGTGGGAGACCAAATCGGAGGTGGAAAGATGGAGAGAAAAAGATTTTGAGTGATCGGGACCTGAACATGCAGGAGGGTGAAAGGCGTGCAAGGAATAGAGTGAATTGGAACAATGTGGTATACCGGGGTCGACGTGCTGTCAATGGATTGAACCAGGGCATGTGAAGCGTCTGGGGTAAACCATGGAAAGTTCTGTGGTTCCTGGATATATAAATGTTTACACATTTATATATTCATACTTGCTTGCCTTCATCCATTCCTGGTGCTACCCCACCCCATAGGAACAGCATCGCTACCCCCTGCCTTAGCGAGGTAGCTCCAGGAAAACAGACTAAAAGGGCCACATTCGTTCACACTCGGTTTCTAGCTGTCGTGTGTAATGCACCGAAACTACAGCTCCCTGTCCACATCCATGGTTTACCCGAAACATTTCACATGCCCTAATTCAGAGATCTGTTTAAGTAAATTGATTTGTACCAGAAGGCATTTGGAATGCATTGTCTCCAGATGTATAATTATACAGTATAAATACAGGGAAACCCATTTATCTGAATCATTTTGTTTAATTGAACATATCATTTGTCCAATAATATTTGAAACCTTTATGTATATTTTGGTTAATTTAGGGACATTTACTCATACAAGTTTATTTGAATGTTTAATGCCAGTAGTGTAATTCTTAAATCCCCCAGCTGTTACTCACCTTTTTTGGAGAGAGAGATACTGGACTATGGTGGAACAACTTGTTATATAGTTTTTTTTTTCTTCTTTTCAAACTATTTGCCATTTCCCGCGTTAGCAAGGTAGCGTTAAGAACAGAGGAATGGGCCTCTGAGGGAATATCCTCACCTGGCCCCCTTCTCTGTTCCTTCTTTTGGAAAATGAAAAAAAACGAGAGGGGAGGATTTCCAGCCCCCTGCTCCCTTCCCTTTTAGTCGCCTTCTACGACACGCAGGGAATATGTGAGAAGAATTCTTTCTCCCCTATCCCCAGGGATGAATTGTTTTTATTGGTGTTTTTATTGTACATATTATCCAAAATGTATTTTTGTAATTCGGATCTGGGTTATTAAGCATTTGGATAAACAGACATCTGATGTTTCATTACAGCAGTTAAAGCTTTTTTTATACCTTTTCAGTGAGTACAGCCCAGAAACTATAGCTTATACAAGTGGTGTGGTACCATCCCAACCTGCTCCACCAGCCTTAGAACTTGCTACTGTTACATCTTTGAGCTTAGGGTGGACTAGGAAGCCCATGGAAGAGACATTCACTTTGCAGATGGAGGACTCATTAAATGGTTATGGTTTCCGTCCGGTTTACAATGGCCGGGACACAAGATTTACCTGTCAGGGGCTGAGAAGAAATGCAGATTACAAGTTTAGAGTAAGTAAATTATTTTTTAGAAAAAGGGCATGTGAAGCAGCCAGGAGAAACCACAAAATTGGTACATTGGGCTTGGCTGTAGATGGTGGTTTTTTTTTTTTGTTTTGGTGCAATAGACAGTATATTTAGGGCATGGCTATGAACAAATGAGGCCATTGTTTTGTCAATTTCTGGCATTAAATCATTAAAGTGGGAAAATGAACATACATGAAAAAAATTCATAAAGATCAGAGGGCATGATATTTATTTGGCCAGTGTTGTTTTCATATTAGTGTAATGATTTTATAAGTTAAGGTGCACCTGATTAATACTAACATTGGCCTTTTTTGAAAAATGGAATTACATTATTTTAATTCCTGATACAGCCTTATGATAAGGGAATATTGTACTCTCATAACCACCAATTACAGTACAGTTAATGTGTACAGCTGTTGTTCATCTTTTCCCTAGTTGCATTTATTGGAAAAATCTCGGTTTGTAAATGAACAGTCAGTTGAATCAGTGATGTCATTTTTCTGATTAACCTCTTTTACATTAAGGAAATGTTTTGGTTGAAAATACGTTTTTTCCTTTCTTAATTATTGTGTTTTATTTGTGAGCATTGTTTCATTTGATATTAAAGCGTATATTTGCCCCTCCTCATTGCTATTTACCTTTTGCACTTGAAAAGAGTTTATATGATTTGTTGGCTTTTGACTCTAATTTACAGAAGCTGCAGAGTGTATGATATAAGACATCTAGGAATGGATTTCCTAATAGGGAGGGACCTTGATATTTTAAGTATTATAAATGAGTAATGAATACTACTGTGAACTCGCAATTACCATTATATTACCGAGGTGAATAGTGTTTTAACAAATGAATTATATACATTTGACTTGTAGGCATGATGTACTTTGTCACAAATTTTGGGTGAGCCCTGGGGAATGTTGCATGCATGTTTTAGTATATTGATAAGCTGGTGTCCAACAAGATCTTTGTGGATCACGAACCAAGCAGTTTCATAACTTACTCGTTGCAATGAATAGAACTCCTGCCAGTTTTGAATTTGTTTATTAATTGATTTTATATTTTCATCAGCTGTGTGCTCACAATGATGAAGGGACATCACCATATTCGGACATTACCTGCTACCCTACTCTGCCTGATCGGCCAAAGCCCCCTTCTGCGCCTACCATGAAGGGTCGAGCCAAATCTACAAAGTTAATGCTTACCTGGTACCCTCCATCTGATCATGGGGGTTCTCCTGTTAATGGCTACAAAGTTGAACTTAATGATGGTAGTGGTATGTATCGCAAATTCATTCTCATTTTTTTATTTGTTTTTCATTCCTTAGCAAGGTAGTACCAAGATCTGATGAAGAATGTCCATTTGCTCAAATCCACCCTAGGTTTCATGCACAGTGTGCAAAACCAGAGCCCCTACCCACAGTCAAGCTTCACAGACTGGTTCAGGGTTTTGCACAACCCCTTCATATGCCTTTGTTCAGCCCACTTATAGGACATTTTCCCATGTATATTACATCACTCCAATTTGCTGTATCAGCTTATCTCTCACCCTCCTGAAATTTCAGGCCTTGCAAAGTTGATGCTTCCGGGTCCCCATCATCTGGTTGGACTTAGTAATGATAATTACAGCAAAACCATATTTATGTTGTAAACTTGTTTGTTGTTTCTTGCTTTAGCACTGAAGCTAGAACCCCTTACCTCAACAAACCCACACAGACTGTTCCTTGGTTTTCTTTGATCTCTTCATATTCCTTAGTTCGGCCTATTGATGGCACATCACCCCTAGTAAACCACATCACTGTAGTTTGCTGTATCCCTTGCTTCCCTATCACCCCCTGATGTTCAGGCCCCAAGAACTTCAAACCACGTTAATTCCATCCTTACGTATTTCATGTTTTCCCCCTCCCTGTTGTATATAAACAGCTTCAACTGAATATGCATATACTAATGAATGATAGGATGGAAGCAAAAATGCATTTATAGGATAAGAGATTTATAAGAATAGGCATCCATTGATAATTGTTACACTTAATCTCTGTTTCCCACATTAGCGAGGTAGCACAATTGTCTTAGTCTTTCTTTGTTCATCTCCGTAAATCCATAACTTTTCAGAAACTTCCTTAAATGTCACTCTTTATGTGTTCAACCCACTTCACACGAAATATTGTCCTAAGACATTTCATTTCCAACGTGCACCTCCTTTCATTCTGTTGCATTAAAAGCCAGACACATTCTTAAAAAATTTTCATGAATTCTTTGCTTTCAGACATACCCATCTTTGCTCTAATAGACTCTAGCCTATTCTTCCACTTGCTTTATAATGCATCCAGGACCTTAGTCCCCTGTCCCACTGTCTGACTCATTTTATCCTCCATGGTTCCACCTGCTACCATGTCCACACCCAGGCATCAAAAGCAGTCATCTTCTTCTAGATATTCTTCATTCAGGCATGCACTCAAGCCATTTAGTTTCATCCCCCTATTGTACCTCATATTTTACTGAAGTTTGCATTTACTCTTGACTCTTCTCACACACTATCCCAAACTCATGTGCCAGCTTCTTGAGTTTCTCTCTTAAATCTGCCACCAGTGCTTTGTCATCCGCTGACAGTAAATGATTATATTCCCAATATCCCTCTCCCGCATCATATTGCAGACCTGCCCTTTGCCTGTAAGATCCATGCATTCACCTCCCTCAGCACCCTGCCCATGGACAGATAAAACATCTGTGGTGACATCGCTCATCCTTGACTCAGATCCACCCTCACACCTTATCACAGTGTATCAAAGATTTTCATGTGACTGCAGGGAATGGATGTGTACAAATTTGGCCATTTTTGTTCCCAATGTTACCTTGCTAAAACAGAAAAGGTAATTAGGTATAAAAAAAAAGATGAAGCCAGAAACTACATATAGTTAAAGCTTTAAGGTCTGGTAATGCTCGCTGAAGTCTCCATAACTTTGATTTTGCTCTTACAGGGTTTAAGTGTGTATACTCTGGAGAAGCTACAGAGACAGAGTGTACAGAGCTTATCCCAGGAAGAAACTACCAAGTTCGAGCACTTTGCAAAAGCTTGGGTGGCTTGAGTGAGTGGAGTGACACTTCCATTGTTACCACGGAGGCCGTTTGTCCAGGTGTTTGTCAGGCTCCTCGGTTACTTGGCAAACCCAAGGCATCCTTACTACAGCTCAAATGGGGTGTGTATGAAAATTCCTTTTATGATTTACTGAAAGAAAATGCACTAAGATTTTTTTTATTTAGATTTTGTATCTATCTTATGATGTTCTTCAAGAATAATTGGCTATATATATGATACTAATACTTTAGATTTTTAAATGTTAATTGAGGAAAAGTAACTTTTTATGATTTGATATTTATATCATTATTTGTTGTAACAGTTCATCCTGAATATGATGGTGGGGCACCTGTAACAGAGTTCCACATAGATATGATGGCTCCAGACAATGAAAGAAGACAAGTTTATTGCGGAAGAGACCTTGAATGCACTGTTGCTAGGTAAGTAAGAATTGTCATGCTTAAGTGATGAAGATGTTCTGGTAAAATATAGGGAAATGAATGTTCTAGTAAAATATAGGGAAAGGAATGTTCTAGTAAAATATAGGGAAAGGAGATATTTGGGACACAGTAGTGTTGTGTTATCTATTTTGATTTTCCTCTGGTTAATAACTGGAATGTTTCAGAAGATGTAGATTGATGGGCTTTTTTACTCCATTTCAGATAGTTGTGGCTGAAGGACATGTCGATACATTTATTAAGTTAGAATGTACATAGATTATTGAAGTTACAGAAAATTGGCTTTGAATAATCTCAGAATTATATCTGAATTGTGTTGAGCTGTTAAGTACACAAATGTTGTCATACATATTTGTGAGAGAGGGATCAAGAAATATCATGGTTTTCAATTCCTTGAATTTCAGTTCATTGCTTTTCATTGTAAATTCTGGGTTAGGGATCATAGTCCCACAACATGCCAAATATTACCCTTAATATTTTTAAAGCCTTTTAAGAGAATCAAAAAGAAATCAAGCATTTGTACTATTCTTTACATTCTTTAGAGAGGGGCTTTTCTTTGAGACGAGAATTCTGAGAGCTAGATGGGATATGAATTTATTTAGTTTTCCTCAAGCAGCAAAACCTTTGTTGATTTTGAAATCAAACAATTAATGACACTCTGAACCAAAGTAGATGATTTATATTACGACAACCTGAATTGTGCAACTTTTCATTGAGATATTAGTTTGACATTAAAAGGTCAAAGTCACTGACCAAAATGTAAATGGCTGTATTATTTCAACTCGAGACCGATCTTCATCAGACATTAAATTTGGTTCCCCCTCTTGATAATTTTAGAACTCTGATGATTTTGAGGTCAGTAGTTAGAGAAACTAGTGTTTGTTGATTAGTAGAATTATCTTTTCTTAGTGACTTAAATTCTTCTAAATTTTCCATTTGATATGATGGCTTTTAATAGTTGTTTTAGGTTTTGACAGTGAATTTTTAATGCTAACAAATATTTACCTTCATTTACAGCCTCTTACCTGGTCGACCATACATATTTTTGGTGCGTGGTGTGAACCGCATAGGTCCTGGGCCATGGTCTGAACCACTGGAAGTAGTAAGTGGTGCTGGGCCCCCAGATGCTCCACATGCACCACATCTTGCCTGTCGCAGCCCTTACTCAGTTCACCTGGTATGGGAAGAACCCATAAACAATGGAGCTGGTATTGACCAGTATAATGTACAGATTGCAGAGGTAAGGCAGCATTTGTATCCTTTTTGTATTAACCAACTGTATTTAGTAAAGAAACTCAGTGATTAAAGATTACCATCGTTTATGTGAAAGTGGTGCAGCATAAGGTTCTGATTTCTTGAAAAGTATCAAGGAACTCTGTGCTTGCTCATGAAGCCTTTTTTTCTGCAAAGAAGGGTGCTTTATACAAACCATGAAAATTTCAGTTCCTCTCCTATCTCTTTCTAGTTTTTTTTTTTTTTTTTTTTTTTTTTTTTCGCTGTCTCCCGCGTTTGCGAGGTAGCGCAAGGAAACAGACGAAAGAAATGGCCCAACCCACCCCCATACACATGCCTTGATTCAATCCACTGACAGCACGTCAACCCCGGTATACCGCATCACTCCAATTCACTCTATTCTTTGCCCTCCTTTCACCCTCCTGCATGTTCAGGCCCCGATCACACAAAATCTTTTTCACTCCATCTTTCCACCTCCAATTTGGTCTCCCTCTTCTCCTCGTTCCCTCCACCTCCGACACATATATCCTCTTGGTCAATCTTTCCTCACTCATTCTCTCCATGTGCCCACACCATTTCAAAACACCCTCTTCTGCTCTCTCAACCACGCTCTTTTTATTTCCACACATCTCTCTTACCCTTACGTTACTTACTCGATCAAACCACCTCACACCACACATTGTCCTCAAACATCTCATTTCCAGCACATCCATCCTCCTGCGCACAACTCTATCCATAGTCCACGCCTCGCAATCATACAACATTGTTGGAACCACTATTCCTTCAAACATACCCATTTTTGCTTTCTAGTATTGTAAAATTTTTCAATGGTGAAAGCCTTTTAGAAGACAAAAATTGTGTATATGTTGATTTGTATATGTATGTGTACTGGGGATAGGGGAGAAAGAACACTTCCCACGCATTCCTCACGTGTTGTAGAGGGCAACTAAAGGGGACGGGAGCAAGGGGCTAGAAACCCTCCCCTCCTTGTATTTTAATTACCTAAAAGGGAAAACAGAAGGAGGAGTCACGCGAGGAGTGCTCATCCTCCTCGAAGGCTCAGATTGGGGTGTCCAAATGTGTGTGGATGTAACCAAGATGAGAAAAAAGGAGAGATAAGTAGTATGTTTGAGGAAAGGAACCTGGATGTTTTGGCTCTGAGTGAAACGAAGCTCAAGGGTAAAGGGGAAGAGTGGTTTGGGAATGTCTTGGGAGTAAAGTCAGGGGTTAGTGAGAGGACAAGAGCAACAGAAGTAGTAGCACTACTCCTGAAACAGGAGTGGTGGAAGTATATGATAGAGTGTAAGAAAGTAAACTCTAGATTGATATGGGTAAAACTGAAAGTGGAGGGAGAGAGATGGGTGATTATTGGTGCATATGCACCTGGGCATGAGAAGAAAGATCATGAGAGGCAAGTGTTTTGGGAGCAGCTGAGTGTGTGTGTTAGTAGTTTTGATGCATGAGACCGGGTTATAGTGATGGGTGATTTGATTGCAAAGGGGAATAATGTGAAACTTGAGGGAATAATTGGTGTACATGGGGTGTTCAGTGTTGTAAATGGAAATGATGAAGAGCTTGTAGATTTATGTGCTGAAAAAGGACTGGTGATTTGGAATACCTGGTTTAAAAAGAGAGATATACATAAGTATACGTATGTAAGTAGGAGAGATGGCCAGAGAGCGTTATTGGATTACGTGTTAATTGATAGGCGCACGAAAGAGAGACTTTTGGATGTTAATGTGCTGAGAGGTGCAACTGGAGGCATGTCTGATCATTATCTTGTGGAGGCGAAGGTGAAGATTTGTAGAGGTTTTCAGAAAAGAAGAGAGAATGTTGGGATGAAGAGAGTCGTGAGAGTAAGCAAGCTTGGGGAGGAGACTTTTGTGAGGAAGTACCAGGAGAAAAAGTATAAGGAAGTACCAGGAGAAAATGAGTACATAATGGAAAAAGGTGAGAACAAAGGACATAAGGGGAGTGGGGGAGGAATGGGATTAAATGTATTTAGGGAAGCAGTGATGGCTTGCGCAAAAGATGCCTGTGGCATGAGAAGCGTGGGAGGTGGGCTGATTAGAAAGGGTAGTGAGTGGTGGGATGAAGTAAAATTATTTGTAAAAGAGAAGAGAGAGGCATTTGGACGATTTTTGCATGGAAATAATGCAAATTACTGGGAGATGTATAAAAGAAAGAGGCAGGAGGTCAAGAGAAAGGTGCAAAAGGTGAAAAAGAGGGCAAATGAGAGTTAGGGTGAGAGAGTATCATTAAATTTTAGGGAGATAAAAAGATATTTTGGAAGGAGGTAAATAAAGTGCGTAAGACAAGGGATCAAATGGGAACTTCAGTGTAGGGGGCTAATGGGGAGGTGATGACAAGTAGTGGTGATGTGAGAAGGAGATGAGTATTTTGAAGGTTTGTTGAATTTGTTTGATGATAGAGTGGCAGATATAGGGTGTTTTCGTCAAGGTGGTGTGCAAAGTTAGAAGGTTAGGGAAAACGATTTGGTAAACAGAGAAGAGGTAGTTAAAGCTTTGCGGAAGATGAAAGCCGGCAAGGCAATGGGTTTGGATAGTATTGCAGTGGAATTTATGAAAAAAGGGGGTGACTGTAGTGTTGACTGGTTAGTAAGGTTACTTAATGTATGTATGACTCATGATGAGGTGCTTGAGGATTGGAGGAATGCTTGCATAGTGTCATTGTACAAAGGCAAAGGGGATAAGAGTGAGTGCTCAAATTACAGAGATATAAGTTTTTTGAGTATTCCTGGTAAATTATATGGGAGGGTATTGATTGATAGGGTGAAGGCATGTACAGAGCATCAGATTGGGGAGGAGCAGTGTGGTTTCAGAAGTGGAGAGGATGTGTGGATCAGGTGTTTGCTTTGAAGAATGTATGTGAGAAATACTTGGAAAAGCAAATGGATTTGTATGTAGCATTTATGGATCTGGAGAAGGCATATGATAGAGTTGATAGAGATGCTCTGTGGAAGGTGTTAAGAATATATGGTGTGGGAGGCAAGTTGTTAAAAGCAGTGAAAAGTTTTTATCGAGGATGCAAGGCATGTGTACATGTGGGAAGAGAGGAAAGTGATTGGTTCTCAGTGAATGTAGGTTTGCGGCAGGGATGTGTGATGTCTCCATGGTTGTTTAATTTGTTTATGGATGGGGTTGTTAGGGAGGTGAATGCAAGGGTTTTGGAAAGAGGGGCAAGTATGCAGTCTGTTGTGGATGAGAGAGCTTGGGAAGTGAGTCAGTTGTTGTTCGCTGATGATACAGCGTTGGTAGCTGATTCGTGTGAGAAACTACAGAAGCTGGTGACTGAGTTTGATAAAGTGTGTGAAAGAGGAAAGCTGAGAGTAAATGTGAATAAGAGCAAGGTTATTAAGTACAGTAGGGTTGAGGGACAAGTCAAGTGGGAGGTAAGTTTGAATGGAGAAAAACTGGAGGAAGTGAAGTGTTTTAGATATCTGGGAGTGAATTTGGCAGCGGATGGAACCATGGAAGCGGAAGTGAATAATAGGGTGGGGGAGGGAGCAAAAGTTCTGGGAGCTTTGAAGAATGTGTGGAAGTCGAGAACATTATCTCGGAAAGCAAAATTGGGTATGTTTGAAGGAATAGTGGTTCCGACAATGTTATATGGTTGCGAGGCGTGGGCTATGGATAGAGTTGTGCGGAGGAAGGTGGATGTGCTGGAAATGAGATGTTTAAGGACAGTATGTGGTGTGAGGTGGTTTGATCGAGTAAGGAATAATAGGGTAAGAGAGATGTGTGGTAGTAAAAAGAGTGTGGTTGAGAGAGCAGAAGAGGGTGTTTTGAAATGGTTTGGTCACATGGAGAGAATGAGTGAGGAAAGATTGACCGAGAGGATATATATGTGTCAGAGGTGGAGGGAACGAGAAGTGGGAGACCAAATTGGAGGTGGAAAGATGGAGTGAAAAAGATTTTGAGTGATCGGGGCCTAAACATGCAGGAAGGTGAAAGGTATGCAAGGAATAGAGTGAATTGGAACAATGTGGTATACCGGGGTCGATGGATTGAACCAGAGCATGTGAAGCGTCTGGGGTAAACCATGGAAAGTTCTGTGGTGCCTGGATGTGGAAAGGGAGCTGTGGTTTCGGTGCATTATTACATGACAGCTAGAGACTGAGTGTGAACGAATGTGGCCTTTGTTGTCCTTTCTTAGCGCTACCTCGCACACATGAGGGGGGGATGGGGTTGCTATTCCATGTGTGGTGAGGTGGCAGTGGGAATGAATAAAGGCAGACAATATGAATTATGTACATGTGTATATATGTATATGTCTGTGTGTATATATATGTATACATCGAGATGTATAGGTATGTATATTTGCGTGTGTGGACGTGTATGTATATACATGTGTATGTGGGTGGGTTGTGCCATTCTTTCCTCTGTTGCCTTGCGCTACCTCGCTAACGCAGGAGATAGTGACAAAGTATGATAAATAGATATAAATGAATAAGTGGCACAGACATAGACAGGCAATCAAAGGAATTAGGCAAAAGCAGAGGAACACAGAGGGATCTAACCGTATTGAAGTACCAGTAAAGACATCTTAGAAAGAATAACTGGGAGTTGTGTTGACAAAATGATGGCAAAAGGAACATAGAGGAATCTAACTGTATTGAAATACCATTGAAAACATGATAGAGGAATAATTCAAAGTTTTATTGACAAAATGATGGCAGGATGTAAGTTTCAAAGGTTCATAAAGAGTGTAGCAGAGTGTTAATAGAATTACAGGGGTGGTGAGAGATGCTGAAAAAAATGAATATGTTTCAGCCACCCAGTGTGTTGAGATAAGTTTGAAGTTTTTGTAGTTAATCTCTGTTACTTTTTTCTTCCCATTTATGGCTATGATTGTGAGTTCAGCGTAATAAATTTGTAATATGTCTTAGTTTTGCTTCAGCATATTTAAATCTGAAGAAATTTTCCTCTCCAACAGGTGTCTTGCCCTCATGCAGAATCTTCAGAATCATCTTCTACATGTGGTGACATGGAGTCTGACCTGACCTTTAACAGTGCATATACTGGATCATCCACCACTACTGAAGTACGCAACCTGGCTCCTGCTACTACTTATGCTTTCAGGTCAGCCACATTTAAGTTAATATGGAGAATTTGAATACTGTGCTACATGGATTTCTGTAAATGTTCACTTATTTTGATAATCTCTTGATCAACTGCACAAGGTCTGATATTTAATTCAGATTTTAGTTTATACATTTCATCTTGCTGTTTTTGTGTTGTAGTTTTGTATGTTTTGCTTTTAGTGTGTATTTTTTCTTATGCCAATGATTGAAAAATTCGTTGATGATTTTATTTACTTTTGCGTATTCCAAAGGAGTGAGCCATTTTTCTGCATCCCAAAGTTTAGTTTCATATTACTTATCCCCTCTGGTCACTGAGACATAGTCGAACAAAATATCCCTTAATCCTGTAATGTATATTGGTATTTTGTTTGCATAATTGATATGTTTGAATCATTAAGGAGACAAATAGGCATGAATTTTGACTGGTGACAGTTTGAGAGATTATGTGAGAGAGAGAATTGAAAGTAAATGTAAACAAAAGTAAGGTAATGACATGCAACAAGGGTATGTAGTCAAGACAGTTTGAGTTTAAGTTTAAATGGAGAGAACATTAAGGAAGTAGGTACTTCACTTAATAATTATGGTACTGGGGCTAAAGTGTCATAGGATGTGAGAAGGGGTTAAGGTTCTAGCTGCATTATGGAGCATATGGAAGAATATGCTTTCTGGTTAAAATTGGGTATGCTTGAAAGCAGAAATTGTCCCAACAGTGTTTTATGTGTCAGTCTTGGGCCTTGTTTACAAAAGAAAGGAAGTGGATGGATGATGTGAAAATAAAATGTCTAAGGATGATAGGCCCTTTACACAGGTGTTCGAATACTGAATATTGGTAATTTTTTGTGTTGAAGCTGGGGAAATATAATTTTTTCAGTGTAGCTTTATGTCTTGCCATTCATTATGATGCTATATTGCAATTATATTAATCAAGTTTTACATCACTTGTAAATTTCTGTTGATGAGAATTACCTGTCTGTTTCATACAGAGTGTGTTGCAGCAACAGCGCTGGAGTGGGCCCTTGGTCTTCTCATGCAACAGTGACCACCCCTGCTGCTCCCCCTGCACCAGTTGCCTACATTTCTTCTTCACCAGCTGCCACAGCTGTTACACTTCTTTGGGGGGAGCCTGCTAATCACGGTGACCCTATTACGCACTATGTGATAGAAGTGGGTGACAAGACCGTCATGACACCAGGACTAGAAACAGAGTATACGCTTACTGACCTTCAGCCAGAAACCTTGTATAGGTAATGAAATTTTTGCATATTGTTGACATGTATTTGGTGTATGAGATGTTCACAGTTTTGGATTATTGAGTATTACACCATGTATGTAATTCATTAATTATAAAAATTAATACAATTTAATTGCACTAGAATAGTCTGATCACTGGTTTAGCAAGGTAGAGGGACAGCTTGCTTAGGATGCGAATTTGAGTGGAGAGAAATTGGAGGAAGTGAAGTGTTTTAGATATCTAGAGGTGGACATTGCACAAAATGCAACCACTGAAGTGGAAGTGAGTCATAGAGTGGGTGAGGGGGCAAAGGTTCTGGATGCATTGAAGACTGTGGAATAAGTCATTATCTGAGAGGGCAAAAATGAATATGTTTGAATGTATAGTAGATCCAACAGTGTTATATGGATTTGGGGCAAGGGCTACTTGGGGCAAGGGCTATCAGTGAGAATGTGTGGAGGAGGGTGGAGGTGTTGGAAATAGAATGTTTGAGGGCAGTATGAGAATGTGAGGAGGGTGGATGTGTTGGAAATTGAATGTTTGAGGGCGGTATGTGTTGTGAGGTGTTGGATCAAGTAAGTAATATAAGGAGAAGAGAGAGAGATGTGGCAGTAAAAAGAGTGTGATTGAGAGAGCTCAAGAGGATGTGCTGAAATGAGTTGGACATATGGAAAGAGTGATTTATTATTGTTGAGTCATCTTAATTTATGGGTGAGCATTAGTAAGTGTCAGTCAGTTGCTTAATGTTGGTGTTTCTGCATCAAGTATATTATGAGCTTGAGGCTTTTGTGTGACTATGCACTGTATAAAAAGGTGAAGTTATATGTACTCTTAATTGATTTTAGCAAGTCCTATGATAAAGTGCCATGTAATAAGCTTATTCAAGTTCTGAAATCTTTGGGCTGTGGTGGAGTGATGCTCAGAGCCATTAAAGCTATGTTTGAGTGTACGAAAAATGTGATGCACTCTGCCATAGTGACTGCCATGGCAAGTGTTAGGCATGAGGCACCATCGAGTTGTCTTCCTTTTATTATATACATGAATCAGATGGTAAGGATGCTGCAGCGTAAGATTGGTGTAGACAATTTCCTTGGCTTACTACACGCTCTCTTACTAATGAAGGACGCTGTACTCGTATTACGTCGTGGGAAATGTGTCGAGAAACTTAAATGTAGATATGATGTACTGTGACGAGTACAGCATGGTCATGAACGACAAGAATCCTAAAATTTTGTGGTGGGTGGCAGTGTAGCAAATGCTCTCCTGCTGTCAACTCATGATGTTAGTTTATCATACACTCACAAATATTCATCTTTAGGTACCTGGTTTAGCAATGATTGCAAAATTGACACAGTAATGAAGCTTTACAAATCAACAAGTGAGGCAGCATTAGAAAAGTTTTTGGCGTTTGGTGCGTCGAATACAGAAGTACTATTCATTTATAAGAGCCAGGTGTTCGACGCTGCCATGACCAGGGTACTATTGTACAGCACCAAAATGTGGTTCACCAACAACCCAAAAGAGACTAATGGTTCAGTACAGTAAGTCAGTGAAGTTTATTTGGTGTGCGACATAATACAAGCATTAACTTGTGCCTGGTAGAATCAGGAACACATTCATTGAAGTACACAGTTACAAGGAGAAAGTGCAATTTTTTTAAAGCAGAGTTCTGTTAATTCTGATGAACCTTCTTCTGCAATATACGACTTGTGCCACTAGGCTAATACACCAGGTTACTAATTCCTCTCACACACATTACACCATAATCGGAGTGTGGATCCACTAGACAAAATAACAACATATATCAGCAAAAAACAGGATGCAAATAAATATACCACACTCTCTGTGTATCAGGTTTATATCGATAAAAAACTTGTTCCAAGTTACCAACTCCAAGCATTAGCTAGGTTACTTTGATGTCCCACAATATGAAAATAGAGACAGGTAGATGGAGTTGGAAACCACTAGAAGTGTGGATGTGCACTTGTCCTTGTAATGCCATACAGACTGAATAACGTGTTGTTAGGATGCCCTGTGTCAGTCAGTGTCAGACAAAGATTACCTATTTTTATTTCTTTACAAAGAAACATTGTGGTAAAACAGAGTATTTATTTAATGTAGTTTAATTGGTTGCTAATGGTTGTCAGTAAAAATTGATCAGTAAAGTGTTTTCTTGTAGTGATAATCTTTAATTTGACCGCATTGCTATTTCATTCCTCATGATTATCAGGCACATCATCTACATCATCTCCCATAAATGTAATATTCTTTGTTCTGTACTACTTAAATTCACAACTCCCATAAACGTAATATTCTTTGTTCTGTACTACTTAAATTCACGAGTATGAACAAATTTATGGATTGCAATGCATACAAAAGAATTATGTAATTATGTCTATGATGTGTTGAAGTACATATTAGTGTTATATATCTGTGTTATAATTGTCTGCCCTCAGTAATGAAACTCTTGTATATTGGTGCTTAAGTGTGATTATTGTTTGGACAAAAATTATGGAAAAATTTGTTTGCCCATTATGCTGTTGTATTATTATTTTTGTCAATAAACTAACTAAGCTACATGTCAGGAGTGGAAGGAACGAGGTGAAGTTGTAGACCAAACTGGAGATGGATGGATGGTGTGAAAAAGATTCTTAGTGATTTGAGGCAAAACATGGAGGGTGAAAGACATGCACAGAGTAGAAGGATTAAAATGATGATATATACATGGGTTGACATGCTGTCAATAGAGTAAACCATGGAAAGGTCAGTGGAGCCTGGTTGTGGATCACACATGACAGCTAAAGAATGGATGTAAGCGAATGTGGCCTTTATTTGTCTGCTCTTAGCACTACCTCGCAAGCATAGGAAACAGCAATCAAGCATGGAAAAAAAATATGCATTTCACAATGAAGCTTTATTTGATCATTAAGTTTGGAAATTTTCCCTTCAGAATACGTATCCAGGCCATGAATAGTGTGGGTCCTGGAGGCTTCAGTGGTATTCATAAAGTGACGACGAAACCCCTTCCTCCTGCCCCACCCTCCTTAGAGCTGGTCAAAGCTTCCTACAATTCCCTGAAGCTCAAGTGGGGGGATGGACGCAACTTAGATATGCTTACATACTCCCTTCAAATGGAATTCACCAATTCTCATAATGGCACCAGAGAGTAAGTTATATTTTTTGAGTTTATTTCTTTTTAAAAGAAACTTGTGGTAAAACAGTTTATGTATTTAATGCAGTTTAATTAGTTGTCTGTAAGAATTGATCTGTAAAGTGTTTTCTTCCTGTGATGATCTTTAATTTGACTGCATTGCTATTGCATTCCTCTTGATTATCAGGCACATGATCTTTATCATTTCCCATAAACATAATTCTTTGTTCTGTACTACTTAACCTAGTATGTTGTGGACTCAGGTGATCCTTAGTTTTTTCAAGCATTCTTAATTGAGTGTATGCAATATATAGGTACTTCATAATTTAGATAACTTGATCGGCTTGCAGATGTCTCTTGTAATTTTTTTCCCCAGATACATCACTATGTTGAGGTGGTAACTAGAATATTTAAGGAAGATTATGCCTTTGAATGTAGAAAAAAATGACATTATTTACATAGATGGATAGGTTTTCATCTACTCATAATTTATGGTTTGTATTTAGGTCCATCTATTTTCTGTATTTCTGACACCTTTTGTATTTAGTTGTATGAAATGTATTTGTGTCAAGGGTTATTTACCTACCACATTTTTTTTAATGTTGATTTTATGTACACATTTTCTTTAAATTCAGAGAAAACTGATATCACCTGTGGGTAAGCTACAGACTAATTTTTAACTGGGTCTTAATTTTTTATTGTTATTAGCATGATTAGGGTATGTATAAATCTCTCTCTCGCTTGAACCCATATGTATTTTATATGTATAGTGTCATGATGTTTAGTGATTGACATTTACCTGTTAGAGTTGGTTCATAATCTTAAGGAAGTACATCTTTGACAGGTTTTATCAGGTGTATAATGGCACAAACCAGAACTACAAGGTGGTGAGATTAGAGGAAAACACTGAATATCGTCTTCGTATTTGTGCCAGCAATGAGGCAGGTGTTGGACCCTACTCTGCTGTTGCTCATCTTTCTACAACTAAGGCTCCTCCTCTCCCTCTTAAAGGTAATAGCAGTAGAGGGCTTTTGATCTTTGGCACAATGTTATTGCTTCATTGTGCTTTGTTTTGTCTTGGATCCATGAATGTTTCATTCACTTAGCTTTTGAATGCTCTAAATTACTTTGGATGCTCCTCTACCCATAGAGTTTGGTCCTTCCAGTATTTTTTTTTTACATCTTTGTGAAAGCCTGGTTTATCTCATAACACTCATGTTTAAACCCTTTCACTTTGTAAATACTGATCACATGTATTTTTTCAACTCTTCCTTAAACTTCCTTTTTTTACACACATTTCTCACTCATAATTCCATGTCTTTACTTCCATCGTGGTTACAATCATGCAAGTTCAGCATCCCCAGCCTAAGCCCTCTATCTTGTATTCCTACTTTTAAAAAGTATTGATACCATACTTGAAAGAAGGATTTCCAGTCACTCATTCCCACCTCTGTTAGTTGCACACGAGTACACAGTTACTTCATCTCATATGCTTAATAACACAAGTACCTTAGGCAGTTCAGTTCAGCTGAATAACTCCTAAAGGTGTGTGTTTCATTCGACAATCATGTTGCATACCCATGGATTTGGATTAGCAGAAGTTTAGGTGTGAATTGTCTTGATTTATATTCTTGGTCACATTGATCACTCTCTCCAGAGACCCATGCTCCTTTCTCTACTGGATAATTCCTTGCCTTTCTTTTCGTTTTATTGTACTGTTTTTGCAATGTACTAATCCCAAACACTAAATTCCGTAATGTCTTCCAACAATTGACCACCTACTGTAACCATTACTTCAGCTGCTTACATTTATTGATTCTAAAAGGCATTGCAAATCTTACCTCTTCACATTTCCTTCTTTTAAAAACTACCACCTTACTTCTGACAGGATTCACCTAAAACTCTTTATGTAAATTGCAAAACTCACATGGGAACCTTTTTTGTAATTTTTGCTCATTTTTTATGAACAGTTTTGTCCACAAATGGATCAGTTAGCAGTGACAGAGTCTCGCCCGCTAACTTAAACTTGCCACTCTCTTTCTTCTCATCTTTTCTTTCATGACTCACCACCCCATCCATATTTACATTCAGAGCTAAAGTGACACCTAACAGTTCATCCTGTTTCCCACTCTTTTTCAAGAATTGCCCTTAACTTACCATTATCCCTCACACATCTGCATACATGGTTTTGGAGGAAATTAATTTTGCATAAGTGCTGACTAGTAAAAGGATGAGACCCCCAATTTCTTGTAATAGACTTTTACCATTTGACCTTGCCCACCTTAACATTAACATATGTTTTATTAGTTTTTTAGTGACTGATGCATCCAGTCATTTCTGTTCTATAAATGTTTCGTATATTATATTGTTAAACTTTGTTGCTGTCTCCCGCGTTAGCACAAGGAAACAGACGAAAGAAGGGTCCAACCCACCCACATACACATGTATGTACATACACATCCACACATGCACATACACATACCTATACATCTCAACATATACATATATACACACACAGACATATACATATATACACATGTACATAATTCATACTGTCTGCCCTTTATTAATTCCTGTCGCCACTCTGCCACACATGAAAATGACAACCCCCTCCCTCGCATGTGCGCGAGGTAGTGCTAGGAAAAGACAACAAAGGCCACATTCGTTCACACTCTGTCTCTTGCTGTCATGTATAATGCACCGAAACCAAGCAATCACATGCTTTTTTCTAGGTCTAGGAATGCAGAATACATTTTTTCTTGATTTGATTTCCTTTTCCTCTGTGTAAGGGAGGTAATGCCAGGAACAGACAAAGAGAGGCTTCATCCACTCACATACATTCTCTTGCTGTCATGAGTAATGCACCAAAACCACAGCTCACAATGCATAACCAGTCCCCACAGACCTTTCCATGATTTACTTTGGACACTTCACATGCCTTGGTTCTGTCCATTGATAGCATATCAGCCTCTGCATGCAACATCATTCCAATTCATTCTTTCCCATGCACACTTTCACCCTCTTGCATGTTTAGGCCTTGATCACTCAAAATCTTTTTCACTACATTCTCCATTTTCAGTTTGATCTCCCCGTTCTTCTTGTTTGCTCCACTTCCAACTCATATATCCTTTTCAACCTCTCTTCTCTCATTTTCTCCATATGTCTAACACTCTCTTTTAGCTTTTTCTTCGATTCTTTATCACTGCACCTCTCTTTTACCATTTTATTACTTACTTGATCAAAACACCTCACACCACATATGGTCTTTAAACATTGCATTTCCAATACATGCACTCTCAGTTGTAGCTAAATACTTTTCACTTATCTTTGTCTCAGTATAAGTGTGATATTATTATGATTATACTTGATCGCTGTTTCCTTCGTCAGCACGGTAGTGCCAGAAAACAGACGAAGAAAACCCCATCCACCCACATACACACATATAAACCTATACACATATACATACATATACAGCCACATACACAGACATATATATATATATTTATTTATTTATTTATTTTGCTTTGTCGCTGTCTCCCGCGTTAGCAAGGTAGCGCAAGGAAGCAGACGAAAGAATGGCCCAACCCACCCACATACACATGTATATACATACACATCCACACATGCAAATATACATACTTATACATCTCAACGTATACATATATATATACACACAGACATATACATATATACACATGTACCTAATTCATACTGTCTGCCTTTATTCATTCCCATCGCCATCTCGCCACACATGAAATAACAACCGCCTCCCCCCACATGTGTGCTAGGTAGTGCTAGGAAAAGACAACAAAGGCCCCATTCGTTCACACTCAGTCTCTAGTTATCATGTATTAATGCACTGAAACCACAGCTCCCTTTCCACATCCAGGCCCCACACAACTTTTCATGGTTTACCCCAGACGCTTCACATGCCCTGGTTCAATCCATTGACAGCACGTCGACCCCGGTATACCACATCATTCCAATTCACTCTATTCCATCCACGCCTTTCACCCTCCTGCATGTTCAGGCCCCGATCACTCAAAATCTTTTTCACTCCATCTTTCCACCTCCAATTTGGTCTCCCATTTCTCCTCGTTTCCTCCACATCTGAGACATATATACTCTTTGTCAATCTTTCCTCACTCATTCTCTCCATGTGACCAAACCATTTCAAAACACCCTCTTCTGCTTTCTCAACCACACTCTTTTTATTACCACACATCTCTCTTACCCTATTATTACTTACTTGATCAAACCACCTCACACCACATATTGTCCTCAAACATCTCATTTCCAGCACATCCACCCTCCTGCACACAACTCTATCCATAGCCCAAGCCTCGCAACCGTACAACATTGTTGGAACCACTATTCCTTCAAACATACCCATTTTTGCTTTCCCAGATAATGTTCTCAACTTCCACACATTCTTCAAGGCTCCCAGAATTTTTGCCCCCTCCCCCACCCTATGATTCACTTCTGCTTCCATGGTTCCATCTGCTACCAAATCCCTTCTCAGATATCTAAAACACTTCACTTCTTCCATTTTTTCTCCGTTCAAACTTACCTCCCACTTGACTTGACCCTCAACCCTACTGTACCTAATAACCTTGCTCTTATTCACATTTACTCTCAACTTTCTTCTTTCACACACTTTACCAAACTCAGCCACCAGCTTCTGCAGTTTCTCACATGAATCAGCCACCAGCGCTGTATCGTCAGCAAACAACAACTGACTCACTTCCCAAGCTCTCTCATCCCCAACAGACTGCATACTTGCCCCTCTTTCCAAAACTCTTGCATTCACCTCCCTAACAACCCCATCCATAAACAAATTAAACAACCATGGAGATATCACACACCCCTGCTGCAAACCTACATTCACTGAGAACCAATCACTTTCCTCTCTTCCCACACATACACATGCCTTACATCCTCGATAAAAACTTTTCACTGCTTCAAACAACTTGCCTCCCACACCATATGTTCTTAATAACTTCCACAGAGCATCTCTATCAACTCTATCATATGCCTTCTCCAGATCTATAAATGCTACATACAAATCCATTTGCTTTTCTAAGTATTTCTTATACATTCTTCAAAGCAAACACCTGATCCACACATCCTCTACCACTTCCGAAACCACACTGCTCTTCCCCAATCTGATGCTCTGTACATGCCTTCACCCTCTGAATCAGTACCCTCCCATATAATTTTTCAGGAATGCTCAACAAACTTATACCTCCCTAATTTGAGCACTCACCTTTGTCCCCTTTGCCTTTGTACAATGGCACTATGCAAGCATTCCGCCAATCCTCAGGCACCTCACCATGAATCATACATACATTAAATAATATGATATACATATATATATATATATATATATATCTTTCTTTCATACTATTCGCCATTTCCTGCATTAGCGAGGTAGCGTTAAGAACAGAGGACTGGGCCTTTTTTGGAATATCCTCACCTGGCCCCCTCTGTTCCTTCTTTTGGAAAATTAAAAAAAAAAAAAAAAAACGAGAGGGGAGGATTTCCAGCCCCCCGCTCCCTCCCCTTTTAGTCGCCTTCTACGACACGCAGGGAATACGTGGTAAGTATTCTTAATCCCCTATCCCCAGGGATATATATATATATATATATATATATATATATATATATATATATATATATATATATATATATATTATCCCTGGGGATAGGGGAGAAAGAATACTTCCCACGTATTCCCTGCGTGTCGTAGAAGGCGACTAAAAGGGGAGAGAGCGGGGGCTGGAAATCCTCCCCTCTCGTTTTTTTTTGATTTTCCAAAAGAAGGAACAGAGAACGAGGCCAGGTGAGGATATTCCCTCAGAGGCCCAGTCCTCTGTTCTTAACGCTACCTTGCTAATCGTAGAAGGCGACTAAAAGGGGAGAGAGCGGGGGCTGGAAATCCTCCCCTCTCGTTTTTTTTTGATTTTCCAAAAGAAGGAACAGAGAACGAGGCCAGGTGAGGATATTCCCTCAGAGGCCCAGTCCTCTGTTCTTAACGCTACCTTGCTAACGCGGGAAATGGCGGATAGTATGAAAAAAAAATAAAAATATATATACATTATGTATATCTCGCTTTTTAAACCAGGTATTCCCAATCACCAGTCCTTTTTCAGCACATAAATCTACACGCTCTTCACCATTTCCATTTACAACACTGAACACCCCATGTATACCAATTATTCCCTCAACTGCCACATTACTCACCTTTGCATTCAAATCACCCATCACTATAACCCGGTCTCGTGCATCAAAACCACTAACACACTCATTCAGCTGCTCCCAAAACACTTGCCTCTCATGATCTTTCTTCTCAAGCCCAGGTGCATATGCACCAATAAATACCCATCTCTCTCCATCAACTTTCAGTTTTACCCATATTAATTGAGAATTTACTTTCTTACATTCTATCACATACTCCCACAACTCCTGTTTCAGGAGTACTGCTACTCCTTCCCTTGCTCTTGTCCTCTCACTAACCCCTGACTTTACTCCCAAGACATTCCCAAACCACTCTTCCCCTTTACCCTTGAGCTTCGTTTCACTCAGAGCCAAAACATCCAGGTTCCTTTCCTCAAACATACTACCTATCTCTCCTTTTTTCACATCTTGGTTACATCCACACACATTTAGACACCCCAGTCCGAGCCTTCGAGGAGGATGAGCACTCCCCGCGTGACTCCTTCTTCTGTTACCCATTTTAGAGAGTTAAAAAATACAAGGAGGGGAGGATTTCTGGCCCCCCCCGCTCCCGTCCCCTCTAGTCGCCTTCTACAACACGTGAGGAATGCGTGGGAAGTATTCTTTCACCCCTATCCCCAGGGATAATATATATATATACACATATATATACATACTCATACATACGCACATATACACACACACACACACACACACACACATATACATATATAAACATATGAAAAATGTAAGAAACAATTTAGAAAACTGAAACTTCTAGCTTGAAATGAAATGAAAAAATGAATGTCACATAATGGTTCAACCTCTGGCTATGGAAAAGATATACATAAGTATACGTATGTAAGTAGGAGAGATGGCCAGAGAGCGTTATTGGATTACATGTTAATTGACAGGCGCGCAAAAGAGAGACTTTTGGATGTTAATGTGCTGAGAGGTGCAACTGGAGGGATGTCTGATCATTATCTTGTGGAGGCTAAGGTGAAGATTTGTATGGGTTTTCAGAAAAGAAGAGTGAATGTTGGGGTGAAGAGGGTGGTGAGAGTAAGTGAGCTTAGGAAGGAGACTTATGTGAGGAAGTACCAGGAGAGACTGAGTACAGAATGGAAAAAGGTGAGAACAATGGAAGTAAGGGGAGTGGGGGAGGAATGGGATGTATTTAGGGAATCAGTGATGGATTGCGCAAAAGATGCTTGTGGCATGAGAAGAGTGGGAGGTGGGTTGATTAGAAAGGGTAGTGAGTGGTGGGATGAAGAAGTAAGATTATCAGTGAAAGAGAAGAGAGAGGCATTTGGACAATTTTTGCAGGGAAAAAATGCAATTGAGTGGGAGATGTATAAAAGAAAGAGACAGGAGGTCAAGAGAAAGGTGCAAGAGGTGAAAAAGAGGGCAAATGAGAGTTGGGGTGAGAGAGTATCATTAAATTTTAGGGAGAATAAAAAGATGTTCTGGAAGGAGGTAAATAAAGTGCGTAAGACAAGGGAGCAAATGGGAACTTCAGTGAAGGGCGCAAATGGGGAGGTGATAACAAGTAGTGGGGATGTGAGAAGGAGATGGAGTGAGTATTTGAAGGTTCGTTGAATGTGTTTGATGATAGAGTGGCAGATATAGGGTGTCTTGGTCGAGGTGGTATGCAAAGTGATAGGGTTAGGGAAAATGATTTGGTAAACAGAGAAGAGGTAGTAAAAGCTTTGCGGAAGATGAAAGCCGGCAAGGCAGCAGGTTTGGATGGTATTGCAGTGGAATTTATTAAAAAAGGGGGTGACTGTATAATTTACTGGTTGGTAAGGTTATTTAATGTATGTATGACTCATGGTGAGGTGCCTGAGGATTGGCGGAAATGCGTGCATAGTGCCATTGTACAAAGGCAAAGGGGATAAGAGTGAGTGCTCAAATTACAGAGGTATAAGTTTGTTGAGTATTCCTGGTAAATTATATGGGAGGGTATTGATTGAGAGGGTGAAGGCATGTACAGAGCATCAGATTGGGGAAGAGCAGTGTGGTTTCAGAAGTGTTGGAGGATGTGTGGATCAAGTGTTTGCTTTGAAGAATGTATGTGAGAAATACTTAGAAAAGCAAATGGATTTGTATGTAGCATTTATGGATCTGGAGAAGCATATTATAGAGTTGATAGAGATGCTCTGTGGAAGGTATTAAGAATATATGGTGTGGGAGGCAAGTTGTTAGAAGCAGTGAAAAGTTTTTATCGAGGATGTATGGCATGTGTACGTGTAGGAAGAGAGGAAAGTGATCGGTTCTCAGTGAATGTAGGTTTGCGGCAGGGGTGTGTGATGTCTCCATGGTTGTTTAATTTGTTTATGGATGGGGTTGTTAGGGAGGTAAATGCAAGAGTTTTGGAAAGAGGGGCAAGTATGAAGTCTGTTGGGGATGAGAGAGCTTGGGAAGTGAGTCAGTTGTTGTTCGCTGATGATACAGCGCTGGCGGCTGATTCATGTGAGAAACTGCAGAAGCTGGTGACTGAGTTTGGTAGAGTGTGTGAAAGAAGAAAGTTAAGAGTAAATGTGAATAAGAGCAAGGTTATTAGGTACAGTAGGGTTGAGGGTCAAGTCAATTGGGAGGTAAGTTTGAATGGAGAAAAACTGGAGGAAGTAAAGTGTTTTAGATATCTGGGAGTGGATCTGGCAGCGGATGGAACTATGGAAGTGGAAGTGGATCATAGGGTGGGGGAGGGGGCGAAAATCCTGGGAGCCTTGAAGAATGTGTGGAAGTCGAGAACATTATCTGGGAAAGCAAAAATGGGTATGTTTGAAGGAATAGTGGTTCCAACAATGTTGTATGGTTGCGAGGTGTGGGCTATGGATAGAGTTGTGTGCAGGAGGATGGATGTGCTGGAAATGAGATGTTTAAGGACAATGTGTGGTGTGAGGTGGTTTGATCGAGTAAGTAACGTAAGGGTAAGAGAGATGTGTGGAAATAAAAAGAGCGTGGTTGAGAGAGCAGAAGAGGGTGTTTTGAAATGGTGTGGGCACATGGAGAGAATGAGTGAGGAAAGATTGACCAAGAGGATATATGTGTCAGAGGTGGAGGGAACGAGAAGTGGGAGACCAAATTGGAGGTGGAAAGATGGAGTGAAAAAGATTTTGTGTGATCGGGGCCTAAACATGCAGGAGGGTGAAGGGAGGGCAAGGAATTGAGTGAATTGGATCGATGTGGTATACCGGGGTTGACGTGCTGTCAGTGGATTGAATCAGGGCATGTGAAGCGTCTGGGGTAAACCATGGAAAGCTGTGTAGGTATGTATATTTGCGTGTGTGGACGTATGTAGATACATGTGTATGGGGGTGGGTTGGGCCATTCTTTCGTCTGTTTCCTTGCACTACCTCGCAAACGCGGGAGACAGCGACAAAGCAAAAAAAAAAAAAAAAAAAAAAAAAAATACATATTCACACTTGCCTGGCCTCACCCACTCCCAGTGCCACCCTGCCCCACAGGAAACAGCATCACCACCCCCTTCGTCAGCAAGGTAGTGCCAGAAAAATAGACAAAAAAGGCTACATTTATTCACAGTCAGTCTCTAGCTGTCATGTGCAATGCACTGAAACCACAACTTCCTCTCCACATCCAGGTCTCGCACACATTACTATGGTTTACCCCAGACGTTTAACATGCCCTGGCTCAGTCCATTGACAACACATCATCCCCAGTATACCACACTGTTCCAGTTCACTCTATTCCTTGCACTCCACTTACCCTCCTTTACCCTCCTGTATGTTCAGGACCCAGTCACTCAAAATCTTTTCCACTCCATCATTCCACCTCCAATTTGATGTCCTGCTTCTCCTTGTTCCTTCCACCTCTGACATATATCCTCTTTGTCAACCTTTTCTCACTCATTCTTTCTATATGTCCAAACCATTTCAACACCCTGTTCTGCTCTCTCAACCACAAGCTTTTTATCCACTAATTTCTTGAAATCTTCCTGTGCTTTATTTTTCTTCAGATGTTATGTTCTTGAACCTATAAGTACCATTCTCTCTCACACTTTCTCTTGTATGTTCAGTAATGTAATTGCTCTACAGTTTTTGTACTCATCTTCACTACTATTACAACAGCTGGTACCTGCTAATGCCACTTTTTTCTTTTCCCACATCAGTAAGGTAGCTTCAGGAACAAAGAAATGGCTTTATCCGCTCATCCATTCCCTATCTGTCATGTGTAATTTACCAAAACCACAGCCCCCTATCCACAACTAGGCCTCACAGATCTCCATGGTTTTCCCCTGGCTGTTTCACATACCATGGTTCAGCCCCATGACAGTACTAAACCTCTGTTACCCTATAATTTCCTAATTAACCCTCCTCATACCCCATATTATCCCAGTACTTTTCATTTCTGACACATTCACTTTCTTCCATACGTTCTTTTATAGTTCTCATGCCTCGCATCCTTACATCTTATCGCCCTCATGTAATGACCACTCTTTCCACACATTCCTCTATGCTCCTAGGACCTTTCCCCATTCACCCACACCATGAATCACTTCAGGTTCCTTGGTTCCATTCTCCGCCATATCCGCTCCCTGATATCTAAAACACTCATTTCCTCCAAATTCTTTCCATACAAACTCAAACTCCAAATAGCTTATCTTGCTTCACTGCTAAACCTAATAACTTTGCTTTAATTCACATTTGCTCACTACTTTCCTTACATGCTCTCCCAAACTCAGATACTAACATGAATTTACTCGCTTGATTTTGTCTCCAACACTGTTATCAGCAAACACAAACATCGATTGACATGCCTTACAGGCCCCCCACACCTCCAACAGACTGCAAACTTGTTCCCCTCTTACCCTTGCAGTCACCTCCCTCACTACCCTGTCCATGAACAAATTAATCATCCTTGTTGCAGATCCACTTTTTCCTGGAATCACTCTCCCTTTCCTCTCAATACTTGCACACTTACCTGATTCTCTTAAGTTTGAAAAAAGGTACTATACTTGCTAATGATTTTGATAAGTTCCATTCATCTTGCACCCTTATACTTAAACACAAATACACACACATGTGTATTCATTATGTTATTACATTTTGTTGGACATACTACTGTGTCTGGTTTCTGTTTATCCTAACTTGCTTATTTGCACATGTGGGTCGCTGGAACTCTCCACAAACAGAAATTTTCTCCCTTTGTCCACACATTTGTTGCTATAGCTTAGTGCACACAGAAACTTTCCATGTGTTGCATAACACTGGGGACAATGACATGAGGAAATTACACATATATTTAGTTCATATTAAAAATTAAAAAAAAAAGGACCCTCCCCTTATTTCATTAATACTCCAAAAATGAACAGAAATGCCAAGCAGTAATTTCTCCTCGAAAGCTTCCTTCTAAATGTGCATAGATGAAGGGAACGATGTTCTGGTTCTTATTGAAATTAAGTTAAAGGGAAGGGAGCAGAATTGTTTAATGCCTTGGGTTAGTGTTAGGGCAAGGGTGAAGGAAGAGGGTTACACTTCTGATGAAGGAATATGTGTAGAACTGTTAAAGAGAGTAAGGAGGCAAAGTCAGGATTGATGTCGGTTAGAATGTAGGTAGATAATGAGAGATGAGTAATTGTTAGTGCTGATGATGGGAGGGAAGAAGAAGAGGTACTTTTTGTGAGGAGCTAAGCAAATGCTTTATTGGTTTCAATGCAATGGATTGAATCTTGGTGACTGATGTTGCAGTTGAGGGTGTAATTGGCTAATGTCAGGTAATTGATGCCAGTGAAACCAGGGAATTGCCTATTTAGTTATGTGTTGAAAAAGGATTTGTGATTGGGGAATACATACATGGTTTAAAGAAAAAATGCATACATAAGTATACTTGTGTGGATGGTGATAGGGCATGTAAAGGAGATTGTTAGATATGAATATTCTGAGAAGGTGAGTAGGTGGGATGTCTGAATATTTCATGGTGGAGGTAAGTGTGAATATTTGTAGTAGTTTTAGGAAGAAAGGGAATGATGTGTTAAAAAGTAGTGAAAATGAGTGAGCATGAAAAAACGGTTCTCTATGCAGAGATACCAAAAGAAATAGAGTGAAGCTTGGCATAGTGTGGAAGTAAATGAAACGAGGAGTTCAGGTTATTTTGGGAGGCCGTGCTTACCTGAGTGGGTAAAGATGAGAGTTGACCATGTATAGAAGTGTAGTGAGTAGTGGGCTAATAAAGTTAATTTGCTTGTAAAAGGAAAATAGGTGAATAGATAGTGTCTTCCAGGAAGGGGTGCAACTGATTGGTAGGTCTGAGATGAAGCTGTAGGAGGTCAGAAGAAAGTTACTAGAGCTGAGAAAGAGGACACTTCAGAGATGTGGTGAGAGAGTATTGATGAACTTTAGGAAGTGAGAAAATCAACTGGAAGGTGAATAGTGAGGAAAACAAGATGAACTAAATGGGAGCAGATGGGGAAGTGGTAGCAAGCAAAGAAAGGGTGAAAAAGAGATGGAGAGAATATTTGTAAGGATCGTTTCTGATAATACAGTGGTGGATATAGTGTGTTTGGGGTAAGATAGCACGTGGAGTGAGAGTTTCCTGTTGAATGGTTTAGTACATGAAAGTCTTTGCTTGAGATAAGTGATTAGTGGAAAGAGAATGAACTTACTGGAGCAACAGTGAGGAGAGTAGATGAGCAAGTGGTGGAAGGCTAAGAACTGACAGAAAATCTTTGTAGTCCTTCCTGCCTTCACACTCGGACCAAGGCCTCATAGATTGATTTTGTATCATGGAAGACCTGCATTTTGATGTCTTTCTAAACATTGAGAATGGATTAATTTACCTTGTGAATTATGTATTAACTTGGTTTTGATCAGCTCCACGTGTGATGGAAAGCCCAGATGGAAGTCACATTGTTGAATGGTGCAGTGTACGTTGTCCAGGTGAAGATTCCATTGTTTATCGTCTTCAGATGCTACAGGCTGGGAAGGATCAAGATTACTCTTCGGTATGTGCTCAGAGTATAGTTATATACTTATTCAGTTACATTGTTGAAATTTATCAGTATTTAGCAATTTTTAGTGATTATATTTTTTTTTATTATACTTTGTCGCTGTCTCCCGCGTTTGCGAGGTAGCGCAAGGAAACAGACGAAAGAAATGCCCCCCCCCATACACATGTATATACATACGTCCACACACGCAAATATACATACCTACACAGCTTTCCATGGCTTACCCCAGACGCTTCACATGCCCTGCTTCAATCCACTGACAGCACGTCAACCCCGGTATACCACATCGCTCCAATTCACTCTATTTCTTGCCCTCCTTTCACCCTCCTGCATGTTCAGGCCCCGATCACACAAAATCTTTTTCACTCCATCTTTCCACCTCCAATTTGGTCTCCCTCTTCTCCTTGTTCCCTCCACCTCCAACACATATATCCTCTTGGTCAATCTTTCCTCACTCATCCTCTCCATGTGCCCAAACCACTTCAAAACACCCTCTTCTGCTCTCTCAACCACGCTCTTTTTATTTCCACACATCTCTCTTACCCTTACGTTACTCACTCGATCAAACCACCTCACACCACACATTGTCCTCAAACATCTCATTTCCAGCACATCCATCCTCCTGCGCACAACTCTATCCATAGCCCACGCCTCGCAACCATACAACATTGTTGGAACCACTATTCCTTCAAACATACCCATTTTTGCTTTCCGAGATAATGTTCTCGACTTCCACACATTCTTCAAGGCCCCCAGGATTTTCGCCCCCTCCCCCACCCTATGATCCACTTCCGCTTCCATGGTTCCATCCGCTGCCAGATCCACTCCCAGATATCTAAAACACTTCACTTCCTCCAGTTTTTCTCCATTCAAACTTACCTCCCAATTGACTTGACCCTCAACCCCACTGTACCTAATAACCTTGCTCTTATTCACATTTACTCTTAACTTTCGTCTTCCCCACACTTTTCCAAACTCAGTCACCAGCTTCTGCAGTTTCTCACATGAATCAGCCACCAGCGCTGTATCATCAGCGAACAACAACTGACTCACTTCCCAAGCGCTCTCATCCCCAACAGACTTCATACTTGCCCCTCTTTCCAAAACTCTTGCATTTACCTCCCTAACAACTCCATCCATAAAGAAATTAAACAACCATGGAGACATCACACACCCCTGCCGCAAACCTACATTCACAGAGAACCAATCACTTTCCTCTCTTCCTACACGTACACATGCCTTACATCCTTGATAAAAACTTTTCACTGCTCCTAACAACTTGCCTCCCTCACCATATATTCTTAATACCTTCCACAGAGTATCTCTATCAACTCTATCATATGCCTTCTCCAGATCCATAAATGCTACATACAAATCCATTTGCTTTTCTAAGTATTTCTCACATACATTCTTCAAAGCAAACACCTGATCCACACATCCTCTACCACTTCTGAAACCACACTGCTCTTCCCCAATCTGATGCTCTGTACATGCCTTCACCCTCTCAATCAATACCCTCCCATATAATTTACCAGGAATACTCAACAAACTTATACCTCTGTAATTTGAGCACTCACTCTTATCCCCTTTGCCTTTGTATAATGGCACTATGCACGCATTCCGCCAATCCTCAGGCACCTCACCATGAGTCGTACATACATTAAATAACCTTACCAACCAGTCAACAATACAGTCACCCCCTTTTTTAATAAATTCCACTACAATACCATCCAAACCTGCTGCCTTGCCGGCTTTCATCTTCCGCAAAGCTTTTACTACCTCTTCTCTGTTTACCAAATCATTTTCCCTAACCCTCTCACTTTGCACACCACCTCGACCAAAACAATCTATATCTGCCACTCTATCATCAAACACATTCAACAAACCTTCAATTATTAACCTTCTATTATTATTATTATTATACTTTGATGCTGTCTCCCACATTAGCAAGGTAGCACAAGGCAACAGACGAAAGAATGGCCCATCCCACCCACATACACGTGTATACATAAATGCCCACACATACACATATACATACCTTTACATTTCAACGTATACATACATATACAGACATATACATATATGCACATGTACATATTCATACTTGCCGCCTTCATCTATTTCCGTTGCCACCCCGCCACACATGAAATAGCACTCCCCGCGTGCAAGTGTGAGGTAGCTCTAGGAAAAGACAACAAAGGCCACATTCGTTCTCACTCAGTCTCTAGCCATCATATGTAATGCATCAAAACCACAGCTCCCTTTCCACATCCAGGCACCACAGAACCTTCCATGGTTTACCCCAGATGCTTCACATGCCCTGGTTCAATCCATTGACAGCACATCGACCCTGGTATACCACATCATTCCTATTCACTCTATTCCTTGCATGCCTTTACCCTCCTGTATGTTCAGGCCCCAATTGCTCAAAATCTTTCTCACTCCATCCTTCCACCTCCAATTTGGTCTCCCACTTCTCCTCGTTCCCTCCACCTCTGACACATATCTCCTCTTTGTCAATCCTTCCTCACTCATTCTCTTTATGTGAACAAACCATTTCAATACACCCTCTTCTGCTCTCTCAACCACACACTTTTCATTACCACACATCTCTCTTACCCTTTCATTACTTACTCGATCAAACCACCTCACACCATATTTTGTCCTCAAACATTTCATTTCCAACACATCCACCCTCCCCCGCCATGGAGTTATATATGTTAGTAAGACTAATGGAAAGGAAATTATTTGGGGGAATGTGAGGTTTATGTAAAATTCTTGTGATCAAATCCTGAAAGGCCCTTTCAGCTATGGAACTTAGGTGGTGGAGATTTGTAAGGTACTCAGAATATAGAAAGTAAGGAATTGGTCTTTTTCACAAATTGGAAGAAACCATATGATTATATAATTGAAAGGTGAACAGGTAAATAAGTTGTTTGAGTGTGAAGAATGATATGATGGTAGGTGTTATATTCAGAGGGCAGTTTATGGAGGAGAAAGAATATTACTTACAAAACTCCTGGATATCATGGAAGGCAATCAAGATTGGTAAGAACAGAAGGGCCAAAGTGCAGATTTTTCTTCAGTTTCAGTTATCTGTTCCTGTCGCTGTCTTGCTAAGTTGGGAAAAGGCAAGAATGTATAGAAAATAGGGAAAGAAAGATTAAACGGAGGATGGTATCAGACAGGGAATGAGGCTTGAATTATTAATAAACAAATTATTTGACATTATAAACAATGTAGGTTGAGCATCCCTTATCTGAAAATCTGAAACTTTTTGAGCAGCGATGTGACATTACAAGTGGAAAATTCCACACCTGACCTCGCTTGCCCTTGCTGGGTTCTGATGCTCCGTTGGCACCAGTTTATTACAAACCATCATCACCACCAGACCTATGTGCATTACTCGCTGTTTTTTGCTTATTGTCTGTCCTGTTTGAATAAGTGTAAGGAAATGATTGCTTATCAGTAGCATATAAATTCAGTCAGGAATGAAGGTGATGCCAAATAACCACAGATTGTCCACATGGGCAGCTGACATTGTGACACCTTAGCTTTCTGATGATTCAGTGTTACACAAACTGTGTTTCAAGTGCAGGATTATTAGAAATATTATATACATTACCTTCAGGGTAAGCAGTGCGGTTTCAGAAGTGGTAGAGGATGTGTGGATCAGGTGTTTGCTTTGAAGAATGTATGTGAGAAATACTTAGAAAAGCAAATGGATTTGTATGTAGCATTTATGGATCTGGAGAAGGCATATGATAGAGTTGATAGAGATGCTCTGTGGAAGGTATTAAGAATATATGGTGTGGGAGGCAAGTTGTTAGAAGCAGTGAATAGTTTTTATCGAGGATGTAAGGCATGTGTACGTGTAGGAAGAGAGGAAAGTGATTGGTTCTCAGTGAATGTAGGTTTGCGGCAGGGGTGTGTGATGTCTCCATGGTTGTTTAATTTGTTTATGGATGGGGTTGTAAGGGAGGTAAATGCAAGAGTCCTGGAAAGAGGGGCAAGTATGAAGTCTGTTGGGGATGAGAGAGCTTGGGAAGTGAGTCAGTTGTTGTTCGCTGATGATACAGCGCTGGTGGCTGATTCATGTGAGAAACTGCAGAAGCTGGTGACTGAGTTTGGTAAAGTGTGTGGAAGAAGAAAGTTGAGAGTAAATGTGAATAAGAGCAAGGTTATTAGGTACAGTAGGGGTGAGGGTCAAGTCAATTGGGAGGTGAGTTTGAATGGAGAAAAACTGGAGGAAGTGAAGTGTTTTAGATATCTGGGAGTGGATCTGTCAGCGGATGGAACCATGGAAGCGGAAGTGGATCATAGGGTGGGGGAGGGGGCGAAAATTTTGGGAGCCTTGAAAAATGTGTGGAAGTCGAGAACATTATCTCGGAAAGCGAAAATGGGTATGTTTGAGGGAATAGTGGTTCCAACAATGTTGTATGGTTGCGAGGCGTGGGCTATGGATAGAGATGTGCGCAGGAGGATGGATGTGCTGGAAATGAGATGTTTGAGGACAATGTGTGGTGTGAGGTGGTTTGATCGAGTAAGTAACGTAAGGGTAAGAGAGATGTGTGGAAATAAAAAGAGCGTGGTTGAGAGAGCAGAAGAGGGTGTTTTGAAATGGTTTGGGCACATGGAGAGAATGAGTGAGGAGAGATTGACCAAGAGGATATATGTGTCGGAGGTGGAGGGAACGAGGAGAAGAGGGAGACCAAATTGGAGGTGGAAAGATGGAGTGAAAAAGATTTTGTGTGATCGGGGCCTGAACATGCAGGAGGGTGAAAGGAGGGCAAGGAATAGAGTGAATTGGAGTCATGTGGTATACAGGGGTTGACGTGCTGTCAGTGGATTGTATCAAGGCATGTGAAGCGTCTGGGGTAAACCATGGAAAGCTGTGTAGGTATGTATATTTGCGTGTGTGGACGTGTGTATGTACATGTGTATGGGGGTGGGGGGGTTGGGCCATTTCTTTCGTCTGTTTCCTTGCGCTACCTCGCAAACGCGGGAGACAGCGACAAAGTATAAAAAAAAAAAAAAAAAAAAAAAAAACCTTCAGGGTATGTGTTTAAGTTGTATATGAAACATAAATAGCTTTTGTATTTAGACTTGGGGTTCCATCCCCATGATATCTCATTATCTATTATCCTTCATGACAAATGTAGAAAACAGGATGGTATGGGAAGACATAACTCAATGTTTTGACCATTCAGTGGTCTTCCCCTAGAGATACTGATTCCAGCATTTGGCAGGACTTTGCTGGGGCCCCAGCAAGTGACAGTCACTGACCATGTTGCTCTCTGATTGGATTGCTTGTCCTGCTACCTCAACCCATCTACAGTGATCTCCGCTGTCTGACATGACCAGTAGGCGAACCCATACCTTGTGTTAATGTTGTTCTTAATCCTTTCCACTAGGTAAGCTCTCACACTATCACTAAACGGTAGATCCAAGGCAACTACAGGCAAGTAACAAACTGTCTAGTGATAGTGTGAGACCTTACCCACAGGAAGGGATTAAGAACAACATTAACACAAGGTCTGGGTTCATCTGCTGGTTATGCCAGGCAGTGGAGATGACTGTGAACAGGTGGAGGCAGCAGGACAAGCGATCCAAACAGAGAATGACACGCCAAGGAGTCCAACAGGGTGATCATCACTTGCCTGGAAACAGTCCCACCAAATGTAGGAACTGTTTCTCCTGTGGCTGACTGTTGAAGTATGTCTCAGCTCAGACCCATTTGTTTCCATACCATTCTGTTTTCCACATATTATGTATATGCAAATATTCCAAAATCCTAAAAAATCTAAAATACTTCTGGTCCCAGGCATTTCGGAAAGGATACTTATTCTGTATTTATTTTTTCAGGTATTCACTGGCAGTGAAACCTCTTACTCACTGAGAGGTTTAGAACCACATTCTGGATATTATGTTCGTGTCTGTGGTGTGCGGGTCTGTAGAGATGGAGAGACAATGGCTGGTGCTTACTCTTCTCCAACACTCTTCAACACTCCTAAACCTGCTCCAGTAACTACTCCCAAGGCTGCAGCAAACACCTCTCAGGTATTTTAATAATAATGGTAGTAATGAATGATGATAGAGTGAATTGAAGCAATGTTTTATACAGAGGCGACATGCTGTCAGTGGGCTGAACCAGGGTATATGAAGCAGTCAGTAGAAACCATGGAAAGGACTTTGGGTTCTCTAGATAGAGGACTCTGGTTTCATGGTATTACACATGACAGCTTGAGAATGGAAGTGAGCAAATGGGGCCCTTTTTTTCATCTGTTCTCAGTTCTACCTTGCAAATCATTGGAAACAGAGAACAAGTATAAAAGAGAAAGATGATGATAGTAATATTATGATATTAACAATAATTGAGGAACAGTGAAAAGGAGGCAACCGAGTAATAATTGGAAGGATTGGGTGAAAGATGATTTGAAGGCTTAGAGCCTGAAGATGCAGAAATGCACGAGGTGTGCTAGGGGCAGATCAAATTAGGGCAGTTGTATGCATGGCCTGCTGTTCCTGGCACCACCCACCACCGTGCTACCTTGAGAAATGGGAAACTTGTTGGAAAAACTATAATGAAATTGATAATGATAAAAGAGTATTTCCTGCTTGTTAACAAGGCAACTAAAAGGGGTGGTAGCGGAGGGGCTAGAAAACCTATCCCTTCTTGTATTTCCTTTTCAGAAAGATGGTATAGAAGGAGCAAAGCAAGGAGTGCTCATCCTCCATTAAGGCACAAACTGGGATGTCTTAATGTGTGTGGAGGTATCCAAAATGAGAAGGGAGAGGGAGAGGGAATAAATTTGAGGAGAGTGACATTGACATTCTAACTCAGAGTGAAACAAAGCTCAAGGTAGATGGGGAAGATTGGTTCTGGAATGTGTTAGGAGTAAAATCAGGGGTCAGTGTGAGTGCAGGAGCTAAGGAAAGGGTACCTTTTTTGCTGAAGAAGGAGTTATGGGAGTATTAAAATTGATGATGCACCATAAGTGCCACCTTGTTTATCCAGTTTCCCCTCACCAACTAGAGATTGAGTGTGAACGAATGTGGCCTTTTTTGTCTGTTTTCATGGCGCTGCCTTACTGAAGTAATGGGTAGCGATGCTGTTTCCTGTGGAGCAGGGTTGCACCAGGAATAGATAAGGGCAAGCAGGTGTGAATATTATTTATTATACTTTGTCGCTGTCTCCCGTGTTAGTGAGGTAGCGCAAGGAAACAGATGAAAGAATGGCCCAGCCCACCCACATACACATGTATGTACATACACGTCCACACACACACACACACATATACATATATACACATGTACATAATTCATACTTGCTGCCTTTATTCATTCCTGTCGGCACCCCGCCACACATGAAATGACAACGCCCTACCCCTGCACACACACGAGGTAGCGCAAGGAAAAGACAACAAAGGTCACATTCGTTCACACTCAGTCTCTAGATGTCAAGTATAATGCACCGAAACTACAGCTCCCTTTCCACATCCAGGCCCCACAAAACTTTCCATGGTTTACCCAAGATGCTTCACATGCCCTGGTTCAATCCATTGACTGCACATCGACCCCGGTATACCACATCGTTCCAATTCAAACAAACATACCCATTTTTGCTTTCCGAGATAACGTTCTCGACTTCCACACATTTTTCAGTGCTACCAGAACTTTCGCCCCCTCCCCCACCCTGTGACTCACTTCCGCTTCCATGGTTCCATCTGCTGCCAAATCCACTCCCAGATATCTAAAACACTTCACTTCCTCCAGTTTTTCTCCATTCAAACTTACCTCCCAGTTGACTTTTCCCTCAACCCTACTATACCTAATAACCTTTCCCTGATTCACATCTACTCTCAGCTTCTGCAGTTTCTCACCTGAATCAGCCACCAGCACTGTATCATCAGCGAACAACAACTGACTCACTTCCTAAGCCCTCTCATCCACAACAGACTGCATACTAGCCCCTCTTTCCAAAACTCTTGCATTCACCTCCCTAACATCCCCATCCATAAACAAATTAAACATCAATGGAGAGATCATGCACCCCTGCCACAAACCAACATTCACTGAGAACCAGTCACTTTCCTCTCATCCTACTTGTACACATGCCTTACATGCTTGATAAAATCTTTTTGCTGCTTCCAGCAACTTACCTCCCACACCATATACTCTTAATACCTTCCACAGAGCATCTCTATCAACTCTATCATCTGCCTTCTCAAGATCCATATATGCTACATACAAATACATTTGTTTTTCTAACTATTTCTCGTATACATTCTTCAAGGCAAACACCAATCAACTCATCCTCACTTCACACACCACCTCGACCAAAACACCCTATATCTGCCACTCTTATCATCTAACACATTCAACAAACCTTCAAAATACTCACTCCATCCCCTTCTCACATCACCACCACTTGTTAATACCTCCCCATTAGCCCCCTTCACTGATGTTCCCATTTGGTCTCTTGTCTTACGCTCTTTATTTACCTCCTTTCAAAACATCTTTTTATTCTCCTTGAAATTTAATGATACTCTCTCACCCTAACTCTCATTTGCCGTCTTTTTCACCTCTTGTACCTTTCTCTTGACCTCCTGCCTCTTTCTTTTATACATCTCCCAGTCATTTGCACAATTTCCCTGCAAAAATCGTCCAAATGCCTCTCTCTTCTCTTTCACTAATAATCTTACTTCTTCATCCCACCACTCATTACCCTTTCCAATCTGCCCACCACCTTTCTCATGCCACAAGCATCTTTTGCGCTAACCATCACTGCTTCCCTAAATACATCCTATTCCTCCCCCACTCCCCTTACGTCCTTTGCTCTCACCTTTTTCCATCCTGCACTCAGTCTCTCCTGGTACTTCCTAACACGTCTCCTTCCCAAGCTCACTTTCACTTGCCGTCTTTTTCACCTCTTGTACCTTTCTCTTGACCTCCTGCCTCTTTCTTTTATACATCTCCCAGTCATTTGCACAATTTCCCTGCAAAAATCGTCCAAATGCCTCTCTCTTCTCTTTCACTAATAATCTTACTTCTTCATCCCACCACTCATTACCCTTTCCAATCTGCCCACCACCTTTCTCATGCCACAAGCATCTTTTGCGCTAACCATCACTGCTTCCCTAAATACATCCTATTCCTCCCCCACTCCCCTTACGTCCTTTGCTCTCACCTTTTTCCATCCTGCACTCAGTCTCTCCTGGTACTTCCTCACACGTCTCCTTCCCAAGCTCACTTTCACCACTCTCTTCACCCCAACATTCTCTCTTCTTTTCTGAAAACCTCTACAAATCTTCACCTTCGCCTCCAGAAGATAGTGATCAGACATCCCTCCAGTTGCTCCTCTCAGCACGTTAACATCCAAAAGTCTCTCTTTCACGCGCCTATCAATTAACACATAATTCAATAACGCTCTCTGGCCATCTCCTACTTACTTGCATATACTCATGTATATATATCTTTTTAATCCAGGTATTCCCAAAGTGTGAATATTTGTGTATGTATATGCGCTTGTATGGTCGTTTATGTATATATGTATCTATATGAGTGGATGGGCCATTCTTCATCTGTTTCCTGGCGCTACCTCGCCAACTTGGGAAACAGCGATTATATATAATGAAAAATACATTCAATACTAGTGAAATTGAATTAGCTCATAAGTGAGTGTAGATATGTATCCTCATTGGATTATAGCACTTATAATTGTAAACATTCCTAGCAGATGACAGTGTTGTGGAGTGTCTGAAGTTTTCTGCTGGCTCTTTCCTTGTTAGATTAGAAAAAAAAAAAATTGTTGAACAATGGCAGATATGATAGCATTGATGAATATGAAGGCTGTGAGGAATTAGGTAGTGAAAACAGTAATGATTTAATCTGATGAGTAAGGCATGATAGAAAGATCATTTTGTCATAGCCCTTATTTTTCACATATGTTTATCATGAGGTAAGTTTCAAGAGTATGAAAGTACCCTTTAATATTTATGGCCTGAAGAAAATTACTGAGCCATGTGAGTTCTTCATTGGCTGGCTAAACAATATGGAGGTAAATGATCTGCAGAATCTGAACTTTTATTTCAATAGATGAATCAAGAGCATAACTTATGTGGAACAGATATTCAACACTAGTGAAATGGAGTAAGGTTATGAGAGACTCTAATAATGTTTTCCCTCAGTAGATGTTATCACACATAGTTTTATAAGTATTCCCTGCAGATGACAGAGGGATAAGGCATCAAGGTAGATAAGAGTGCATTTACTCTCTTTTGTATGTGAAGTATACTGGGCAATGATAGTTATTTTTAGGAGTACAGTAAACCCTCGATTTAACAGACCCCAATATAATGTATTTTGGATTTAACCAACCAGGCAAGTGATGATTTTTATTATTGTTATTATACATAATTGCTGTTTCTGGAAACCCTCCCCTCCTTGTATTTCAATTTTTAAAAGGGGAAGCAGAAGCAAATGATAATACATTAATTAATGATGATTTTAAGAATTAGAAAAAATTCTAAAATCTCAAATGCCCCACCTTACACACTTCATATCGCACTTTTTTTATGGATAGTGTAGGGTATACTCGCTTTGTTTCGGTCTCAGTCTGCCTCAAGCCATCGTGCGGTCAGGTTGCATGCAGAGAAATTTAACTATTAATTAGATAATTTTGCTCTCCTTGTACCTCATAATGGCATCAAGTGATGAAGGAGTTAAAGGAAAGTGTGTGAACTGTATATTGTATTAAAAAAATGGCTCATAGGTTACATTTAATTTAATGGACTTTCGACGTTAAATTGTTAAATTGTTAAATCTGTCATTAGCTATTATTTAAAAGTCAATGCAGCATATGCAAGCAATTGCTAATTCCCTCCCCCCCCCCTTTTTTTTTTAAATTCAGTCTGATGGCAAGATGTGGTCCTACCAATGCTGTTATAATCCGATTGTGCTGTATTATTCTCATTTTATTATAATCAGCATAGATTATTTATTTGTATCAGAAATTTAGCTATTGTGGGAACATCAACACAGACTTTACAATAACCTGCTTTCACATAACTGGAAGATAGTTCTACACTCTTATGTGCTTTCTGTACCATCCATTCTAATTTTTCCCCCGCAATTTATAATCCTTATTCCGTCATGCACTGCCCTTTTTCGTACTCCCATATCCCATGCATTTCCTTCATGTATATAAGTACCCCTTTGCTTAATATTTTCCTCTCTTTCACCTTGTTTTATTAACTTTCACCTTATACTACTCTTCACTTAGTCTTCTTTAGGATCTTTACACATAGACCTCTTTCCTGAGCTCGTCCACTTTCCTAGTGTTTCCCATACATCATACCCTCTTTTTTTGTAAAACCACAACAAACCACCAAACAAGCGAATGTATTTAAACTAATATTTAAACTAAGAACTTCATATCAAAATGAGATATGTGGTGTGAAGAAATAGAGATGCATGGTTGGAATACCTATAAGATGGTATGACATGCAGGATCCATAGCAGATAAGTTGGTCTAAATGATATATGGTGGCGTAGCAGAAGGTAAATATAGCAAAGTTATTGTTAAGAGCTCCTAATCATTTCATATAAGATGATTGAGGAATGAAAGTTGGTTGTATACCAAGTGAAAAAACTGAGAAGATGTATGCATTTAAATGAGACCAGAATTTATGAAAATAGATGAATAGATAGATAGCTCAATATATATATATTGATTTAGTAATACTACCAAAGCTATCCTCATGATATCTCTAGCTTCTTTTCTCTCATACAGCTCTTATCACAAAGTATTCTCTTCCATCCCTTTGCAGATAAATTATTTAGTGTGTTTAGTATGGGTGCCCTAGCATTGTTTACATTTTTTTCTGATTATGTTAATGTAAAAAATGGAAATGCGTTCACATTCACTGAAGTTAGCAACAACTTTATCATGGAATGAGTGATAGCAAATCTCTGGTAAGATCTATGGTGAGGTTCTATTGGAAATATAGAACAGACAGCTGTAGCCATACCCTGTTATTCACACACAAATTATTTACATTTGATAGTTATTGTTGTGAAATGTGCAGCAACTTTTGGATCATTCAGAATATCTTCAGAAACTGAAGTACAATGTTCGTTGAATTTTTAATCATGTGTATTTGCATTAAGCCTATAGACATCACTGAATACTTGTTAACCTTTTTCAGGAGGTGGGTCTGCAATGGCACAATCTCAGTGATCAGCAGAAGGCTGCTGCCATCTTGGTTGTTTTTTCTCTCTTCTGTGCTGTTGCTGCCATTGGCCTGCACCACTTCTTGGCTCCTGACACTGGACGGTAACCCAGCGACAATACATAATTTCAGGTTTTTTTTTATTCTTATGTGGAAAACTACCCAGGATTATCCTGCAGTGATCCTTAGAGCCTAGAACCCAATAAGTGAAGTCCAGGGCACTAGAAGTGGTTGGTGCACATTGACTGTGTTTAAGACAAGGCACAGCAGTTCATGTACCTCTCAGTGTGGTCTGGTAAAATGTGCAGGTATAGCTGGAAACCTGATGACTAAGCCATGTGATGCAGCCTCTGGGCCTATGGTCTTGTACAAGCAGTCTTTATATTTTTCCAAGTAAGAGTAGAATGGTACATTGCAGGCAGACTGTAATTTTTCAGATATTTTCTGGTATATTGTTTGCTTTTACAAATGGTCTTTTTATACAAATATTTTCTTTTCCATTTCGAATAGGTACTTTTTGGACAAAAATTTTAGTACCAAAGTAGTTAAGAGAATAATGTGTATTAAAGCAGTCAAATCACTGAAGTTTTATCTGGCATGAGTGCTTTAATAACTCTGGAAATTTGATAAGGCTGTGTGTGCACAATATAATTACTTTTGTTGCTAATGTACCATTGTACTCCCACTTAATACTTAAATAAGGTGCTGACTTATTTTGAGCAGTTGCAAAAACCCTGCTTCCCAAAGTGTATTTTTAGAGAATTACAATTGCTTAATATTCTGTGCTGCCTAATGTGTTGTTTATGATGTTGTGAAAATTAGTTTTATATAGTAGTCAAATTTGATTTGTAAAATTACGGTGAAAAAGTTATATTTTCTCTGCAGATATCCCAAGTAAACCATCACACATTCCGTGAACTTAAAACTCCACATTTAGATGTTCATTTCTAGTTTAAGTTATCCACACACTGTAATAATGGACCAAAATAGCTGCCACTGATAGTATTTGTATACCCCCATACGTACTTAGGATGGAACCGATATATCTCGTGAATAGTTAAAAGTATAGCACCTGGATTTAGTTGATTAATTGTTTTCATTGTTTCCACTGCCTCTGGATGCTAAATGTTGCAACACTGGTGCTCAATAGTGGTTGGTATGCTGTCCCTGTGCTCAAGTGGAAGGCTCATACACAGGTCGCATCTGGTTCAGCAGCAGAGCTGCTTGTTCAGCCATGTTAGATATCACAGTATTTTTTCCTTGTGCTTTATTCCTGTTGGTGCAATAAGTGGTGGATACTTCTATGTCAACAGTATTTAGCTCCAGGGCATTATTTTCTGTTGATGGGTGGAAAGGGAAGCTTGGATGCTGTGTAAAGCAATTTATGTAATATAAGAATCAGTGAGGCTATAAGTGACATCAGTTGTAAATCGATCTATAGCTTGATAGCCATAGGACAGGTATTTTTCACCTCCCATTCAATTTTATGTATCATTTTTATCTGGGTGGGACTGTAGGGTTGGATAAACATTAAAGCTCTCTGGTTTTTTGGTGTTTGCCAGGCATAGGGAAGCAGGGCATAATCTTTCATAGCTCTTTGGGTCTTGGGTCTTAGGCTCAAATTATGAAAAAAAAAGAAAAAAAAAAAGAAAATATGAATCTAACCTATCATATCTTTTTGTAGTATTGCATTTTTTTCAATCTGGGCCATTAACTGCAAAGCTCTACTAGATATTCATGGAATTTGCTTTGACATGGTTTTAAGCATCCCAGTAAGGTTGCAAGAAGACGAGGATTAACCTAACGGATGTGATTTCAATGTGTCCAGGCAGATATAAATGGTCATACCAGACTGTGATGTCGTCCCAAGTTGGAGAGTTCAAATATGAACTTTCTTGCTTCCTTTCCTATTGGGAGTGCAACGTAGATGGGGAGAATAGTGTCCAAACCATATTTTGTAAGTTGGTACCCTTATACATATATATATATAAATATATATATATACATATATATATATCCCTATATATATAAATATCAAATTATTCAGTGAACAGTAAAACTAAGAATAAAAATTATTTTATATGAATCAAAGTATTTGATCATGTATGTATTGCTATTCTGTAAATGGTATTGGTAGCTTGCTTTCTAATTTGATGCAGTGTTTGTATTACAGAATTCCTTCATAGTGTGTTTGAATGTTATAACCATTGCACAATTTTATGGTAAACCTCCAAAGATGTATTTAGAATTTATACTTATGACTTGCAAATATAGGGATTTCACAAGTAATATTGGACAGAAATAATGTCTTCAGATGTGTTTGGTTCAGTGGAACCCTCTATCCCAAGCAAAATGGGAATTAATCATGGTTTTCTCAGTGTGATTGATTTGAAAAGTCATGTTGGCATCATCCATCCCAAAGTGGTGGTGACTTGATAGTAGGGGGATTTTAGGTTTTGTTGATAGAGTTGATTGAAGTGGTAGTAGATATTACAGTGCTAAATTTATACATAATGGCAACTTTAACCCATGGATGTCCAATGTTTGATTTGAGATGATAAATACACTATTAACAAATACTGGGCATTCTTGCTGTGATATTTTAAAGATGTTTTGGAAGCTTTCATTGCTTCACTGACAAAATGCCATGTAGTAAAGTCTTGGTATAAGGTTACCTCTGGCTTTAGGATGGAGAAGTCATACAGTGACAAAATTGATATTAGTGTAATTGTACTGTTCAACTTGTGGGTTGGACTTTCATCTCTCTCTCTCAGTCAATCAGTTTATCTGGGAAATGTGGTTAGTGTTGAGTCTTTAAGAGACAGGAGTCGTAAATGCTGCCAATGACTTAGGTTGTTATGGACAGTGTCATTAGCCAGCCTTGAAGACAGAGAAGCAGAGGAAGATGATGGTCCAAGTGCTTGTTAGATAGGGGTAGTCTTGCACCTTGTTGCTGTTTTGTTCACCTTAGTTCATTGTTTTGGCCCTCAAGTATATTTTTGGATATGTGACAATTAGCATTCTAAGATTTTGTGTACCATAGCCTTGTGTATCATAAAAATATTCTTTATACATAATAGTACTGTAAGTAAAAATGTATACTCTCATATTGCCTGCAGATATGAATTATATTCTATATATTATATTTTGTTTTAATGTTTCCATAGCTCTAGCATTCATGAATTAAAAGTGCATTTATGTAAGATACTGTGACGTTCAACATTCTAGCCATGACTATGGTGGGAACATAAACACCAAGGCAACATCCTACCTACCACTGTGTTTCTGGGCAGGTAAACTGTATTTAGGTGGGAATATATAATTTGGTGCCAAGTTATTTGAGGATCCAGAGGGTTTTCCAAAGTGTGGCTACACCTGCCATAGCCTCTGTTCTATCATCACTTTGCCATTCCAGAATAAATTATATGAGGAAAGGAATTTTCTTTCTCATCTTCCTTCCTGCAAGCTATCACTGAAGGAAAATCTAGTAGGTTGAATATTTGATTTCCTTAATATACTCTGTGGACCCATGAAACCAGAGCTATAGAACATGTCTAACTTTACATATTGTGTTTGTTTAAAGCCAAAACTAAGGCATGCAAATTTCCAGTTTTTATAAAAGTAGACTGGCCCTTATTGATAGTTCATCAACTTGTTACTGCAGCATGCAAAGTAAGTTGTGTGCATAAAAATGTATATATTTTCTCATACTTTTTCCCATGTTGGCAAGGTAGCAGCAGTAATACAAAGAATAGCCTCATTCATTCGCTTCCAATCTTGGTTATTTAAAATGCATCAGAATCAGAACCCAGAGACCTTTCTGTCGTTTCCCTCAACCACTTCATATGCCCTGGTTCATCCTATAGACAGCACATTTGCTGCTTTGTATACTAGATTGCTCCAACTCATTCCTATACATGCTTCAACCCTTCCTGCATGTCCAGGCCCTAAATGCTAATTCATTTTCCCACCTCTTCACCCTCCAGTTGACATGTATACCCTGAGTACTAACTTTCCTGTAGAAAGGTGTATATACACTCATGAGGCCCCATCTCTCAAACTTTCTATCATGTACCTTCATATTTATGCATGCTGTCAGAATTTACCATGTCCTTAGTCATCTGACTTAGACTAGGGTACACACACACAAATAGATTTGTTTGATCACAGTTTCCTGCTCAAGTGTCGTCGCACCTGCCTTAGCTGAGAGTAAATGTGAATAAGAGCAAGGTTATTAGGTACAGTAGGGTTGAAGGGTAAGTCAATTGGGAGGTAAGTTTGAATGGAGAAAAACTGGAGGAAGTGAAGTGTTTTAGATATCTGGGAGCGGATTTGACAGTGGATGGAACCATGGAAGGGGAAGTGAATCATAGGGGGGGAGGGGACAAAAGTTTTGGGAGCGTTGAAAAATGTGTGGAAGTCGAAAATGTTATCTTGGAAAGCAAAAATGGGTATGTATGAAGAAATAAGGGTTCTAACAATGTTATATGGTTGCAGAGGAGGGTGGATGTGCTGGAAATGAGATGTTCGAGGACAATATGTGGTGGGAGGTGGTTTGATCAATTGATCAAGTAAGTAATGAAAGGGTAAGAGAGATGTGTGGTAATAAAAAGAGGGTGGTTGAGAGAACAGAAGAGGGTGTTTTGAAATGGTTTGGTCACATGGAGAGAATGAGAGGAAAGATTGACAGAGGATATATGTGTCAGAGGTGGAGGGAACGTGGAGAAGTGGGAGACCAAATTGGAGGTGGAAAGAGGAAGTAAAAAAGATTTTGAGTGATCGGGGCCTGAACACGCAGGAGGGTGAAAGGCGTGCAAGGAATAGAGTGAATTGGAACAATGTGGTATACCAGGGTTGATGTGCTGTCAATGGATTGAACCAGGGCATGTGAAGCATCTGGGGTAAACCATGTGGCCTTAATTGTCTTTTCCTAGCGCTACCATGTGCACACGCGGGGGGAGGGGGTTTTCATTTCATGTGTAGCAGGGTGGCGACAGGAATGAATAAGGGCAGACTGTGAATTATGTACATGTGTATATATGTATATGTCTGTGTGTGTATATATATGTATACGTTGAGGTGTACTGGTATGTATATGTGCGTATGTGGACATGTATGTATATACATGTGCATGTGGGTGGGTTGGGCCATTCTTTCGGTCTGTTACCTTGCACTACCTCACTAACGCGGGAGACAGCAACAAAGTATAAAATAAAAAAATGCATATAGCATCAATGGGATGGCCTTGATTAGGCTCTCAGTTGCCCATGCCATCTTGTCTAACTTAAAAAGTGTACATTATGTATATGGATGCAGTAACAAAAAATACTTCCCACATATTCCCTGCATGTTATAGAATGGAACTAAAAGGGGTACAAGCAGGTGGCTGGAAGTCTCCTTACAGTTCTTACTTTTCCAAAAGAAGGAACAGAGAAGGGGGCCAAGTGAGGATTTTCCCTATAACACTCATCTCTGTTGACACTAACCCATTAAAGAGGGGAATGGTGAATATTTATGAAAATAATGATGTATGGGACAGGGAAGAGAGAATAATGCCCACATATTCCTTGCATGTCATAGAAGGTGACTAAAAGGAGTGGGAGCAGGATCAGGGAAAGTCATCTGTTGATGCTACCTCGCTGATATATGGAGAGAATGAGAGGATATATTGTGTCAGATGTGGAGGGAACAAGAAGCTTGAAACCAAATTAGAAGTAGAAGGATGGAATGAAAAAGATTTCAAGCAATTAGGGCCTTAACATACAGGAAGGTGAGAGGCATACAAGGAACAGTGAAATGGAATGATGTGATATACTTGGGTAGACGTGCTGTCAATGGACTGAACCAGGTCATGTGAAATGGCCTGGGGTAGACCATGGAAAGGTCTGTGGATAGGGAGCGTTGGTTTTGGTGCATTAAAGACAACTAGATACTAAGTGTGAATGAATGTGGCCTTTTTTTGTCTGTTTTTCTGCTGCTACCTCGCTGAAGTGGGGTATCGAAGATGTTTCCTGTGGCACAGGGTAACACCCGGAATGGATAAAGGCAATCAAGTATGAAAAAATACATATTTGTGTAAATATTCTTTCTTATATTTTGGCCATTTCCTATACTAGTAGGATAGCACCAGCAGCAGATGAATAAGCGAGCTCATTTGTTCACAACTGCCCTAGGTATTACGTTATGCACCAATACCACAGCCCCTTATACATAACCAGGCCCGACATACCTTTCCTTGGTTTCCTTTGGCTGCTTCATATACCTTTGTTCAGTCAAGTGACAGAGAATGGATGAGAGCAAGTGAGGCCCTTTTCTTTGTTTTTGGCACTACCTCGCAAACATGGGAAACAGCGAACAAGCATAAAAGAAACGAAAAACCAAGTAACCCATAATGATAATTTGCCACGACTGAATATCATCTTTATTGCAGATTCTATTTACAATACCATTTTCTTTGTTATTTTGTTAAACTTTCACAATATGACTGGCAGTTAAATGAAACAATATGCAAAAGCCTGCAATTCATCCACTTTTTAGCAACTTTATTGCCTTTACAGTTCAAGATTAATACATTTATTCAGCTGGAACAGGTGCTGGTGTAGGGGCAGTTACAGGTGCAGCCACTGGCTTCTCCATCTTGTTCTCAGAGTGGGGTTCTGCAGGCAACACTTCTTCCTTAGGCTCAACAATATTTATGTGATCAGGAAGAGGAATACTTGGCCCATTCTTGCCAGAAGGATCCCAGGGCAACATAATCTTAACCTTGATACCCAACACACCTATGATGAAAAATTAACATGAACTCTCAACAAACAAAAATATGGTGGATTCATAACTCAGTTCAATCTACGTATCTCCATATCAGATCTCAAGCGGTAGTTAAGATACAAATATGTATTAAACTTACTGATTAGCATACTGATATAAAGCTTATTATTATTATTTATACTTAATCGCCATCTCCCGCATTAGCGAGGTAGCACACCAACACAACCCTAAAAGACCTTTCCATGGTTTTGCCCAGCCACTTCATATGCCCTGATTTTGCTCAGACACCATGTCAACCTACTTGGTATTCCGTTTTTCCTTATGCATTCCATTTCCGATACGTAAACACTTTTAGTCATTCTTTCCTCACCCACCCTCTCCATATGTCCTGACCATTAGAGCATCCCCATATGTCCAGACAATTAGAACATCCTCTCTTCAGCTCTGATACATGTGCCTATTACTAATTTCTCTTTAGCATTTCTTACTTGATCAACCCTCCTGACACCACATACTGTCTTCAAACATTTCATTTCAAATATATTCTCCCCATTCTTTACATTTTTCTCTAAAGAGCCCATACCTCATCCATTTAACACTGACAATACCTTAAAAACAGTGACCACTCTTTCCACATGTTATACAATGAGCCTAAGATCTTGGCCCTTCCTCCACATGTCTCCTCCCATGGTTGCATTCACTCCTATATCCTTTCCCAGTACCTAAAACACTCCACCACCTCAAAGTTCTCTCCATTCAAACACACACTCCATACAATGTTTCTTTTCACTCTTGAACCTATTTATCTATCTATATCTCTGACACGTCAACCCCGGAGCGATGTGGTATACCGGGGTTGACGTGCTGTCAGTGGATTGAATCAAGGCATGTGAAGCGTCTGGGGTAAGCCATGGAAAGCTGTGTAGGTATGTATATTTGCGTGTGTGGACGTATGTATATACATGTGTATGGGGGGGGGGTTGGGCCATTTCTTTCGTCTGTTTCCTTGCGCTACCTTGCAAACGCGGGAGACAGTGACAAAGTATAATAAAAAAAATAAAAATATCTCTGACACCTGTTCCAATATGAACTCCATCAAAGGGGTGGCCACAGCAACAGACACCATAACAAATGAACTCCAGCACAGCATTTGCTGAGGCTCCTACCTAAAGTTCACTAATAATCTTTTGTTCACATTTACTCGCAACTCTCATGTTACACACTTCCCCAAACTCACACACCAGTTCCTGCAGTTTCTTACTTTCTCAATTGAACATGCCAACAATGCTGAATCATCGGCAAACAAAAACTGACTCGCCTCACAGCCCCCTACCCCTGACAAACAGCATACCTCCTCTCTCAAAGACCTAGCATTCATCTCGCTCACCACCCCATCCATAGTATCACGCATCCCTGCTACAAATCCACTTGTACCTAGAACCACTCACTCACTATCCATCCCCTCTTCCTACTAGCATACACACCTTACTCTCATGGTAAAAACTTCTAATTCTTATAGCTTTTCTCCCACACCACACAGACAGACCTCTTATAATGAAAACTTGTATAATGGATTTTCATTTAAAAGACAAGAACAAAATATTCACAATTATCCGTGTCATTGAAAAAAAGCAAAATTCTAACAAAAAGAACCCACGAATACATTTACTGCCATCTTTGCTGACATCTTGAGAGCCAATTAGATATATCTCAACATAACTTACACCTATTCATTCTTAGTCATCCTCTTACATATGTATTGGGAGAACATTTTAATCGCATCATGTCTACAAAACAGCTTACATGTGCAAGTACTGGTAAACCATCCAAGATGCCACGAAAGTCATTAACAAAGACTTGAAGATGCAACTGATATGCAGGCAAACGCCAGGCATATGTGGGTCAGCTGATTAGTTTCCTTTACCAATAAAATGATACTTAACAGCAAGATGATAACCACGACCTGCCAGTCCACCACATCCTTTGTTGCAATAGTTTCCCTTACGAGGAATATGCCTCTGCAGATAATGATAAGTGAGCTAGGATAGTGTAGGTGCACTGCCGGAGCTCAGCAGCAGTAGTCAACAACACAGCAAGCTCCGAAAAATTGGGAAACGTTGATAAAGTTTTGTTTCGCATGGCAGTGGTCAAAAACACAGCAAGCTCCAACAAACTTGTAAATGTTGATAAAATTTTGTTTCATATGGTTTTATCTATAAAACAGCAAGCATAACAACATCTGCAGAGCTATTAACGTTACCTAAGTTAGCCATTATAGAGCACTTACTAATATATGAATTGACAAGTGTCAAGAACAAATCTCCAAAAACACCATGTTATAATGACCATGAATTTTTTTTTTTTTTTGCTCATCATTCAAGAATGAATCTTATTTATCATGAAAGGTCTCTCTTAATATTTTCAGCAACTTCCATAGAGCATCACTATTAACACTATCATATGCTTTCTCCAGCTCCACAAATGCCACACACAAATCATTTCTTGATACTGCTTTAAAGCAAACATCTGATCCAAATGCTGTCTACCACGACTAAAAATAAATTGTTCTTCCCTAGTCATTCTCCACACCACCACCCTCTCAATCACCACTCTTCCATGCAGCTTACCAGGCACACTCAACCTCTCCTAATTCATTCTCTCCACATCAGCAAACCATTTCAGTATACCCTCTTCAGCTATCTCAACCATACTCTTATTACATTTCTCTTTCACCATAAAATTACTTAATCAACCCTCCTCACACCACCACATACTGTCCTTAAACATTTCATTTCCAGCACATCCACCCTATCCCATGTATTCATTCTCATCTTTAGCCATGCCATACACTTCTGGGACTACTATACCTTCAACCATGCCCATTTATGCCATCCATGATAGTGATCTATCTTTTCACGCATTCCTTAATGCTTCCAAAATCTTCACCCCCTCACTCATCCTATGACACTATGGCTCCACTTGCTGCCAAGTCCACCCAAGGTATCTAAAATATCCCACTTCCTCCATATTTTCTCCATTCAAACTCAGACCCCAACTTTTCTTTTAATTGCAGTGCTAAACCTAATAAGTCATGCTTATATTCACATTTCTTCTCAACATTGTCCATTCACACACTTCCATACTCAAACACCAACCAACTCTATTAGTTTCTAACTCAAATATGCCACCAATGCTGTCATCAAAAAACAACTAACACACTTCTCAGGCCCCCCTCACCCCTCTCTCCAAGACCCTTGCACTTACCTCCCTCAACATCCCATCCATTTTAACAAATTAAACAGCCATGGAGATAGTCACAGACCCACCACCTGGAACCATTCACTCTCCTTTCTCCCTGCTTGCACACAACTTCCTCTCTTGATAAAAACTCCTCACTGATTCTAATAGCTTTCTTCCAACACCATATATTCCTAAAGCCTTCCACAAGCATGTCTATCAACCTTAACATGTGGAGTCTCCAGATCCATAAATAACATAGAAAAGAACTTTTCTTTCTGCATCCTTCAAACACCTGATCAACACATCCTCAAACCACTTCTCAAACCACACTGTTCCTCCTCAGTCTGATTCTTGGTGCATGCCACCATTCTCTCAATGACCACTCTTTCATAAAACTTACCAGGTGAACTCAACAAACTTTTACCTTTGTACCCCTTGCCTTTATACAACGGCATTCTGCCAACCTTCAGGAACCTCACCATGACCCATACATACATTGAAAATCCTAACTAACCTACAAGTTACATAACAGGATTAATTGCAGCAATTTGGTATACGAGTGTCAACGTGCTTGGGCACATGAAGCATTAAAGGGTATGCATAGAATGGCATATGGGGCTTAGCCATGGATAAGGATCTCTGCCTTTGGTGCATTAAAATCTACAGCTAGTGAGTGGTTCTGAACAAATGAGGCCCTTCTGCTCTTGGCTCATTGGTGCACTAAAATCTACAGCTAATTTTCATATCATGAACAACACATCTTCACAAAATTCTAAAATTCATTACTAACCTTGTCGAAGATGGACATGACGAACTGCTGTGTCAACGTAGTGACGACGGGGTTCACCAGAATGAATCATTAGACCATCAGTAAATTTCATGCTCTTAGCTCGCTGACCTCGCAACTTACCAGAGACGACAACTTCACAGCCTTTTGCACCGGACTCCATAATGAACCGAAGCACACCGTAACATGCTCTGCAATCAAAAAAATTCTCAGATATAAAAATGTTTTGCTCTGGCTGATGCAGGGACAGAACTCAAGCAGCAAGTATGTACTCAGGAGGAGTGTGTATATATATATTAAAGAGCTATAATACCTACATCATGTTTTGAGATGGTTAGGTCACATGGAGAGAATGAGTGAGGAAAGACTGACTAAGAGGATATATGTGTCAGAGGTGGAGGGAATGAGAAGTGGGAGACCAAATTGGAGGTGGAAAGATGGAGTGAAAAATATTATGAGTGATCGGGGCCTGAACATGCAGGAGGGTGAAAGGTGTGCAAGGAATTGAGTGAATTAGAACGATGTGGTATACCGGGGTTGACGTGCTGTCAATGGATTGAACCAGGGCATGTGAAGCGTCTGGGGTAAACCATGGAAAGTTCTGTGGGGCCTGAATGTGGAAAGGGGCCTGTGGTTTCGGTGCATTATTACAAGACAGCTAGACATTGAGTGTGAACGAATGTGGCCTTTGTTGTCTTTCCTAGCACTACCTCGCACACATGAAGGGGGAGGGGGTTTTTATTTTATGTGTGGCAGGGTGGCAATGGGAATGAATAAAGGTAGCCAGTATGAATCATGTACATGTGTATATAAGTATATGTCTGTGTGTGGACGTGTATGTATACACATGTGTATGTGTGAGGGTTGGGCCATTCTTTCGTCTGTTTCCTTGTGCTACCTTGCTAACGCGAGAGACAGTGACAAAGCAAAATAATAATAGAAAAAATAAATTATATTATCAATATCATTCCCAACTTACTAATGTCTTGTCATCACCCATGAAAGTTTTTTGGAAATCCTATGTAGTTTTCTTGACATATCCACAGCTTTTGACATTGTGTGGCATTGGGGTCTCATCTCTCCTTTCTTTTGGCTTCCCTTCCTCACTTTGCTCCCTCATATCTAATTTCCTTTCAACAGCAGTGTCCCTCAAGGTTGCCTATCCCCAATACTTTTTCTCCCTTATGTCAACGATTTTCTGTCTTACACAAATTACCTAAAGCACTCATACACTGACAACAACACTGCACTCCTCCACGTCCTTCAATTCTGCTCCTCCTCTCAACACAACTTCCTCAGTAAGCTCAGAATTGGACAGGATATCTCAGGGGGGTATTCAAAATCTGGTTAAATTTAATGCCTCTAAGACCCAGTTTCCAGCCATCTCTATTGAAATTCCTCACAACTTTCCTCTCTCCTTTGATGTTTCTGTACTTCCACCTCTTAACTCAATGAACACATCTGGTATTACTGTAATATCCATTCTTTCTTGAAAACTCTAAATTGCAGAAATAGCAAAGTCTGCCTCTTAGAAACTGGGAGTCCTTTCTAGATGTAGAAATTCTTCCAAACAGTTACTCTGCTTATGCAAAGGATTGATCAATCCTTGTACAGAGTACTGCTCTCACACATGGAAAGGTTCTAGCTCTGCATCCTTACTCTCCCAAGCAAACTTCAAAACTGACCCACTTGCCCTATGCCACAATGTTGGTTCGGTTCACTTTCTCTCTACTATAGGTATTACTTTGTTTTAGCTCCCAAGAGCAGGCTGCATGTGTACCCCCACCACTAGCTACACCACACAATACTCAGCAAGCTGTTGCTGTTGGCAACTGAAGGGTGGTCCATTTTGATAACTGCTTCTTTCCCCCAAACCTTAAAACTTTGGAATTCTCTAACCTCTCATGTTTTTTTTTCAATAACTAAGGCTTAACATTTCAAAAGACTGGTTTTTCACTTCCTCCAAAATTTTTAAATACTTTCTCTTGTCCATTCTTTTCCCCATTTTAAAATCCTTTCCATATTTCAATTTAGGCCCGGCTTTGATTTGGAATTCTGCCTGTGACTGAGGGGAAGGTCAACCTCCATCTTTATATTAACTTGTGTTATTAAATGCCTTTCATCTTATTAATTTTCAGAGCATCACCTCTCCTCAACCTCCCATTTCCATATGCCATGATGATGATGCTCTCTCTATTCTATTATTATCATTTTGGCCACAGTTCCTGTGAACTGTCTGCATGTGTCCCAACCACCAGGCTTTGGAGATATGGCATACGTTTGGCTGCTGCTTCCCACAACTTCAGCAGAGGGAGCAGCCACTTAAGGATTGGCTGTTATCCTTCTTTCCTCAAACAGTTAAAATGCGGAATTCTCTTCCTTTTGTCTTTTCCTCTTTGTATAATCTTTCTTCATGTAAAAGTCATGTCTACAAACACTTGCAGAGCGCTGATGAACTTCTACTTTCTTTCTCTTCAACTTTTTACTTTCATCCAAGAAGCTTTGACAGAAATATTATTCATTAGTCCATGTCATGTCAGTCACCATAAAGAGAAATAATTTACAACAGCACAAGACAGCATGGTGGGACATCTCTCTGAGAAAGTGCAAGAGACTGCCATATTTTTTTATCACTTTTCCATTGCTTTTTCAACCCCACTATGCTGGGTGATGAATGTGATGGTGATGACTATGCAGACAGACAAATGAAGATAACTAACGAGAACAAAAGCTCCGATTTGGGTAGTCCAGCAGATGAAATCAAAACTTATTTCTGCATTTCCACTACTCTTAAACTCTCAGTAGGACATAGATAAATATGACAATGATGACCAATCAGACACACAATAAAAAACAATACTTCTGGACTCTGCAAGCTCTGACTCGAACAGTCCAGCTTATGCTACAGGTTGGACAAAAGTTACCTTTACCTTTTATTGCACCTGACTAACCATTCACCACTGCTGGCAATAACACTGCTAGTTATACAAATCATAACCATCAGAGAATATAGCAGTACTTTGTAAGTTTCCGTGATACAGGAATGAACTTAATGACATGATAGCTAAAGGTATAAGCAGGTTATGCAAAGCAGAGGCTGATCACAGTATCACAGGATAATGAAAGTATTAAATGGTGCCCCATCAAAAGTCACAAAATAAGAGGATACATGCATTTCTTTGACACACAGTCATTTTTTCTATATTTCTATTCTTCTACAATCAAAACTTCTTTTGCTTACATTTTCTATTCCTTTATGAATCATTTTTATATTCACTGAAACATCTTGAGCTTGAGGCAACTGCATGTTTCATCATGTGATATTTTCTAAAATATGAACATTTCAGACACAATATTTTCTATCACTTTCTCAATATATGCATTTCTAACTTGCATCAAAATAATAATTATTTTGGGAACATACTCTGATGGAAAAAAAAAGTGGGATAAGGGAAGGGGTTAAAATAAAAGCAAAATCATAAAAATAAAGCCACAGTTATTATTACAAAATAAAGGGCTTTTGCAGCAGGAAACACAGTTACTATAGGAAATATGAATAAATAATTTGGAAGTATTTTGCAAGTTCAGGGAAATATTCATAAAACTTACCTCCTGACAGCTAAACCTCCCACAAGTTTGTAGCGGAGGGACTCAGCCTGGGCAATGGCACACAGGCCACGCTGTGCAACCTTCTCAGCATAGAGCTCAACAGATTGCTCAGCAAATCCAAACCTCTTCTGTACAAGTGACGTTAACTCCCTAATACGCCGCCCCTTCTCACCTAAATAAATATTTAAAATCAAAATCATGTTCTTTCTCAGTTCCTAAAAATATCATTTTCAACTTTTTCCAAAAGAAAACAAAAAAGTGAAGCCAGAATTATTCTTACCTAACACATTCTGGGTACGAGTAGCAAGAATTATAATCTCTGTCCTAGCAGGGGTATGGCGAACCTGCACACCAGAGTAACCATCCTCAGCTAACTCATTTGTGAGGAATCGATTAAGCTCAGCCTTGAACACACCATCCTTGACGAACTGCAAATAAAACAAATGCTATTATAAGTTTTGTAAGCACACACAATCAAGAAATAATTCATACATCAGAACATGCCTAGTTCTTTACAATAAGCAGTTTGTTGGGGATGAGGGGAACCTGAAAAGTGAATCAAGTCATTGTTTGCCAGTGACATAGCACTAGTGGCAGATTTGAGTGAGAAACTGCACAAGTTGTCCGAATTTGAAAGTGTGTGTTAAAATAAAGTTGAGTTAGTGTGAGTAATAGCAGGATCATTAGGTTTAACTGAGCAGGACACATTAGTTGGTGTGAGTTTGAGTAAGACAATTTAAAGAATGTGGAATATTTTTGATACCTGGGAGTGAACAACACAGCAAATGGAACCATAGACATGGAGGTCAGTTATAGGGTGGTTAAGGAGGCATGATTATAGGAACACAGAAATATGTGGAAAGACAGGTCATTATCTGGAAGAGAAAATGAGTATTTTTGAATGCAAAGAAAAAAAAATTCCCCAAAAAGATGTATGGATGTGATGCATGGGATATAGTTGAGAATGTATAGAGGAGGTTGCATGAGTTGGAAATTAAATATTTGAGGACAATATGTTGTGTGAAGAGGGGTGATCTTTCAAGCAATGATAACATAAGACATAATGAGAATATGGTTGCGAACTGAAGAGGGTGTACCGAAATAGTTTGAGCATATAAAGAGAATGACTGGGGAGAGGTCGACAATATGAATAAATGTGTCAGAAATGAAGGGTACAAGGAGTGGGAGACCAAATTGGAAATGGAAGGGAGTGAAAACGATTTAGAGTGCTCAAAGCCTGAATGGCATGCACACGATAGAAATGTGGTGTACTGGGGATGACATGCTGTCAGTAAACAAAATATGAGCATATGAAACATTATCATTTAGAATAGTTGAAAGCAAAAACCACAAACACGATTAGGCAATGACTTGCTAAATATTCTGCTTTAAATCCAAGAGTGACATTATTTGCACCTCCCTATATACATTATATGCCTAGAAGTTTCCCTCTGAAAATCTGCTTTTCTTATTTTGTCATACCACATTACTCCATGCATTTCAGTTCCATAATCAACACCTTCCTCTTGAATACCCAATGGTGTGTCCCAAAAAGAAATCATACAATACATAATTCTCTCAATTAAATCATTTCCTTTCGTCATCCTATCAAAAAACTCTTGTCATCTACTTACATGCTCAATTCATATCAACCCCTACTCAACACCTTTATAAAACATGCCAGATTTACTTTATTATCCGAGCATATTAGCGATTCGCCCCATCAGTGTCGAAATGCCAACAAAAAGTTATATTCTATTAGTATTCTTGTCTACATATCAAGGTTTAACGACAATTATATGAAGCAAAACATGCTTGATAAGCTAAGGAGTAACAACGAACAAGCTGGCAAAAAACAAACAACTCTTAGTAGTTTACAACCGCAGTAAACCAAAAATCGCTACAATTCGACTTTACATTGCTTTAACTTACATCGACTGAGCTTGAAGAACCATATATATGATAATTTCCTTGACAATGACAATAGAATTGTCATAGGGGTAACAACGCTTAAACAGATCTCCCACCGCGGCACATGTAAACACGTACCATGCGCCACACAAAAGTTTCTCCCAACGTATAATTTTCAAAGTTTTTCTCATTGTTCCCAGTATACATAGTACAAGAACATTGCTTCGTCGAAACAAAGGCGCACTGATTCTCTTGGAATCTTCTAAGAGAAGCTAAATACATGATAAATAGCTTTACCTTCTTTTTCTTGCTCATCTGAGTAGCCATCTTGACGGAAAGACTGCGTGCCAAAGAGTGAGAGAAAAACAAAGCATCGGTAAATATGTCACGACTTTTTATTGAACAATGCTACAAATCCTTATCATTCAATTCATAAATTTACACTGGTTGACTAAAATTATTTAAAATCAATATTCCAAAAACAATTTTCTACTGCAGAGGTTGAATAAAAGTGTGCACTCGGTTAGTACCTCGAGATTCATGTTTTTCATATCTTACTATGTCTCTGCAGTTCATACGCCTTTTATCCAAAAAATTTTTCACAATTATTTTAGGTAAATTAATGCAGTGCACACACACACACACATATATATATATATATATATATATATATATAGAGAGAGAGAGAGAGAGAGAGAGAGAGAGAGAGAGAGAGAGAGAGAGAGAGAGAGAGAGAGAGAGAGAGAGAGAGAGAGAGAGAGAGAGAGAGAGAGTGTATTGGTCATGAACATAGTTACTCATGCATAAGGCATAAGTAGTATAGGGCCCTGATTAGGTATAAGTAGACATAAAAGATTGTATTTGCTGCTAAAAACTGTATCAAGAAGTAAGGTAAAAATCAGAATGAATATCCAGGTCAATTATAGCTATTAGTTGATGAGAAAATGAGTAACACAAATATTTTTTTATCTTTGGAATTCATTATGTATAATAGTTATACATTGCATTTCTAAGAATTCCAAATAAGCTATTGCTGCTAGTAACGATAGCCATTTGCATAGATATATGATTATGGTAGGTCATCAGTTATCTAAATTATCTGCTGCCGGTCAATAGACCAAACGCAGTGCGACCGTCATTTGTCACTTGTGTATTACGGATCAGCTGGAGTGAGCATCAGCTGAGCTTGAATATACTATAGAAGCTTTAGAAAATTTTCGATATGGAGTCTTTAAACGCGGAAAGAATGTCCTCTTCACAGAGAGAAGAATTGATGGACCAAGTCAAACAACAAATCATAATTGCCAATACACAGGAATTATTAACGGTAAGGTGAAGACATGTAAACAAAAGTGATGAAATGGGACCGGGTCATTCGAGCACGGCTTTATGTATTCCCGAAAATCAAACTGTTGATAAATGCTTATGATTACTATTTGAATATTGACCAGATTCCCATTTCAAATGTAAACTCCTATCGTACCAAACAAGCATCCATCGGAAACCACATTTGGGATCCCAGACAGACTTGAGTCTGGACAACACCCATCAGTATAACACTACAAACACAATTTCAGTATATCCCGAGATCCTTCATGCCCATGATCCAACTGCCTTAAAGAAGACACCGAACACGTACAACTTAATGGCTCTGCACAAAGACACACACACATCCATCATATCACTCTATGAACTGTGAACCTGATTGGTGGTCATGGCTAGCATTCTTAATGCTGCAGGAACCTCATAAGGATAGAAGGGACTCCTGGCGCGGAATAAGGTGTATTAAGACATGAACATATGCATACTCTACTAAATGCCCATTTCTAAGAGGCATCACTCCATCAGATGCTGTAACTGCACTTACAGCTACTACCTCTTACTATGCTTCACTGTTATCCACTCAAAGCATTGGATATGCACCAACCACTCAGATAGTAACTCCTTAAGTGCCCTTACCCCATAAAAGTTATTAATGCAGGATTTCCCTTTTCACATATGAAGAGAAAAATATTTAATTTGATCTCTGTGTTGCATCCAATTATTTGGTCTTTCATCTTAAGAATCCATAAATTATTTATAACAATAATCCATCATATACAGCATACAGTTAATCGTGGTATCATTGGCACAATTTTTGTTCAATACTGTAATGCTCTTTCTAAAAAAGTAACCATATAAACAATATTAACCATGACATTCATTAGCATACACGATGTAAAGATATACTCGTTTCTTCCAGTAACGTACTCTTCTAATGTATGCAATTTCTTATTCATGACAGTTCTGTGGAACACAAAAATGAATGTTTGTGTTAAACCAATCATATTTTTAATCTTTACAGAAAATGGGAGAAAAATGCTTTTCAAAATGTATTGCAAAGCCTGGATCCTCCCTCGACAGTTCTGAACAGGTAAATGAGCTGCTCGTAAGTCTTTGGTTTCTTTTAAGTCTAGTTTATATCTGAAGCAGAGTGCTTTATCATACTGATACCTTGAATTTATATTTGACACATAAGTATCAGATTTATTATATTTCAATTTCATACTTTATTTTTTTCTGCAATTTTTTTTTGACAATTCTATATAAACAGAGAATGAGCTAGTGAGTGACTCAGTAGTTTTCTGTGGTCGTTACATGGATAGTACACTAGCTGGCCATGTTAATGTATGATTTTATAGTATTTTTGATGAAACATTGCCTATTTGAGTTATTAACGTAGAAATGTACTCTTGGAAAACAATAGGCGTGTAGTCTTGGAGGAAGCAGTGTCCCTTGCGGCAGGCATGCATTGCTTTGCAGATAACAAGTTCTGCCAAAGGACAATTGTAGTTTAGCTTCAGTACAATAACTGTATTATCTTTTTGCTCTTGCATAAGTCACATTGATGAAACTAGCAACCCAAAATTTTCTGTAATAAAAATTTTGAGGTTTTGGTTGATGATTTGGCACCTGTTGGACCACCAGCAGACAATGTAACATTTTGTTTACCAACTACAGTTACCCATAAAATGGAATCTTTTCTGTATGGGTTGACGTGGTCACCGGAGTGCCACAGGGTTTGATTCCAGGACCATTACGCTTCTTGATCTATATTGATTACTTGCCTGAAGGTATGGAATCTTACCTGAAGTGATTGTGTATGATGAAAAAGCCATGCAGTAAATGAAAAGCCAGGAAAATTGCACCAGTTTTCAAGGGGACTTAAACTGACACCAAAGTTTGTCTGAAGTGTGGTTGATAAAATTCAAACCGAGCAAATGTAATGATGATGAGACAAGGTGAAAGATAACTTCAATTACCAAAGTACATTACCTAGCAGGAAGTAAGTTTAAAGATTATGTATGTGAGAGGGTCTTGGGAGTAGGCATCATTCCTAACCTGTTACCAGAGTCCCATATTAGGAGAATAGTTAAGGATACAATCTGTCTACCGTCAAGTAACAGACAAGCTTCTAAGTATATGGATAAGCCGGCCATTTATATCCTACATGAGGCCACACCTGAACAAGCACAAAAAGGTCTAGTAGGTTAGACAGGAGTGAATCAATAATGTCAGCTTGGTGGAAGTAGCTGATTAGTTATTAGTGTGCCCAAAATGAAAAAGTACAGAAGTTTGGAAGGTTCTGAAATATATAATCCTAGGAGGAAATACATCTCATTCTCAATGGGACACTGCCTTGGAAAGAAAGGAATTTCTCTTTTCAGAACATACAATTCTTGTTAAGATTCTATTTGTGCCACTTCCTGTTATAACAGAAAAGGTGCATATTATCATGATTTCTCTAATTAAGGTGTTCTCTTATTTATTTGAAAATTTGATGTCAGAAATAAATGTTCCATGAGAAAGAAGTGAACAAGGCAATATTTAACTATTTTATTAATGTAATATACTTTTTAGAAGTTCCCATGGTACTGTACTTGATGGGAAGTATGTCATTAAGGAAAGATTAAACTGATGGAAGTTTTAACTAATCTCTTTTCCGTGTACATAACATGACAAAGTCGTAATTTCTTGTTAATATTTTCCAGAAATGCTTGGCAATGTGCATGGATAGGTACATGGACTCTTGGAATCTTGTTTCCCGAACGTATACCAGTCGCCTCCAACGGGAAAAGAACTTCCAGTAATGATCTACCACTTATATTCATTTTGTTTTCGATTTTGTACAGTAGAGGCATTGTATACACCATTACAGAGCAACAAAGAATGAGCATTTTTATTATGTAAATGATTATTAATTCATTTTTTAAGAAACAGTTCTTGTACCAGTCATTTTGATAAGATGTGTATCTTATTGTAACTAGTGTTGTGTAATATACTTTAGGTCGTTATAGTGTAGTTTTCCCTTTTTTTTTTTTAGTTTAATAAGGGATCTTACCAGCGTGGTAAATGGCTTGAAAGCCACTATATTTTCATTTGAATCATTTTTTGAAATAAAAGATGTAAGGAAATTTGTTTATGAGAAAGCTTGTATGTAAAAAGCATTAGATACAGAAAATAAAGTATTTGATATACATTTTGTATATTTCTGACATTCTATGCATGCTTTTGAATTTGCAAAGCCTTGCAAAGGCCCTTGTGGCACTAGAGGCCCTTGTGTTTTTTGTTTGTTTGTTTATGTTGAAGGCTCCAGTCCTGGACAAAAGTCCACATCATGGCTGAGCCTAAATTGAAATATAGAGATTTATGAAACTGAAAAAGAAAAGACAAGGGAAAGCATTTACAAATTTTGGAGGAAGTGAAAAACCTGACTTTTGAAATGTGCCAGGTCACAGTTACCAAGAAAAACATGAGAAGGTAGAGAGTTCCAAAGCTTCAACATGTAGGAAAAGAAGCAGTTATCAAGACAGCCCACCCTTTTTGCTGATGGCCACACACTAATCATGTGACATAGCAGCTTGCTGAGTATTGTGTGGTCTAGCTGGTGGCATGGGCACACAAGCAGCCAGCTCTTGGGAGCAAAAGCCAAAGTAACACCTATTGAAGAGGGAAAGTGAACCAACACTGCAGCATGGGGCTAGGGGTTCAAGTTTAGATGCTAGACTGGGGCACTTTATAAGGTGGATTGCTTTCGACTGTCAAGTAAGATGCAGAGCTAGAACCACACCAAATGTGAGAGCAGTACCCCACACATGGACAAATCAATCCCTTGTATAAATGGAGCAACTGTTCAGAAGAGAAGTAGTTTTGACATCTAAACAGGACACCTTGTTTCTTAGAGGCAGACTAAGCTATTCCTGTAACATGGGGTTTCCAAGAAAGAGTGGATTTTACAGTAATACCAGTACAGTATATTCACTGAGTCGAGGTGGAATTACGGAACTGTCAAAGGAGAGACGAGTTGTGAGAAGTTTTCAATAGGGAGATGGGGAGAAACTAGGTCTTGGGAGGCAATAAATTTAACAAGACTTTGTGCACCCCAATGAAATAGCCTGTCCAAGTCTGAGTTTACTGAAGAAGCTGTGTTAAGACAGATGCAGAGTGACTGAGAGAAGAGAAAACAGGATTGAAGGATGTGGGTGAATAGTGCTGAGTCATCAGTGTATGAGTGCATTGGATTATTTGTGGAGGAGAGGAAATTGTTGAAAAAAGGAGAAAAAGTGCTGGGGACAAGACAGAACCTTGAGGGGCACCAGTGTTGATGGAAAAAGGGAAAGGCTGATCCATCAATAACCACAGAGATAAACTGGCTGGAGAGGAAGTTAGATATGAAGGAGAAAAGTGAGGGAGGGAAGCCAAAAGAGGGGAACTTAGAGATGAAACCTCAATGCCACACCCTGTCAAAAGCCTTAGATATGTCAAGGGCAACTACACATGACTCCCCAAAATCTTTCAAGGGTGATGACCTGACATTAGTGAGATAGGAATGAATATCACCAGTGGATCTTACTGGTGATCAGAGAGAAGACTGGTTTTTGAGGCATTTAATGATAGGAAAGGTTCAAAGACTGGAAATGGTAGATGTCAAAGAAATAAGACAATAGTTAGAGGGGCCAGAATGGTCACCCTTCTTAGGGATGGGAAGTTTCAGTGCATACTTCCAAGAAGGAAAAGTTATGTTTTTTACATAGAAACAGAACAGATGTGCAAGCACAGGTGTAAGTTCAGAGGCAAACTACCTCAGTAAATGGGGACAGATGCCAGAAGGACATAGGCCTTGTTTGCGTCCAGAGAAAGAAGCCCTTTTTGGACAGTCTGAAATGAGATTACCGGAAGGGATATAGGATGAGTAAGAGGAGCATCCGGGGTGAAGGACCGTTAAGAGTCATCCAAGAAGGAGTTAGAGGAGAAACAGGAACCAAAGAGAGTTGCTTTGTCTACAGGAGAGAGCTATAGTACCATCTGAACAGAAAAGTGCAGGAAAGGTAGTGACAGAAGCTGTTAGAGATACCCTTAGCTAAAGACCAGAAAGACCTATCAGCGGATGACGAGGAGAGGTTATAGCACTTCCTTTAAATAAAGGAATGCTTCACCTCATGGATAGCATGCATGCAGCAATTCCATTGATAAAAGCTGAATAGGAGCCAGAAGAAGTAGTGTTTCCAAGCCCAATGTGCCGGATCCCTCACCTGAATGGCCTTCGAACAGGAACAGTTGAACCATGGATTGGATGAAGAGGTTGTCTTGGAAGAAGAGGGGATACATGCTTCTATTCCCATAAGAATAACCTCTACTGTGCGGCTGGCAGACACAGAAGCATCACCACACAAGAGACAGTAATTTACCCAAGGAAAGTCAGAAAAGAAGTTACATAAGTTATTCCAGTCAAGCTTTGTTGAGGTGCCAGTATTTACACTTAGAAGGAGCTGTTGGAGAGGTAGGTGCCATTAGAAAAGATACATTTATGAGAAAGTGGTCAGACAAACCAAGTGGGGGTGTGATTGTGTATTTACAGCAGAATGGACGAGAGGTGAAAAACGAATCCAGAATATTAAGAGAGTGTAAAGCAGTCAGGAATATGGGTAGGGTGGGGGATAATTTGCTCTAAATCACAGAATAGAGAACATAAGGGCTTCAATCCTTCCACCATCCATATGGGAGGATTCAGCCATTCTCTGTGGTGAACGTTGAAATCCCCGAGGTAGAGGACCTTGGCTTGCAGGTGAGAGGATGTCACAGTCTTATGGCAGGAGTTTAGATAGTCAAAGAAGGATATAAAATTTGTAGAATTAGCAGAACAATAGGCAAAACAAGAAAAGTGTGGTAGCAGGGAGACAGACCTTGAGCCAAATAACATCAAAGTTTGGAGATTCAAGGTTCTTGAGGCATGCAACAAGTGTGTTGATGTTGGAATATGCACAAACACCACCTTTGGACTGGAATCGTGAGTGGAGTTTATAGTCAGATATGAAAGAGGTACTGGTGAGAACATCATTAGACAACTGAGTCTCAAACAGAAGTAAGATATTAGCAGAGGAACTAGACAGATGGAGTTCAACTGGAGAGGTTACTAGAGAAACCATAACTGTTGGTATAGTGAACAGAAAAAGAGGAATATCGAACAGAGAGGAAAAGTCATGGGAGGGGCTGGTACTACTACTGCTAGAGCCCTCCCTCTTAATAGCAGTAGTACAGGCAGAAACCCAGAGATTCTTAGTACCCAACGATGCCAGGGACTAGTGGGAATTGACATAGGATCCAGATAAGAATTGAATAAGACCAGAAGACCACATAGTATACAAATCACTGGTGACACATGACAGAACTACAAAATTCCTGATTAAATCGAATAAGTAACCAGAGCATGAGCATATTCATCATTCCTGATTAAAGAAGAATAGAGTAATACACAGCTTGAGCATACAAATCACTGGTGAAACATTACAAAACCATCTCTTTCAGTGAAATCAAGCTAAACGTCCAAACAGTATACATATCACTGATGAAATATTTTGAAACTTTCATTCCTAACTAAATCAGACTAGAAACCTATACAGTGTACAAATCACTGATGAAACATTACAAAATTACATCACTCCTGATCAAATCAGACCAGAATATTACACAGCTTGAGCATACAAAACTTCATCTCTTCTGGTGAAACTGAGCAAAAAGTTCACACAGTATACAAATCATTGGTGAAACATCAAAAACCTCATCACTCCTGATTAAACCAGACCAGAAAACTACACATTATACAAATCACTGACAAAACATTACAAAAGTACATAATTTTGATTAAATAAGGCCAGCAGACTATAAAGCTTACAAACCACTTGTGAAACACTTCAAAACTACATCCCTCCTATATTAAATCATACCAGAAGACTACAAAGTACATGAGTTACTGCAAAGCATTGCAAAAATACACCACTCTTGATCAAAGCAGACAAGACCATACATTTCTCAAATCATGGATACAACGTTACAAAACCTTATCACTACCTGATTAAAGTGGACCAGAAGACATACTACCCAAATCACCAGTGAATCATTACAAAATTACATCACTCCAAATTATATCAGACCAGAATCCTACACATCTTGAGCATACAAATCACTGGTGAAACATTACAAAACGTAATCCCTAACTGAATTTGACCAGAAGTCTACACAGTATACAAATCGCTAGTGAGGCATTGAAAAGCTATTCACCCCTGTTTAAATTAGACCAGAAGACAACGTAGAATACCACTCACTTGTGAAACATTACAAAACTTCATCAGTCCTACTTATGTCAGAACAAACAACTATGCAGTATACAAATTACCAATGGAATATGACAAGACTAATCACTAATGAATAATCTGACCAAAAGACAACAGCATACAAATCACAGGTGAAACATACATAATTACATCACTCCTGATAGAATAATTCCAGAAGACTACATAATACGATATACATATTCCTAGTGAAACCTGTATCACCAACTACATCAGCAGAGCAGAAGAGTTAATAAACACTAAATACAGTAATATTCACCCTACAGATATACCTTACCCTGAGAAAAGTCTCTCAGTGTTAGGTAACGTCAGCTTGGCTGTTTTCCTAGCTGCCACAATGAGGTCCTATGGAGGTTAGAATTTGTAAGCTGGGAAATGACAGCTCCCAAACTCTTGCTGAAAGTACTCACCAGATTTTGATACTTGTAGATTTAGGCACTCCAGTGATGCCACCTTTGAAAAGGACAAAATTACATTAGTAACATGCAAAGCTCTTTATAACATGTTAAAAGATTTGTGCACCAGTATAATTCAATTTGGACCACATGTTAATAACTGACTCCACACATGAAGAGCCCAAATCGTTGCACAACAGGATAAAACTCAAAGTTAGTCCAACCTGAAACTGACAGTGATAAATGTCTCATTTAGATCCTGCTTATTTCTCAAACATTCTTTAAAGCAAACACCTAATCTACAATTTCTCTACCTTTATTGAAACCACTGTTCCTCCCCAGTATGATGTTCTATTCATGCTTTTGCCTCCATCACTGTGCTGCCATACAACCTTCCAGTTACACTCAATAAACTTATACCTCTATAGTTTGAACATTCACCTTTGTACCCCTTACCTTTATACAATGGCATTATACATGCATTCTCCCACTCCTCAGGCACCTCATAACTAACCAATCAGCAACACAGTCACCTCCTTTCTGGCAAAGTTCAACTCCAGCTGCTTTCCCACATTTCAAATTCTTTCTTATGAAATTCAACAGAAACAACTTCCATTCCAGCTGCCTCCCCATATTTCATCTTGAAAAGACTTTCACTAACTCTTCTCTCTTACCAAATCACTCTCCATTTCATTTGTAGAGGTTTTCAGAAAAGAGGAAATGTCATAGGTGAGAAGAGGGTGGCAAAAGTAAGTGAGCTTGGAAAAGGGACATGTAAAGATATACCAGGAGAGAATGAATCTAGAATGGCAAAAGATGAGAATAAATAAAGCTAGGGGAGAGGCTGAGCAATGGAAGGTAATTAAGGAGGCAGTGCTGTCATGTGCAAAGGAAGTGTGTGGCATGCAGGTGGGAGGTGGGCAGATGAATGATACCAAAATGAAGTAAAGTTGCTAATGAAAGAAAAAATAAAGTGGTATATGGAAGGAACTTATAAAGAATGAGCACAAATGATTGATAGATGTGTAAAGGAAAGTAGCCGAAAGTCAAGAAGGTGCAGAGGTTTAAAGATAGATGGTAAATGAGAGTTTGGGTGAGGGGGGATCAATAAACTTAAGAGAGAATAAGAGGTTTTTGGAAGGAGCTTAATAGAGTGAAAAAAACAAGAGAATAATTGGGAACATCAGTGAAGGGGGGAAATGGATGGTGGTAAAAGGTAGTGATAAGGAGAGGAGTGAGTATTTTGAAGGATTGTTACATGTTTCATGATGGATGGCAGATGTAAGGTGGTCTGGTCGAAATGCTAGTCAAAATATATATATATATATATATATATTATCGAGAATGTAAGGCATGTGTACGTTTAGGAAGAGAGGAAAGTGATTGGTTCTCAGTGAATGTAGGTTTGCGGCAGGGGTGTGTGATGTCTCCATGGTTGTTTAATTTGTTTATGGATGGGGTTGTTAGGGAGGTAAATGCAAGAGTTTTGGAAAGAGGGGCAAGTATGAAGTCTGTTGGGGATGAGAGAGCTTGGGAAGTGAGTCAGTTGTTGTTCGCTGATGATACAGCGCTGGTGGCTGATTCATGTGAGAAACTGCAGAAGCTGGTGACTGAGTTTGGTAAAGTGTGTGGAAGAAGAAAGTTAAGAGTAAATGTGAATAAGAGCAAGGTTATTAGGTACAGTAGGGTTGAGGGTCAAGTCAATTGGGAGGTGAGTTTGAATGGAGAAAAACTGGAGGAAGTGAAGTGTTTTAGATATCTGGGAGTGGATCTGGCAGCGGATGGAACCATGGAAGCGGAAGTGGATCATAGGGTGGGGGAGGGGGCGAAAATTCTGGGGGCCTTGAAGAATGTGTGGAAGTCGAGAACATTATCTCGGAAAGCAAAAATGGGTATGTTTGAAGGAATAGTAGTTCCAACAATGTTGTATGGTTGCGAGGCGTGGGCTATGGATAGAGTTGTGTGCAGGAGGATGGATGTGCTGGAAATGAGATGTTTGAGGACAATGTGTGGTGTGAGGTGGTTTGATCGAGTGAGTAACGTAAGGGTAAGAGGGATGTGTGGAAATAAAAAGAGCGTGGTAGAGAGAGCAGAAGAGGGTGTTTTGAAGTGGTTTGGGCACATGGAGAGGATGAGTGAGGAAAGATTGACCAAGAGGATATATGTGTCGGAGGTGGAGGGAGCAAGGAGAAGAGGGAGACCAAATTGGAGGTGGAAAGATGGAGTGAAAAAGATTTTGTGTGATCGGGGCCTGAACATGCAGGAGGGTGAAAGGAGGGCAAGGAATAGAGTGAATTGGAGCGATGTGGTATACCGGGGTTGACGTGCTGTCAGTGGATTGAATCAAGGCATGTGAAGCGTCTGGGGTAAACCATGGAAAGCTGTGTAGGTATGGTTATTTGCGTGTGTGGACGTATGTATACACATGTGTATGGGGGTGGGTTGGGCCATTTCTTTCGTCTGTTTCCTTGCGCTACCTCGCAAACGCGGGAGACAGCGACAAAGTATAATAAAAAAAAAAAAAATATATATATATATATATATATATATATATATATATATATATATATATATATACATAATTATTATCATCATCATAATACCTAATCGCTGTTTCCACTCATACACACATATAATTTACATTATATTATACTTAACCGTCGTCTCCCACATTAGCGAGGTAGCGCAAGGAAACAGACGAGGAATGGCCCAGCCCATCCACATACACATGTATATACATAAACGCCCACACACGAATATATATATATATATATATATATATATATATATATATATATATATATATATACACGCCCATACACGCACATATACATATCAATATATACACATAGGCATACGAAGACATACACATACAAAGATATATACACGTACATATTCCCACTTGCTTGCCTTCATGCATTCTGGCGATACCCCGCCCCACAGGAAACTCCATCGCTATCCCCTGCTTCAGCGAGGTAGCGCCAGGAAAACATAAAAAAAAAAAAAGGCCCCATTCGTTTACACTCAAGTCTCTACCTGTCATGTGTAATGCACCGAAACCACAGCTCCCTATCCACATTCAGGACCCACATAAGACTTCGCTGGTTAGGCTGTATCATCGAGAGAATAATCGCATAGACAGATAACGTTTAAATTCACATTTTCTTTCTGCTGGAAGAGGCGGTGCCTTTTGAACGTCTGGGGAACAACAGGACTCTTTCAAAGAAATATTTCCTTAGGTGATTATAAATATAACGAGTGTCCGACATGGCACATGATAAAAACAATGCCCTAATTATCATAGTTGAAATAAAAAGTAGCTGAGAATGAAATTGATCAGGACTCTGCAAGCGTATGGAGATCTGACTTAAAGTTAGACAGGTTCTATTAAAGGTACTTAAATTTTTTTTGGTGGCGATCCTAAATGAAGTCGTTCATGCATGCTTGCGAGCCACATGTAAACAAATACCAAATAATGTCTTTTTTTCCCTTAATGTTGGGAGTTTACGCAGGCAACATAGCAATATAATGCACTACAATATGAAATAACAAGTAACATAGTGACAATAATATGTAAATAAATAATTCATATCAATAAGAAGGAAAAGTTTGTTTAGGGCTGCATCTCTGACCGTGTTCCAAGGTGCTACTACGGTAACTTCACCTTTGTCGTTGCCATTATTAAATATCCTGCCTTACACAGGTACTTACATGGAAGTGGAAGGTTGGAAGACTTTTACAGCTTGGGCAGCAACGACTGATTTTTTTTTTTTCACGAGTGTACTCCATAAAGTAACAAGTTACTGCTGCTTGAAGTTGTAACGCAACATATCTTCATACTTTACTTTTTTATCAGTTGTTCGCAGTCGTATTTATTGACATATTTAGCAGGAATACAGCGATCGAAGTCTTTGAAATTTGAACACCTCAGCATCTTACGACTCATTTGAAGAGTTTTGCTGACCTAATTTGAGATGCTGTTCCTTAGTTTGTGAATTACTGGGTTAAATGAAGAGGGAAACTCAAATGAAGGAAGACAATTACAGTTAGCTGTTAGAGGGAAGGACACATTGTAACAGCTAGTAATAATAATAATAATAATAATAATAATAATAATAATATAATACATATTTTTATTTATATTTACCATATATACCAGACTAATAAAAACATATAATTTTGGGTAAAAGAGTTAAGTCTATAGGGAAATATTTTCCGGTATTGTCGTTGTGTAGTTGGCCGAGACGGTCGTTCCTCTCACGCCAGTGTTCACATTGTAAACATGGACAAGCCAGTAAAGCTAGCTCGTGTGAGTATTTTTAAGTCAGTGTGGTACTTATGGCTATTAATTGTACATTACATTAAGATTATACCTCAAGGATGAAAACTCATAGGATGAATCCATGCATTATGAAGCAACCTGTATGGTGATGTGGTGTGGATGGTCTGGCTGGTTTTGTGCTTTGATCGCACGAGGTAAAAGTTAGTTAGTACGGCTGTGGCTTGCGTATGTTAACATAAGAAGTGAGGTCACTGCAAGGAAGTGAAGTTGTTGGCCCCTACACAGCAGGTCCTGAGCCTGTCCACCCGACGAGCAACAGCCTGAACCCACAGACACCTTGCCTTCGATTAAAGCTATCTGGAGACCTAGTTACTACGACTGTACTTGGCAACTTGTTCCATAAATGTACTACCCTATTCCCGAACCAATATTTACCCACATCCGACCTGAATCTATTCTTTTCTAATATGAATCGATGTTTTCTTGTCCTATCAGGTGGCGCCATTCTAAGGACTATTCGTGTTACCTTTATTTATGCCTTTCACCCATTTAAAAATATCACTCATATCCCCTCTAGCCCTCCTCCGCTTTAGTGAATGTAAATTCAGTCTTTTTTTTAATCTCTCTTCATAAGTGAGGTATCTAATTCCAGGGATGATTTTTGTCATGTCATTGCTAGTATACTCTCCTAACAATCTATATGAACTGCATAGTATGGAGCCCAAAATTGTACCACATAATCCAAATGTAGTCTCACCAACGCAAGATAAAGTTGCAATGATACTCTAGGTGTTTTATTGCTAACAGTCCTATTAATTAACCCTAACATCCTATTATCCTTATTACACACTTTAATACATTGTTGCTGCAGCTGAAGGTCCTTGCTCACCAGTACTCATAAATCTTTTATCTATTCTGTTTTACCAATAGCAATGTCTAGTTTGTAACATGTTTGTCTTTACCCACACTGAGTTTTTAGCCTTTAACTATGTTGAATTCCATTTTCCTTGTACCTGCCAATTTTGATAATCTAGGATGAAAAAATGTATATACATTTTGAGTTGCATTTTTCAGGAACACATTTCCTTGTATAGGGGTATGCTTGTACTCATTTTCATTATGTCATCCGTGCTCCTCTGAATTATATCTGCTAAGTGTTGTGAAACCAATGACATGCTTTTCTTCCATTTCCTTAGTTTTTTCTAGGTTAAAACTTTTTCCACACTTAAAATTTATGTAATGCTTGTATGTTCCAGGTGACAAAGGTGTTAGGTCGCACAGGCTCCCAAGGCCAGTGCACACAGGTTCGTGTTGAGTTTCTGGATGAATCTCATCGTTCCATCATCCGTAATGTAAAGGGACCAGTACGTGAAGGGGATATCTTAACACTACTGGAATCGGAGCGAGAGGCCAGGAGATTGAGATGATCATAACGTTATGACTGAACTGCTTACCCTGGAGTGAGTTTTAGATGTTTGTATTGAGAATTGATAGAATTGTTTTAGTGTGCTGGCACCTCAGTAAATCTCATGATTAATCGGATATTTGAAAAACTCGGGTGAAAAGTGTTACAACTACTTAAAAAAGTACTTGCCTGTGGTCAAGTACATTTAAGACAGAGCATGTTTTTAAATAAGATGTTATGTTTCCAGGCACTTTAATTGGTTCACTGTCGATTACAGGTTGGAAATGCCTGATAATATGTAGCGTGAGGTGGGTTTATCATCTAAGAAATGGTAGAGAGAGGGGTGTTAGTAAGAGCAATGACTTTGAGATAGCCAAGATGTGCAGTCAGTGGACTGAACTAGGGCGTATTTAGGGACCAAGGAAAACTATGGAAAAGTCTTTGGGGCTTGGTTATGGGTAAAGAGCTGTGGTTTCAGTGCATTACACCTGACAGCCAGAGAGTGAATGTTAGCCTATGAGGCCTTTCTTCGTTCTTGGCACTACCCTGCTGACATGGGAACAGTTGGGGGTGGGGGTGGGTGGATAGGGCATTTCAGGAGGATTTTTGAATAGGATAATCTAGAAATTTATATTCTGTGACAGACCACATAAGGTTGAGTTTTCAAGGGAATTAGGCATCAGGTAGATGGAATTAGGTGTATGATCCTTTTAAGCATTCTCATTCGTATGCTCCACTTATATTCAACTTGGTGATGTATGATGTTTCCTCATACTACTGTACATTCTAAGCTGTACCCAGTAGCATTGATATTTTTCTAGTATTAAATTATTGCTTCTTATTTTCCAGGTGGTCCAACAAGGGAGATTCCAGAAACTAAAAATAAACTCTAAACAGAATTTAAAACTCTTATTACCCCATCATGAAACTGCCTTATTTTTGTTAAATATGTGTTTTAGCATCATGGAATAGCATGCTCCCATTTCAGAAGTTTTAAGTGACTTAATGCTTTAGCAGATAATGCCATTAATTCATCTAATTGATGAGGATCAGAATGCAGAGTGGGTGATGTAGTTAAGGAGGCAGTTTGAGGGCACAGAAAATTGAGAAAACTTGAGTTGCCTGGAGAAAGCAATTTGACTAGGAATACTTGGGTTAAAAAAAAGTTCTTGTTCCCCATTAGTTTCTTTAGAAGTAGTAGGAATCTGAATGTTTTGTTCCCCATATACAACTTTTGAGGTACTAGGATTCTTTGTCTTGTTCTCCACATACAGTTCCTTTAGAAATACTCGGAATCTGGCTTATCTTGTACCCCTTTTACGATTCCTTTAGAGATACTAGGAATCTGAATGTCAGGTTCCCAATGACAGTTTCTTTAAAGGTATTAGGAATTTGAATGTATTGTTCCCCATTTACATCTCTTAAGAGGTACCAGGAATCTCTAAAAATGTCTTGTTTCTCATTTCTATGTTCTTAGAGGTACAAGGAATCTGAATGTCTTGTTCCTTGATTACGTTTCCTTTAGAGTACCAGGACTCTGAATGTCTTGTTCCCTGTTTACAATATCTGTAAAGGTACTAGGAATCTAAATGTCTTGTTTCACATTAATGGTTTCTTCATAGGTACTATATAGGAATCATATCTTGTTACCCATTTACAGTTACTTCAGATGTAGTGGGAACCTGAATGTCTTGTTCCTAGTTTACAGTTCCTGTAGAGGTATTAGAATGCGAGTATTTTTCCCGTTTCACAGTTTCTCCAGAGGTACAAGGAATCTTAATCTCTTGTTCCCCATTTACATTTTCATCAGAGGAACTCCCTGAGAGGGGAGGCTATAGCAATAGTTGCCATAACTAGTGAACTCACTGCTGCTTCTTGGCCTTTGGTGCCCCAACCTTTACAGGTTGCTGGCAGAGGGTAACTATCTGTGTTTGCAGAGGCTCCTACCTATTGTTCCCACTGACTACATGGACAATCTAAAGTTACAAAGAATGAACTGTGTGTGTTAAATGTTGTCAAGTGCTATGTGTGAGGGAGTGCCTGAAGGAACAAAAGTCGATATATAGGTAGGTAGATAGGCAGATGGACAGGTTAGCTGAAATGCAAGTTTGAATGGAGAAATATTGCAGGAAGTTAAGTGTTTTAGGTACATGGGTGCAGATGAGGCAGTGAATGGATCCATGTTAGTGGGAGAGTCATAGGGTGGAAGGGCTGAAGGTTCTGGAAGCTTTGAAGAAAGTGTGGAGATATTGTCTGAAGGAATAATAGTCCCAACAATATTATATGGATGCAAGACATAGGCTATTCATAGGAGAGTGGATGTGTTGGAAATGAAATGCTTAAGGGCAACGTGGTGTGAGAGTTTGATCAAGGAAGCAATGAAAGGGTAAGTGAGGTGTGGTAATAAAAAGTTGGTTGAGAGAGCAGATGGTGTGCTGAAATATTTTGGACATATTGAGAGAATGAAAATGGAAAGTTTGACAAAAAGGATAGATGTGACAGAAGAGGGAGTAAGGAGAACAGGAAGACCAAATTGGAAATGGAAGGATGAAGTGAAAGATTTAGAGCAATTGGAGCCTGAACATGCAGGAGGGTGAAAGGCATGCATGGAATTAGAGTGAATATGAATGATGTTCTGTGGGGCCTGGATGTGGAAAGGGAGCTGTGGTTTCGGGCATTATTACATGACAGCTAGAGACTGAGTGTGAATGAATGGGGCCTTTGTTGTCTTTTCCTAGCGCTACCTCGCACACATGAGGGGGAAGGGGGATGTTATTCCATGTGTGGCGAGGTGGCGATGGGAATAAATAAAGGCAGACAGTATGAATTATGTACATGTGTATATATGTATATGTCTGTGTGTGTATATATATGTGTACATTGAGATGTATAGGTATGTATATTTGCATCTGTGGATGTATATGTATATACATGTGTATGGGGGTGGCTTGAGCCATTTCGTTCATCTGTTTCCTTGCGCTACCTCGCAAACGCGGGAGACAGCGACAAAGCAAAATAATAATAAAAAAATGAATGATGTGTACTAGGGTCAATGTGCTGTCAATGAACTAAACCAGGGCATCTGAAATGTCCGGGATAAACTATGGAAAAGTCTGTGGGGCCTGTTTGTGGATAGGGAGCTGTGCTTTCAGAGCATTACACATAATAGGATGTGAGCAGATGTGGCCGTTCTTCATCTCTTCCAGGTGCTAACTCTAACTCAGGAAATGGCAATCAAGATGGGGAAAATAGTAATTTTTTCACATTTTTCATGTTTCAGTTTCCTCATGAGCCAATACACAAATGCTCCACTTTAATTAGGTCATCCAATAGTATATATATTTTCCATGGGATCGTCGCATAAGAATGATTTGCCTTTTAATAGCTGTACAGCTTGAAGGGTAAGAGGCATTGTTTTGATAAAATCTAAGTAGGTTATGAAAATGAGCAGGTTATATATGAAAATTCATTATCTTTTTAACCTTAAAGTATTTACATACTGAAAAACTAGCAATACTCCATTACAAATATTAGTAAAGAATGATAAATTACTTTCTATATACATCTTATATATATTACATGGTAGGTTTCCCTACAACTTTTATATAACATAATTTACATGAAGTATACTAAGGGAGTAGTTAAATTTTAATCAAAGCACAATTTCAAGCATGCATCATGATAAACATTCAGCTACAAATATAAATCCAGCATTTTTTCTTTATAACTGAAAATAACTTATGAAAACGAGGTTTAGTACTTTGCTTTGAGGTGTGAGATTTCTTGGCGTAACCGCTCATTTTCCTGCAGAAGGTCCTCATTCAAAGAGTACTGGCGGTGAAGTTGTCCCATTACCTCCTATAATGAATGAACTGGTCAATATAAAAAAAATTTGGACATTTATTCACCTATCTGTACACTATGGGGAGAAATTTGGACATCTGTTGCCCCATTTCTTCTATACCTATGACAAGGTTTTTTCCATGTGGCAGGGCTAGCATGTACCACTCACCACAAACAGCTAATTTTAACAGGGTTCAAGAGATGGGGCCCCATGATCATAACACTCCCTCCCTACCTATCTATATCTTGGAAGTCTTTTCTCTCAGGAAACTCTCATGAAAGGTGATACCATGGCATGAGAGTCTCCACTTATCCCTCTTTAAATGCTTTCTTTGTATACGCAATTCCACCTTATACCATTTCTCTCCCTTCAGTACTCTTCCAATCTATTTCCCCATGTCACCAGTGGTCTTCCTCCCTCACCAACGCTTTTAATTGTATTATCATACACTGTAAATTCCCCATCTTGAATTCTTTCCTCGCCCTCCCTGTGCTATACAAATAGGTAATTAGTTAAAAATAGAGTCAAGTTAGTACACTGTCCAGTGTTATGTTTAAGATGGATAGCATGGGTCTGAGGACTGGATACCAGAGAAAAATTTTGAGAAATAGAGAAAATTTAATGAAAGGAGGTGAAAAATGAAAGAGGTGGATGGAAGAGTGGAAATTTAATGTGAGAAGCAAGGGAGTTGCTGAATTAAAAGGATGAAGTGAAAGAAAGACAGAAAGAGTATTTTGAAGAAAAGAATGTTGAAGAAGGTGAGGCAGCAGCTGTTACATACATGAGTATAGAGGATGGAAGGAAGTGGATACAAGTGTAAAGGCCTATAGCAAAATGGTAGGTAAGAGTGGCAATAATGAGGCTAAAGTCAGGAAAGCAGATGAGATTACAGCTAAAATGCTAAGTATGGATGAGTAATTTTGATAAAGAGTGGATGCACCTGACATGTAATTTAACATGGAAACATAGGTTGTGCCTGAGTATTGGGTGAAAGCTATTGTTCCTTTCTTCAAAGGAGAAAGTGCTAAGGATGTGTGCAGCAATTATAGGGGAATAGGTCAGTTAAGTATACCAGGAGAAGTGTATACAAGAATGTTGACTGAGAGTGATGGAAGTGACTAAATGCAGTATAAGTGAGGAGCAAGGTTTTTTTTATGGAAAGGCAGGGCATGTGTGGATCATATTTTTGTGATAAAGGTGATCATGGAAAAATATGTAGTGAAAGAGACTATGTTCTATGCAGCTTTCATGGATTTGGAGAAAACATATGACAGAGTTGAGTGGAATGCTTTATAGGCTGTGTTAAGGATATATAGGCTCAACTGTTGGATGGTGTGAAAGCCAGTAATGGTGTCTGACAGGAAAAGATGAAAATATAGCTATCTTCCTATATCCCTAACACCTATTACCAACTGGAACTCCCTTAAAGGGGTGGCCACAGCAACAGTCTCCATAACTAAAGAACTCCAGTGCTGCTTCTTAGCCTTTAGTGCCTCACCCTTAATAGGTCACTGGCAGAAGGCAAGTCTAGTGCAGTGTCTGCAGAGGCTCCTACCTGATGTTCCTAATGACTACTATCCAATGCTCCTACCTACTACTACCTAATGCTCCTGCCTTCTACTTCTCTCTAGTACTCCTACCATTTTGCAAAAAGACTGAGCTAGTGCATAGTGCTCACTGCAAGAAAATCTAGAGTTATGAAGAATGAGCTGTGTGACTTAAGTGTTGCATAAGACAAGGAGAGATTATATGTTTGTGGACCGAATGCCAGCAGTCCACATCTTAGTGAGGCAGAAAGAAATGACAGCTACCTGGGTCAGAGGAGTGCAACTTGACAAACACTAAAGTGCTGGCTCACTAAGCAGATGTCACTAACCCTCCATCATAATCTCTTCAGCCATTCTCCTATCACCACACCTCTCTCTTTGTCATTTCTTAATCAAACCTCTTCACACCACATACTGTCCACTTGAAAATACACTTACTAATCTATATATTTTCTTTATACCCATTTACATGGTCTGGATTAAGTAAGTACAGCTATGTTCCTTTAGTGGAAATAAAATGTGAAAAATGGAGGCCTAAAACCTAATCCTGCAAGCTGTTAAAGGGCATAAAAATTTTAAACAATATTCCAACAAAACAGTGTTCATTTCTGTATCATATACATTACCTGTTGTTTTAGAAACTGCTTGGTCATCACATACTGCAAATGCATCAGGCGACGATTCACATCATCCTGGAACTCTTCCAAAATTTCTGTCATGCAACTACGTATTAACTCGACTTGCAGTTGAGACACACCATTACCTTCAGATTTTACTCTGTCTGTGAAGAAATATTTCATTTCATGAAAAGAGGGAAACTTATCCTCATAAAATATATTTTCTATTGTCTTCATGGTTTTCACTGCAAAGATGACACTGTATGATTTAAACCATAAAATAAGTATTTTTCACTTACATCTAAACCTAGACATTTCTGAGGAAATCATGTAAGTCAGGACTTATGCTTTTCTATTTTGAGGCACATTTTTGAGTTTACCTGATAGTAACAGCAAACTTATGTATATCTGATGGCTGTTCCCTCAGGGAACTTCCATTAAGGGGTTGGTTACTGCAAAAGTCTCCACTTATCCCTGTACTTGCATGCCTGCCAAGCATACGTCATTCCACACATTCTTCCATTTCTTTCCCTACAGTACTCTTCCACTCTATTTCCCCATGTCTCGCATCAACCCTTTTAATCGGACTATCATACATTCTTGTAATTTCCTCATCTTGCATTCTTTCCACATGTCAAAACCACCCACTCTACCACTCCATAATTCATTGCCTTTGCATGCCCTGCCATAACAAATCTCTCATACACCCCTTCACTTCCTTCTTGACTCCATTTAGTCAAATCAAATGTTCATTTCCACAGCCTGGATTCTTGCCCTTTGCGACTCATTCTATGTCCATTTTTCACCTGCACAGGTCAGTGTTGGGAGGACTATGCTGTCCCTTAACTGAATTTTACTTGTTAATGCACATAATGCTTTCACCTACTAGTCAATGGCTGGTAAAGATCATCCATTTCCAAATGGATGAAAAACATATCTAATATGTGCATTTAAAACATACTATATATTTCAGTAAAATATATATTACTTTTAAGTTTTGTTATAAATGATGGTCTTTATTACATTTAATCTATAAAAGTGACTGCAATCATTCTTTTTCAAAGTCCACAATAAGGCCAGGCCTTAATTGAAATTGAATTTTGGAAGAAGTTTAGAAAAATCTGTCTTTTAGAATGTGTCAGGTCATAGTTATAGTTAAAGACTTGAGCATGTAGAGAATCCAAAGCTTCAACATGTAGGGAAAGAAGCAGTTATCAAAATGGCTCAGCCTTGAGTTGCCGATGGCTGCACAGTAATCATGTGATGCAGCAGCTTGCGAAGGGTTGCATGGTTTAGCTAGTGGTGGGGATACACAAGCAGCCAACTCTTGGGAGTAAAAAACCAAAGTAATACCTATAGAAGAGGGAAAGTGAACCAACATTATGGCATAAGGTAAGTGGGTCAAATTTGAAGGTCAGCCTGGGACAGTTTATAAGTCAGACCACTTTTGACTCAACTTTGTCAAGTAAGGATGCAGAGCTATAAACATCCCAGATGTGACACCAGTACTTCATACAAGGACCAATCGATCCTTTTGTATAAATGGAGCAACTGTTCAGAAGATGGCTCCTGCAGCTTCAAAGCTGTGTTACAATCAACAGCAGGGAAAGGATGTATTTCTCTGGACTGAAAAGTTCTTGGAAGAGATTATACTACTTTTGTCCACTGGCAACTGGCAATCATATAACCAAGATAAAAGTGACTTTTCACTCTAGGTGTAACCGTATGCATTGAACCAGGAAATGTATAGAGGTTATATAGCTTTGTCAGCTTGCATACCTTCATCATGTCTGCTTTTCCATCTACCTATATCTCTGATGCCTGTTCCAACCAGTAACTTCCTCAAGGTGGAATAATCTCCATAACTAGTGAACTCCACAGCCGCTTCTTCCATACTTTGGAAACTCATTGGTGGTTTTCATCCCCTACCTCTTTACTGCTTATCAATGATTCACTCACATACCTTAGAACAGAATGATTATGCCTTCCCAGAACTTCACAGTACTAAGAGACTGACATTCTTATTCCTCATTACTGATCTATTAGCTATTTTCTGTTTAGACAAAAGTACCTGATGATTTTACGGTAGACAGAGAGATGTTCAGTTGATCTGCTGACCCTACTCCTTCTAAAACCTCTGGCATCAAATCACTGGTTTGTAACGGCTTCATTAATGACTGCTTCTCTGGTGTTCCTGTTCGTGGATGAAATAGATTCTCCATGGCAGCAAGATGCTTTGTTGTTTCATCTGTGCTATGAGTGCTGGATCTAGCATCACATATGTTTATCACTGAACAGTTGGAAGTTGCATTCTGATTTTGAGAAAAATGTAATTAGTTTTAGCATTATAACAAATGAAATAATCGAATTGAAGAGATTAAAATTCTTAATTTCAGGCATATACACACATTACACTTGTTGGAACATGTCTGCAAGTATACGACAAGTGGTCTGTGGTAAATCTGAAGGATTACTTACCTTAGGGTGATCATTTTTATGTAATGGAGAGAAAACCTGAGCTATGCTGTCTGTTTTATGAGACATTACTCTAGAGGAGCTACATTTGCTGTCTATGGCATCCTTTTCCATCTCTCCATCGTGGTACTGTCTTGTGGCACTTACAGGTTCTACATTCTCCTTATTCTTCTGTGAAAAAGGGTATACAGGTGCCTCGTCATCAACATGCAAACTTACATGTGACACAGTTAAGCCCTGATCTTGAAAACTGCAAGCACCACTATTGCTGTAAGTAGATCTAATAGGTGAAAGCACATCATCTGGAAGGAGAGAAATGTTCCTTAGACTGTACTGAAGAATATTACATGAGGAACTATAGATTTCTTTGTACACATGTTAACCTACCTCCTGCACCTACAAAACACTTTAAGCTAACATTCTCTGATAAGGAGTTTCCTGAATACACAGATAAAGCTAGATTTTTTCCAATATATGTTGACTCAAAAAAGTTAAACTTAAGGAGGAAATATGAGGGAAAATAACCACTAACAATGTTAAGATGTGAAAAGTTGATTTTTTCTGTTATTTCCCATAAGTATTCTTGCTCAAGTGGTCAATCTTTCTTTATTCTATTTGGATCTTCTTACCTCATCCAAACATCTTTAGCCTTCAAACACTTTGGAGGCAATTTTAGATACAGTTTAATCAATGTCCATGGTTAGATCAATGTCAAGAAGACTATTCTGCTGATGAGTAGTGAATACTTAAAATGAATTATGTAAAGTGATAGTATTGTATTAGTAAGTCGCCAACACTATAATGAGCATGTACAGTGATGACATAGACTATGGATAAAAGAAAAAACAATGATAGTGCATCAACAATACAAGTTGCCTAGTATTCTGTTTCCAACCATAAGAAAATTACACATAACTGCCCCAAATCTGAGAAGCCAGAAAATAGGGAGAGCAGAGGATACTTAAACCCTAGCAACGATTGTGTATTGCTTCCCTTATGTTAAAACCCTATTATAAACTAACATAAGAAAATATTGCACTAAAAATACTAACAGCTGCAAGTGAATCTAATATAATATGTCTCTATCAGCAACATCACACACCATCATGTTTACCACAGAGAGACACTACCAAACTCAGTTTCACTATGCCACTTTTATGGCACCCTCATCTTCCCTATCCCCTAACTTTAGTGCACCCTATGAGTTGGTTTAGCAGCTACATTTGCCACATCCTTATCCTTACTAAATCCTTGAAACAATTACCTTTGACAAAACTCTCGCAAATCAGGTCTACGGCCATTTTCACTAGACACTACGATATCTCTTATGCCTGTTCCTAACTGAAACTCCCTCAAGGGGATGGTCACAGCAACAGTCTCCATAACTGGTGAACTTCAGTGCCGCTTTTCAGCATTAAATGTCTCACCTTGAACAGGCTACTGGCCGTGGGCAACTCTAGTGCAGTGTTTGCAGGGGCTCCTACCTAATGTTCCCTCCATTTCTGACATATATATCCTCTATGAAAACCTTTCCTCACTCATTCTCTCCATATGTCCAACCTCATTTACTACCTCATTGCTTACTCGATCAAACACCTCACACCACTTATTGTCCTCAAACATCTCATCTCCAGCACATCCACCCCCCTCCGCACAACTCTATCTATAGCCCACACCTCGCAACCATATAACATTGTTGGAACCACTATTCCTTCAAACATACCCATTTTTGCTTTCCAAGATAACGTTCTCGACTTCCACACATTTTTCGACGCTCCCAGAACTTTCGCCCCCTCCCCCACCCTATGAATCATTTCTGCTTCCGTCCACTGCCAAATCTACTCCCAGATATCTAAAACACTTCACTTCCTCCGGTTTTTCTCCATTCAAACTTACCTCCCAATCTGCTAGTCCCTCAACCCTACTGTACCTAATAACCTTGCTCTTATTCACATTTACTCTTAACTTTCTTCTTTCACACACTTTACCAAACTCAGTCACCAGCTTCTGCAGTTTCTCACCCGAATCAGCCACCAGCGCTGTATCATCAGCGAACAACAACTACTCACTTCCCAAGCTCTCTCATCCACAACAGACTGCATACTTGCCCCTCCTTCCAAAATTCTTGCATTCACCTCCCTAACAACACCATCCATAAACAAATTAAACAACCATGGAGACATCACGCACCCTTGCCGCAAACCAACATTCACCGAGAACCAATCACTTTCCTCTCTTCCTACACGTACACATGTCTTACATCCTTGATAAAAACTTTTCACTGCTTCTAACAACTTACCTCCCACACCATATATTCTTAATACCTTCCACAGAGCATCTCTATCAACTCTATCATATGCCTTCTCCAGATCCATAAATGCCACATACAAATCCATCTGCTTTTCTAAGTATTTCTCACATACATTTTTCAAAGCAAACACCTGATCCACACATCCTCTACCACTTCTGAAACCACACTGCTCTTCCCCAATCTGATGCTCTGTACATGCCTTCACCCTCTCAATCAATACCCTCCCATATAATTTCCCAGGAATACTCAACAAACTTATACCTCTGTAATTTGAGCACTCACTCATATCCCCTCTGCCTTTGTACAACGGCACTATGAAAGCATTCCACTAGTCCTCAGGCACCTCACCATGAGTCATACATGCACTAAATAACCTTACCAACCAGTCAACATTATAGTCACCCCCTTTTATAATAAATTCCACTGCAATACCATCCAAACCCGCTGCCTTGCCGGCTTTCATCTTCCGCAAAGCTTTTACTACCTCTTCTCTGTTTACCAAATCATTCTCCCTAACCCTCTCACTCTGCATACCACCTCAACCAAAACACCCTATATATGCCACTCAATCATCAAACACATTCAACAAACCTTCAAAAGGATAAGGGCCAACAAAATTGTTGGCTTCATGGGTAAAAAAAACATTAAGAATAAGAAAATAATGTGTAGTACATTATATAGCACTTGCCCAGGCTGATTATGGGTGGATGTGTATAAGCTTGTGGTTGTTAGGTTCCTGATGATGCAATTTGTGTGAGTGGCTAACGAAAGGGCTAATGACATTGACAGTGAGCTGTCATAAAATATAAAAATCTACAAATAATAATAAACTGGAAAATACAGCTACAACAGAAATTGAATGTCGACAACTGCAAACTGCCTTCATAATCTAGCAGAATGGAAGCACAGATGTCAAACGAATTTAAATATCAATGTGTGCAAAATCTTATTCATTAATAGTAAGAATGAGAAGACAAGCTACAATATGAATTTTACTGAGCTTCAAAAGGTTGATAAACAGAAAACACTTAGATGTAATGTCTGATGATCTAAAGCCAAGTAAGTCAGGCACAGAATCAGTAAAAAAGGTTAAGGGCCAACAAAATTGTTGGCTTCATGGGTAAAACCTTTGAATTCAAGAAAGGAAATTAATCCTCAATCTTTAAAATTAACTTGCAGCTTCTCACCACCATGTTCAGTTTTGGTCACCTTACTTGAAGTAAAATTTATAAAGAACAGAAAGAGTACAGCAATAGGCTACAAAAATGGTCCCTGAAAAAAATCCTACTACAGCTAGCTAAACAACAAATTTATTCAGCCTAACAGAGAAAAGGTCAAGATGTAATATGATACAGGTAATATAAAATTATCTGGCCAGTTTCAACATAAATGATAAGCTTGCTACAATCTATGGATTTTTGAAAAACCCTTGGTTTCCTTAAATCATGGTCTATTCCACTCAGGAACAATCTTGCAAGAAAGAGCAACTGAAAAATATGCCTATATGGCAACATATAGCACTCATGGAATAGGCTATTTTCATTATTACTAAGAGGGAGGCATACAAGGGCATATGATGGTATGAAAGATTTTCCTTTTCTTTAGCCTATGTGCCTGTTTGGAGACAGTCTAACTTTCATCATAGATATCATAAATCTGCATGCAGATTCCTATGTACCTCTCTTAAAGACCTAAATAAGTTCATGACCTTCCCTCAATATTACATGTTAAACATAATTACTGGAAATTGGCATGCATATATCAAACCTAAGATGATTCAGCAAGACTTAAATGAAGCTTATTTAGTAGATTAGTAGCATTAAGCTGATCTCATTCATTGGGTTATGTCTGTAATTTATGTCTTACAAGGAATTAAATCAAGAGGTCAAATGAAGGTCTAAATTTGCTACATTTCTTAAGAAAGGCTTTGATTTGTCTCTCCCTGGTTCTTCAGTTCAGGGATACAAGATACTGGTGTGGCCGAAAGCCTGTGCTCTATCTTCCTACGCAAACTGGTTGTGCCTAATCACACCTGGTTTTGAGTGAAAATGACATGGATCAAGTCTTTTGCTTTACTGCACACAACCCAAATTCTGACTTTATCCTTGGACCATGAAATCAAGCTTTTGTCTGAAGTACTCTACTTGACATCATGTAGAGGTTAGAAGAGGGTTTCTGCTATAGTCCCTGGAGCCTGTAGGTGAGTGGAGTACTGAATATCTTCTGTATGTTCTCATGCTTGCCTGGGAGTTTGCATTATCAATAAAACTTCTATACAAACCTTTATGAATGTCATGACTGAGCAGTTTTTGAGTAATTGGCGAGTTCTTAATTTTGGTTTGATCAATGGGCCGAACAGGAGATAATACGTCATGAATGCTCAATGACTCACTGGGACTTAGAACATCACGATTTGCCTGATTCTGCATTACATGAACTAGGTTTACCTGTAGAAAAAACAACACACATTCAGCATTTAGTTACTTTCAATTGTAAAAAAATATCTTTTGCAGTACTTTATCTTTACCATATATAAAGGGCAACAAAACAAATGTAAATTGGGATGTCACTAATATGGGGTAGAATTCTACATTATATATCTTACTGTTCATTTTAACACTGAATTGGGAGGGTGTCTATCTACTGTCTATCAAGGCAATATGGCAAGTGTATAGTTTGTCAGTAAAATTTACAAGGGTGATGGGGGATCCAGAAGTATTGGTTGCTGGAGTGTGAAGCAGGGATTAGTTTTTTGTTTCTACTTGGGTGATGTATATGAGAAAGCAACAGGAGGTCAAGAGGAAGGTGCAGGGCATTTAAGAAGAAAAAAATAAAAAGAGGACAAATAAGAATTGAAGTGAGAAAGTATCATTAAACTTTAGGGAGTATAAAAAGATGTTTCGGATGGAGATGAATAATGTGTGAAAGACAAGAGAAGAAATGGAAACGTGGGTGAAGGAGACAAAGGGGGAAGTGATACTGGCAGTGATGAAGTGAGGAGGAGGTGTAAACGTGTATTTTGAATGATTGCCAAATTGTTTGATGACAGAGTGGCAGATGTAGGGTGTTTGTTGAGTATGCCTGGTAAGTTATGTGGGAGGGTACTGATTGTGAGGGTGAAAGCATGTACAGAGCATCAGACTGGGGAGAAGCAATGTGGTTTCAGAAGTGGTAAAGGATGTGTGGTTCAGGCATTCGCTTTTAAGAATGTTTGAGAGAAGTATCTAAAGAAACAGATGGATTTGTACGTGGCATTCATAGATCTGAGGAAGGTATATGATAGGGCTGAGAGAGATGCTTTGTGAAAGGTCTCAAGAATCCACATTGTGGGTGGTAAGCTGCTAGAAGCAGTGAGAAATGTTTACCAAGGGTGAAAGGCTTGTGTACGAGCAGGTAGAGGCTAGTGAATTGTTCTTAGAGAATGTTAGTCTGTGATGTAATCAAGGTTGTTTAATAAGCAAATTAAACAACCATGGTGGCATCACACATCCCTGCCACAGACCAACCTTACACCCATGATAAAACCTCACTGCTTCAAGGAGCATTTCTCTTGCACCATATAATCTCATATAATCATAATCTCTTCCATAAGGAATCTCTATCAACCCTATCATATGCTTTCTCCAGACCCATAAAGACCACATACATATCCATTCATTTCTCTAGGTATATCCTAAGCAATTTTCATTTGAAACACCTGATACATACATCTCCACTACTTATGAAACCAGTGTTCTTCCCTATTCTGATGCTCTGTATATGCCTTCACTCACTCAATCACTATCCTCCCATGCAACTTATCAGATACACTTAACAAACTTATATCTCTGTAGTTAACATTCACCTTTATCCCTCTTGCTTTTATACATCAACATTATACATGCATTCCGCCAATCCTCATACACCTCACCATGATCCATACATACAATGAAAATCATAACGAGCCAATCAACAACAGTCACCCCTTTTCCTAATAAAGTCAACAACAATATCATCAAATACCCAACCTTGCCACATTTCATGTAATTATTTCAACACCTCTCATCACCAAACCACTCTCCAAAACTCTCTCACTCTGCATACCTCCCAAACCCAAACACACCTAAATCTGCCTCCCTATCATCAAATACATTCATCAGTCCTTCAAAGTACTCATTCCACCTCCTCTTCACTTCATCACTATCTGTTACTAATTCCCATTTTGTCCCATTCACCAGTTCTTATTTGTTCTCATTTTTCACAAATAATTAAAATCCTTCCAAAACATCTTACTCTCCCTAAAGTTTACTGATACTTGCTCACTTCATCTCTCATTGGCCCTTTTTTTCAACTTTTGAACTTTCCTCTTGACCTCCTCCCACTTTCTCTTATACATCCCTGAATCATCTGCACTCCTTCCCTGCGAGTACTGCCAATCAAATGCCTCCCTTCTCTTTCACAAGCAACTTTACTTCTTCATCTCATCACTTACTACCCATTTTTTATTTGCCCACCTTCCACCTTTTGCATGCCACATGTATCTCTCACACATGCTAGAACTATTTCCCTTAATACCTCCTATTCCTTACTCATGTATATGACTTGTATGACTTATTATGATGTAGACTGAAGTGATGGCTTGCACAGAAGAGAATCAAACCATACCTAGAGCCAAATATCATTGCACTCAAGAATTTAAATTTCTAGTTCTACTTAAACTGCAATAGACTTTATATACTGTACTAAACACACAAATGAGTGATGTATACACAGCAAAGAACAGGCAGAAACTAATGTTCTGAATGCTGGTGCAGCTTGACACAGGTGAACGAGGGAGGTGATGTGCTCGATATGTTACCAGAGGAACGTGCCACCATGTTGTGAACCACATACAATAAGAAATTCAGATCAAAGAATGAATTTTTTTCCTGAATCTCAAGGAAATTTTCCTTGCTAATTTCCCACCACACTCACCTTGTTCCTACAAAAGATCTGGCCAATGCATGGGATGCTGAATTTGTTTCACCAATTGCTATATTTTTCCCACTGCCACAATATTTTGTTCATTGGTTAATGCAAGCAAAATCAATACATTACTGGTTATTTTCTACTTTATGAATAGAGGAATAGGACGGTTGTACATGTGTCCTAAGCAAACATGTTCTCTTCAAAGGCTTTCATCCATACACCTTTCCACAAGGTATGGAAGATTTACAATGGTAAATGAAACAGGTTTTGTAAAATCAAGGACAAACAATACAAACATCTGTTCCTCACCTCTGTGTCATGTTCAGTAGGACGAATGGGAGAAAAAACATCTGGGGACAGCACCTCTGTTGTGGAAGATGGGCATGACTTTGGTCTGTAATTTGAGCTTGGCTCATTAGGCTGACCAGAACAGGACCTAGTATAATAAAAAGGAATATTAGAAATGGCAAGTGTACTTTCAGCATCTAGGCAAGCTAACAATATTGATACATCCAGTCAAAATGCAAAGTGGTCTTGGATGAATCATTACACAACAGTGAACAAATATCTATTAAACCTCTACATTAACATCCCTGTCCATTCATGTCTTTAAATTTACCCCTAAAAAAAAAAGATCTAATCATGGAAAGAAGCCGAACAAGGCAGTAGGAGTCGATGGTGTTGCACTTGAATTTATTAAGAAAGGGGATCACTATGTTGGTGATTGGTTGGTAAAGCTATTCAGCGCATGAATGGATCATGGTGAAGTGCCTGAGGATTGGCGGAATGCATGTATAGGGCCACTGTATTCAGGAAAAGGGGATAAAAGTGGATGTTCAATCTACAGAGATATAAGTTTGTTGAGTATACCTGGTACGTTGCATGGGAGGAAACTGACTGAGAGGGTGCAGGCATGTAAAGAGCATCAGACTGGGGAGGAGCAGTGTGTTTTCAGAAGTGGTAGAGTATGTGTGGGTCAAGTATGTGCTTTGAAGAATGTGTTAGAAACCCTTAGAGAAACTGGGGGGATTTGTATGTAGCCTTTATAGCTCTGGAGAAAGCATACGAGAGGGGTGATAGAGGTGCTTTGAGGAAGGTTTTGAGGATGTATGGTATGAGAGAAATGCTGCTAAAAGCAAGCAATGAGAAGGTTTCATCAGGGGTGTAAAGCATGTGTGTAAGCAGCAAGAGAGGAAAGTGAATGGTTTCAAGAGAAAGTCAGTCTGTGGCTGGAGTGTGTGATATCACCATGGTTGTTTAATTTGTTTATGGATGGGGTGGTGGGGAAGGTAAACGTGAGTCTCGGAGAGAAGGGGGAGTATGCGGTTTGTAGGAGATGAGAAGGCCTGGGAAATTAGTCAGTTGTTGTTTGCTGATGATACAGCACTCGTGGAAGATTCTAGTGTGAAACTACAGAAGTTGGTGATTTAGCTTGAAGAATGTGTAAGAAATACTTAGAAAAACAGATCAATTTGTATGTGGCATTTATGGATCTGGAGAAGGCATATGATAGGATTGATGGAGATCTTTTGTGGAAAGTCTTAAGAATATATGGTGTTAGCTGCTACAAGCAAAGTTTTTATCACAGGTGTAAGGCATGTGTATGAGCTAAAAGAGAGAAAAGTGAATGATTCTCAGTGAAGGTTCCTATACAGCATGGATATGTGATGTCACCATGGTTGTTTAATTTGTTTATGGATGGGATGGTGATAGAGGTAAATGCAAGAGTCTCAGATATAAGGGCAAGTATACAGTCTGTGGAGGATGAGGAGGCCTGGGAAGTGAGTCCATTTTTGTTCATTCAAGTGAGAAACTGCATAAGTTAGTGACTGAGTCTGGAAGTACATGTGAAGGAAGAAAGTTGAGAGTGAATGCCAATAAAAGCAAGGTTATTATGTTCAGCAAGACTAAGGGACAAGGGAGTTGAGAAGTATGTCTGAATAGAGAAAAACTGGAGGAAGGAAAGTGTTTTACATACCTGATGTGGACTTAGCAGCGAAAGGACCCATGGAAACGGAAGTGAGTCATGGGGTAGGGGCATGCAACAGGTTTGGTGATATTGGAACAATAAAGTATAGACACCACCTATGAACTTGAATCATCAGTAGAGAATATAGATGGATATGAAAAAGGAGCTAGCAGGTAGTTGTTGGTAGGTGGCCAACAACCTAAGAGGTATTATACCAGTACTACCCGTCTGGGTATCAGGAGGGTTAGTGACATCTGCTTAGTGAGCCAGCACTTTAGTGGTTGTCAAGCTGCACTCCTCTGACCCAAGTAGTTGTCTTTTCTGCCTCACTAACATGTGGAGAGCTGGCACTCCGTCCACAACATACAATCTCTCCTTGTCATATGTAACACTTGACAACACCTGATTCATGCAGCTCATTCTTCATAACTATGGAGTTCTTTAGTTCTGTTGCTATGGCCATCCCTTTGAGAGTTCCAATTGGAACAACCATCAGAGACATAGATAGATAGATAAGAGAAGTAGGACATTAAGGAAGGTACAAGACAGATGGTGTTCAACACAAGAGAAATTACTATATAGAGGCCAAGAATGTTAGTAAAGTGAACAGAAAAAGGGGCAAGCCTATCAGAGAGAAAAAGGTCATGAAAGGGGATGGTACTGCTACTGTCTGAGACCTTCCTCTCACTGGCAGTAGAGTCAGGTGGAAAACCAGGGATTCTTAGCACCCTATGATGACAAGAACTAGGAGCCAAAGGTTTGTTGAACTCTATAATGACTGTATCAAAAAACGATTGTGCAAACAGGAGATGGCAAGGGAACTAAGAAAACAAGTGATGTCTGAGTAGGTGTATGGTGCTTGTATGGAGAAAATGTACTCCAGCTCTCCTCATTCTTATGTAATCTTTTGTCATTCTTAGTAGGTAGGTAGCTACCACCCTGGAAGGTAAATTTCCAGTACTATCTTCCCAGATATCAGGAAGGTTAGTGACAGCTGTGTAGTGAGCCAGCACTTCAGTGATTGTCAAAATGAAATCCTCTGACCCATGGAGCTTGTCTTTTCTTTCTGCTTTACCCACAAATTAAATGCTGGCATTCTATCTGCAAACATACAATCTCTCCTTGTCATACATAACACTTGACAACACTTACCTCACAAAACCCATTCTCCATAACTCTAACTATGCACTTGCCTTGCCTTTAGGCAAAATAGTCCAATAAAGAAAAGCAGTAGGTAGGAACATTAAGTGGGAACATTAGGTATCGTTAGGGTATACTGTCACACTTTCCCATAGTATTTAGAGGAGCTAAAATATCTTACAATCACTCATCCAAGCAATTAGTACAACAATTTGTATGTGTTGTATCCACACAGCTTAGCTAATTGTTGAACCTTTACTTATATCACTGATCCCATTCAAACTAATTGGAATCCACTTTGTTCCTGTGGTGAATGCTATGTACTAGCCCCACCTTCTAACAAAATTGTAGGAGCAGTAGATAAAAGCATGTAGGAACATTAGACAGGAGCATTAGGATGGTGTGCCGCCAAGAAACAATGAACTTACTTCCTAGGCTCCTTCACCCACTTTAAACTGCATACTTGCCCCTCTCTACATGACCCACACATTCACCTCCCTCACCATCCATCAGTAAATAGATAAAACAGCCATGGAGACATCATATGCCCATGCTGCACAATCACCTTTGCCTACAACCACTCACCCTCCCTTCTATCTACAAGTACAAACGCCTTACTCTCTAGATAGAAACTACTCATTGCTTCTAATAGCTTTCATCCCACATCATATAATCTTAACTTCTTCCACATAAGATCTCTCTCATATGCTTTCTCTACATACCTAAGGCCACAAACAAATCCTATTTCTTAAAGTATTTCTCACAAAAAATTCTTCCTATCAAACACTTGCTCCACAGATCCTCTACCACTCCTAAAACCACTATATGTATGTTTTAATACATTTGATGTACACTATTTATGTCTTCCTTTACAAATCTCACTTCTGAATACTTCATCCAAACACCCATTGCCCTCATTTTCCTTATACCATTCTTGTGCAATTCCAGATTTTCTGCACTGCATGACTATTTTACAATTCTCCATAAAAAAACACTTTACATTTCTTTCTCACCATTCTAACACCAGTATCTACAGTATGAATTCCAAAAATGCTCTTTGTCTAGAGTTTGTACTGTGAATGCAGGAACTAACTAATGCATGAGATATTGATATATAAAGCTGACTCTTTCAATTCCCTTTCTCCTCCCCTAAATCCAATCAACAAACAAGTTTGTTTTTATCCAAATAACTTCTACTTGCATTCATGAGCTAAAAAACAATAATTTCACTTCCTTTCTAATTCACTGATATGTAACGAAGGCAAAATCTAATGAATCAAGGTCAAGTGTATGCAGCTGGAGAAGGCCAACAGATCACAGAAAAAAAGGTTGGAATTATTTCAGGAAGCCAAATGTAACAAAAGTTGAAAAATTTTGCACGTTTCTCACTTCAACATTCAAGAACACCTGTACCCCTTTTAAACCATTCCTATCCTGATCAAGATATGCGTTACTGTATATCTTTAAAGGATGCCTTTATCAGAAATCTTAATTCAACTAACAAGAGAAAATCTGCCATAAATTATCATTCTTTCTTAGAATTCACAATGCTGATATCTCTCATAGATGGATTTAAGTGCTGATGGAATCACTTTTCTTTTTTTAATTCATGATACAGGTTAAGTTCAATAACTCACTTGGATGGCTTCAAGCATGTGGTTGACTGAATGGCATCAGCACTGTTTGCTCCACTGGCTTTCTTGATGTAACTGCCCACAAGACTTTCAGACTGCAAAACCAACAGAATAGTGGCTTAGATGAACATCATTCTTCAGTTTTGTGTGCAAGATAGGACTGACATCCTTTCGTTGTTAAATAACAATTACTAATTTTTTTCACACTTGATCACATTTCCTGATGACAATTACTCATTTTTTTCACACTTGACTGCCATTTCCTGCATTGACAATTTAGAAAGTAGTGCCAGGGACAAATGAAGAAAGGCTATATTTGTTGACATACATTCTCTAGCTGTCATGTGTAATGCACATGTATATAATCATAAACAATTATCCTTCCACCTCCAATTTGAACTCCCACTTCTTCCCTCCACCTCTGACACATATATCCTCTTTGTCTATCTTTCCTCACTCATCCTCTCCATGCGTCCAAACCATTTCAACACACTCTCTTCTGCTCTCTCAACCATACTCTCTTCATTTCCACACATCTCTCTTAACCTTACATTACTTAATCAATCAAACCACCTCATACCACATAATGTCCTCAAACATTTCATTTCCAACACATTCACCCTCCTCCATACAACCCTATCTACAGCCCATGCCTAGCAACCATATAACAATGATGAAACTACTATTCCTTCAAACATGCCCAGTTTTCCTTTCCGAGATAACATTCTCTCCTTCCACATATTCTTCATCGCTCCCAGAATCTTCACCCCCTCCCCCACCCTGTGACTCACTTCTGCTTCCATGGTTCCATCTGCTGCTAGATCCACTTCTAGATATCTAAAACACTTCACTTCCTTGAATTTTTCTCCATTCAAACTTACATCCCAATTAACTTGTTCCTCAACCCTATGGAGCCTAATAACCTTGGTCTTATTCACATTTACTTCTACCTTTTTCCTTTCACACACTTTTGTCTTATGCACGTTATTCACCTCCTTCCAAAACAACTTTTTATTCTCCCTAAAATCTAATGATACTCACTCACCCCAACTCTCATTTGCCCTCCTTTTCAACTCTTGCACCTTGCTCTTGACCTCTTGCTGCTTTCTTTTATACATCTCCCAGTCATGAACACTACTTCTCTGCAAGTGTATATGAGTGGATGCATCTTTCTTCATCTGTTTCCTGGCACTAACCTTTGAGCTATTCCAAAGTGACAAACTTGGCATTTTGAAAGGGGAATAGAGAATGGGTATGCCCAATTAGAAATAAAGTCATCAGATCACTTACTTGAACCTATAGAGCCCTAACTGTGTAAAACATTTGACAAATACAAGAGTGCTAAGATATAGCAGTGGCTAAAACTAGTACATACCCTAAAAGACACATAAAGCCTACGGTGAGTAAGCTGACAATCATGCCTAATGGTTACACATATAAAAGAAGTATAAACAAATCCATAGTTTCTTTGAGGGTACAGACAAAATCAATTAAGTTCCATAAGAAATAAATGAATTTTATGCTTACATACACAAAGAAAAACAAAACAGTAAAATTCTTACTGTAAAAAACTATCAAAAGGTCAAAAAAAGGAAGGCAAAAAGAGAAAAGACTGGACAACTAACAAGATCCTAGCAACAGGAAGGATCAAGATGTATTATCTATCTATTTACCTATATCATTGATGCCCGTTTCCTTTGGGAACTCCCATCATAAGGGTGGCCACAGCATGAGTCTCCATTCATCCCTGTCCTCATATACACCATTCCATGCATTCTTCCACCATTTCTCTCCCTCCAGCATTCTTCCACTTTATTTCCCGACATCACAGGTGGTCTTTCTCTCACACAAACCCTTCTAATTGTACTATTGCACACTCTCTTTGTAAACTCCCAATCTTGCATTCTTTCCACATACCTAAACTACCTGAAAAAAGTATTACTTTTCACCTACTCCATTACTTCACAATTCATACCCTTTACAATCCCTGCTATACCGCATCTCTCATACAACCCTTCATTTCTTTTTATTTCATTTAGTCACCATATGCTCCTCTCAAATAGCTCACTTCCAAAGCCTGGATTCTTGACCTCTTTGACCCATTCCACGTCCATGTTTTGGCTGCACTGGTCAGGGTTGGGAGGAATATGATGTCCTTTCATCCTCCCTCCTTTTCCATACTTACACCTCTACCCTTTATTATTCTATTAAGGGAACCAGTGATTCTCTACCCTAATCTTCCCTTCCATATCACCAGAATTTGGTGATGATGTAATATGTTGTCTGACAACTGATTTCCTTTATAAATATCTCAATCATATCTACACACACTTTGAATGATTCTACATTTCATGAAAAAGCAAAAACTTGTTATTAAGAAAACAGACAACTTACCATAGATCGGGAAGAGGGCTGAAGAAGGATGTTAGTGACAGCTGTACTGTGTGCCATAATGGTAGCAATTGGTGGACGAAGTGCACGCAGATCATGTACAAATACCTGACCTGTCATGGTACCTAGAGCAATCTGCTGACCACCTGCTAAGAAAGCTGCACTGGTCAGTGGTGCTGAGCTTCGATGTGTCATTAATGTTCTGGAAATACAATATTGTGGTTAGCCTGTGTTTTTTTTATACAAAATTAATACCGAATTCTTTTTCAGTATTTTATTTAATGATCTGTCTTTTATTTTCACAATTTTTCTCAAAGCTCATGTAATTTCTATGCTTCTCAAAAATATTTTCAAAGAGTATATAGAAAAAGACATCATTGTCTGTTAGGGCAAATATAAGTATATCTGAAGGTATAGTTATCCAAGCAGTGTTGTATGGAAGCAAAAGATGACAGGAGGGGGATGTATTGAATATGAAATGCCCAGAAGCAATATGTGTTGTGAGCAAGGTTGACCTCGCAAGGAATGACATTGTAAGAGCAAGGTGAGGTAGTGATTGCAGTCTGATTGAGAGCTGACCAGGTAATGCTGAACTGTTTTAGAAATAGAAAGAGGATGAGTGAAGAAAGATTGATGAAAAAGGATTTATGTGGGAGAAATGAAAGAAGTAAGAGAAAGGGGAAGACCAAAAAGGAGGTGGAGGATGGACTGAAAGATGTTTTAAGGTGTCAAGACTTGGACATTCATGAAGGCGATAGGCATGCAAGGGATGGAGCAAATTGGAGTGATGTGGTGTATATATATATATATATATATATATATATATATATATATATATATATATATATATATATATATATTTTTATTTTTTATTTTCTTTTTTTGCTTTGTCGCTGTCTCCCGCGTTTGCGAGGTAGCGCAAGGAAACAGACGAAAGAAATGGCCCAACCCACCCCCATACACATGTATATACATACGTCCACACACGCAAATATACATGCCTACACAGCTTTCCATGGTTTACCCCAGACGCTTCACATGCCCTGATTCAATCCACTAACAGCACGTCAATCCCGGTATACCACATCGATCCAATTCACTCTATTCCTTGCCCTCCTTTCACCCTCCTGCATGTTCAGGCCCCGATCACTCAAAATCTTTTTCACTCCATCTTTCCACCTCCAATTTGGTCTCCCACTTCTCCTCGTTCCCTCCACCTCCGACACATATATCCTCTTGATCAATCTTTCCTCACTCATTCTCTCCATGTGCCCAAACCATTTCAAAACACCCTCTTCTGCTCTCTCAACCACACTCTTTTTATTTCCACACATCTCTCTTACCCTTACGTTACTTACTCGATCAAACCACCTCACACCACACATTGTCCTCAAACATCTCATTTCCAGCATATCCATCCTCCTGCGCACAACTCCATCCATAGCCCACGCCTCGCAACCATACAACATTCTTGGAACCACTATTCCTTCAAACATACCCATTTTTGCTTTCCAAGATAATGTTCTCGACTTCCACACATTCTTCAAGGCTCCCAGGATTTTCGCCCCCTCCCCCACCCTATGATTCACTTCCGCTTCCATGGTTCCATCCGCTGCCAGATCCACTCCCAGATATCTAAAACACTTTACTTCCTCCAGTTTTTCTCCATTCAAACTTACCTCCCAATTGAATTGACCCTCAACCCTACTGTACCTAATTACCTTGCTCTTATTCACATTTACTCTTAACTTTCTTCTTTCACACACTACCAAACTCAGTCACCAGCTTCTGCAGTTTCTCACATGAATCAGCCACCAGCACTGTATCATCAGCGAACAACAACTGACTCACTTCCCAAGCTCTCTCATCCCCAACAGACTTCATACTTGCCCCTCTTTCCAAAACTCTTGCATTCACCTCCCTAACCACCCCATCCATAAACAAATTAAACAACCATGGAGACATCACACACCCCTGCCGCAAACCTACATTCACTGAGAACCAATCACTTTCCTCTCTTCCTACACATACACATGCCTTACATCCTCGATAAAAACTTTTCACTGCTTCTAACAACTTGCCTCCCACACCATATATTCTTAATACCTTCCACAGAGCATCTCTATCAACTCTATCATATACCTTCTCCAGATCCATAAATGCTACATACAAATCCATTTGCTTTTCTAAGTATTCCTCACATACATTCTTCAAAGCAAACACCTGATCCACACATCCTCTACCACTTCTGAAACCACACTGCTCTTCCCCAATCTGATGCTCTGTACATGCCTTCACCCTCTCAATCAATACCCTCCCATATAATTTACCAGGAATACTCAAGAAACTTATACCTCTGTAATTTGAGCACTCACTCTTATCCCCTTTGCCTTTGTACAATGGCACTATGCACGCATTCCGCCAATCCTCAGGCACCTCACCATGAGTCATACATACATTAAATAACCTTACCAACCAGTCAATAATACAGTCACCCCCTTTTTTAATAAATTCCACTGCAATACCATCCAAACCTGCTGCCTTGCCGGCTTTCATCTTCTGCAAAGCTTTTACTACCTCTTCTCTGTTTACCAAATCATTTTCCCTAACCCTCTCACTTTGCACACCACCTCGACCAAAACACCCTATATCTGCCACTCTATCATCAAACACATTCAACAAATTGAATATATATATATTCAACAATATATATATATATATATATATATATATATATATATATATATATATTTTTTTTTTTTTGCTTTGTCGCTGTCTCCCGCGTTTGCGAGGTAGCGCAAGGAAACAGACGAAAGAAATGGCCCAACCCACCCCCATACACATGCCTTGATTCAATCCACTGACAGCACGTCAACCCCGGTATACCACATTGCTCCAATTCACTCTATTCTTTGCCCTCCTTTCACCCTCCTGCATGTTCAGGCCCCGATCACACAAAATCTTTTTCACTCCATCTTTCCACCTCCAATTTGGTCTCCCTCTTCTCCTCGTTCCCTCCACCTCCGACACATATATCCTCTTGGTCAATCTTTCCTCACTCATCCTCTCCATGTGACCAAACCATTTCAAAACACCCTCTTCTGCTCTCTCAACCACGCTCTTTTTATTTCCACACATCTCTCTTACCCTTACGTTACTTACTCGATCAAACCACCTCACACCACACATTGTCCTCAAACATCTCATTTCCAGCACATCCATCCTCCTGCGCACAACTCTATCCATAGTCCACGCCTCGCAACCATACAACATTGTTGGAACCACTATTCCTTCAAACATACCCATTTTTGCTTTCCGAGATAATGTTCTCAACTTCCACACATTCTTCAAGGCTCCCAGAATTTTCGCCCCCTCCCCCACCCTATGATCCACTTCCGCTTCCATGGTTCCATCCGCTGCCAGATCCACTCCCAGATATCTAAAACACTTCACTTCCTCCAGTTTTTCTCCATTCAAACTCACCTCCCAACTGACTTGACCCTCAACCCTACTGTACCTAATAACCTTGCTCTTATTCACATTTACTCTTAACTTTCTTCTTTCACACACTTTACCAAACTCAGTCACCAGCTTCTGCAGTTTCTCACATGAATCAGCCACCAGTGCTGTATCATCAGCGAACAACAACTGACTCACTTCCCAAGCTCTCTCATCCCCAACAGACTTCATACTTGCCCCTCTTTCCAAAACTCTTGCATTCACCTCCCTAACAACCCCATCCATAAACAAATTAAACAACCATGGAGACATCACACACCCCTGCCGCAAACCTACATTCACTGAGAACCAATCACTTTCCTGTCTTCCTACACGTACACATGCCTTATATCCTCGATAAAAACTTTTCACTGCTTCTAACAACTTGCCTCCCACACCATATATTCTTATTACCTTCCACAGAGCATCTCTATCAACTATATATATATATATATATATATTTCTTTCTTTTTCTTTTATACCTGTTTGCCGTTTCCTATGTTATAGAGGTAGCACCAGGAACAGATGAAGAAATGGCCTCATTCTTTCACCTGTAATTTATAATACACCAAAAGCACAATGCCGCTACTCACAACAAAGCTCCACACAACTTTCCATGGTTTACCCCTACAACTTAATATGCCCTAGTTCAGTCCAGTGGCACCACACTGCAATGCTCCTTTTAATTGTCTTCATCTGCTACCCACAAAGTATGATTACAAGAACTTTCCAGGAAGGGAAACAAGCAAAACCGACCTCTTGAATTGGTTAATGTAAAACCCTCTCATTATTGGCAAGTTTTTTCATACAGTGAATGGTTTACAGAATTTATAGTTAGGGTTAGATGTACATTTAACCCTAAAGAGAAACTTTAAGCAAAGTTATTCATGTGTCAATTCATAAAGCTCACCAATGATTTTCAGGAGGATTAATAAAATGAGAATAGGATGAGGAGAACTACAGAACAATTGGGAACAACTAAGAAGCGAGCAGATGGAGAAGTGGTGTTGGGGAAAGACATGAAAAAGAAGTAGAGTTAGTATTTTGAAGGACTGCTGAATGTGGTATGTGACTAAGTTAGAGCACGATGGGGCAGGTGGAGTGAAAAAATCCTGTAAAATGGTCTGCTGAAAAGACAGGAAGTCTAACATGAAGTGTAGCAAAGCTGTTGAAGTGGATAGGCCTTCAACTGAGTTTCTCAAGAAAGATGGTGAGAGCATTTCTGATTGGTTAGTCAGGCTTTTCAATGTTTGCATGATCTTAAGCAAGACTAGCAGACTGCATGCTCATTACTTGTATAGAAACAAAGTACAGAAATGAATGCCCAAATAACAGAGGAATAAGCCTGTTAAATGAACTTGATAAGATGTGTGGAACTGTGACTGTGAGGGTGAAGGCATGCACAAAATATCTAAGTAAGAAGGAGCAGTGTAGCTCCAGGAAAGGTAGGGGCCATGTGGACCGGGTGTTTGCCTTGAAGAAACTGTGTGAGAAATACTTAGACAAAGGGGGTGAATTGTACATGGCATTTATGGATCTGGAGAAGGCACATGATATGCTTGAGTGGCCTTGTGGAAGGTGCTATCAATATATGGGGTGAATGTTAAGTTGTTAAATGCAGTAAATGTTAAGTTGTTAAATGCAGTGACAAATTTTTAAGAGGGCAGCAAGGCAAACGTGCATGTAGAAAGCGAAGAGAAAGAAAGGCTCTCAATGAAGGTAGGTCTGCATCATATGTGTGTAATCACATTATTGTTTCATCTATGGATAGGGTGGTGAGAGATGTGAATATGTGGATGGCTCTTAAAGCTATGGACAAGTCTATGCTATACTAGGGGTCAGATGGGGGGATAGGTGGTGGATCTACTGCTGTTGGCAGATGATACAATTTTGTGGTACAATCAAGAGAAACTCCTGAATCTGGTGACAGAGATTAGTGGAGTGTACGAAAGAAACTGGAAAATGAATGTAATCATATGTAAGGCAATGAGTTGCAGTAAGGAGATGAGACATGAGGGTTTGAGAATCAATCTAAATGGGGAGGACCCAGAGGAAGTGGAGAGCCTTCAATACTTAGGGACTAGACTTGGCAAGGGATGGAACCATGGAGGCTGAAGCAAGTCAAAATGTTGGAGGGGGTTAAGGTCCTGAATGCATGACAGATAGAGCATGGATGTAAGCAAATGAGGCTTTTCTTTTTCCGTTCCCAGTGCTACCTTAGTGACATGGGAAATAGTGAACAAGCAGAATTTTTCACACTAGACTGCCATTTCCTGCATTAGTGAGACAAAGTGAAGAACAGACAAAGAAGGGCCACATTCACTCACAATCATTCTGTAGTTGTCATGTGCAATTCACTGAAACCATAGCCCCTATCCACAATCAGCACCCACAGACCTTTCCATAATTTCCCCCAGCTACCTCACATGCCCTGGTTCAGCAGAAGCCATGTGACTTACCAGTGATGTCAATGGTGTAATCATATTTTTAACATTACATGTTATTGGTTTTCCTTCACTAAATATTAATAAGAGTGACATACCAACTATCCATACTAAAACTTCTTAATGTCTAGCTTCTAGCATAAATAACCATCAACAGTCTCCAATCAATTCAGTTCAACTTTGTCTGGATGAGAGCCATTAACCTAAAGTCTTTCTTTCATACAAGTTTGCTATTTCCCATGTGACTGAAGTAGTGTCCAGAATAGATGACAGAGCCTTAAAGGTAAAGGTAAAACTCCTCATTTGGATCTTTCCTTTGTACCTTCTTTTGGAAAGTAATACAGGAGAGGAGGACTTCCAGACCCTTAACCCTGTTCCTCTTAGATGCTTTCCAAGACAAGCATGAGATGCATGGGCAGTTTATTTCACACCTATCCACAAGGATAAATGACCCAAAGTAATGTCTCTTATTGCTCGGCTCAGAAATTTTCTAGTAGAGTGGCAGGTTTTTGAACAGAGCTGCAGTATTACTACTGTATGTCAAAAATACAAATATATCACCCAGAAAAAAGAGGCTATAGGGAAGCAAATAACTTCCTTCTGATCAATCTTTTCTTTCTCTTATTGTAGTAGCTCAAAGAATAATCATGGTTAACAGAGCAAACTATTGATTACCATTTACTCCAGTCCTCAATCTATAAAGTGGATTAAGAAAGTACAACTGAACTAAAAACTACGTAAGTGAGAACAGGCCAGCAATGATACTTACTGTTTTGTATGGACATTATAACAAGCAAACTTCTTGTCATATCCAACAGATATCATCAACAACTCATTTACAGGTGAGAAAGACACAGAAGCAACTGGTGAGCTATGAGCAGTGTTAAATCCATGGACAATCTTATTGGTATGAGTGTCAAATAAGGCAACAGATCCTCCTTCAGAGCAACATCCCAACAGGGACTTCTTTACACGGCTATAAACTAAGTCGGTTACAACCTGCAAATATAAAATCATGAATAGGAGAAAGTAAGTTTTATTCTCCAAACTTTACCACATAAAATATTATACTTAATCTTATGAAAGCAAAGTATTAATAAAAACTTCAAATGTTTCATCTGTTGTTTCTTGACCAAATGAACATCACAACCTCGAAATCTTTATTACACTATCTATCTCTTTTACTTTTATATTTGAGGCTCCACTCAGACAAATGTCCATATCAAGGGCAAGCCATAACTGAAATACAGAGAGGATAATGAGAAGGAAAAAGAAGAGAAAGGGAAGGTATCAACAAATTTTGGAGGAAGTGAAACACCTCTCTTTTAAAATGTGCCACACCAAACTTATTAGGAAAGATATGAGAGGGTAGACTTCCAAAGATTCAAGGTGTAGGGAAAGGAACAAGTTATCAAAATGACCCATACTTAAGTTGCCAATAGACATACAGTAATAATGAAATGCAGAAGCTTGCTGAGTACTATGTGGTCTAGCTAAAGCAGCCACCTCTCAGGAGCAAAAAACAAAGTAATATCTAAAGAAGAGGGAAAGTGAACGAACATTATGGCGTAGGGGAAGAAGGTCAAGTTTTGAAGTTAGCTGGGGTGAGTTTGTAAGTCAGAGTGTTTTTGACTCAAGTCTATCAAGTAAGGATGCAAAGCTAGATGATGTAAGAGCGGTACTTCATACACAGATGAATAAGTCCTTTGTATAAACTGAGCAACTGTTCAGAAGAAAAAAGTTTTGACATCTAAACATCACTACCAGTTTCTTAAGAGTCAGACTTAGATATTTCTGTGCTGTGGGGTTTCCAAGAAAGAGTGGATGTTACAGTAATACCATATATGCTTACTGACTCAAGAGGTGGAAGGATTACAGAATCATCAAAGAAGAGACACGAGTTGTTAGGAGTTCTCGATAGAGATATGAGAAGAAACTGGGTCTTGGAGGTATTAAACTTAACTAGATTTCATTTACTTTACTGTGATATCTTGTTCAAGTCTGAGTATATACTGAGGAAGCTGTGTCAAGATGAGATGCAGATCAAGTAAGAGAAGAAGGAGCAGATTGAAGTATGTGGATGAATGCAGAGATGAGTCATCAGTATATAAGTGCTTTTGGATATTTGTGCATGAAAGGAAATCATTGATAACAAGTAAAAAAAGAGTAGGGGACAGGACAGAACCTTGAGGGACACTGCTGTTGCTGGAGAAAGAGGGGGAGGCTGATCCATCAACAACCACAAAAACAGATTGGCCGGAGAGGAAGCTATATATATGTCAAGGGCAACTACACAAGACTCCCCAAAATCTTTCAGGGATGATAATAAAATATTAGCAAGATAGGAAAGAATATCATCAGTGGATCTTGCCTTAGGGAAGCCATACTGTTGATCTGAGAAAAGGCTGAGATTCAAGGTGTCTATGGGTATGGGAGTTTAGGAGGGATTCAAAGACTTGAAATGGTAGGTGTCAAAGAAATAGGGCTATAGTTTGAAACAGTCAAGAACAATCATCCTTCTTTGGGAAGGGATGTATCAACATATGCTTCCAAGAAGGGAAAGTTTTGGTTTTTAATATCAACTTATTTATATTTCTGATGCCCTTTCCCTTTGGGAACTTCCCCAAAGGATGGCAGCAGGAATTGAGTCTCCACAACTGGTAAACTTCAGTGCCACTTCATAGCATAGCACTATCTTACCATTAACAGGCCACTGGCAGAGGGCAACTCTAGTGCAATGTCTCAAGAGGCTCCTACCTAATGTTCTATCTATCTACATCTCTGACGCCTGTCTAGCACAGTGTTTGCAGAGGCTCCTTACTAATGTTCCTACTAACTACTTCTACAGATTGCTCCTCGCTAATGTTCCTACCTACTACTTCTGCATAATGTTCCTCCCTAAATGTTCCTATCCACAACTTTTGTCTATTGCTCCTTCCATTTTTCTAAAAGGCAGGGCTAGCACTAAGTGCTAACCAGAGGAAAATCTTGAGTTACGAAGAATGAGCTGTGCAAGTTAAGTGTTGTCAAGTTTTATGTACGACAAACAAAGAGATGTACGTTTGTGGACAGAATGCTAGTAGTCCATGTGTGGGTGAAACAGAAAGAAAAGACAGCTACCTTGGTCAAAGGAGTGCAACTTCACAACCACTGAAGTGTTGGCTCACTACGCTGCTGTCACCAACCAACACAGATAGTACTGGTAATGTACCTCCCTGGTCGTTGGCTGCCTACCAACTCCTGTCGACTACAATCTATAGTTCAAACAATGCTTCCCATGGTAGTCACATGCTAATGCAACAAATATTTTTGACATGCATCCTTAGGTATTTCTTCCTCCATTTAAGCAAGGATCTACTCTTACTCCTTTTATTCACCTAATTCCTAAATTACATATCTTAATGTTTACTCTCAGAATATTTCTGTGCAGTCTTCCAACTTTTTAATTTGTTTAACCAATTGCAAACATCTACTTATCAAAAGATGCACTGCTTCTATTTTGACATTCTTATGAAGGTAGTAAGACTGTAAATCAATACAATGGTAAGAATATATAAAAGTTTTCTAATGCAATGCTCATTCATGAAGAGTGAATCAAACGCATGCAGTCTCTCAATTAACTATCACACATTCTAATACCTCTTGCCCTTCATTGTTCTTTCACTGCATCTGTCAACATTTTCATGCTCTTCTTCATCTCAATGTACCTTCAACTACATTACCATATCTCTTCTTCACTTGGCCATAACATCTTGAAAGGATTTCATCTGTGTATCATTTCGAAAAAATTCACAGTCTTTCTCTGACTTTCATTTGTTCACCTTTTTCCCAATTTCTAGGTAAATCATACATCCTTACTGATTTTACTTTAAACTTATCTGGACCAAAGAAAGTTAAGGTTTCACAACCATATTTAATAGCTGGGAGAAGCACTTAACCATGCATGCTCACCGTACACCCTACAGTTCAATTCTTGCCATTCACTAGAGTATCAATGATGCACAACTCCAATTTTTCTTCTCTGTAAGATGTTTTTGTTAACTACAGCTTTTATACTATCATTCAGGAAAAAAAAAATAACAACAACATCCATTCCTCCATGGCATCCCTCAGCCTCTCATTGTAATCCAATTCTCTTAATTCAGGTACCATCTTAGATGCTCTTTTCTTTACTGTCTCAATGACACAGTGACCAACCTTGAGGCATATTCAGTTTTGGTCTGATGTATGCAGTGAATAACTTTAAGAACATGTCCTTGTCCATATATCTGAATGTGCATCTTATATTTGCTAGCAGATTTTGCCTTTCACAATTCTCCTAATGTGTAGCTCTGGCAATGAATTAGGCACAAAAATTAGGGTAGGTCTGAATGGTAAAGTAGTCCCAACATTATATGAATGCAAGGCTTGGGCTATAGATAAGGCTGTGTAGAGAAGGTTGGATGTGCAGGAAATGTCACAGGACAATATGTGGTGTGAAGAGGCTTGATTAAGTTACGAAAGGGTAAGAGAGAAATGTGGAGATAAAAGAGTGTGGTTGAGAGGGCTAAAGAGGGTGCACTGAAATGGGCTGGACATATGGTGAAAATCAGGGAGGAAAAGTTGCAAAGACGATATGTGTGTCAGAAGTGTAGGGAACAAGGAGAACCAGGAGACCAAATTAGAGACAGAAGGATGGAGTGAAAATGATTTTGAGCAATCAGGGCCTGAACATGAAGGCAGGTGAAAGGCATGCACAGGACAAAATGAAATACTTTCCATTCCTCTCTATCTTAACTAAGAATACTGTACATAATCTTGTTGGGCAGATACACTGATACACTAAATAGTCATTTGTTACACAAATTTGAAAACAGCTTCCCTGAATACCTTCCAGTCCTCTCCTACTCCAATTTACTCTTTCCCTTTGCCACTCTTTACTCAATCTTTCAAAGTACATTTACACAAAGGCCTTTTATCTACACTTTCTTACACTTGTTTGCTGCTCCCTGCATAGTGCAAGGAGAAGACGAAGGATGGCATCACTTGCATCCACACTCTGGCTGGCTCTTGGAACACAGCTTAACCAGAACAGCCTATTCACAGTCTCAAGCTGTCATGTATAATGTATCGAAAGTAAAGCCTACCACCCACAGCCAAGCCCATATGACTATTCCATAGTTTACTCTGACTGCTTCATTTATCCTCGTTCAGTCTAAGACAGCAAATTGTTCCCCATAGGCACGTTACAATTCATTCCATTTCAAACATGCATCTCTTCCTTCTTAATATCTAGGATCTGAGAAAAAACATATAAATCAAGAGCATTTGATTACCAAAAAGTCAGTACAGTATTGGTGAGAAGTGAAACACATATAAAAATACAAAATCCGTGATACATCATTACTATTGCTAACCCTTAATTTCTTCGCATTTCCTAGTCTCAATCACTAAGAAAATAATGAACATCAATAAACAACTGCATAAAAAAAGCAGTGAAAAGTTTTTATCGAGGATGTAAGGCGTGTGTACGTGTAGGAAGAGAGGAAAGTGATTGGTTCTCAGTGAATGTAGGTTTGCGGCAGGGGTGTGTGATGTCTCCATGGTTGTTTAATTTGTTTATGGATGGGGTTGTTAGGGAGGTAAATGCAAGAGTCTTGGAAAGAGGGGCAAGTATGAAGTCTGTTGGGGATGAGAGAGCTTGGGAAGTGAGTCAGTTGTTGTTTGCTGATGATACAGCGCTGGTGGCGGATTCATGTGAGAAACTGCAGAAGCTGGTGACTGAGTTTGGTAAAGTGTGTGGAAGAAGAAAGTTAAGAGTAAATGTGAATAAGAGCAAGGTTATTAGGTACAGTAGGGTTGAGGGTCAAGTCAATTGGGAGGTGAGTTTGAATGGAGAAAAACTGGAGGAAGTGAAGTGTTTTAGATATCTGGGAGTGGATCTGGCAGCGGATGGAACCATGGAAGCGGAAGTGGATCATAGGGTGGGGGAGGGGGCGAAAATTTTGGGAGCCTTGAAAAATGTGTGGAAGTCGAGAATATTATCCCGGAAAGCAAAAATGGGTATGTTTGAAGGAATAGTAGTTCCAACAATGTTGTATGGTTGCGAGGCGTGGGCTATGGATAGAGTTGTGCGCAGGAGGATGGATGTGCTGGAAATGAGATGTTTGAGGACAATGTGTGGTGTGAGGTGGTTTGATCGAGTAAGTAACGTAAGGGTAAGAGAGATGTGTGGAAATAAAAAGAGCGTGGTTGAGAGAGCAGAAGAGGGTGTTTTGAAATGGTTTGGGCACATGGAGAGAATGAGTGAGGAAAGATTGACCAAGAGGATATATGTGTCGGAGGTGGAGGGAACGAGGAGAAGAGGGAGACCAAATTGGAGGTGGAAAGATGGAGTGAAAAGGATTTTGTGTGATCGGGGCCTGAACATGCAGGAGGGTGAAAGGAGGGCAAGGAATAGAGTGAATTGGAGCGATGTGGTATACAGGGGTTGACGTGCTGTCAGTGGATTGAATCAAGGCATGTGAAACGTCCGGGGTAAACCATGGAAAGCTGTGTAGGTATGTATATTTGCGTGTGTGGAAGTGTGTATGTACATGTGTATGGGGGGGGGTTGGGCCATTTCTTTCGTCTGTTTCCTTGCGCTACCTCGCAAACGCGGGAGACAGCGACAAAGTATAAAAAAAAAAAAAAAAAAAAAAAAAAATAAAAAAAAAATAATACAGTTATCAAATTTGTGTACCAAATGGCTACTTAGTCTATCTATCTATGTACCTGTTTATCTAAACAATGGACTGCATTTTTTGCAAACCGATGAAGGGAACATGGTAGTACCTGCATATCCTTAAGTGTAATGGTTGCTGGCCATCTCCATGCTGCCAAGTATCAAAGACAACACGATTGGGTGAAACATTTATTAAGAAAAGTCCTGTCTACTTAGTTCCATAAAGTATGTAGTACTTTCTTGCACTAAAAAAACACACACACAAAAAAAATAATACTTGCCACAGCAAATATATAAAAGGGGAGGAAGTTGGTGGCCTCAAAAAATCTAGCAGAGGCTGGATGGGCAAATTGTTTAAGGCAAATATGGGGCCATAATAAAACCTGAACAATGGAATTTCTAAATAAATATCAGACTACCAGTGGTCCACCAGCATGAATGAGGCTGAATACGGAGACATCAACATGAGATAGATTTCATCCATCACTTCTGTGGTAATGATTACAAGTGCAACCAAGGTCATTTAGTCTCTAACCAATTACTAATATAAAACCTTAATATCGTGTAGGTAGTGGATGGTAGGCAGCCAACAAATGAAAGGGACAATACAGTACTACCCGTGTGGGTATCACAAGGGTTAAAGATGGCTGCATAGTGAGCCAGGACAAGTGGTTGTTAAGTTGCACTTCTCTGCCCTTGACAGCTGCCTTTCTTTCTGCCTCATTCACATGTGGACTACTGGCATTTTGTCCACAAACATACAATCTCTTGTTGTCACAAATAACACTTAACTCACTCTTCTCAACTCTAGATTTTCCTGCAGTGAGCACTATGAGCTATCCCAGCATTTTGGCAAAATGGTAGGAACAACAGATAGATGCAGCAGGTAGGAACATTTAGGCCAGAGCATTATGTAGAAACATTGGGTAGAAGTAATAGGTAGGAACATTTGGCAGGAACATTAAGTAGAAGTAGTCAGAGAGAACATTAGGTAGAAGTAGTGAGTGAGAACACTAGGTAGGAGCCTCTGTAAACACTGCACTAGAGTTGCCCTCTGCCAGTGGACAGTTAAGGGTGAGGCACTTAAGGTTAAGAAGTGGCACTGGAGTTCATCAGTTGTGGAGACTCTCTTGTCATGGCCACCCCCTTAAAGGAGTTCCAGCTGGGAAAAGGCATCAGAGATATAGATAAATAGACAGACAGAACCAAATAAGCAAATCATAATGGCCCAGCTGTTGAATTATTAACAAGAGAGAGCAAAAAGATTGTGCCCTTCTTGGAAGCTGTAGTTTAAAACAAATATATTCATTTACTTATTTTGCTTTGTCGCTGTCTCCTGCGTTAGCGAGGTAACGCAAGGATACAGACGAAAGAATGGCCCAACCCACCCACATACACATGTATATACATACACGTCCACACACACAAATATACATACCTATAAATCTCAACGTATACATAAATATACACACATAGACATATACATATATACACATGTACATAATTCATAGTCTGCCTTTATTCATTCCCATCGCCACCCCACAATATGTGAAATAACAACCCCCTACCCCCGCTTGTGCACGAGGTAGTGCTAGGAAAAGATAACAAAGGCCACATTTGTTCACACTCATTCTCTAGCTGTCATGTATAATGCACTGAAACCACAGCTCCCTTTCCACATCCAGGCCCCACAAAACTTTCCATGGTTTACCCCAGATGCTTCACACGCCCTGGTTCAATCCAATGACAGCACGTCGACCCCAGAATACCACATTGTTCCAATTCACTCTAGTCCTTGCATGCCTTTCACCCTCCTGCATGTTCAGGCTCCGATCACTCAAAATCTTTTTCACCCCATCTTTCCACCTCCAATTTGGTCTCCCACTTCTCGTTCCCTCTACCTCTGACACATATATCCTCTTGGTCAATCTTTCCTCACTCATTCTCTCCATGTGACCAAACCATTTCAAAACACCATCTTCTGCTCTCTCAACCACACTCTTTTTATTACCACACATCTCTCTTACCCTATTATTACTTACTTGAGCAAACCACCTCACACCACATATTGTCCTCAAACATCTCATTTCCAGCACATCCACCCTCCTCCGCACAACTCTATCTATTGCCCACACCTCGCAACCATATAACATTGTTGGAACCATTATTCCTTCAAACAAGTATGGGGCCACAATAAAATTATACACTAGAATTTGTAAATAAATATCGGACCATAAGTGGTCCACATGCATGAATGAGGGCAAATAAAAAGACATCAATAAGATATAAGGCTAGTCCTACGCATCTATGGGTAACCAAGGTCATTTAGTCTTTAACCTTGATAATTCTAATGAAAAACTGATTTATGCAACTGATTTATCATGCATACCTGATTGTCAAAAATCTTAAATGGCCCGGCTGTTGAATTATTAACAACAGAGAGCAAAAAGATGGTACCCTTCTTGGAAGCTGCAGTTATATGAGAGTCGCTGTGGTTGAAGGTGATTTGTGATATACAACCATCTGTCACCTGGAAAAAAAAGTACACAGAATGAGAAAATAGGAGACTCCTTTGAATAATTACAGAAAAGAAACCAAGTTTACAATCACAGGAGCCTCATGACTGTAACCTAAAGATTCTTCAGAATAAACCTAAGCTTTAAATCAAACATTGCATTTCACTGAATGGCAAATTAGTCTGATGAACATGAACTGATCAGAATTCATGTTTATACAGGATGTACATGAAGCTTTATCTTAATTCTGGAAAAGAATTTGCCATAGTAAACCACAGAATTTTACAAGAAAAATAGCTAAACAACAAATTAAAGGTTAGATGAAAAAATGAAATGATGAATTTCTAACTTTAAACTAAAATATTAGCAAATGGAATCATGTCTTAGGAAGAAGTTGTTCTATCTGGGATACCATTATTGCTGCCATACTGTTCTCCTAACTTAGTTAAAGATAATTACTAAAAAACAATGCTTTTGATGTTGCCTTCCAATGTAACAACACTATCAGTAAGACCTTAATCAAAGGTAAGCCAAATTATTAGAAAATTGGGAGTGTTTACAATGTTGAATGTAAACACACAAGTAAAACAGAAACTGAATGGTGCTATTAGCACAGTACTTCAGTATGAAATGTCGACCACAGTAATGTTATTGCTAAGCAATGACCTTGTTACAAGACCTTAACAACCCACTTACATTGAACCCTCATCAGATTATGCCACCAGATATGTCAACAAATGTTTTAATTGCTATTACTAATAACTTTAACCTATCTCCAGGTAACTTTAAAGCACATCTTATAACAACCAAATCATTATGAAAAACTGTCAAGAATATCTATCTATATCTATAGTCAAAGTGGATCATAGGGTGGGGGAGGGGGTGAAAATCCTGGGAGCCTTGAAGAATGTGTGGAAGTCGACAACATTATCTCGGAAAGCAAAAATGGGTATGTTTGAAGGAATAGTAGTTCCAACAATGTTGTATGGTTGCGAGGCGTGGGCTATGGATAGAGTTGTGTGCAGGAGGATGGATGTGCTGGAAATGAGATGTTTGAGGACAATGTGTGGTGTGAGGTGGTTTGATCTAGTAAGTAACGTAAGGGTAAGAGAGATGTGTGGAAATAAAAAGAGCATGGTTGAGAGAGCAGAAGAGGGTGTTTTGAAATGGTTTGGGCACATGGAGAGAATGAGTGAGGAAAGATTGACTAAGAGGATATATGTGTCGGAGGTGGAGGGAACGAGGAGAAGTGGGAGACCAAATTGGAGGTGGAAAGATGGAGTGAAAAAGATTTTGTGTGATCGGGGCCTGAACATGCAGGAGGGTGAAAGGAGGGCAAGGAATAGAGTGAATTGGATTGATGTGGTATACCGGGGTTGACGTGCTGTCAGTGGATTGAATCAGGGCATGTGAAGCATCTGGGGTAAACCATGGAAAGCTGTGTAGGTATGTATATTTGCGTGTGTGGACATATGTATATACATGTGTATGGGGGTGGGTTGGGCCATTTCTTTCGTCTGTTTCCTTGCGCTACCTCGCAAATGCGGGAGACAGCGGCAAAAAAAAAAAAAAAAAAAAAAAAAAAATCTATGATGCATGTTCCCAGAAGACCCTCAAGGGGGTGGTCAGTGCAAAAGAGTCCCCACAACTGGTGAATTCGTGCAACTTTTTAGCCCTCTGTGTCCCACCCTTTACATGCCACTGGCAGATGGCAACTTTAGCACAGTGTTTTGAGAGGCTCCTACCTAATGTTCCTATCAACTACTTCTACTTAATGTGTTTATCTAATGTTCCAATCTACTACTTCTACCTACTACTACTACCTAATGCTCCTGTCAACATTCCTACCTAATACTTCTATCTATCGTTCCTGCAATTTTGCCAGAAGGCAGGGCTCGCACGTAGTGTTCACCTTAGGAAAATCTCGAGGTATGAAGAATGAGCTGTGTGAGTTAGGGTTGTCAAATTATGTGAGACAAGGAGAGATTGTATGCTTTGGAAAGAATGCTAGCAATCAATGTGTGGGTAAAGCACAAAGAAAAGACAGCTACCTGGGTCAAGGAGTGCAACTTGATCACCAACAAAATGCTGGCTCACTACATAGCCATCACTTACTCTTACAATGCACAGGTGGGTAATATACCTTCCTGGTTGGTGGCTGCCTACCAACTACTACCTACCTATATGTAATAATCTCACTTTCATCATGAAATTTTAGGCTTGGAATAATTTTTACCCATAAAATATGGGTATGAAGTCTGTTGGGGATGAGAGAGCTTGGGAAGTGAGTCAGTTGTTGTTCGCTGATGATACAGCGCTGGTGGCTGATTCATGTGAGAAACTGCAGAAGCTGGTGACTGAGTTTGGTAAAGTGTGTGAAAGAAGAAAGTTAAGAGTAAATGTGAATAAGAGCAAGGTTATTAGGTACAGTAGGGTTGAGGGTCAAGTCAATTGGGAGGTGAGTTTGAATGGAGAAAAACTGGAGGAAGTGAAGTGTTTTAGATATCTGGGAGTGGATCTGGCAGCGGATGGAACCATGGAAGCGGAAGTGGATCATAGGGTGGGGGAGGGGGCGAAAATTCTGGGAGCCTTGAAGAATGTGTGGAAGTCGAGAACATTATCTCGGAGAGCAAAAATGAGTATGTTTGAAGGAATAGTGGTTCCAACAATATTGTATGGTTGCGAGGCGTGGGCTATAGATAGAGTTGTGCGCAGGAGGATGGATGTGCTGGAAATGAGATGTTTGAGGACAATGTGTGGTGTGAGGTGGTTTGATCGAGTAAGTAACGTAAGGGTAAGAGAGATGTGTGGAAATAAAAAGAGCGTGGTTGAGAGAGCAGAAGAGGGTGTTTTGAAATGGTTTGGGCACATGGAGAGAATGAGTGAGGAAAGATTGACCAAGAGGATATATGTGTCGGAGGTGGAGGGAACGAGGAGAAGAGGGAGACCAAATTGGAGGTGGAAAGATGGAGTGAAAAAGATTTTGTGTGATCGGGGCCTGAACATGCAGGAGGGTGAAAGGAGGGCAAGGAATAGAGTGAATTGGAGCGATGTGGTATACCGGGGTTGACGTGCTGTCAGTGGATTAAATCGGGGCATGTGAAGCGTCTGGGGTAAACCATGGAAAGCTGTGTAAGTATGTATATTTTGCGTGTGTGGATGTATGTATATACATGTGTTTGGGGGTGGGTTGGGCCATTTCTTTCGTCTGTTTCCTTGCGCTACCTCACAAACGCGGGAGACAGCAAAAAAAAAAAAAAAAAAAAAAAAAAAAAAAAAAAAAAAAAAAAAATCAAACTTCAGTAAAAATTTAAGCCTTACTAATTTTGCATATTCAAAATTTCTTTATCTTAAAGCTACAAGGAACAGAAATTTTGTGAGATACTGTGCTGCCAAACTGCCTGTAGAGGTAACTGATAACAAACAATCTAGGATGCTCTACAGCTTACATTTAGAATGAGATTAGGAAGCTACAAGTGTCTTTAAAAAAACTAAAAAATTACAGTCAAGTCTCATAGTCAAAGGTCCTGTGAAGCACTCTTTTATAATGCAACAGTATCACTGACAATTTTTTTTGTCATGAAAAAGAAACGCAATCTAAACATTATAGTCTAAGGATATGAGAATGACCCCTACCACTTCAGAATTGAAGACTGGAGAAAAAGAGGGCCTTCTTGGAAAAGAGATCCCCAGGAGATTCATTCTTTATAATGTCAGGATCCACTTGAAAGCAGCTGGTCCCAATGACATCTTTGACAACATTGTCCTTGATTACATTAGGTTGTCGGTTCATATACTGAAAGCTCTGGAATGGTAAAGCACTTAAATAAGCAGTTCCCCTGATGTTGCTACGGAGAGAATGTGATCTGCCATTTACCAAAGAGAAACAGAATGGCATGAATCTTGTTATCAAACAGTGCTCAGCTGTGTTGCTATCCATAAAAAATTGGATCCCTTGACAATAGTGTCAGAAAAGGCAGTCACTTTTACATATTAGTACCTCATCATCTCTCCTTTGGCCTTGATTACCATCTGCACATATCTGAGCATGGAATTGGCAAGGTTTCTGAAGTACAGGTTGAACCTCTTAATTCAAACCACAGAAAAGCTGGAAAACAGAACTTGACCCCCAAGAGAATCCCCTATGTAAACATATGCTCAACACCTAGTCTTACCAGCTCATTCCACATACATACTGCTGTGTTATCAAAGGTAGAACAAAGCTTAAAACAGGAAATAATACAACTATTAATGCTTCCAAACAAGGTTTTTTTTAATTGTTACATCAGATTACATCAGAAGTACCCCCAGATGGAGTCTCCTCAATATCTTGGGCAAGTGTTTTTCATGGCATCAATGTCAATACAGGGCAGATTCATCACCATTAAACACAAAAAGCACAGATTATACACTTGTTCTGAGGCTGAGTTTTCCACTGCCACTAACTGTGCAAATTCATCCACAAAATTTTTGCAGCTTTGTGACAAGCAGTTAATGTAATGAATGACCATAGGTTGGTAGTTGGATCTGGTCAACTCTTGTCATTCTTGTTTTCTTGATATTGTCAAGGCAGCCAACCAGCGTTGCATCAGTCCCAGCCAGGCAGCCAGCTTATACATTCTCTCCCTCTGTACATATTGCTGTTGGTTATATAATAGAGAATTGGAGTTTTTATTGATTCTTTTAATATGACCTTACACTACAAGCTTCCGTGTCAGTACTAGGCTTTTCACCGCACATACCATGGACTGAAATTCCATGTCTCCACTTAAGCTTGTGTAACCATCCTTGCAAATATTCACGGTCATAGTCCAACTTTTGTTCTCTATGAAAAACTTTGGCCTGCTCAATAAGCATCTCCCCAGAAATGCTTACACCTTCATTATGTGGGAGCTTAAACCAATTTATAAGTACACTGTCTTATTCTGTACTCCTGGCTCCTTTCAAAGTTTTCCTAAACTTTAAATTTTTCTGGCTTTCATTTTCTGCAAAAAACTGAATGCAAGAAATTAACAGGACTATTAATTAGCTCAGCTGCAGTCTAAACAGATTTCGGCACCTTTTCACTGCTAGCAGCACCACCCTGGTGGCAAATCCACAAACTAATGATGGCAGAGTCAAAACATGCAGGGCAATGGGAGTTACCAGACCACAAAGCGCCAGATTAGAGAGGTACAACCTGTATTTTAGGTCGATAGGGTCTTGATCTGAATGAAGCGAAGCACTGATGAGATGCAGGAAACAGCATTCTGAGCACCTCGTGTGCCAAGAAATCTCACTTGTACCCACATTTTCTTGCTTCCAGGAAAGAATTCGGGCTTTCTCCTCCCTGAAGAGATAGCCAACCATCTTAAAACACAAGTGGAAGAAACACAGCACCTAAAAGTGAAATAAGCTACATGAAGCAGCAGCCAGGAGTAAAGTCATTTCCTCAAGATAGTCCAGGGTACACTTGAAGAGAATTGTTGGTTCTCACTGCGTTAAAAATAGCAATCAGATGTAACATAATTTCACCCTCAAAGTGTCATACGCTTGTTCCCACAATAAATTTTGGCTGCATATTGCCTCTGAAAATATGTGGGGAGGCAGACCATGTTTTTTTATGGACACTCCCAGGTAAAAGGCACAAACTTCAGTTATTGAGAGTGGTGGGGTTCCCTGACAGCTTGTCAGTACCTCACCACGCAGGTCAAGATATAGTGACTGGGCCAATAGAACAAGCAACAACTGGTCTCATAGATATTACTATTGCCTAAGAAAGTAAACACTCATGGATACATCCTGTTTTGGGAGGTGTATTGGTGTTCAACCCCCTCCTCACAGGATGCATTCTCTAAGGTTCTCACAGGGCCCAGCCTAAAGATATGACATTCCAAACTTGAAAATCTATATTTACATTCTCTTTAAAACTTACCGAAAACACCTTCTTCTGCACTTGTGACTTTACATTCCAGATACACACAGCACCATTTCTATTCCCAACACCCAAGTAATGTGGAGACCGACTTGCAAACTGGATACATGTTGGTGCTTCCTGAAAAATAAAAGTCAATACAATAAGCAGCAAAAGAAATCTATGGAGTTGCTTAAAGGAACTGACAAGCTTTGATACACAAGCTATTTTTTCAAATAAACTGCTATGCTCACTCTAAAGTTTGCCTTTAATTCCATCCAGGACAAATAATTGAAACATGTTCTTTCATTACAAAGAAAATCCTTCCAAAAGAACATTCAAACGAATCCTATGCCTTCCCTGCCACATTTAATTTTCTTCAAGTATAATTATCACAAGAACAATTCCTATGAAAGAGTGATAGTGTTACCCTGGCCCTTTCTTAAGGCTCCTGCAGCCCAAGGCTGCACTACTTCCAGTAGCAGAGAAAAGTAGATTCCTTTGAAGTGAGAGGTGATAAGACTGTACTCCCAAAGATTCAGCAAGCGAAGTTCAGTAATACCTTTCGCTGCAATGCCATAAAGACCATAAGCCTTGCTTGTGTCCAGAGAGAGAAGCATTTTTTGGACAGTCTAAAAAGAGATTACTGGGAGGGGCACAGGCCTAGTCAGAGGAGCACGGGATGTGATGGAAAAATACAGTCATCCAAGGTGAAGTTAGGAGAAACAGGAACCAAAGAATGTTGCTTTGTCAATGGGAGAGACAGCTATAGTACTGTCAGAACAGAAAAGTGAAGGAAATGTTGAAAGACAGAAGTTAGTTAGAGATGCCCTTTGCTATAGACCAGAAAAACCTATCAGTGGATGATTAGAAGTTATTGCACTTCCTTTCAACAAATGAATGCTCTGCCTCATAGATAACATAGTTGCATTGATTATGAACAGTGATGAAAGCTGAATGGGAGTCAGAGGAAGGAGAGTTCTTCCCAAGCCCGATAAGCCTGATCCCTTCCCTGAATAGCCTCGGAACTGGAACAGTTGAACCATGGATTGAAAGAAAAGGTAATTTTGGAAAGTCAAAAGAGAAGTTATGTAAGAATGTAAGATATTCCAGTCAGCCTTGCTGAGGTGCCAGTATAAGAAGAGGTTGCTGGAGGGGCAGATGCCATTATGGGTGATCATATAAGCTACTTGGGGGCAAGATTGCATAGTTACAGCGGGATGGACTTGAGGTGAAAAACAAATCCAGAATATTAGGTAAGTGCTCACAGCAGTCAGAAATATAGCATGAGCAATAATTTGCTCTAAATCATAAAGAATTGAGAACATGAGGGTTTCAATCCCTTTACCATCCATATTGTAGGAACTCAAACATTCCTTATGAACACTAAAATCCCTGAAGTAGAGGATCTTGACTTGTCTCACAGCAAGAGTTTAAATAGCTGAAGAAAAATATAAAATTTGTAGAATTAGGAAAGCAACAGGAGACACAGAAAAATTGTGGTAGTTGGGAGAATGACCTAGAGCCACATAAAGTAAAAGTTTGAGGACTCAAAGTCCTTGAGGTGTACAGTGGGTGTGTTGCTGTTGTTTGTTTTGTAAATTTTTCAATGATCTTGGACATTAATCTTTTGTTCTTAATAGAACACATGGTTAAACTAGCTTTCCCAAATGGATATCTTATTGATTTATAAAAAGCAAAATTTACAGATGATCTACCAAAGAAAAAGTACAGTATCAAAATTCAGGCAAAACGAATGGGAAATTAATCTACTTTCCATTTTCACCATGTCAACAATAATAACATTTTCTAATTAGAAAAAAGAAAAACTTACAACTCCTCGTACAATCCCAATACTTGCTGTTGACTTGGCGTTAACTGCTGACAGAAAAATGTCATTCCCCGTTTCACCCAAACTTGCCAGACACTGGCCGTCCTGATTCCAAGTCAGTCCATTTATACGACCTAGAATGTTATATTTATGTTATACAGATCAGGAAACCAATGGGAAAAGTAAAATGTGGTAAGACTCCTCACTTCAAAACTAACATGAAAAATGCTGAAGGAAGCATGTGATTGGGTGCATACATTTTGGACTATGTACTGAGATCTATATATCAATAATATGTAATGGTATAAACTTGGAGACTGAACAAAATGACGTGTAATGTAAACATGAGGCAAACTAATGGTTATCCTCTGCATCATTACATATTCTTTTTTAAAGTGGTCAGTCATGAAAACTGAACAACCCTATGACCTCTAGATTTATCACTTCAAAACTACACTAAATTAGGTATATGAGAATGAACTCCTTTAATCACCTGAACTTCCTTATAAGAGGTATATTATACAAATAATGAGAGATGGTGCAAGACTAAGGCACATTTTACTGTATCATACTGGAAAAGCATGTTACCATTATGCTTGATATTATAATAAAATCATACTTAACAAGAAATTCATTACACTAATCACAAAACATATGTTTGGTGAAGACTGCAAAAAGTGATGATAGATAGTTTTTATGAAGACTCACCATTTTCTGATGTAATTTCTTGATAAAGAGTATAGTTTTGGGGGTTCCACAGTTTAATGGTCTTTCCAGATGTAGCAAGCATCGTCTCACCCATTCTTGATTCTGTAACATTTCAAACACCATAAACATTATTTGAAGAAACCAACTTTCATCCAGAATTTTAAATGTATGCCCTGAATCTGCCTCATTCAAGTTCATCCATTTCCAGTAACTATCCACATTCTCCTGACATTTAAAACCATGTTCCCTCACTCACCTGAATATATCACAAACTGCTTGAAAAAATTCATTATCAGAGCCTTTTTAAGGTAGAGAAATATTATGTTTTCTTCAAGAGATGATGTAATACTGAAAACCTGTCATAATGTGGTTTCACTAGAAAGTGTTTGATGAATTAATACCATTCTTTGCTCAACATAGAACACTACCATCTACGATGCATTAGGGAAGCCTGCAATAAATGCTTTTTGCCAAAAATTTATGCACTACAGCAAACCCAAAGTTAAGGGGGCTGAAGTGGCTATCTGATGACTCTCATAAGCTGTGCAACTAGCTATGTTCTTTACCCTCACTTCAAAGGCAACTGCTTACATCAGCTTTCCTACCTTTTCAAAACATTAGAAAGCAGTGTACAGATGTTTCATTATTTTTCATGTTCGCCACTTCCCACACATCAGTGAGGTAGTGCCAAGAACATATGGAAAATGGCCTCAATTGCTCACATACAATCTGTATCCATCATGTATAATGTACCAAAACCAGAGCCCCTATCCACAATCAAGCCCTACAGACCTTTCCATGGTTTCCCCCGACCACTTCACATGCCCTGACAGCCAACCAACAACAAGTTAAACCCTGTAAACCACATTGCTCAAAAGTGGTATATGCCTAATACCCTTCTGCATGTTCAGGGCCAAAGCCTTCAAAGCATCTTTCACTCCATCCTTCCACTACCTCCTTGGTTTCTCCCTTTTCCTTGTTCCCTATACTTCTGACACATATAACATCTCTGTCATCCTCTCCATATGTCCAAACCATTTCAACAAAACTTCATCAGCTCCCTCATTCATACTCCTCTTATTACCACACCTCTTTCTTACCTCATCATTTCTTATATCATCAAACCTCCTTAACCAAATATTTCCTCAAACATTTAATTACCAAAATATTTATTTATTTATTTATATTTATTTTGCTTTGTCGCTGTCTCCCACGCCTGCGAGGTAGCGCAAGGAAACAGACAAAAGAAATGGCTAAACCCACCCCCACACACATGCACACACACACACGCGTCCACACACACAAACATACACATCCCAACGTACACACATATATACACACACAGACACACACATATACACACATGCACACAATTCACACTGTCTGCCCCTACTCACCCCCATCGCCACCCCGCCACACATGGAATAACATCCCCCTCCCTCCTCATGTGCGCGAGGCAGCACCAGGAAATGACAACAAAGGCCCCATTCGCTCACACTCAGTCTCCAGCTGTCATGTAATAATGCCCGAAACCACAGCTCCCTTTCCACATCCAGGCCCCACACAACTTTCCATGGTTTACCCCAGACGCTTCACATGCCCTGATTCAATCCATTGACAGCACGTCAACCCCGGTATACCACATCGATCCAATTCACTCTATTCCTTGCCCGCCTTTCACCCTCCTGCATGTTCAGGCCCCAATCACTCAAAATCTTTTTCACTCCATCTTTCCACCTCCAATTTGGTCTCCCACTTCTCCTCATTCCCTCCACCTCTGACACATATATCCTCTTGGTAATCTTTCCTCACTCATTCTCTCATGTCCAAACCATTTCAACACAGCCTCTTCTGCTCTCTAAACCACAATCTTTTTATTTCTGCACATCTCTCTTACTCTTTCAGTACTTACTTGATCAAACCACCTCACACCACGTATTGTCCTCAAACATTTCATTTCCAACACATCCACCCTCCTCCGAACCCGATCATCTATAGCCCATGCCTCACAACCATATGACACTGTTGGAACTAGTATTCCTTTAAACATAACCATTTTTGCTCTCTGAGATAATATTCTCTCCTTCCACACATTCTTCATTGCTCCCAGAACTTTGCACCCTCCCCCACCCTTTGACACACCTCTGCTTCCATGGTTCTATTTGCTACAAAGTCTACTCCCAGATAACTAAAAAACTTCACACTGCTTTTAGCTTCTTTCCTCCTACACCATATAATCTTAACACCTTTTGCAAGGCAGCTCGGTGAACCCTATTATATGCTTTCTCCAGATCCATAAATCTCACTCATACAAATACATGTTTTGCTATCCATTTCTCACATTCATTCTTTAAAGCAAACACCTGATCCACACATCCTCTACTTTTTCAAGCGTGACTGGTACTTTCTGACTAAAAAATTTGACACCGAGATAAATCTTGACTGAAAGTGAAGATTTAATTAGTTTTATCAAATTTTACAAATGCGTTATTACCTAATTCTACTTTAAAACTCACATTTCCCAGATACTCTTCTGTTACCTTATTCAGTATCGTGCTATGAAATAAAATGTTCCAATTCATGGTCCACAGATATCTGTTTACTCAAACTATATGCAGCAACTAAAACATAAATAGGGTTCTACCTAAATGATAAAATCCACGAGGATTGCCGAATGAATGTTCATATAGACATGAACCCTATTATATACTTTCTCCAGATCCATATATTACAAATCCATTACTTTTCTGTATGTATATTTCTGAGCTTGTTTCATGCTCTCCATCCTGATAATGAAATGCCATACCTCCCAATATGCAGTGTTAACATCACACAACCTGACTTAACAAAAGTGCATATATAAGCAAATTTCATCTGTCGATTGGGTTTCAATCTAAATCAATAATGTATTTAACCAACCCTGCTGCAATCCTCTTGGATTTCATTCAAGAACACTACATAAATCATTATTTCTTACAACTAGTGTCAGTGCAGAGCTAAAATATACTCTAACCCTGGAAATTTACATAAGTATTGGGTTAAAACAGGCAAACCAATTCACCTCACCTAACCCCTATCTGGGGGTGGAAGCCCCTAATCCAAGGCTACCTCAATAAATCCCAGGATTGGCATAAGGGAAAGTAACAATGACGCCAGAGCAATACTTCACAGAGAGTAAGATATGAAAATATATTCATTATGAATCTGAACAAACACTCATAGTGAAATAACACAAGACACCAACGTTGACGTCGGCAAAATAACCACATATGTATTAGATCTCGTTAAATCTGCCATAACGCTAAGATTAACACTTATGGGACAGTACACAACCACAACTAATATTTACCTAAAATGGACAATCTCTTGACAATCAGATTTCTGGTAGGTCTATTACGATGAAACTACTATGTCTGGGTGGGGAAACATGTCTGTTGTGGGGCACCTTTGGTATTTCAAAGAAAAAAAAAAACTGATACGAAGTCAAAGGGATTACTGGGAAAGAAAAAGTAATCACAAACAGAGGGTGAAATGTATCAAACAGTACTATTACAGGCCTTCGTAAACTCAAATGCCACTTGTTAGATCATCAACAGTGGGCACCTGGATCTGGACGGGATTTGAATGAACAGCTTGACTAAGTTGACTAATGTTGCCAGACACTCTAATCCTAAATTCCAAGGGAGAATATAAATTCCCCAAAGTCTCACATTTCTAACTTTTAGACCTTTCAGTGAAACATTTATGTTTCATGAAATGATCAGGCAAATAAGCACAGTAATGTTAATCAAATTCTAAAGCTGAAAAAATGTTAACAAGTTAACACGGAATTATCAAGAAAGCGATTCTTTTAAAATGAAATTATACATTTCAATTCTCTTTTTATTTTTACATTTCAATATAACACAGGTATCTTCACTGCATTGCAATGGTCTGAATCATTTGCATTAAAAATTATGCATATCGACGTGGCAACTGTAAACAGGGAGCTTAAACAAAAAAGATATGTATATGAGAAGAAAAAGTTATTTCAATTTTGTTTTCGCAATTTGAGTATGATATTGTACCTTCATAGCTTTCTAATTAGTGTGAATCACTTCAACTACCCACATCTGGCCACATCTTTAGAAGGTCATAAATATAAAAAATGAAACAATGATAATCAACTAAAGTTTTAAAGGAGTAATCCAACTAATAATTTGGTTGACAATATGTTTCATTGTTCTGATATATATACTGCTGAGAAAATTCTTTTGAGCTGTGTCACAAGAATGGGGGATGAATAACAGACGAACAAGAAAATATGACTAAAAGGGGACATCAATTACTATCTCTAGTCTTTATTTTTATTTGTATTTACTGCCAAAGCTCCTCAATGTTACTGTCCTGAGGTTCATCAATTTCAGTGTTTCTTAGTTCACACGATTCCTCATCTATCTCGCTTGTAACTTATTAGTGCCCTTATATCCACGAAACATAGCAGACTATTTCAATGAGATTTACACATTCCTTCAGAACTGTTTTAGGAGCACGAAAATTCATATATTAGAATATTGCGCTTCTAAATGGAAATCTTTAATTTGACTTACAACTCTCAAATTAAGAGGTGTAAGCAGCGTTTCCCGGAAACTAAATAGTTTGTAGAAATAACATTGGTGTTATCTCTAGCTGATGCTGTAACTTTGGCTGTTAAATATAATCGTAGGAAAGGAGACTAAGCTTGAGCGATCTTTATAGAACATCAACAGTAGTTTTTACCTTTGATGTAACAATCCTTAATTGCTCTACATACAGTAGATACTGACTCATACACTGAATAGAGTTGAGGTTTTTCATACGGTATCTTCATTGAGGTCATTCAAAAGCAGTAAGATGAACAGCAGAGGTTGTTAGTATAGCCTATTAGCTGGATCTTCAGGTTAACCAAAATATTCTCTGCTGCTAAAATTTTTTCTTTACAGACAGCATCAGTGATATATATTTACTCATCAAATTGTTTCAAAAACTCGAGAGTACTACCTGCATGGAGAGTTAGCAAGTTTGACCAGGATAAATCAATTCATGTTTTAAGAAGAAACTAGGATGATAACTATAAGGTACTAACTTGGATGACTAGGCTGTTAAATTGAAAAAAAACTATATTTCATAGTTTTACTATGCTATTAGCTTGGAATAATAGGCCTCTAAATTTCATGAATACTTTCCCTTGCCTTTTCTATTTCCCTTTCATAATCCTCTCTCTATTTCAATTATGGCCCAGCCATAACTTGATCTTGTAATTTGAAAAAAAAAATAAAAATACCTTAAGTTCTCTTAAATGACTACTCCAAAAGTTTTACCTACTTTAACGTCCAACTATCCCACATACTCCTAACTCACCACTATCACCTTCCTAAGCCTAGCGGAATACTTTTTAACGCTCCAAAACACGCTCATATCTCTGTTATAATTATGAGACATTTAAAGTCTATATAACCTTTTTTAACGCTCCAAAACACGCTCATATCTCTGTTATAATTATGAGACATTAAAAGTCTATATAACCTTTTTAACGCTCCAAAACACGCTCATATCTCTGTTATAATTATGAGGCATTTAAAGTCTATATAACCTTTTTTAACGCTCCAAAACACGCTCATATCTTTGTTATAATTATGAGGCATTTAAAGTCTATATAACCTTTTTTTAGTAATAGATGTTGCCTAACCTTACCTAGTAATTATTTCCCCGTTACCCGCCTATGTTACGATTTATTCTCTTTTCGGATTATATACGTAAGTTATCCCAATTACTTTCCATTTCTATTTTTGGGAAGTAAAGATATATTCAAAGGCTTATAATTTTCATGACTCATTTTCTTTTCAGGTTGTCAACATTTTAAGAAGTAAACAAACATTGGCCACAGTGTCCTAGAGAAACTTCAACTTCTGGTGCTGTCTTGTGGTTTTATTCCCAGTTGGAACTAATTCACAGTCTTTGTGCAAGTATGCAATTTGTATAATGTTAACTTATCCTTTACGTGGTAATTAAAAGTGTCACACTTTTTGAAAAAATTGACATACGATGGTACTAGACATGGCATCCATATATTGCTACGCAACTAAAGGAAAATCATCAAACGTTGTCTTAGAGGCTGGGGATAGCATGCCTTTGCATTGAGTATGGTTAATGGGATAGTAATACTTCGGCCACGCGGCAGTGCTAGCAGTGAATAAAGTGATTTTATCTATCGTGATAATGATATCGAGAATAAGAATGGCAGAGCGTGTTTTGAAGCGTTAAAAAGTATTCCCCTAGGCTAAGGAAGGTGATAGTGGTGAGTTAGGAGTATGTGGGATAGTTAGACGTTAAAGTAGGTAAAACTTTTTGAGTAGTCATGTAAGAAAAACTGAAGGGATTTTTATTTTTTTACGTTAGAGGCTCTAGCCATGGCTGGGCCATAATTGAAATATAGAGAGGATTATGAAAAGGAAATAGAAAAGGCAAGGGAAAGTATTCACGAAATTTAGAGGAAGTTAGAAACTTGTCTTTTGAAATGTGCCAGGTCATATTTATTGGGAAAGATATAAGAGGGTGGAGTGATCCAAAGCTTCGAGGTGTTTGGAAAGAAACAGTTATTGTAACGGCCCACCTTTAAGTTGTCAACAGCCACACAGTAATCATGTGATATAGCAGCTTGCCAAGTGTTGCATGGTCTAGCTAGTGGTGGGGAAGCACATGCAGCAAGCTCTTGGGAACGAAAAACAAAGTCATACTTATAGCAGTGGGAAAGTGAATCAACATTGTAGTGTAGGGCAAGTTAGCCTGAGAGAGTTTATAAAACTGACTCTTTCGACTTCATTCTATCATGTAAGGATGCAAAGCTAGAATCATCTCGGATGTGAGAGCAGTACTTCATCCAAGGACAGACCAATCCTTTGTACAAATAGTAACTGTTCAGAGAAAAAGAAATTCAACACCTAAACAGGACTCCTAGTTTCTTAGAGGTAGATTTGGCTATTTCTGTAACATAGGGTTTCCAAGAAAGAGGTAATGTTACAGTAAGACCAAGTATGTTCATTAAGTCAAGAGATGGAATTACAGAAATGTCAGAAGAGGGGAAATTTTTGAGGGATTTTCAGTTGAGAGATTGATAGAAACTAGGTCTTGGAGGCATTAAGATTACTCTGCGTGGAATTCCATACTCTGTACTTTGATGTCCATTATGCTCCTGTTATATTATTCTGTGGCTGTTGTTTGACAGTGATTAGTTATTTTTTGTCATGTGCCAATCACTGACAAGACCTGTCAAGTATGCTTAATCTTGACGATGCAATCATACTTTTTGCTGTGTAATGGTTCAGTTCTCCTTCCTCTGCTGTGTAATGTTTCATTTCTCCTTCCTTCAAATATATCTTCATACTGACACTCTATCGTGCTATCCCTAGGTTATCAGTTTGTTTTCCAGAAATGGATTTCGTAATGTTCTGAATAGAGATGAAATCCCATGAAACGAAATGAAATGAAAGATAAAATTAAAGCAGACTGTCCCATTCCTGTCCCTAGACTCCTGAAGGGTGATTATATTGATATCATTCTGTAGCCTAGCTGGATCTGTTATTGATTTTTACATAATTTTTATCCTTTTCAATCAAATTTCTGAGTTAAGCCCATTCTTCCTGCACAGTCTCCCATTTCATGAAAGGTTTTCCATTTCAGCATCTTTGCATTTTACAGAAACCTTGCTGGAGCTCTCATTTGTTAATGCATGCACTTCACAATCCTTTGATTTCTTTCTTTCCCCTTAGTAGACATTTTATTGACAGAAGTTTTCAAAAATATCTGAACCTTTACCTTTCTCTTTCCTTTTTTAGATCTGCTTCATTCACAGCTTTATTCTGCTTATCTTTATTTATCACTGTATCAAGGTTTTCAACATTGATTTTGCAAAAGCTGAAACATACTCTGCACCCCACATCCCAGAATTTCTTGCTCAGCTTCAATACTAATTTGAAGGGCTGTATCTTTCTCTCTTCTGCAACTTGTTTATCATCTTGGTATTTGATATTGATAACCTTCCATGCACAAGCGCTGTTCATATCCCTTTTGAATCTTCCTGCCAAGCATTATAGGGGTCACTGCCTCCACCATATGCATGTTGTCACATCTAATCATTGATATACCTATTTTTACTTCAGTGTTCTCAGAATAACTCTGTTGTTGGACATTTCACAGACTTGGCCTCATTTTACATGCCAATTATCCAGCATTGTGAGTTCCCACAATTACAACATGGCTTGAATTCTCTAGCTTTGCTCTTGTCCCCACAGATGCTGGATTCATGCCTCTTCCAGCAAAATTTGCCAAGTGGGTCCCGTTGACAACTCCAGGCCATGTATCCTCGTCTGCGATATATCAAGTACATTATTAGTTGTTCCACATATGGTGCCACCTTCCTGTACCCTGATCTGGTGATGAAAACTTTATCTGAAACCTTTCCTCATTAAGACAATGACTTAGCTTTTTTTTCATTCCTTATTAAGTGCTACTTGATCAAAACAAAGCTTCTTTCAAACTCCTATATTAATTGCTGCTTGACCTATACAAATATCTCATCATCCAGTAAAAATTTTGGATCCATCCAATGTTAAGGGGTACCTGAAGACTATGACCTTTGTAAGCTACTCTCTTTTGTCTGGTAAATTCATCACTATTCCCCAATACCCAACAGTTGTAAACATCTCCTCAGCTTCTGTGGTCCTGACTAAGATAAGACTTATGTATCCTCTCCTCCTTCAGAAGTGGCTTAAAACTGCAATGCTTCTGTCGTAGTTGTACTGCCCATTTTGATTTGTCAAGGAAATTCATGGTGCATGACTGTGGTAAAACTAATCTTTTCCTTCCATGGTTTATTTCTTGGTATGCATGTTCTTGTCTGTATTATGTAATTTCCACATCTTGCTCTGACTATGCTGTATCTCTAAGCATCTTGTTACTGTTATCTTCATCATAATTTTCCTCGCCATGCACTTCTGGTTCACTCCCATTTTTCTGTCTCTTCTCATGTCTCTCATCTTCATTCTCGCTTCCTTCCTGTTGCCAATCTATCTCCCTCATCCATTTACAGTTCCCTTTCTTTTCAAAATCTTGTAATGGCTATATTTCCTCACCTGACTCTTTTCTTGATTCAACATTCATGTTAAACTCATCACTGCTCAACACTCAAGTCCACAAGAACTTCAATTCTTTTGATTTCTTTAAGCTTCTGCATTAACTCATCTGGTGGTATTTCACTTTTCATGGAACAATGTTGACAATATAAATGTTATTAATGCACATGTACTTCAGTAATGTATAGATGTAGTCTCACAGAACACAACCAATCATTTGTCCAGTCAAATTTCAGTGTGAACTTGGACACACTTTTTTTTTTTTCAGTGACAGATGAAGATAGATTTCATTGTCACATACATTCTCTAGCTGTCATGTGCAGTACCTTGAAAACACAGCACCCTATCCACAACCAAGCCACACAGACCTTTTCATGGTCTCCCCCTTACCATTTTATGTGCCCTTGTTCACTCCATTGACATCACATCACCCCGTTTACCACATTGTTCCAGGTAGTGTGATCCCATCCACACCTCTTACCCTCCTGCATATTTTGGCCCTGACTACTCAGAATGATTTTCACTCCATCCTTCCATCTCCAGTTTGGTCTCCCCCTCCTTTTCCACTCCACCTCTGACACATATATCCTCTTTGTCAATGTCTCTTCACTCATTCTCTCCATATGTCCAGTCCATTTCATCACACCCTCCTCAGCTCTCTCAGTCACACTCTTCTTATTGCCACATCTCTCTCTTACCCTTTCATTACTCAATTGATCAAACCACCTCACATCACATATTGTCCTCAACCAATTAATTTCCAGCATATCAACTCCTCTCCGCACAGCCTTATCTATAGCCCATGCCTCGCATTTGCATAACATTGTTAGGACTACTATACCTTCAGATATATTTTCCCTCAAAGATAATGATCTCTTTTTCCACATATTCCTTAATGATCCAAGAACCTTCACCACCCTCTGGCTTACTGCCACTGCCATGGTTCCATTTGCTGCCATATTCACTTTTAGGTATCTGAAATAATGCACTTTTTCCAAGTTTTCTCCATTCAGACTTACACCTCAACTAACCTGTCGCTCTGCCCTACCTAACCTAATAATCTTGCTTTTCTTCTCATTTACTTTCAACATCCTCCTTTCACACTCTCCAAAACTCAGTGACCAACTTGTGCAGTTTTTCACTCAAATCTAGCACCATTGCTCTTTCATCAGCAAACAACACCTAACTCATTTCTCAGGCCCTGCCCCTCTCATCCCCAATTTATTGGTCATATGCCCCTCTCTACAAGACCCTTGTATTTACTTCCATCACCACCCCATCCATAAACAAATTGAACAGCTACTTTGACTTCACATACCCCTGCCACAGACTGACCTTCACCTGGGCCCACTCACTCTCTTTTCTTCCTTCTCATACACATACCTTAGTTTCTTGATAAAACTTGTCACTGCTTCTAGTAGCTTTCCTCCCACACTGTATATTCATAAAACATTCCACAAGGTCTCTTTATCAGCCTCTCCATATGGTTTCAGCAGATCCATAAATGCTGCATACAAATCCTTTTTTTTTAGCTTAAGTATTTCTCATACATATTCTTCAAAGCAAACACATGAACCACACATCCTCTACCTGTACATGCTTACACCCTCTCAATCACCACCAGGTACACTCAACAAGCTTATACCTCTGTAGTTTGAACACTCTTATTTGTCCCCATTGTTTTTATACAGTGGCACTGTACGTGCATTATACAATGATCCATACGTACATTGAAAATCCTGACTAACCAGTCAGCAACAAAGTCACCCCTTTTCTTAAGAAATTCAACTATATAGCCACCCATTCCACTCACCTTGCCACATTTTATCTTACAGAAGGCTTTCACTACCTCTGCTCTCTTCATCAACCTACTTTCCATGACCCTCCATCCAATGTCAAAATGATATCACTCCAGCCAGGGATATGCCAGTTGTCCTTGGGGACATGATGGTGCTCGCTCAGCCAGGTGTGGTGGGTCCCTGAGCTGGCACTTATATGTAGCGGAAATAACTGGTCCCAAAAAACAGATTTCCTTGATAGTACTTACCTTCAGGTCTTTATGCTTATTCAAGATGTTTATAAGTCCTTCAGATTATCACTTGTACTTGAAAGTGTATAAAACTAGTGATTGAAAACATTTAAAACTTGGGAGCTAGCACTCACAGCTTTGTTTATCAGATCTGTGGTGCCACCTATATGGTATAGATGGGGTTGTACTTTGATGGTTAGGAAATTGGTTGATGTGCTATAAAGAGTGGTAATTGATGGTCAAGCCTGAGAATGGTTAGACATAACAGTTGGTATCACACAGGGATCAGTCTTGAAACTAGTTCTTCTTAAATGTATTGATGATATTGATAAAGGGCTACATAGTAAGATATTAAAATTTGCAGATGATAGTAAGCTGAGAAATAAATCTACAACTGAAAACAAATGTATGTGGCTTCAAACTAACATGGACAAATTAATGGACTGGGTTCATGGGTAGCAGTGAATTTAATCAGTGATACATGCAAAGTTTTACATATTGTTTGTAAAAATGAGAAGACACACTGCATTATTATTCTTTATTGCCATAAAAAGTGAATGAGGAGAAAAACTTGGATATGATATTCTTTGGTAGCTTAAACCAAAGTAAGTTGGGCACAGAAGCAATTAAAAAGGTGAACAAAAAATCCTGGATTTCGCTGTTGCATTCCCATCTTGAATACTATGTTGAGTTTTGGTAACCGTACTTGAAAAAAGACATAGACAGAATTGAGAGAGTACAGTGTTAAGTTACCAAGATGATTCCCAGACTAAGAAAAAATCTTATGAACGTCAGCTGAACAACTTGTATTTATTTAGCATAGAAAAGAAAAGGTTAAGAGGTGATCTAATATGGATATTCAGAATTATAAAAAGCTTTGATAATCTTGATGAAATACGCTGCTTAATGCTTGGTTTGTCTCGTGCTCAGAGTAATAGATACAGAATCAAGGGCAAACATTTTACCACTAACGAGACCAAGCACATTGTCTTCAAGAGGATTGTTCACATTCAGAATGATTTATCAAAGAGAACGGTTGAAAGGAGTACCATAGATACATTCAAGAATGTTTATCTAGCTAGAAATATTTTGCCTCAAGTCCACAACTAATGTAATATGCACCTCTTTTATCACAAAAATAGATTTGTAGGTTACTCTTCATGAAACATCAGTATGCCATTCTACTCTTACTACACTAATTTTTTAGTTTCCAAGATCTTCTATTATTGGAAGCTGCCTCAAAAGGACCTAGTGGTCTGTTGCTGTTTGAATTCCTTTGTATTCCTTTGATGAGGATTTTATAGATCAGGGAGAATATGGAGTTGGTAAAAATAGGTAGTACGCTTGTAAAATATCGATAGGACCTATAAAAACTTCAGTTAAAATGATAGTAGGAATATATTGTACATTTATTGTACATAATCGCTGTTTCCTGCGTCAGAGAGATAGCACCAGGAAACAGATGAAGAATGGCCCATCCACTCATATACACGTATATATATACATATATGTAAAGGCGTGCTAGGAATAGAGTGAATTGGAACAATGTGGTATACCGGGGTCGACATGCTGTCAATGGATTGAACCAGGGCATGTGAAGCATCTGGGGTAAACCATGGAAAGTTCTGTGGGGCCTGGATGTGGAAAGGAAGCTGTGGTTTCGGTGCATTATTACATGACAGCTAGAGACTGAGTGTGAACGAATGGGGCCTTTATTATCTTTTCCTGGCGCTACCTCGCACACATGAGGGGGGAGGGGGTTGTTATTTCATGTGTGGCGAGATGGCGATGGGAATGAATAAAGGCGGACACTATGAATTATGTACACGTGTATATATGTATATGTTTGTGTGTGTATATGTATATGTCTGTGTGTGTATATATATATGTATACGTTGAGATGTATAGGTATGTATATTTGCGTGTGTGGATGTGTATGTATATACATGTGTATGTGGGTGGGTTGGGCCATCCTTTCGTCTGTTTCCTTGCGCTACCTTGCTAACTCGGGAGACAGCGAGAAAGCAAAATGAATAAATATGAAATATGTATATATACTTATGTATACATAATAATATCCTGCTAGAGATTGTATTGTCGGCTTGCTCATTGACATCCAACACCATGTTGGCAGTGCATTTACATGAGTGACTTGTACATTCTAAATAGAATATTGGATATTAAGATAAAACCTTGACAGTGTGGGAGGTTTGGTGAGGTTTTCCAAGATTCTGTCAAATTTTTAGGAGTGTTTTACCCTCTTCTACATTTATACCCCCATAGTTTCTTAGACAAACTCCTATCAATCATCTTATCTAATATTGTTCTCCATGAAATATAAGATAGATCAGTCCACTCCAAATATTGCTGTAATCACAGTATAATGTAGTCAGTGCAGAGCTAAAAAGAGCTTTTATCTCAAGTTCTCATTTAGAAGAAAATTTTATGCAAATTTTGAGATTCTGTTCCTGACTGCCACATTTACAGGCTGCTAAGGATTAAGGGCATAGGTTCAGATCTTGGTTGTGGCTGTTTGTCCACAGTCAACTTAACTGCTCATCCACCCCTATGGAGTGGTTGTAAAATGGGTACCTGGCTTAGGAACAGAGAAGAGGGCCAAGATAGGATATTCCCTCAAAGGCCCAGTCCTCTCTTCTTAACGCTACCTCGCTATCGCGGGTAATGGCGAATAGTATAAAAAAAAATATATATATATATTATTTATTTATTTATTTCTTACACTTGATTGCTGTTTCCTGCATCAATGAGGTAGTGCCAGGAGAAAGTTGAGAGAAAATGTGAATAAACGCAAGGTTATTAGGTTTAACTGTAAATTGACAGGTTAGTTCTGAGAGTGAATGGAGAAGATTTGGAGGAAGTGAAGTGGTTCAGATACCTGGGAATGAATTTGATAGTGATTGGAACCATGGAAGCTGAGTTGAGTTGTAGGTTGGGTGAGGGGGCAAAGGTCCTGGGAACATTATGGAATGTGTGGAAAGAAAGTTTACCATCTGGGAGGGCAAAGATGGTTGTGTTTGAAATTATAGTTGTCTTGACAGTGTTGTATGGATGTGAAGTATGAGCAATAGATGAAAATTTATGGAAGCGGAAGAATGTGTTAGAAATGAAATGTTTGAGGACAGGATGTCATAAGAATAGGGTTGATTGAGTAAGAAATGAAAGGGTAAGAGAAAGCTATGAAAATATGGGTTTGTTTGAGAGAGCTAAAATTGATGTGCTAAAATGATTTGGACACATGGAGAGAATGAGTCAGGAGAGGTTTGTTGAGAAAGAGGATATATGTATTCATAGTGGAGGGGACAAGGAGGAGTGGGACACAGAAGTGAAAATGGAATATTTTGATTGCTCAGGGCCTGAACATGCACGAGGGTGAAATATGTGCATGGCATAGTGTGAATTAGAACAATGTGGTTTAATGGGAGTGATATGCTGTCAGTTTGCTGTACTGTTGCATATGAAGCAGTGGGAGGAAATCACAGAAAAGTCTGTGGGTCCTGGTTGTGCATAGGGGGTTGTGGTATCAGTGCATTATACATGACAGCTAGAGAATGGATGTAGTGAATAAAGTCTTTTCTTTGTTGGGTCCTGACACTTCCTTGCTAGCACAGGCAGTGTTATACAAGTATGAAAGTAAAGAAAAGAAAGAAATTTCAAAAGAATTTTGCATTAGATTTCTAGCAGTGTTTGCACAACTAATACCTTTTTTCGATTCATTCCAGAATAAAGAAGAATGATTACATCAAAAGGTGGATATGAAGATGCTGTGTGCATGCCTGAGGAGAAAGAAGGTACACAATTAAGTGTTTCTGAAAAAGGACGAACACGAAAATCTAAAAAGCCAGAAATCCAGATATATCGACCTGGAGCCCTTCGGCATAAAAGATCTTGTCAGTCAGGTGACCAGACAGTATGCATCACTCAGGTTCAAAATGTAAGAAAACCATTGGACACCAAGCAAGGTGCCAGAGATGATATGCAAAGGCATGAAAATATGAAAAAGATACCTGTGAAAGGTAGACAGGAATCATCACAGGAGAACAAAATCAGTAAAGAACACAGTAGTGGAGGTAGAATAAGATCCAAGGAAGTAGATAAACAGTCTTTAAGAAAGGGAGAAAATTTGGTTTCCGAGGCTAATGAAGACTGCAGCAAAAAAGAAACCAAGGGAGGTAATCCATCCCAAGAACATCGACAGGATTGCATGCATCTTATAAAAGAGGAGAATTCTTTGAACATAGCTCCAAAGGAACAGCAGAAACTTATTAAAGTAGGAAAACTTTTGAAATCCAAAGAAAAACAAACTACTAATGAAAATATTTCTGCTAAAGAAAATGTTAAACATGATGACTGGAAAGATGGCAAGAATAACTGCGAAAAACTGAAAAATCAAGAAGAGAGCACTTCCTCAAATAAAAGTGTGTTTGACTCTCCTGATGTAGTTTCTGAAAAAGATCTTGCTCTTCCTGATGCTGACTGTGCAGAAATCAAAAACAGTGAAAAAGAAGCAAATCCTGTTTTCATGTTGGAAAATTACAATAAAGTCACTTTAGAAAGAAATGTAAACAGGAAGAATGACAGAAATGCACCTGGAAAATATCCCTTTAAGAGGGATGGAAAAGGCTTATCTAGAAAGTCAGCAGATGTAAAAAGTGAGCCTTCATTTTGTGATAAATCAGTAACAAAGACAGACCAACGTGAAGTATCAGAGAGATTACCTGGAAAGAATTTCCACTCCCAATATGAAAGATCAAGGGGAAATAGAAGTGGAATAGAGTATACTGATTGTACAACAAAGGGTGATGAAGTAACGGAAACTGAAAAGAATTTACATGGGAGAGCAAATGAAAAAGGTGAAAAATTTATTACTAACAGAACACCAGTTAGGAGGAGTGAAGTTAGTAGGCCAGATAAGCCAGCAGGAAAATCAGATAAGGCCAAGTTTAATGATAAATTGTCTTTCAAAGAAAGAGAAAATACAGGTGAAACAGGGTTTATTAAACAGCATAAAAAAGATGCTGTTAGAATTCATGATGGTATTTCAAAAAGTGATAAAAGTTATAAAGTAAATTGTGATTATCAGAGGAGAGAAACCTATAAAGGCAGTCAGACCAGTTCTCTTAAGAATGGATATTTTGAAAAAGAGTCCAGCACAGAAAAGGAGTTAAGTAGTCAGCCTGCTAAGCCTTATACTAGTTTGGACTTTGACAGTTACCAGGGGTCTGAGAGTGACAAGAAAAAAGAGGAAAATGTAATAACTGTGAGTGAATTGGCTGCTAAAGTGGATGAACTAGCCACTGGAAAATTATCAGGGAAACCAATGACTTTAAAAAAGAAGGTTAAAGGGTGGCATGATACTGGGAGAGATGGGAAGCAGTATCTTAGAGACGTGAATAAGTGTACTTCAGTGGAGGATCAGTATCTTAAGAATATTTCAGTTCCTCAGGATGAAATTAAGGCTGCAAATAAGATTGAATCAAAGAATGCTCCATCCAACATAGCTACACAGGATTTTAGTGAAAAGTCTTCTAGAGCAAAGAGTTATTCCAGTGCAAGAGAAAATAGAAGAAACAGAGGAAACAAATTTTTTAACCAGGGAACCAGTCAGGGCAACCAAAGGGAGGAACTAAAAATTGAAGTGACTGTTCATAAAAACAGTCATGAAAGAACAACACGTGTGAGACAAATAAGTGAATCAGATACAGATGAATTGGAAAATAGACCTCAAACTGGACGGGAAAGATTATGTGGAAGAAACACAAGTGAAGGATCCTCTTTCTCTCAGAAGCAGGTATCCAGCATTAAAATGAAGTCAGGAGAGCCATGCAAAACAACTGAATTTATTTATGTTCCAGAAGACAAATGCAGTCCCGGAGAAAATCATATTGATGATCAAGGGATGGATTCAATGATCTTTATTGATGTACCAGAAGATGACTGGGGAGAAGAAGTAGACAGGGATATGACTTGGTGTAATCAGCATGAGAGAGGGGTTGGATCACCTACCTGGGATGATGAAAAATTATCATGGAGGAGGAAGAGGGAGAAACATCATCCTGAGAATGAAGACTCACTGAGAAGAGTAGAGAGTCCTTGCCGTAGAGGAGGACTGATTCAGTTGTCAGCTACAGTGTCAGGTTCTGATATTACTTGCCCAGAACCCACTGTTTCATACCAGATGACTAACTCGGCACCTTTGTTGCAGAAACACTTGTATAACCCGAGCAACCCAAGCAAACCTGTGCCAGTAGTCCCAAGTGCTCGAGATTTATTGGCATCCCGGGATCCTCAGCGTGAAGGAAGTAAGGGATTAGGGGATATTTCTGGTCCTTTACTTGTGCAGAGTAGCCATGTTAGTGAATATGCCCTTGAAGGTCATAGTCCAAAGATTGATCTCAGTATCCTTTATAATGTTCAGAAGGGTGAAATGGACATTAACTATTATGTTAGTAGCAACCAGCTGCCGGTGGAATTCCGTCGCATAATGGATATCCGCCATCACCTGCAGGGATGTTATAAACAACTCTTGGTATCTGATATCCGCATGTGTCAAGAAAAAAATGTTGAAGGTAGCCTTTGGAAAACTCTCTATTATGTTATCATTGAAAAGCTGCGGGAATACATAAGCAGAGATCCGAGTTTGAAAGATCGAAGCCTTTCTACACTCTTGATGTTAGTAGATGAGGGCCAGCGCTATCTCCAGGACTTGTTAGAGGCTCTTCAGCAAGAATATGGCTTTACTTTAGAAGATCATTTGGAGGATGAAGGCTCTTCACATACAGAGATCCGTGGTAGAGTGCGTATGGCACTGATGTCTGCTCAGAAGCTTCTTCTTTCACTTGGAGATTTAGCACGATACCGAGAACAGTACAGTTCCACTCCAAACTTTACTTTAGCAAAGAAGTAAGTTAGAAATTTCCTTGATTTCATGAACTGGTATATTTTAGAAGTCTGATTAGTATATACTTTCTCTCTTACTGCCATTGTTAGATAATGTTTGTAAGTCTAATTGGTAATTTAAAGTATTTGTGGTTTAGATCTTTGGTAGGTTTATCATTGGGCAAGTTTGCATTGTTTGAAAAATAATTATCTCTGATATCTGCCCAGAAGCTTCTTTTTTCACTTGGAGATTTAGCATGATGCCGAGAACAGTACAGTTTCACTCGAAACTTTACTTTAGCAAAGAAGTAAGTTAGGAATTTCCTTGATTTCATAAACTGGTATATTTTAGAAATATGATTAGTATATACTTTCTCTCTTGCTGCCATTGTTAGATAATCTAAATGGTAATTTAAAGTATTTATGGTTTAGATCTTTGGTAGGTTTATCATTAGGCAAGTTTGCATTGTTTGAAAAATAATTATCTCAAGTTCATTATCTCCCAGGAAAGGGGTAAGGATGTCTGATGAAATAGTTTATTATAATTATGTGTCTGTGTGCCATTTTTGGACATTCACTTGGTTTGGTTTAGCAGGATGCCTTCCTAATAATTTGTACTCCATTGTTTGGTACAGCCTTTTGCTGAAGATCAGCTGCAGTGCTTGAATTGTTGGATGGATGTTCATGCATAAGATTTTGTGTCACTTTGGTGAAGCATTTACCTGATAATAATAGTGCACAGTGATTAAGAATATTTCCTGCATGGAAAAGGGTTTTGACAATGAATGAATGCAAAGTAGGAAGTAGGTTTATGGAAGCAGGGAGAAATGAGGAAATATAAAAGTGATGTAACTTAAATTGAAGAGATGTTAAACTGTCAAGAAAAATTTGTGGAGTTGGAAATGTGTAGTAGAAAAAATGAGTTTGAAATATGCAACAGACCAACTAATGGTATGAATTTGATAAATAGAAATGTGAAAGTGAAGGTGTTTGTATTGGAAATGAAATGTTTGAGGAGTTGAGGGGAGTTGATCAAATAGAAAATGATAGGGTAAGAGAGAGGTGTAGTAGCAAGAGGAGCAAATGATAGGGTAAGAGAGAGGTGTGGTAGCAAGAGGAGAATGTATGAGAGAGCTGATGAGGATGTACTGAAGTGGTTTAGACATATGGAGAAAATGAGTGTGGAGAAGATGACTATGAGGATATACATGTTTGAAGTGGGGGAATAAAGGTAAGCCAGTTAGGAAGAGGAAAGCCGCCTTGCATAGCGACAAGTATATATGATGAGACCTTGCCATGGTGGTTCACCACTTGATTGCTATGTTGAGGAGCGATGATTTTCTCAACCACCTCTTGTTGTTCCGTCACTTGCGTTGTTTATTGTGAAATTATATTTCTTTTTTTAGAAGCCACTCCTCTGGCATAGTTATCTGTTTTGGTTCATCCATTAGTGCCTTCAACCATGAATCAAATCTTTTAAATGTATCTGTAGTCACCATGGAAATATCTTAGATCACCATGTATCACATTAGATAATGATTACAAATTCCTTACTGGGCAGTCATGTATCTTTGCCCTGTTCCTTTTTGATGTGTCCAGAATTACTGTGCTCTTGACTTAATGATTATGTACCATTCTTGCTTGCCTGTTTTCAGGTGAAGAGGAGATAGAGTTAGTATTTTAAAGGATTGTTGAATGTTTAATGGTGGGATGGTAGATGTAGGATGTTTGGGTTGGAGTGGTATATAAAGTGTGAGAGGAATGGCAAGTGGCTTGGTGAAGAAAGAAAAGGTGGTGAAAGCCTTGTATTAGATGGAATGTTGCATGTGGGCTGGAGTGGATGGTTTTACAGTTGAATTTCTTAAGAAAGACTGACTGTGTAGTTGGTTGGTTTTTTAGGATTTTCATTGTGTGTATGGATCATGGTGAGTTGACTAAGGGTTGGGGCAGCATGCATGTATGGTGCTCTTTAAAGGACACGAGTGTTTGCTTTTTTATGTTGTAGACTCTTGTTATGGACAAGAGTCTGCATAGAGGCTGGGCCTTAATTGAAATATAGAGGGGATTATGAAAGGGAAAGGCAAGAGACTAGGGAGTGTATTTACAGATTTTGGAGGGAGTAAGAAACTGACTTTTAAGATGTGCCAGGTCATAGTTATTGGAAAAGACATTAGAGGGTAAAGAGTTCCAAAGCTTCGAGGTGTAGGTAAAGAAACAGTTATCAACATGACCCACCCTTAAGTTCCCAATAGCCACACAGTAATCATGTGATGTAGCAGGTATAAGACTGTTGACAGTAGGTGGTACGTTGTATGGAAGAGTGGTGACTAAGAGGGTGGTGGCATGCATAGATCATCATATTGGGTACGAACAGTTTGGTCTAAGAAGTGGTAGAGAATGTGTGGATCAGGTATTTACTTTGAAGAATGTATGTGAGGAATACCTAGAGAAGTAGAAGGGTTTGTATGTAGCATTTATAGATACGGAGAAAGCTTGTGATAAGGCTGATAGAGATGCTTTGTTGAAGGTGTTACAAGTATATGGTATGGAAGGAAAGCTGTTAGAAGCAATGAAGAGTTTTTATCAAGAGAGAAAGGCATATGCTTAAGCAGGTAGAGAGGAAGATGAGTTGTTCCAAGTGAAGTTGGGTCTGTGGTAAAATTGTGTGATGTCACCATGGCTGTTTAATTTGTGTATGGATGGTGTGGTTAGGGAGATAAATGCAGGGGTCTTGGAGAGAGGGGTAGTCTTTATGGGGAGAATGGGCATGGGAAGTAGGTCAGTTATTGTTTGCAGATGACACAGCAGTGGGGGGAGATTTGAGTGAGAAACTGTAGAAGATTTTGTCTGAGTTTGGGTGAGTGTGTGAAAGGAGAAATTTGAGAGTGAATGTAAATAAAATCAAGGTTATTAGGTTTAGCAATACAGAGTGACAGGTTAGTTGGGAGTGAGTTTGAATGGAGAAAACTTAGAAATTAAGTATTTTAGATATGTGGGAGTGGATATGGCAGCAAATAGATGTATGGAAGCAGAGGTAATTTCTTATTTTTACTGTATTGGTAGGGAGTCTTATGTTCATAGGGCCCACCCCAGCTCTTGAACATTCTTTACTGCCATACAGCTCTTATTAGATTTATGTATGCTGTCTGGATTAACCATGCCCTCAGTCATTCTGTTTCATTCATCCACCATTCTTATAAGGACTTCTTTACATACTTTTTAACAAGTTTTTTACTTAATTTCATGTTTTGTCCTCAGGTTGCCCTAACCCTGCATCTCTTTAAGAACTGTTCTCTGTCTACATTGTTGATCTTTTTTAAGAAGTTAAAGGTTGTGATCAGGTTACTCCTTCACTCTTCTCTGTTCTAAGATGGGTAAAGCTGCCAATCTTTTTCTGTTACTTAGCTTTCTTGATTTTGATAACATTGTTTTTACCCTCTGGACCTTCTCTGTGAGATTTTTGTGCCTCTTTAGGTGCAGGAATGGTTGAAGGAAAGCAAGTATGAATATGTACATAGGTATGTTTGTAATGTCTGCATATATTTATGTATATGTTGATATGTATATGTATGTATAAGTGTGTATGTGGTCATTTATGTATATATATGTGTATATGAGTGGATGGGCCATTCTACCTTTTCCTGGTGCTATCTCACTGATGTGGGAAATGGCGATCAAGTATAACAAATATGAATATGAATATGTACATGTGTATGTTTGTAATTTCTTCGTATATTTATGTATATGTGCATGTGTGGGCTTTTATGTATATATATTTTTTTTTTTTGCTTTGTCGCTGTCTCCCGGGTTTGCGAGGTAGCGCAAGGAAACAGACGAAAGAAATGGCCCAACCCACCCCCATACACATGTATATACATACGTCCACACATGCAAATATACATACCTATACAGCTTTCCATGGTTTACCCCAGACGCCTCACATGCCTTGATTCAATCCACTGACAGCACGTCAGCCCCGGTATGCCACATCGATCCAATTCACTCTATTCCTTGCCCTCCTTTCACCCTCCTGCATGTTCAGGCCCCGATCACACAAAATCTTTTTCACTCCATCTTTCCACCTCCAATTTGGTCTCCCACTTCTCCTCGTTCCCTCCACCTCCGACACATATATCCTCTTGGTCAATCTTTCCTCACTCATTCTCTCCATGTGCCTTAACCATTTCAAAACACCCTCTTCTGCTCTCTCAACCACGCTCTTTTTATTTCCACACCTCTCTCTTACCCTTACGTTACTTACTCGATCAAACCACCTCACTCCACACATTGTCCTCAAACATCTCATTTCCAGCACATCCATCCTCCTGCGCACAACTCTATCCATAGCCCACGCCTCGCAACCATACAACATTGTTGGACCCACTATTCCTTCAAACATACCCATTTTTGCTTTCCGAGATAATGTTGTTGACTTCCACACATTCTTCAAAGCTCCCAGGATTTTCGGCCCCTCCCCCACCCTATGATCCACTTCCGCTTCCATGGTTCCATCCGCTGCCAGATCCACTCCCAGATATCTGAAACACTTCACTTCCTCCAGTTTTTCTCCATTCAAACTTACCTCCCAATTGACTTGACCCTCAACCCTACTGTACCTAATAACCTTGCTCTTATTCACATTTACTCTTAACTTTCTTCTTTCACACACTTTACCAAACTCAGTCACCAGCTTCTGCAGTTTCTCACATGAATCAGCCACCAGCGCTGTATCATCAGCGAACAACAACTGACTCACTTCCCAAGCTCTCTCATCCCCAACAGACTTCATACTTGCCCCTCTTTCCAAAACTCTTGCATTCACCTCCCTAACAACCCATCCATAAACAAATTAAACAACCATAGAGACATCACACACCCCTGCCGCAAACCTACATTCACTGAGAACCAATCACTTTCCTGTCTTCCTATACGTACACATGCCTTACATCCTCGATAAAAACTTTTCACTGCTTCTAACAACTTGCCTCCCACACCATATATTCTTAATACCTTCCACAGAGCATCTCTATCAACTCTATCATATGCCTTCTCCAGATCCATAAATGCTACATACAAATCCATTTGCTTTTCTAAGTATTTCTCACATACATTCTTCAAAGCAAACACCTGATCCACACATCCTCTACCACTTCTGAAACCACACTGCTCTTCCCCAATCTTATGCTCTGTACATGCCTTCACCCTCTCAATCAATACCCTCCCATATAATTTACCAGGAATACTCAACAAACTTATACCTCTGTAATTTGAGCACTCACTCTTATCCCCTTTGCCTTTGTACAGTGGCACTATGCACGCATTCCGCCAATCCTCAGGCACCTCACCATGAGTCATACATACATTGAATAACCTTACCAACCAGTCAGTAATACAGTCACCCCTTTTTTAATGAATTTTAATAAATTTATGTATATATATATATGAGTATATGAGTGGATGGGCCATTCTTCTTCCTTTTATCCTGGCACTACCTCACTGACACGGGAAATGGTGATCAAGTATATATATATATTTCATTATGTGGCGGGGTGGTGATGGGAATGAATGAGGGCAGACAGTATGAATTATGTACAAGTGTATATATGTATGTGTCTGTGTGTGTATATATATATGTATACGTTGAGATGTATAGGTATGTATATGTGCATGTGTGGACGTTTATGTATATACATGTGTATGTGGGTGGGTTGGGCCATTCTTTTGTCTGTTTCCTTGTGCTACCTCGCTGACACGGGAGACAGCGCAAAGTATGATAAATAGATAATAAATGGTAAAGTGTGTGAAAGAAGAAAGTTAAGAGTAAATGTGAATAAGAGCAAGGTTATTAGGTACAGTAGGGTTGAGGGTCAAGTCAATTGGGAGGTAAGTTTGAATGGAGAAAAACTGGAGGAAGTAAAGTGTTTTAGATATCTGGGAGTGGATCTGGCAGTGGATGGAACCATGGAAGCGGAAGTGGATCATAGGGTGGGGGAGGGGGCGAAAATCCTGGGAGCCTTGAAGTATGTGTGGAAGTCGAGAACATTATCTCGGAAAGCAAAAATGGGTATGTTTGAAGGAATAGTGGTTCCAATAATGTTGTATGGTTGCGAGGTGTGGGCTATGGATAGAGTTGTGCGCAGGAGGATGGATGTGCTGGAAATGAGATGTTTGAGGACAATGTGTGGTGTGAGGTGGTTTGATCGAGTAAGTAACGTAAGGGTAAGAGAGATGTGTGGAAATAAAAAGAGCGTGGTTGAGAGAGCAGAAGAGGGTGTTTTGAAATGGTTTGGGCACATGGAGAGAATGAGTGAGGAAAGATTGACCAAGAGGATATATGTGTCGGAGGTGGAGGGAACGAGGAGAAGTGGGAGACCAAATTGGAGGTGGAAAGATGGAGTGAAAAAGATTTTGTGTGATCGGGACCTGAACATGCAGGAGGGTGAAAGGAGGGCAAGGAATAGAGTGAATTGGATCGATGTGGTATACCGGGGCTGACGTGCTGTCGGTGGATTGAATCAAGGCATGTGAAGCGTCTGGGGTAAACCATGGAAAGCTGTGTAGGTATGTATATTTGCGTGTGTGGACGTATGTGTATACATGTGTGTGGGGGTGGGTTGGGCCATTTCTTTTGTCTGTTTCCTTGCGCTACCTCGCAAACGCGGGAGACAGCGACAAAGCAAAAAAAAAAAATATATATATATGGTTGTGAGGCGTGGGCTTTAGATAGCGTTGTGTGGCGGAGGGTGGATGTGTTGGAAATGAGATGTTTGAGGACAATATGTGGTGTGAGGTGGTTTGATCGAGTAAGTAATGAAAGGGTAAGAGAGATGTTTGGTAATAAAAAGAGTGCGGTTGAGAGAGCAGAAGAGGGTGTATTGAAATGGTTTGGTCACATGGAGAGAATGAGTGAGGAAAGATTGACAAAGAGGATATATGTGTCAGAGGTGGAAGGAATGAGAAGTGGGAGACCAAACTGGAGGTGGAAGGATGGAGTGAAAAAGATTTTGAGTGATCGGAGCCTGAACATGCAGGAGGGTGAAAGGTGTGCAAGGAATAGAGTGAATTGGAACGGTGTGGTATACTGGGGTGTACGTGCTGTCAATGGATTGAACCAGGGCATGTGAAGCATCTGGGGTAAGCCATGGAAAGTTTTATGGGGCCTGGATGAGGAAAGGGAGCTGTGGTTTCGGTGCATTATCCATGACAGCTAGAGACTGAGTGTGAATGAATGTGGCCTTTGTTGTCTTTTCCTAGCGCTACCTCGCACACATGCGGGGGAAGGGGGTTGTCATTTCATATGTGATGGTGTGGTGACGGGAATTAATAAAGGCAAACAGTATGAATTTTGTACATGTGTATATATGTATGTGTCTGTGTGTGTATATATATGTATACGTTGAGATGTATAAGTATGTATATTTGCATGTGTGGACGTGTATGTATATACATGTTTATGTGGGTAGGTTGGGCCATTCTTTCGTTTGTTTCCTTGTGCTACCTCGCTAACGCAGGAGACAGCGACAAAGCAAAATGATAAGAGATATTATGTATATATATGTTTACTTTGGTGTTGCTAAATTCCACTTGTTCAGGGTTACGTCAAGAGTAAAAAGTCTGCTTTGGCAAGGTTTTATCATTGGGAGTACAGTCTCTTTAAATAATTTTTCACTCCAAAGAAGTGTACATTTCCCTGCTACTGAAGGTGACACAGCCTTGGTCTGCAAGAGCCTTTAGAAAGGTCCTGGGTAACAGCCAGACTCTTTCACAGAAATTGGTCATGGGTTAGTCATAATAATATATGCCTGCTTCCTGCCCCAAGAGTCCCATCTACATTTATATGGCTATTGCTGCATTCAGGAAGCAGGCCATGTCACCACTTGGGACCATAGAACATAAGGTGTTTTGATGTTGTATGCGTATGTATGGTGCAACTTTGTAATGAAGACACAAAGAACTAACTACATGATAGCCTGATAGCTCTGCTCTCTTTGCACATAGACTTATGCATATCATTACACTTTATGACATTTAATCCTGACTGGTGGATGTGGCTGGCTTTCTGAGTGCGACAGAATTCTCCTAAAGACAGAAGGGACATGTGGCAGGAAGTTAGTTTGTATACTCATACAAATGGAGTGCAATCAAAAACTTTCTGTTAAATTATTCTCCATGCATCACGACTCCCGAAACACCCATCTCTGTCTCTCATGATGTTGCTGTTCTCTTCCAGTTCTGTTGCCATTTTAGCCACTTTTATGTATTAATAGTCATCTGTATGTGCCCCTTCCACCAAGGGTTAGACCCATGACTCACTTGTGGTTTCTACTTCCCACACTTTCTGTGTAGAGACTAGCTACACAAGGACTGACTGTTTTGTTACTTCTTTCTTCATTTGAACTGCAAAGCTGTGGCACTTTGTTCCTTCGTTCATCTTCACCTCTTCCTAAAACTTTTGCACTTTTTAAAGTCAGGTCTACAGACAACTGTGGAGCTCTGACTTATTTCTTTATTTTTTTCTCACTTTGCTATGCTATGCTTTCACATGAGATGATCATGATTGGAGCATGTTTTGCCTGTGCCATTTCAGTAAGTATATGAAAAACTATAGCTGAAGAATGATGTCACATAACATTTAGGTCTTTATGAAATATGTTTTTGTATTTTGCTGTTTTTGCAAATTAGGCTTATTTCTCAATTCTTATGATAAAGCATGGTAAGTAATAAGGCTCATGTGAGCATTTAGTAAATTTTGCACAAATTGGAAATGTTTGATACTGATTTGTTTAATGGATTATGTTTCAGATGGTACCAGATGGCTCTTCAGGTACACCCTCGGAATGGAAGACCATTCAACCAGTTGGCAATTATTGCAGTTAATCAGGTTAGGTTGGCATGTCCCATATTAAGTAAGATGGGCTCTGAGTTCGAGCTTTTGGGTTACGATACTGGAAGGAATATTGAATAGATTGAATTAGACATAGAGAAAACTGTTTGATAACCTGAGAGATTTCCAGTGGAATTTGTATTTTAAGTTATTGCTATAAAAATTAACTTTGGGATCCTCCAAATTTGTGTGCATGGAAGACTTCTGAATATTAGTGAAAGTTTGTACAGTGCAAATTAATTTGTGGGAGAGCAAATGCAGGTATGATTGGTTTGAAATGTATAAAGCTGACTGAACTATATGGCTGTCATCAGTGAAATAGGCAAACATGAGACAAAAATTGAGTCATGCTTTATGAATGCAAAGATTTTTAAGTGTGATGTATCCTGAAGGGCTACATGACAGAACTACTCAAAACTCAGTAATCACCAGCTAAAACTCAACCCCCATGCTTTACCCATGATGTCATGCTTTTGCATTCCCCTGTCTCATCCATCTTTGCTGTCAGTCTCTTATTGTCTTCGAATCTGTTAGGATAAATCTCTTGTCAGGACTAGACTTTTTCATGAATAAGTTTGCTAGCTCTGAGAGCTATTGATTAGGGATTATTATATTCTTTTGTGAATAGAAGTATACACTGGGACAAATACAGATTTTTCATTTTGAAGGGATAGTTATACTGGCCATTTTGGTTTTCAGAGCGAATGCTTTGTGCTCACATGGCAGTATAGTTAATGATCTTGGAATTGTTCTAATGCCTGCAAAGGAACATAGGTTATGACCAATATTTCAAAAGTTTTGTGCAGTGTAAAGTTGACACAGTATTTTCTGGAACATTCATTTCGTAATAAGTATTTGTTACCTCAACATGAATCATTCATTAATTGCCAGTATGTTCTAATGGCAATTTTGCATCTGGCATTTCCCTTTCAAAGTTATATGCCTCAGTCTGATCAGTGATATGACCTTAAGAAGGAAACATGGTTTATAAATGATTTATTTTGGTGTTTTAGAAAATGGAAAGCATCATTGATGTTTTCAAGATCCATGTGCTTACGTAAGGAGAGGCATGAAGGTATTGAGAGACATATTGCGTTCTTGTTTGCTTGCTTCCTTCTTGCCTATGGGGTCCCATCTGTCTTCTGTTGGGCCCCACAGTGCTCAGGGAACCAGCCACTTCCACCAAGCAGGACCACAGGTTATAGAGTGCCATGCTGTTGTATGTCAACATGAGGAGAGAGAGCAGTAAGTGTTCAGAGTGATTACTATTTATATTTTATGAGGAGATTTTTACATTGTCGTTGCCCTATCTCTTAACCTTGTATATTTGTACCATGTCATTACTCCTAAGGATGTTTGCACACACACACGCCCTAGGTATGCCAAGTACCCATAATGTCAACCAGCTCCTAGTGGAGGATAAACAGCTAGGTGGACTGTGGACTGGCTGCCGTGACCAGTATTTGAACCTATGCTGATTTGGTTCCAGGTCTGTAACACTAACTGCAACATGAATGAGGGCTGTGTTTTCATTATGGTAGTTGCTTCATGGGCATGAAGAGTATTGTTATATTTAAATCAGTGTTTATAATGTTTTAGGGATGGTTGATGTCCAGAGCATAGATTGGAAAATGTAACATAAGTATTTCTGGGGAGTGTTATTTCGGATGGGGTAGTTTTTAAGACTGAGTTGGGAAGGCAGTTGTTTAATGTTTGATATTTCACTTGGTGTGTATATGTTTTGTCAGTATTGTTTTTAGGGGATGGGGAGAGCTATATGTATAGGTTGTTGAAGTGTGAGGCAGGAGTAAGCTTTTTCTGTTTAGGGGTTGGTGTTTATCTCTGGAATGGTGTGGATCTGGAAAGTTTAGTACTGTTGCATAGAATTTAGTGGAAAGAGAGAGGCATTAAAACAGCCAACTTTTCTCATTCCTTGAACAACTAAGCTTTGAAATTTTTCTTTCTTTTATCTTTCTCTGATTTCAGTGACAGCCATGAAAGTATTATTACAGTTTGAAGTGGAGTCAGAGTAAATAGCAACTTTAGTACTGTTACGCCAAAAGTGTACCGTATGAGTAAACTGGGTTATGGAAAACTCGGTCATAATGTGTATAGCAGTCAATCTTTTTATCATACTTGTTCACTGTTTGACACCTCTGTAAGGTAGCTCAAAGAACACATGGACAATGACTTCACTTGCTCACATTCACTCTCTATCTCTCATGTATAATGCACCAAAACCAGAATTTGTCACCCAAAACCAAAACCTTGACTACTTCATATACCCAGATTCAGCCCATTGACAGCATGTTGCCCCCATATACTGCATCAATGTGATTTATTCTATCCTATGCATGCCTCACACCCTCCAGAATGTTCTGGCTTTGATACCTTAAAGCCTCTTTCACTCCATCTTTCTCCTCAGTCTTCCACTCCCCCTTGCTTCCTACACTTTTGACAAGTAGATCCTCTTAGTTAGTGTTTCTTCACTCTTCTCTTCAGCACACTCTCATTGCCTCTTAGTCAGGCTATGTTTACTGCTGCACTTTACTCATACATTGTCATTTCTTACATGATCAGTGTACCTTACAAAACCTCGTATTGTTCCCAGGCATTTGATTTCCAACACATCCACATGCTTCCGTTCTTTAGCACTCATGGCACAAGACTTACATCCTTATAGTACTACCAGGACCACTATACCTTCTTACATAGCTGTCTTTGCCCACATTGACATTGATCTCTCCTTCCATGCACTTCTCAATGCTCACAGGACCTTAGCCTCCTTTTTCTCCTTATGACTTACATCATCATCTCTGTCTCAGTCTACTGCCATGTTCACTCTTAAGGACCAAAAGCACTCCACTTACTCCAGGTCCTCCCGATTCATTCTCATTCTATCCTGTCTTACTGTCACAGTGTCAACTGTAATTTTTATTCACCAAATCTTTTTTCTACTGTTTAATAATGATTGATGTGTTTCAACAGAAGAGGCCTCTGGATGTAGTGTATTATTATGTACGTTCCCTGACCGCCTCCAACCCATTCATGTCAGCACGTGATTCCCTCGTCTCAATGTTTGATGACATTAGAAAAAAGGTAAGGACTAGATGCAACTTCTAAGATTCATTGAGAGGCTATGAACATTTTTATTGCCTTTGAATAATGACTTTTATCAGAATATTTCTTCATAAGTAGGCTTGAGTGTAGTTTTGTTACTGATATTATACATCCTGGATGCCATGTGTATAAAAGGCTGTGTATTTCAGGTTAATGGGGAATATTATGCTCAGAATTTGGTATGGTGATGAGTAACCCTCTTTTATCAGTATTAAGTAATCTTTACATGGGATTCTTTGGAACAAAATAATTATATTTTACCCTCTAAGGCACTCTGGTTTAGGTAAACAGATGATGTTCTTTGTGTTTGGCCATCAATTGAAAATTTACAAACATTTCACCCTTTACTTAACAATTTAATACCCTCTTTCAAATTTACTGTGGAAGTGGAAAGTAATTGTAAGTTACCTTTTTTAGATTATGTGATCCATAGGGTTGGAAACGTTTAAGTTTAGCATCTACAGAAAACCCACCAATGTTCTTATATTCATTATTTCTCAGCTCAACATGACAAAGTTAAACAGTCATCATTCCAGTCAAAGTTTCTTGGGCCATTACATATATGCTGTCCAGAATTTATTGATAATGAGTTTGAGAAAATCTGTTCTTTTGGATCAAAGTTAAAGTATCTTAGATCTTTCATTGATAAATCTTTTGAGTTGGCAAAGAAATCACTTTATAGAGATAATACCAAGCACCTTTTAATTTTCCCATTTAGTGATAATTTTGTGTTTCTCCCCATGGTACTTAAATCCTTTGATGTGAATGTAGGCTTCAGCAGTAACAGTACTATTAAAAATATCTTTATTAAAAAACTTGCCAGAAAAGTCTGTGGGCTGTGTTTACAAAATACCTTTTTGCACATGTCAGCGCTGCTTCCCTAAGTACCTCCCATTCTTCACCCACTCTTCACACTTACTGATGACATTAATTGTAAGATCACTATGCCTAATTTTGTCCCCTGTATTTTTCGTAATTAGTCTCATTTTTGAATTTCTAATTCATCTATGTTTCGATTAGGTTGAGAAATGTTTTGTAAGTATCTCTTGAAGTAAGAAAGAAGTTTGCAATGTTTCAAGAGTGGTCTTGACAGTTGGGAACTCTTGTTGGCTGTTTGATTATCCATGTTGGGTAGAGCATAACCAATCCTTATGATGTACATTGAAATCCCCTTCATTGAGGATTTCAACTCGTGGATGTGAAGATGCTGATGCACTGTAGCAGAAAGTCAAATAGGTAGTCAAAGAGTAGTATGTGGTTAGAGGATTTTATATGGGGATGGATGTTTGAAGCATTAGAGTTATTGAAAGCGGAGAAATTTTGTGCCAGATTTGCATCTAAGCAAGGAAATTCAGGATCCGTGAGGTAAATGCTTGGTCTAACCTATTTGAACAGGAAAGGAATCAAAGATAATAGGTAGGTAAACGAATGCTGCAGCTGCTTAGTTTATTTCATTTATGCCTTATTTGGAGCAGAGGAAATGTTGATTTTGATAACTGTAATTTGCACAAAGTATTCTCAGTTTATTGTGTCACATAACCTGGACATCTGTAGTAATTTGTACTATAAGATTGATGTAATTTTCATATTTTGTGTATAAATATACAGTACTTCTTTTTACAGTACATCTCGGCACAGCATAATGAACCAATTTCTAAGAGCATGCAAACAGCCGTAGGCCGGGCTGTAAATAATGAGGGATTGAGACAAGAAATATGGATTCGGCCAGACAGTGGAGCTACAAATTGTCGTACTCTCTCTCATTCCAGCAATGATGAAGACACAAGTAAAGAAGATGAATTGAAGAAGTTGTCACTTGAGCAGGTAAGCCCATCTGAATTTTTTAAAGAGCTATAAATTTTCTTTAGCACAGTCTTGTTAAATGTTGACAGTAGAATTATTTTTGTAAGGAGAGGAAAGTAAGTGCCATGATATGAGTTGTTCAGAGAAATCTTATGCATTCAGACTTATTTTTTAAGGGTGAGGATGAAGGTTGTCATTATCTCCCAACTGCTAATGCAGACCTGTGACATTAATCAGAGATGTGGACCACCAGTATACATTTACCACAGTGCCAAATAAGTATCGCCAAAAAGCACTAGTCCATCAAATGTTCTAACTGCATATCATTGTCATGCATTAGAGACTTCTTAGAATATTAGAAATGCAACCACCACTCAGACAACAATTCCCAAAACACCATCACAAACCCCCTCACCTTCAGTGCAAGTAACCGATGAACATCACAGAACACATACTCCCACTCTTCACAAACAAGCTATTTTACTCCACAGAACCCCAGTGACAAAATAAACATATGGCAACTCAGCACTAGTGGCATTAGAAACAAACACAGACATACTCAACCAACTTAGAGGACACAACATTCACATAGCCCACATCCAAGAAACCAGACATACACCTAGATTTACTCTCCCACTTTTCAACTACTACACAATTGTAAGAAATGACAGAGAACAGCGCCAAGGAGGAGGATTCATAACACTCACCTGTCAAACTGTGCCTTTCTCCAACATCATTGTCTGTATTTTCACAAAAGTCTTCAGTTACTCTTTTAACCCCAACCAGACATAGATCTGGCTCACAACCTCTAGTCCCTTGAATGGACCGTCTCTCCCACTAAACAAAACACTTAACTATTTTAGGTATCCCATGAGACACATGACATTCACTCCCCACACCAACAGCATAGACACAAAAGCAACACTTAAATTAAATGCCTTTAAAGCTCTAACTGGCTCTGGATTTAGACAAGAACAATAATCACTCAACATCTTATACAAACAATCCATCTGCTCCACTTAAAAATAATACTTCACCTGCCAGATCCTCCACATTCTCAATAAGCACAAAAGAAAGCTGCAATCCACACAAAATAATGCACAGAAAATGAACTCTCAACACCTTCACAGTGAAACAAGGGTTTATCCTAATCCAGACCCACCTCAGCATGCTCAGTACCCAATTCTATGCAATAGCACTAGATCTTTCCCACCCAAACCACTCGGTAATTTACCACCAACTGCTAAATAGAGATAAAAAGTTTACCCCTGCCTCACACTTCAGTAACCTCTAGTCACAGATCCCACCTCTCCTAGCAACTATAATAGACAAATTGCATAAGAACCTGACAAGCACTAAACAACCACCCTTCTAGCTCAGTTTGAAACTCCATCCCACGAGACATAACCCATCAGAAACTTCAGTTCCCAGACAGACTTGAGGTACATTCTCCCGCCACTACATTACTAGAAACATTGTGTTGGCTTGTCCCAAGACCCTTCATGCCCAGAATGCAACTACCATAAAAAACACACCAAGCACTCAGTTGTACTGCATTGTCTGTACATAGACACTGTTAATATACAACACACAGTATCACAACAGTTTATAAACTGTGACCCTCACCAGTGGATGTGGCCTGCTTCCTGAGTGCTGCAGGAGCCTCATAAGAATAGAAGAGATCCCTTAGGCAGGAAGTAAGTACATTTATTTGATTTTTTGTCATTCTTGTTCTCCATCCCTATGTTAGTGAGGTAGTACCAGGAACAGACGAAGAAAGGCCACTCGCATCCATTCTTTTGCTGTCACATTTAATGCACCAAAACCACAGCTCCCTATCCACAAACAGGTCCCCACAGACCTTTCTATGGTTTACCCTGGATGCTTCACATTCCCTGGTTCAGACCAGTGACAGCATATCAACTCTGGTATACCACATCATTCCAATTCACTCTATCCCATGCATGCCTTTCACCTTCCTGCATGTTCAGGCTCTGATTGTTCAAGAGATTTTTCACTCCGTCCTTCCACCTCCAGTTTGGTCTCCCCATTCTTCTGGTTCCCTCCACTTCTGACTCATATACCCTCTTTGTCAACCTTTCCTCACTCATTCTCTCCATATGTCCAAACTATTTCAGCCCACCCTCTTCCACTCTTATCACACTTTTTATTACCACACATCTCTCTTACCCTTTTTATATTTACTTGACCAAACCACCTCTAACCACATATTGTGCTCAAACATTTAATTTCCAACACATCCACCCACCTTTGCACAGCCTATAGTATCTATAGCCCATGCCTTGTATCCATATGATATTGTTGGGACTACTATTCCTTTAAACATAACCATTTTTTCTTTCCAGATAACATTCTATCTTTCCACCCATTCTTCATTACTCCCACAACCTTTGGCCCATCCCCCACCCTATGACTCACTTCTGCTCCCGTGGTTCTAATTGATTCTACTTGATGCCCCATGTCCACTCCTAGGTATTTATAACACTTCACTTCCTCCATTTTTTCCTTTCATCCTCACCCCTCAGCTAATCTGTCTCTCACCCCTGCTGAACCTTAATTACCTTGATTTTATTCACATTTACTCTCAACTTCCTCTTCTCACACACTCCTCCATTTTTTCTTCCCAGATAACATTCTATCTTTCCACCCATTCTTCATTACTCCCACAACCTTTGGCCCATCCCCCACCCTATGACTCACTTCTGCTCCCGTGGTTCTAATTGATTCTAATTGATGCCCCATGTCCACTCCTAGGTATTTATAACACTTCACTTCCTCCATTCTTTCCTTTCATCCTCACCCCTCAGCTAATCTGTCTCTCACCCCTGCTGGGCCTTAATTACCTTGATTTTATTCTAATTTACTCTCAACTTCCTCTTCTCACACACTCCTCCAAACTCAGTCACCATCTTCTGCAGTTTCTTACTTGAATCAGCTGCCGGTGCTATAACACTGGTGAACTCTAACTGACTCACTTCCTAGGCCTTCTTGTCCCCAATGCATATATATTGAAATACAAGAAAAGGAGGGGTTTCTAGCCCTCTGTTCCCGCCCCCTTTAGTCGCCTTCTACGACACACAAGGAAAATGGAGGTAGAATTCTTTCTCCCCTACAGAAGGAGTCAAGTGGGGAGTGCTTATCCTCTTTGAAGGCTCAGATTGGGGTGTCTGAATGTGCATGGATGTAGCCAAGATAAGAAGGGAAGAGAAATAGGTAGTATGTGTGAGAAAAGAAAGCTCAGTGATCTGGTTCTGAGTGAAATGAAGTGCAAGGTAAAGGGGAAGAATGGTTTGGAAATGTCTTGGGAGTAGAATCAGGGGTTGGTGAGAGGACAAGAGCTATGGATGGAGTAGCACTACTTCTGAAGCAGGAGTTCTGGGAATGTGTGATAGTGTAAGGAAATGAATTGTACAATGATGTGGGTAAAACTGAAAGTGGATGTTTAGAGATGGGTGATTATTGTTGCTTATGCATCTGGCTGTGAGAAGAAAGATTATGAGAGGGAAGTGTTTTGGGGGCAGTTGAGTGAGTTTGTCACTAGCATTGGTGTAGGAGACTCAGTATTAGTGATGGGTGATTTAAATGGGAAGGTAAGTATTGTGGCAGTATAGGGTACGATTAGTGTGCATTGGGATAGGTAGTAGTTGGGAGTCTGCCACTGACCAGGAAGGTATACTACCAGTACTACCAACCTGGGAATTGGTAGGGTTAGTGATGGCTGCATGGTAAGCCAGCACTTCATTGGTCATTAAGTTGCACTCTGATCCAACTAGCTGTTTTTTGTTTCTGTCTACCCTACACTTGGACTATTGGCATTCTGTCCACAAACATAGAATTTTTCCTTGTTACACATAACACTTGACAATGCTTTACTCTCATAACTTATTTTTTGTAACTATATATTCCTGTGGTGAGCACTATGTGCTAGCCCTGCATTTTGGCAAAATGTTAGGAGCAGTAGATATAAGTAGTAGGTAAGGAGCATTAGGTGAAATATTAGGTAGTAGTCGTTAAGAAAATTAGGTAGGAGCATCTATAAACACAGTGCTAGACTGGCCCTCTGCCAGTGGCCTGTTATAGGTGAGGCACTGAAGGCTAAGAAGCAGCACTGGAGTTCAATAGTTTTGGAGACTCGATTACCTTGGCTACCCCCTTCAGGAAGTTCGAGAAAGGAACAGGCATCAAAGACATAGATAGATAGATAGCCATATGTTTGTCCACCTGGAGCTGGGAGAGTACTTAGAAGTCCCTGCACAAGGAGAATAAAAGAGATAGCATAGGTTTAGTGGGAAGAGATGGAGTTGGAGGATTAAGGAGCAAAGTTGAATTAGAGGAAAAGAAATCACTTAAGATAGTGGGTTAATCATTTGGAGAGGTATCTATAAATTGATACAATGGAAGAGAGGAGGAAAGGTTGAATTACAGAAGTTACCAAAGAAAGAAAAAGCTCTGTCGGTGAAAGTGCTGTAGTAGTCAAATCATCATACTTTCTTCTAATGAAGGTGTGCTTTACTCAGCAAAGAATAACTTTGACATGATTCTGAGCAGAAGCAAAAGTGGAGTAGGTTTCAGAAGGGAGGAGTTTTAAGACCTAATGTTTTGTCTTTGATGCAACAGCCAACAGAGCAGGATTGATCAAACTATGATGGGTGGAGAAAAAGTAGGTTACTGGATGTAGGATTTCTTTCTAGCCAAGATTACCTCTGCTACGGATTCAGCACAATATGAGGCATCTTTGCCAGTGAAGCAGTACTTTTCCTTAGGAAATTTAGTAAAAGACTTGAAAGAACCCATGTGGGATTACTACTGAGCTCTTCGAAAGTGCCAGAGTTGGCATTTCAAGGTTAAGGATAGAGAGTAGGTGTGTCCACTTAGCTGTGATATAGATAGATTGTGGTATTAGGTCCCTAAGGGGGCAGAAATAGTGTGTTTATAGTGAAATAGCCCAGAAGTAAATCCTGATACCACTTTGATTTTTTTCTTAAATCTTAATTTCATAGTACAAAGCATGTCATTGCTTTTTTTTACTAAGCCAAACATGTGCAAAATTTATCAAGTCTTTTATGCATTACTGGTGTAGTTTTTGGTTTTAAGTTGTGGAAGTGGTTGGTCACCGGAATATATACAAAAGACAGCATGTCTGAATACCTTGCATGGTGGGAAAATAGCCAGATGTAGATGAAGAAAACTCTTCAAGTGTTTTTTCTGTTTAATTTCACAGATTATGAAGAGATTCCTTACAAGCTACCTTCACTGCCATGGAATGCTGTTTTCACGGGTTGGTTTGGATGGATTCCGAGAGTGTTGTTTGAGCATGTTGCTGGAGTTTTCTATGTTGCTTCGTGCATCTCCTCCACGACTCTCAACTTATCACCTACTCCAGATTATAACCATCAATATGTATGCAGTCAGCAACACTGAGCTGAAGGGTAAGTGCTGAAATTAATTTTGTCTGGTGATACTTTATTTTTCAATTTTGATTTCAGGTCTTTTCAACAAAATGATAAGGTAAGATTTTTATGGTTTTGCTTTGCTTCTTTTCTTATCTTATGAACACAGTTTGCCTTACTTGATATGTAGCGTGACACTCATTATTTACAGCATCATTTGTAATGTTTTTCTTCTCATTTTGAAGGATGAAGTAGGCACTTGCTGGCATGCTAGCATGTGAAAACCAAAATATCTTGATGTTGAATATTAATTTGGGACTGTGAAAGACACAGTACTTGAATGAAACTGTTATGTTCCTCAGTTTGGGTGAGCACTGCCTACTCATGTACTATTGCCTTGACTTTCAGCTGATATTTTAAAAATCTTGGAAAGAAAAAGCATTTGGATTAAGCATATGTATTCCATTACTTTTCAGGAAGGTCCAGCAAGTATGCTGAAAGAAGTGAGAAGGAGTGCAGGTTTCTAAGATAGTCATTGCTTAGCATCATTGCTTAGCATTGTAAAATTTTGCAACAATTCATAACTGATGTCATAAAGTTCCTCTGTGAATCACAGAATAAATTCTCATCCATCCTCTGTCTTTGCTATGCTGTTCCTAGCTTATGATTTCCTCTTGCTATATTTGTGATTTCATGCTTTTCATTGGATATGTTTTGGTAATGCATCCATGATTAGAGATACAAATAGAGTAGTGTTTTTTATGGTTTCTTCTGCTGTGTCAAATGGAGGGAATGAGTGGAAACTTTCTTCAGTTATCAGAAAGCTGCCTTATCAATGATAAGTTAATGCACATTGTTGAATTTTGATTGAGATTATCTCTTAACTTTCACTTTTAATCGACAATAACTATAAAGGACTTTTCAGGTGAAAGATATGGCTTGTCATGGGGTCCATAGTGAGGGAGCTGGATAGTAGAGGATCTGGGACAGGTGGCTTGTCATGGATCCATAGAAAGGGGTTTGACTAGTGAAGGGTTGAGGCAGGTGGTCAATCATGATATCTTTGAGAAGGTGGGTGGTTACTGAAGGTTCTGGGTAGCTGGCCTGTCATGTGATGCGTGGAGATGGGACAGGTGGCCTGTCATGGGAGCCATGGAAAGGGGGCTGACTAATGGAAGATATGGGACAGGGGGCCTGCCGTTGATCCATAGAAATGGGTCTGATTAGTGGAGGGTTGAAAGAGATGGTCTGTCATGGATCCATGGAGAGGAGGCTGGCTAGGGGAGGATTGAAGCAGATTGCCTTTCATGGGATCCATGGAGATGGGGCTGGCTAGTGGAGGGTTTGGGCGAGTGGCATATCATTGGATCCAAAGAGAGGGGGCTAGTTAGGTGAGAGTCTTGGGCAAGTGGTCTGTCATGGTATCCATGGAGAGGTGACTGGCTAGTGGAAAGTCTGTGGCAGGTGGCCTGTTATTAGATCCATGGAGGAGGGGCTGTGGAGGTTTTCGGGGCAGGTGGCCTGTCATGGGATCCATGGAGAGGTGGCAGGCTAGAGGAAAGTGAGGTCAGGTAGTCTGTCATGGAATCCATGGAAAGGGGGCTGGCTAATTGAGGGTTCAGGGCAGATGGCCTGTCATGGGATCCTTGGAGAGGGGGTTGGCTAGTTGAGGGATTAGTTTTTCTTAGCTAGTCTCCCAATGTGGGACTTTGATGACAGGTTCAGTACAGTTTTAGACTGGTTTTGTTGCAGGTGTGTGGAAGTGGTGTAGCGGGTAGTACTGGTTTTGGTTGTGTTCCAGCCATGAGGGTAGTGGTCTTAAGTTTTATTGCAGACATGAGGGTGGTGGTGTAACTGGCAGCCCTCATGTTGGATGTATTGCAGATGTGAGGGTGTTAGTGCAGCCAGCAGCTCTAAAGTTGCTTGTGTTGCAGATGGGTAGGTGATGTAACTGGCAACTCTAGTGCTAGTTGTGTTGCAGATGTCTGGTTGGAGGTGTAGCTGACAGTTCTGGTGTTGATTGTGTTGCAGATGTGAGGGTGGTGGTGGTGTAACCAGCAGCTCTGGTGTTGGTTATGTTGTTTACAGGAGGGTGATGGTTTGGCTAGCAGCTTTGATGTGGGTTGTGTTGCAGATGTGAAGTTGGTGTTGTAACTGGCAGCTATGGTGTTGGTTGTTTTGTAGACATGAGGTTGGTAATGTAGTTGGCAGCTCTTGTGATGCTTGTGTAGGTGTTGGCATATTTGGCAGCTCAAGTGTTAGGTATGTTGCAGATGTGTTGATGGTAGTGCAGCTGGCAACTTTGGTGTTGTTTATGTTGCAGATGTGTGGGTGTTGTAGCAGGCAGCTCTGATGTTAGGTGTGTTGAAGACGTGTGCATGGTAGTGTAGCTAGTAGCACTGGTATTGGTTGTGTTGCAGACTTGGGTTTTGATATAGCCAGTAGTCTGGTTTTGGTTGTATTGCAGATGTGTGTGGTTGGTTTTGTTGTTAGTTCTGATGTTGGTTACATTGCAAATGTGAGTTTGGTTGTGTAGCTAGCTGCTCTTGTGTTGTTTGTGTTGAAGACATGAGGGTGGTGGTGTAGCCAATTCTCTGGTGTTGGTTGTATTGGAAATGAGTATGGTGGTGTACCTGGCTGCTCTGGTGTTGGTTGTGTTGCACACTTTAGGATTATGGTGTGGCTGGAAGGTCTGATGTTGGTTATGTTGCAGACTTGATGATTATGGTGTGGCTGGCAGCTCTGGTGTTGGTTGTGTTGCAGGTGTGGGAGTATTGTTATCGCTGGCAGCTCTAGGGTTGGATGTGTTGCAGATGTGAGGGTGGTGGTTTGATGGCAGCTCTACTGTTGGTTGTATTGCAGACATGAGGATGGTGGTGTGCTTGGCAGTTCTGCTGTTGGTTGTGTTTTAGTCATGACAGTTATGGTGTTGCTGGTATCTCTGGTATTGGTTGTGTTGCAGATGTGAAGTTGGTGGTGTATCTGGCAGCACTGAAGTTGTTTGTGTAGCTGGCAGCAGGGCATTGGATCAGGCAGCAGCTCTGGTGTTTGTTGTGTTGCACCCTTTAGGGTGTTGGTGTATCCAGCAGCTCTTTTGTTGGTTGTATTGCAGATGTGAGGGTATTGGTGTAACTAGCAGCTCTTGTGTTGGTTATGTTGCAAACATGAGGGTGATGGTGTAGCTAGCAGCTCTGATGTTGGTTATGTTGCAGATATGTGGTTGGTGGTATAGCTGTCAGCTCTGGTGTAGGTTGTTTTGCTGCCATGGGGGTAATTGTGTAGGTGGCAGGTTTTGTATTGGTTGTGTTGAAAATGTGTAGGTCTTGGTGTAGCTAGCAGCTCTGGTTTTGTTTGTTTTGCATACATGTGGGTGATGTTGTAGCTGGCAACTCTGGTGTTGGTTGTGTTGCTGACATGAGGGCTGTTGTGTAGCCAGCAACTCTGGTGTTGATATGTGGTGTTTTTGTGTTGCAGACATGAGGTTGATGGTGTAGCCGGTAGCTGTTCTGTTGATGTAAGGTGTTGTTGTGTTGTAAATGTGAGGGTGATGGTGTATCTAGCAGCAGGGTGTTGATTTGTGGTGTTTGTTATGTTGCAGATGCACGGGTAGGTAGTGGATACCGGTCGGTGGCACAAGAGTTGGCATTAGTTTTGGCACAAGAAATGTTTGGGCAGCTAGTGCAGCTTGTGGTTGAACTGCTACCCCATCATGTCCAGCAGCACCATCACCAGCAGCAGCATCAGGTAGACCAGCCACCAGCGGCGGTGGACCCCCAGCGGCTCTTTACACCAACCCTGGCTCACTTCATGCCTGCCCTCAAGGTCAGTCACTTACTTAACTCTTCCACATGTACATACCAGAATCTCACCTCACATCACTTGTACATACCAGAATCTCATGTCACATCACCTTTATGTGCTAGAGTCTCACCTCACCCATATGTACCAGAACTTCACATCAGGGACATTACACAGTCCATATTAATGTGGGAAAGGAACTAGATTCTGGAAAAGACTGAAATCACTGAGGCTCAACTCCCTAGAGTGCAGATGGGAGAGCTATATCATCATCTATACTTAGAAAATCCTAAAAGGTATGGTGTCCAACTTTTTATTTATTATTTTATTTTGCTTTGTCGCTGTCTCCCGCATTAGCGAGGTAGCGCATGGAAACAGATGAAAGAATGGCCCATCCCACCCACATACACATGTATATACATTATGTACACGTTATTTCCAACTTACATTCGGAAATAACATCTTGCTGGCACAAGAGGTATGGAAGATTTTTTGAAATACTACCTCTGAAATCTAAAGGTGTGATATGCACATAAAGAGAGAACACTGTAAACATCTCGGGCCCAAGACTGTTTGAGACTTGCCATCTACCTGCAGAAACAGCATAGGAGACGCAGTGGAGAACAGCATGGGATACATGGTAGAGAAGTTCAAGAATGCAGTGGACAAGTACCTTTTTTGTTGTTGAAGGCTCCAATCACAGACAAATGTCCACATCAAGGCTGGGCTTTAATCGAATTATAGAGAGAATTATGAAATGGGAAGAGAAAGCACAAGGCAAAGAATTCATGAATTTTGAAGGAATAAAAAAAAAACTCTTTTCAAATGTGCCAGGACACAGTTATTGAAGAAGACATCAGAAGGTAGGGAGTTCCAAAGCTTCAACAGGTAGGGGAAGAGGCAGCTATCAGAGTGGCCCACCCTTGATTTGCTGATGGCCACACAGGAATCATGTGGTGCAGCAGCTTGCTGAGTGTTATATGGTCTAGCTAGTGGTGTGGGCATACAAGCAGCCAGATCTTGGGAGCAAAAACCAAAGTAATACCTATAGAAGAGGGAAAGTGAATCAACATTGCAGCGAAGGGCAAGAGGGTCAAGTTTAGAAGTTAGCCTGGGACAATTTATAAGTCGGACCACTTTTCACTCAGCTCTGTCAAGTAAGGATATAGAGCTAGAACCACCCTTGATGTGAGAGCAGTACTTCACATCATCCAGATATACCAGAACCTCGTATCACATTACCCTTATGCATCAGAACTTCATGTCAACCATTTGTATCAGAACCTCATATTCCCTAATTCACTAAACCTCACCTCATCCATATGCACCTGAACCTTACCTCTCCAAAATGTACTGGAACTTCACTTCACTCATATGTACCAGAACCTCACCTCACCCAAAGGTACCATAACTTCATATAGTATCACCTATATGTACCAGAACCTCACATCACCTATATGTATACCAGAGTCTCATTCACATCACCTATATATATAAAAGAAGCTCACCTCAACCAAATATGCCAGGACCTCACTCACCTATACGTACCAGAATCTCACCTCACCCACATATACTGCAACCTCACCCAAACCATATGTACCAGCGCTTCACCTCATTTCACCAAAACAATATGTACCAGAACTTCACATCACCTCACCCAGACATACCAGAACCTGGTAGCCTGGGCCCAGCCAGGACTTTTGGGGTGAAGATCCCTGAAGACTTCACAAGGTACATTAACCTTACCCCACCCATATGCACCATAACCTCACCCATATGCACCAGATCCTTATATAACATCACTCTTATGAACCAGAACTTCTCCTCACCCATTTGTATCAGAACCTCACCTCACTTCTATGTACCAGAACCTCATCCCCCTCCAAATATACCAAAACCTCATCCCCCAAAATATACCAAAACTTCACCTCACCCAAATGCACTAGCTCACCTTAATCTTAAGCTCTTGTATGATTAGTTGAATATTAACTATCATCACTTTCTATCTGTTATACCTCAACTGTGTATTTTCAGTTGAATGGCTACCTGAATTCAATAAACTGGTATTAATTTCCATATTTTTTATTGTTTATTTAGAACCTTTATTGTTTACTTAGAACCTCACTCAGTTGTACCAGAATCTCACATCACCCATTTCTAATGTGTCAGATCTCTCCCTCTTTAATATGTCTGTTCTCCTCCTGATATTTGTTTTCTTTGTCATTATATGACATGTGTATATATGTATATGTCTGTGCATGTGTATGTATATGTATGTATATGTGTATATGTTGATATATATATGTATTGTATATGTGCATATATATATATATATATATATATATATATATATATATATATATATATATATATATATATATATATATATATATATATATATGTGTGTGTGTGTATGTGTGTGTGTGTGTGTGTACATGAGTGGATGGGCCATTCTTTGGTTCCTGGCACTACCTCGCTTGATGTGGGAAACAGCAATTGAGTATAATAAAAAAGATATATTTAATTGCTGTTTCCCTTGTCAGCAAGGTAGTGCCAGGAAACAGATGAAGAGTGACCCATCCACTAATATACACATACATACATACATAAATGCCCATACACGCATACACACACATACTCACACACACACACACACATATATATATATATATATATATATATATTTATTATTATTATTATTATTATACTTTGTCGCTGTCTCCCACGTTTGCGAGGAAGCGCAAGGAAACAGACGAAAGAAATGGCCCAAACCCCCCCCCATACACATGTATATACATACGTCCACACACGCAAATATACATACCTACACAGCTTTCCATGGTTTACCCCAGACGCTTCACATGCCTTGATTCAATCCACTGACAGCACGTCAACCCCGGTATACCACATCGCTCCAATTCACTCTATTCCTTGCCCTCCTTTCACCCTCCTGCATGTTCAGGCCCCGATCACACAAAATCTTTTTCACTCCATCTTTCCACCTCCAATTTGGTCTCCCTCTTCTCCTCGTTCCCTCCACCTCCGACACATATATCCTCTTGGTCAATCTTTCCTCACTCATTCTCTCCATGTGACCAAACCATTTCAAAACACCCTCTTCTGCTCTCTCAACCACGCTCTTTTTATTTCCACACATCTCTCTTACCCTTACATTACTTACTCGATCAAACCACCTCACACCACACATTGTCCTCAAACATCTCATTTCCAGCACATCCACCCTCCTGCGCACAACTCTATCCATAGCCCACGCCTCGCAACCATACAACATTGTTGGAACCACTATTCCTTCAAATGGGGAGGTGATAACAAGTAGTGGTGATGTGAGAAGGAGATGGAGTGAGTATTTTGAAGGTTTGTTGAATGTGTTTGATGATAGAGTGGCAGATATAGGGTGTTTTGGTCGAGGTGGTGTGCAAAGTGAGAGGGTTAGGGAAAATGATTTGGTAAACAGAGAAGAGGTAGTAAAAGCTTTGTGGAAGATGAAAGCCGGCAAGGCAGCAGGTTTGGATGGTATTGCAGTGGAATTTATTAAAAAAGGGGGTGACTGCATTGTTGACTGGTTGGTAAGGTTATTTAATGTATGTATGACTCATGGTGAGGTGCCTGAGGATTGGTGGAATGCGTGCATAGTGCCATTGTACAAAGGCAAAGGGGATAAGAGTGAGTGCTCAAATTACAGAGGTATAAGTTTGTTGAGTATTCCTGGTAAATTATATGGGAGGATATTGATTGAGAGGGTGAAGGCATGTACAGAGCATCAGATTGGGGAAGAGCAGTGTGGTTTCAGAAGTGGTAGAGGATGTGTGGATCAGGTGTTTGCTTTGAAGAATGTATGTGAGAAATACTTAGAAAAGCAAATGGATTTGTATGTAGCATTTATGGATCTGGAGAAGGCATATGATAGAGTTGATAGAGATGCTCTGTGGAAGGTATTAAGAATATATGGTGTGGGAGGCAAGTTGTTAGAAGCAGTGAAAAGTTTTTATCGAGGATGTAAGGCATGTGTATGTGTAGGAAGAGAGGAAAGTGATTGGTTCTCAGTGAATGTAGGTTTGTGGCAGGGGTGTGTGATGTCTCCATGGTTGTTTAATTTGTTTATGGATGGAGTTGTTAGGGAGGTGAATGCAAGAGTTTTGGAAAGAGGGGCAAGTATGAAGTCTGTTGGGGATGAGAGAGCTTGGGAAGTGAGTCAGTTGTTGTTCGCTGATGATACAGCGCTGGTGGCTGATTCATGTGAGAAACTGCAGAAGCTGGTGACTGAGTTTGGTAAAGTGTGTGAAAGAAGAAAGTTAAGAGTAAATGTGAATAAGAGCAAGGTTATTAGGTACAGTAGGGTTGAGGGTCAAGTCAATTGGGAGGTGAGTTTGAATGGAGAAAAACTGGAGGAAGTGAAGTGTTTTAGATATCTGGGAGTGGATCTGGCAGCGGATGGAACCATGGAAGCGGAAGTGGATCATAGGGTGGGGGAGGGGGCGAAAATTCTGGGAGCCTTGAAGAATGTGTGGATGTCGAGAACATTATCTCGGAAAGCAAAAATGGGTATGTTTGAAGGAATAGTGGTTCCAACAATGTTGTATGGTTGCGAGGCGTGGGCTATGGAGAGAGTTGTGCGCAGGAAGATGGATGTGCTGGAAATGAGATGTTTGAGGACAATGTGTGGTGTGAGGTGGTTTGATCGAGTAAGTAACGTAAGGGTAAGAGAGATGTGTGGAAATAAAAAGAGCGTGGTTGAGAGAGCAGAAGAGGGTGTTTTGAAATGGTTCGGGCACATTGAGAGAATGAGTGAGGAAAGATTGACCAAGAGAATATATGTGTCGGAGGTGGAGGGAACGAGGAGAAGAGGGAGACCAAATTGGAGGTGGAAAGATGGAGTGAAAAAGATTTTGTGTGATCGGGGCCTGAACATGCAGGAGGGTGAAAGGAGGGCAAGGAATAGAGTGAATTGGAGCGATGTGGTATACCGGGGTTGACGTGCCGTCAGTGGATTGAATCAAGGCATGTGAAGCGTCTGGGGTAAACCATGGAAAGCTGTGTAGGTATGTATATTTGCGTGTGTGGACGTATGTATATACATGTGTATCGGGGTGGGTTGGGCCATTTCTTTCGTCTGTTTCCTTGCGCTACCTCGCAAACGCGGGAGACAGCGGCAAAAAAAGGAGATGGAGTGAGTATTTTGAAGGTTTGTTGAATGTGTTTGATGATAGAGTGGCAGATATAGAGTGTTTTGGTCGAGGTGGTGTGCAAAGTGAGAGGGTTAGGGAAAATGATTTGGTAAACAGAGAAGAGGTAGTGAAAGCTTTGCGGAAGATGAAAGCCGGCAAGGCAGCAGGTTTGGATGGTATTGCAGTGGAATTTATTAAAAAAGGGGGTGACTGTATTGTTGACTGGTTGGTAAGGTTATTTAATGTATGTATGACTCATGGTGAGGTGCCTGAGGATTGGCGGAATGCGTGCATAGTGCCATTGTACAAAGGCAAAGGGGATAAGAGTGAGTGCTCAAATTACAGAGGTATAAGTTTGTTGAGTATTCCTGGTAAATTATATGGGAGGGTATTGATTGAGAGGGTGAAGGCATGTACAGAGCATCAGATTGGGGAAGAGCAGTGTGGTTTCAGAAGTGGTAGAGGATGTGTGGATCAGGTGTTTGCTTTGAAGAATGTATGTGAGAAATACTTAGAAAAGCAAATGGATTTGTATGTAGCATTTATGGATCTGGAGAAGGCATATGATAGAGTTGATAGAGATGCTCTGTGGAAGGTATTAAGAATATATGGTGTGGGAGGAAAGTTGTTAGAAGCAGTGAAAAGTTTTTATCGAGGATGTAAGGCATGTGTATGTGTAGGAAGAGAGGAAAGTGATTGGTTCTCAGTGAATGTGGGTTTGCGGCAGGGGTGTGTGATGTCTCCATGGTTGTTTAATTTGTTTATGGATGGGGTTGTTAGGGAGGTAAATGCAAGAGTTTTGGAAAGAGGGGCAAGTATGAAGTCTGTTGGGGATGAGAGAGCTTGGGAAGTGAGTCAGTTGTTGTTCGCTGATGATACAGCGCTGGTGGCTGATTCATGTGAGAAACTGCAGAAGCTGGTGACTGAGTTTGGAAAAGTGTGTGGAAGAAGAAAGTTAAGAGTAAATGTGAATAAGAGCAAGGTTATTAGGTACAGTAGGGTTGAGGGTCAAGTCAATTGGGACGTGAGTTTGAATGGAGAAAAACTGGAGGAAGTGAAGTGTTTTAGATATCTGGGAGTGGATCTGGCAGCGGATGGAACCATGGAAGCGGAAGTGGATCATAGGGTGGGGGAGGGGGCGAAAATTCTGGGGGCCTTGAAGAATGTGTGGAAGTCGAGAACATTACCTCGGAAAGCAAAAATGGGTATGTTTGAAGGAATAGTGGGTCCAACAATGTTGTATGGTTGCGAGGCGTGGGCTATGGATAGAGTTGTGCGCAGGAGGATGTATGTGCTGGAAATGAGATGTTTGAGGACAATGTGTGGTGTGAGGTGGTTTGATCGAGTGAGTAACGTAAGGGTAAGAGAGATGTGTGGAAATAGGAAGAGCGTGGTTGAGAGAGCAGAAGAGGGTGTTTTGAAGTGGTTTGGGCACATGGAGAGGATGAGTGAGGAAAGATTGACCAAGAGGATATATGTGTCGGAGGTGGAGGGAACAAGGAGAAGTGGGAGACCAAATTGGAGGTGGAAAGATGGAGTGAAAAAGATTTTGTGTGATCGGGGCCTGAACATGCAGGAAGGTGAAAGGAGGGCAAGGAATAGAGTGAATTGGAGCGATGTGGTATACCGGGGTTGACGTGCTGTCAGTGGATTGAAGCAGGGCATGTGAAGCGTCTGGGGTAAGCCATGGAAAGCTGTGTAGGTATGTATATTTGCGTGTGTGGACGTATGTATATACATGTGTATGGGGGGGGTTGGGCCATTTCTTTCGTCTGTTTCCTTGCGCTACCTCGCAAACGCGGGAGACAGCGACAAAGTAAAAAAAAAAAAAAAAAAATATATATATATATATATATATATATATATATATATATATATATATATATATATATATATATATATCAGTATATATATATATCAGTATATATGCACACACATACATACAGAAACACAGACATATACACATATGCATATCTATACATTCATACTTGCTTGCCTTCAATCCATTCCCAGTGCCACCTTACCCACAGGAAACAGCATCACTACCCCCTGCTTCAGCAAGGTAGCACCTGGAAAACAGACACAAAGGGCTTCATTCATTCACACTCACACTCTAGCTGTCATGTGAAATACACCAAAACCACAGCTCCCTATCCACATCCAGGCCCCACAGACCTTTCCATAGTTTAGTCTAGACATTTCACATCCCCTGGTTCAGTCCATTGACAGCGAGTTGACCCCAGTAAACTACATCATTCCAATTTACTTTATCCCCTGCATGCCTTTCATCCTATTGCGTGTTCAGGCCCTGATTGCTTGAAATCTTTTTCACTTTTCCACCTCCAGTTTGTCCTCCCCAGTGTTCTTGTTCCTAATGCTTATTTCAGAATATGATATTTATTAAGTAATCACTGGGAGATATTGGTATTTAATCTATTTTTATGTGAATTATTGTTTCTTTTGTTGTATTTTCTGACAAGAACAATGAACAGGGTCCATAGTTTAGTCTAGACATTTCACATCCCCTGGTTCAGTCCATTGACAGCGAGTTGACCCCAGTAAACCACATCATTCCAATTCACTTTATCCCCTTCATGCCTTTCATCCTATTGCTTGTTCAGGCCCTGATTGCTTAAAACCTTTTTCACTTTTCCACCTCCAGTTTGTACTCCCCAGTGTTCTTGTTCCTTATGCTTATTTCAGAATATGATATTTATTAAGTAATCACTGGGAGATATTGGTATTTAATCTATTTTTATGTGAATTATTGTTTCTTTTTGTTGTATTTTCTGACAAGAACAATGAACAGGGTCCAGAAATGTAACTTGTTCATAAGTTGAGGACTTTTTGGTGGCTGTTCTCTTAATTAGTTTCCATGGTTTCTGTCTGATGAAAAGACCAGCTGAAAGCACAATACCAATTTGACAAATATGTTATTGGTGTGGTGTGACTGGTTACTGCACTAATGTGATGATTGTGTTACAGGCTTGGTGTGACTGGCTGCTGTACCACAGTGCTGCATGGAACCCACCACCTGCTGCCCATGAGTACTCCACCACGTAAGTACCTGTAGTTCAGTCTAGTCTTTCCCTATGTAGCCCTCCTTCACCCAGTCCTCCTCTGCCAAGCTCTGCCTTCCCCAACCCTTCCCTGCTAGTTTTATCTTGCCCAGGCCTCCCTCATTCAATCCTCCTTCATTGACTTTTCCTGCCCAGTCCTTCCCCCACCCAGTCATCCCTTGCCTAGTCATCCCCTACCCAGCCCTCTCCTTTGTAGTTCTTCTGCCTTTCATTCCCTCCCCTATCCGATCCATACTGTATATATAATAGTAAACACAGATACTGATGTGTTGTATAAGCTTCAGTAAACAGATTGAATTAAACAAGAGAGGTAATCTCCATGTGGCCAGTCTCAGCTCACCCTTGTCAGTCCTCTTAGTTAGATTGTGCTCTCAATTACACCTTTTTGCTGGTCTCATTTCTTACATTATCTGTGCACCTCATGTCACATATCATTCTCAAGCATTTAACTAACAGCTCATTTATCCTTTTCCTATCATTTGCATTGCAGGCCCAAGATTCACATCCATACAACACTGCTGGGACTCATACCTTTCTAATGGAAACTGTCCTTTTCCTCCACATGTCATGGACCTTTCTGCCCGCATGTACCCTTTAATGCAGTTTTGAAACACTGTTCTCTTTGAGTCCTCCCCATTTAAACCAAAACAATCTTGTTCCTCCCTGCAGTTGCACAAAATGCATGTTAATATTAGCTTTCATTTTACTCCTGGACTCTGGAGTGTCTTCCTTGGATGTACCTCCAGAGTTGTGTCATCCACAAACAGCAGTTAATTTACCTCCTTGTTCCCCACCCACTCGAAAACCCTAGTATTTATCTCCCTCACCAATCCATCCATGAACAGATCAAACAGCTGTGTTGACAACCCTCATCCTGGACAAACCCTCCTTCACTGGGACCACATGCCTTCCTTTTAGCACACTTGCCTTACTCTCCTGGTAAAGCCTCCTCAGTATTTTGAAACTTCCCCTATACACCATATCTCCATAGCACCTCCTGTAGTCCTATACAGTCAACCTTATGATCCATAAATGCCTTGAATACATATTGGCATACATGATTGGGCGAGACATAAGTATATTGATAAATGCAAGGTCTAATTTTATGGGAAGCAGGATCTCAGCTATATGGGTGTACAGTGTTACATAATGTAGTGAGTGTAATATTCCGATTAGTAGCATGTGATGATACCTCCACTTGTGTGTTTGGTGTGTAAGAATAAGTAATGGTACTTGTGATTGTGCATTTATTATGTAAGCATTAATGATGGTGAACAGAGCATTTCCTCACTCATCAGAAGACATGGTGAAGACACATGGTCGAGTGTGGCTGAGTTGGCCACCATCCTACGAGGTTTTGGCCCTCCAGATGTATCCTTGACGGAAGCACCTGCAGCTGGTGTTATTGAGGTCGGTGGACCGGACCTAGTTCCCCTCCGGCTCACAGAGGACACCTTCCTCAGGGGCTACGAGCCTCTTCTTCCAGCCCATGCTACCGTCACCTATGCTTCCCCCCTGGTGCACACGGTATGGACACCCCACGACCCCTGCTGCACATGGTGTGATGTGGAGACCCCACACTCCTTGGTGACTCTTCTCTTTAGTGGTAACTCCCATTCCTGGTGGTGACCCATTTTCATGTTGATTACCCTCCTCCCTGTTATTAATGACATTCCCTAGTGGTGACCCCTAACTGGTGGTTACCTTTCTCCCCTTTTGTGAACAACCCTCTCTGATGGTGACCTCCCCTCACCTGATGATTTCCTTCCTTCCTGTTAGTGATGACTTTCCCTGTTACGACCCATTCCCTGATGGTTGCCCTCCTCCAGTTAGTGATGGTCCTCCCTGGTGTTGGCTTCCCTTTCTGGTGTTGATGGCTTCTTGTTCCTGTTGATGACTCTCTCCCTGGTGGTGACACCCTCTCAGGTTATGACCCCCTTCCTGATGATAATCCCCTCCCTGTGGTGACCCCCTCCCTGATGTTGACACCCATCCTTGGTGATGACCCCTTCCCTAGTGGTGACTATCCTCTCTGGTGGTGAACACCCATCCCTGGTGATGACCCCTTCCCTAGTGGTGACTATCCTCTCTGGTGGTGAACCCCTTCCCAGTGGTGCCCCCTCCCCCTCTGATGGTGACAACCTTCCTGGTGGTGTCTCTTTCCCTGATAGTGTCCCCCTCCATGGTTGTGACTATCCTTCCTTGTGGTGAGCCCTTCCCAGTTTGGTTTTCCCTCCTTGCTCCCTCATGTTGACACCCTTTTAGCTGATGACCTGTTCCCTAGTTGTGGTCTTCCACCTTGATGATGACCCCCTCCCTGCTGTTGACACCCTCCCTGCCGTTGATCCCATCCCTGGTTGTGACCCCTTCTTCCAGATGGTGACAATCCTCTCAAATGGTGAACCCTTCCCCTGCTGAACCTTCCCCTCCCTGGTTGTGACCGTCCTTCCTTATGGTGATCCCTTCCCTGATGGTGGTCCCCTCTCAGGTAGTGACCCCCCTCTCTGGTGATGACCTCTTCTGATGCTTATGATCTTCCCTGATGATGATCCCCTCCCTGGTGGTTGCCTCCTTCTTTGAGATGATCTCCTATCTGGTGATGTCCTACTCCCTGGTGGTGGTCCCTCTCTCTGATGGTGACCCTTCCCTGATACTGACCTGGTGATGACCTTCTTGCTTGTGGCTCCCCTCCCAGGTGATGACCTCCCTTGTGGTGACCCCCTCCCAGGTGATGACACTCCCAAGTGGTGATGCCCCATTCTGATGATGACACACTCCCTTGTGATGACACCCCTACCTGGTGATGACACATTCCCTAATGGTGATGCACCTCCCTGTTGATGACCTTCTCTCTGATAGTGCTCTCCCTCCTTGGCGATGGTACCCTTCCTGTCGGTGATCATTCCCTATTGATGATCCTTTTCCTGGTGGTGATGACCCACTCTGCTGGTGACATCCCTTTTTGGTGTTTACCACCTTTTTGGTCCTGTCCTCCTCCTAGAGGTTGTGATTCCTTTCCTGTTGGTGATCTCCACCTTTGGTGGTGAGGATCTTCTTTGGTGGTGACTCCCCCTCTCTTTCGGTGATGTTCCTCCCAGGTAATGGCCACCTCCACTTTGATGACGATCCTACCATGTGGTAACCCCTTTCTAGTGATGATCCTCCTCCCTATTGCTGACTCCTCATCCCTTGCATTGACACCCCCTGCCTGATGTTGACATCCCATCCCTAGTGGTGACTCCTTCCCTGGTAATGACCCTCCTCTCTGGCAATAACCTCTCTTCTTGTAGTGACTCCCTCCTTGGTGGTGGTGAACTGCCTTGGAGGTGACCTTCCATCCATGGTGATGATGATGAGCTCCATTGGTGACTCCTCCCTGCTGGTGATGCCTCTCCATAGTGATGACGACCCCCCTCCTCTTGTGGTGGCCCCCTCCCTAGTGAAAACGACCCTCCCGTATGGTAACTCCCTTCCTCAGTGAAAACGATTCTCCAGGTGGAAGCCCCTTCCTCAGTAAAAACGATTCTCTGGGTGGAAGCTCCTTCCCTGGTGTTGACTGCTTCCCTGATGGTGACTCCCTGTCTAGTGGTGACCCCCTCCCTGGTAGTGACCCCCTTCCCTGTCACTGACTGAATGGTGGTGCCTCCCTTCTTGATGGTGACCCCTTCCTTGGTGATGACCCTCTTCCCTGTGTTGATGACTTTCCCTAGTGATGACCCATGTCCTTGGTGATGAAGACATTCCCTGGTGGTGATTTCCCTTCCTGGTGATGACATCTCACCCTGGAGGTGATGATCAGTTGCGATAGTGACTTTTTTCCTTGATGGTGATTGCATTTCATTTTGATGACAACTCTCCCTGGTGGTGATCCTCTTTCTTGGTTATTTCTCTCCGAGTTAGTTACAACCCTCTCTGTTGGTGACAACCCTCCCTAGTGATGACCCTTCCTAATGGTGACAGCCCTCCTTGGTTGTGATGACTTTCCCTCATGACGACCCTGCCACTTGATGACTCCCTGGTGATGACTCTCCCTGGGCACATTGACAACCCTTTTTGATGACAGCCCTTCTTGGTATGTTGTTATTGATGGGTGTGATGGTCACTAAGGATAATGATTTGATGACTGTAATTATTTGCTGATGAACATAATAATTACCATGTAGTACTATTTGTTATGATTCTTATGCATTATCATGATTGCAGGTAAACAGAATATCATAATGTAATGATGCTCGTGTTGTTCTAGTAATGATCATGATGAGCCACATGATCTTGTTGTTCTGGTGAGGATCATGATTAGCATGTTTGTCATATGATTCACATGATCATGTTCTCATGATTGTGTTGTTAAAGTGATGATCATGATATATACACCGCTCATATAAGCCATGTGATCATATTCTGATAATCATGATGAGCAACATGATTGTGTTGTTATGGTGATGATCATGAGCCACACCATAGCGTAGTTATGGTGATGATCATGATTTATACTTTGTTCATATGAGTCATATGATTATATTTTTCTGGTGATGATCATGGTGAGCTGCACAATTGTGTTGTTATGGTGATGACATGATGAACCACTCGATCACACTGTTGCTGAGCATGATTAGCACATTGGTCATATGAGCCTCATGATTATGTTATGGTAATGATCATGATGGATCACGTGATTATGTTATTTGTTATTTTGATGATGATTAGCACATTTGATCATAGGACCTCATTGATCATACTGTTGTTCTGTTGATGATAATGATGGACTGCATTATCATGTATTTTGATGATCATGATTAGCTTATTGAACATATGAACCACATGATATTGTGGTGATGATCATGATGAGTCACTTGATTGTCTTGTTCATATCATGATCATGATGAACCACATGATCTTGTTGTTGTTGTACTGAAGGTCATGTGAACAACACAGTCCTGTTGTTTTGGTGGTTATCATGATTAGCACATTGATCATATGAATGACATGATCATGTTGTTCTGGTGATGATCATGATTAGTTCATTGAGTTCATTGATCATATGAGATGCATGATCATATTCTACTGTTGATGATCATGATGAGCCACATGAACTTGTTATTCTGATGATCATTGCAGTTAGCACTTTGATGATGTGAGCTACATAATCAAGTTTTTAGTGATGATCATGATGAAACACAGGATCATGTTTTTCTGTTGAGGATCATGATTAGTACGACCATATGAACCACATGACTGTGTTGTTCTGGTGGTGATCATGATTGGCCACATGATCATGTTGTTCAGATGATCATGATTAGCTCATTGATCATAAGACAAACATGATAACATCGTTCTGGTGATGATCAGGATAGGGCATATAATCATGTTTTTAGATGATGATCATGATTAGCAAATTGATCGTATGAACCACATAATCATGTTCTAATAATGATCATAATGAGTCCATGATTGTGTTACTCTGGTTATGATCATGATGAACCACACAATGGAGTTCTGGTACTGATAATGATTAGCCTATTGTTCATATAAGACACATGATCATACTGTTTTGATGATAATCATGATTAGCCATGCAATCGTGTTCTGGTGATGATTAATTATTATCTCATCGATCGTATAAGCCACATGATCATGTTGCTTTGGTGTTGATCATGATGAGCCATGCGATTGTGTTCTACTAATGATTATGACTAACCACATGATCATGTTGTTGATGATGATCATGATGAACCTCATGATCGTGTTGTTGGTGATGATCATGATGAACCACTTGATTGTGTTGTTGGTGATGATTATGATGAACCTCATGTTGTTGGTGATGATTATGATGAACCACATGACCATGTTATTCTGATGGTCATCATAATTAGCACATTGATCATATGAGTCTCAAGATTATGTCGTTCAGGTGATGATCATGATGGGCCAAATGATAATGTTGTTCTGATCATCATCATGATCAGCATGTTGATCATATGAGCTACATGATCATGTTCTGGTGATGATCATGATGGGCCAGTGATCATGTTATTTTGATTATCATGATTATCACAGTGATCATATGAGCCACTTTGTTGCTCTAGTGATGATCATAATGAGCCACATGATTTTATTCTACTGATGTTCATGATGAACCACATGATCATGGTGTTCTGGTGTTGATTATGAGTAGCACATTAATGTTAAGAATCACATAGTCATATTGTTCTAGTGATGATCATGATGAACCACACAATTGTTTTCTTCTAATGATGATCTTGATGAACCAAATGATTCAGTTTTTCTATTGATGATCATGGTGAACAGTGCGACCATTGTGTTGTGGTGATGATCATGACTAGCGTTTTGATCGTATGGGCAACCAGATCATGTTATTCTGGTGTTGATCATGAACCACATGATCGTGTGTTCTAGTGATGATCATGAAGGACCATGCGATCACACAGTTGGAGTTCTGGTGATGATCATGATCAACCACATGATTGTGTTGTTCTAGTGATGATGATGATGATGATGATGATGAACCTCACGATCATGTTTTGATGATGATCTTGAAGAATTACTTAATTGTGTTGTTCTGTTGTTGATCATAATGAAATACATGATTGTTTTGTTTGGTGATGATTATGAGGAACCACATGATTCTTTTGTTTTAGTGATGATCGTGATTAGCACGTTGATCATATGAGCCACTTGATTATATTCTAGTGATGATCATGATGAACCAATCGATAATTTGTTATGATCATAATTAGCACGTTGATCATATTTGCCACATTATCACATTTTTGTGATGAATATAATGGACTATAAGATCATGTTATTCTGATGATCATGATTGGCCACAAGATCATGATATTCTGATGATCATCATTGGAACATTACTCATATGAGCCACATGATTATGCTCTTCTGCTGATGATCATGAAGAGACACACAATCATGTTTTTCTATTGAAGATCTTGATTAATACGTTTATCATATGAGCCACATGATCATGGTGTTCTGGTGATGATCATGATGAGCTACATGATTGTGTTGTTTTAGTGATGATCAAGATGAACTACATAGTCTGTTCTAGTCATGATCATGATGAATTACGTGATCATGTTCTGGTAATGACCATGACGAGCCACATTATCGTGTCCTGATGATCATGATTAGCCACAATTTCATGTTGCTCTGTTGATGATCATGATAACCCACAAGATGATTTTCTGATTATCATGAGCCCAGTGATTGTTGATGATCTTGAGGCACATTATCTTCTTGATTTGATGATTGCTATTGAGCACATTTATCAAAAATCACATTATCATGTGCTGTTGATGTTCATGATTAGCATGTTCATCATAATAAGGCACATCTTGATGTTTACCATCTTCACCATCAACCTTATCACTGTAGCAGTATTATTACTGTTATGATGATAATGAACTGTACCATCAGTGTCATCACCATCATGATTTTCTTCATGATCTTATCCTTATCCACCACCACCATCAGGTGGTGCAGAACTTTGTTATCACTGCTAGTATCATCTCACCATCATGCTTGTCATGTGATACAGAACTTTATGACATCATGGTGATGGGCATGAACGTTTTCATCACTACCATCATCGTCCACTATGCTGGTGATGGTAAAGAACAATATCATCAGTACTGTCACCACCATCCTGGTGATGGCTGAACATAGCATTTACATCACTACCATTACCACCACCATGTTGGTGATATTTGAACAGAACGTAAGCATCACCATCATCGTCACAAATATGCTGGTCATGGTGGTGCAGTACATAATCATCACCACCATTATTACCAGTGTGCATGTGTTGGAGGTGCAGAACATTACTATCTCCCCCATCATCGCTATCACAATGGTGATGATGATAGTATATGGAGGTAAGGCTGATGGATGGATAGCACTTCAGGGTCGGGCATGCGACTGGTTGCGGGTGGTGCGGCTACAGACGTGCCTCTGTCAGTTCCTGTGTGGTGTGGAACCACCTGTCCTGCGCCTTCAGAAGACTGACCTAGGCCATATTCTGGTCTCTGTGGTGGCCAACTCTCCCCCTCACACACCCACCACCACCACCACCACGGTGAGTTCTGTTTCTCTCAACAATTACGTAATGTGAATCATTTGGAGTTTTATAATCACATGGCTCTGTGTATTGACCTTTAACATTATTATTATTTCTTTATTATATTTGATCGCCACTTCCCAGGCAGGAAACTGATGAAGACTCATCCACTCATATTCACATATATACATATTTGCACACACACACACACACACACACACACACACACACACACACACACACACTAGGCTTGCCTTCCTTTCTACATCAGTGAGAACAATTTCTGAGAATGCATATAAAGAAGGCAGTGTGCCTCCAATATGACATCTTTAGGTGCAGTGAAGATCATTCATACAGTATGCAGGAAATAAGAGCAAATATTGTCTTGATCAAAGATGTACCTGCATTGCATTACATGTTTCTTTGCATTTTATTCATATTTTTTGATGGAAATTAGGTCAGAATTTTCCCCCAAAACTTATCCCCTCTCTTATCCCGTTGAATCATAAATAGAAATAGGATTCACCTTGGCTCTGCTAAGTTGTGCATTCCAGGGAAGCACATCCAATGTTAACTGGGGACTTCTCCAATCTTAACTAGGACTACATATCTCGCAGTCATGACATAAACAGAGTTGCCATGAGTGACTGCAAAATCTTTGTCTTTGGCTGCTGCCCCTTCTCTCCTGGCTTCGAATATTGTTGCATTAGGACATTTACTGAGAAACATTGTGGTGTTTCATTTGTATCTAGTTCACAGAAAGAAACTCATTACTCTCCCCCCAGCTGTCACTGAGCACATCAGATGTGGAGGTGGAGGACTCCCTTAGTGAAAGTGATGCTTCCGAAATGGAGGATGAGCCAGAAGCAGTGATAGAGGAGGAGGATACACCACTTGCTTCCACTGTTAGATTGCTCACCCAGAGGAAGAAAGTTCTGGAGAGGAAGCAAAGACAACAGCGTAAGTTGCAGGTGAGTTGGTTTTACTCACAATCAGGTAAGACGTTTAAGTGACTATATGATGGATATAACTTGGCTAATGCACTGCTGTAATATATTTGTAGCAGTTATTCCAATCACTTTGGCTACTTATCCCTATTTATTCCTGAAAAGCAACTAGAGTCAGGTAGTCTGTTCGTTAGATGTAAAGGTAAGTGAGGTCACCAGAGGTAGAACCTGCAAGATTAGTGACTTGAGTGTAGTATATAGCATTCAATGTAATGAATGCCAGAAAAGGTGCTTTGTAGAATCTTCTGGTACATATTGAGAAGATTACTATAACATAGGACAGATGTTAGACTACATAGATTATCAAATGCTCTGGTACAGCATACTGATGAAAGCAATCATCTTCCAAACTGGGAGAATGCTAGTGTTGTTCAATAAGGAGTCAGCAAAGCCTTGAGGAAATTTTTAGAGGCCATGCTCATTGTAAAGGAAGAATCAACCACTGGAAGAGCAGTGTTTGTCAACTGGTCTAGGACAGCAGCAGAGGTAGCCAAAAGAGACTGTAGTTCCAGAAGAGGGAGGAGCCAATGAGTTTGACCTGACATGACTTAGATCAGTTGAGTTTATATAAGCATGTTGTCTTTTTAATTCTGTCATTTCCCTGATCAAGCCTGTTGTCAAAATGGAATAAAATTCAAGTTCCAGGACAGTGTTTCCATTCACCTCCTCTCCAATCTGCGTTTGTCAAGATGGGCTTAGACAAGGTTGTACAGAGGAGGGTGGATGTGTTGGAAATGAAATGTTTGAGGACAGTGTGTGATGTGAAGTGGTTTGATCAGGTAAGTAATATAAGAGTACAAGAGATATGTGAGTTTGGTAAAGTGTGTGGAAGAAGAAAGTTAAGAGTAAATGTGAATAAGAGCAAGGTTATTAGGTACAGTAGGGGTGAGGGTCAAGTCAATTGGGAGGTGAGTTTGAATGGAGAAAAACTGGAGGAAGTGAAGTGTTTTAGATATCTGGGAGTGGATCTGTCAGCGGATGGAACCATGGAAGCGGAAGTGGATCATAGGGTGGGGGAGGGGGCGAAAATTTTGGGAGCCTTGAAAAATGTGTGGAAGTCGAGAACATTATCTCGGAAAGCAAAAATGGGTATGTTTGAAGGAATAGTGGTACCAACAATGTTGTATGGTTGCGAGGCGTGGGCTATGGATAGAGATGTGCGCAGGAGGATGGATGTGCTGGAAATGAGATGTTTGAGGAAAATGTGTGGTGTGAGGTGGTTTGATCGAGTAAGTAACGTAAGGGTAAGAGAGATGTGTGGAAATAAAAAGAGCGTGGTTGAGAGAGCAGAAGAGGGTGTTTTGAAATGGTTTGGGCACATGGAGAGAATGAGTGAGGAAAGATTGACCAAGAGGATATATGTGTCGGAGGTGGAGGGAACGAGGAGAAGAGGGAGACCAAATTGGAGGTGGAAAGATGGAGTGAAAAAGATTTTGTGTGATCGGGGCCTGAACATGCAGGAGGGTGAAAGGAGGGCAAGGAATAGAGTGAATTGGAGCGATGTGGTATACAGGGGTTGACGTGCTGTCAGTGGATTGAATCAAGGCATGTGAAGCGTCTGGGGTAAACCATGGAAAGCTGTGTAGGTATGTATATTTGCGTGTGTGGACGTGTGTATGTACATGTGTATGGGGGGGGGGGTTGGGCCATTTCTTTCGTCTGTTTCCTTGCGCTACCTCGCAAACGCGGGAGACAGCGACAAAGTATAAAAAAAAAAAAAAAAAAAAAAAAAAAAAAAGAGATATGTTGTAATAAAAAGAGTTTGGTTGAGAGATCAGAAGTGGTTGTGCTGAAATAGTTTGGACATGGAGAAAATTAATGAGGAAAGGTTGACAAAGAGGATTTATGTGTCAGAAGTGGAGGAATAAGGAAAATGGGGAGGCCAAATTGGAGATGGAAACATGGAGTGAAGAAGATTTTAAGTGATTGGGGCCTGAGCATGCAGGAGAGTGAAAGGCCTGCATAGGATAGAGTGAATGAGAACAATATGGTATACTGGGGTTGACGTGCTGTCATTGGACTGAAATAGGGCATGTGAAGTGTCTGAGGTAAACCATGGAAAGGTCTGTCAGGCCTGATGCTTCCTCGCTGATGTGGAAACCGCTATTAGGTGTGAAAAGAAAATTCATTGGAAGACACTGTACAGTAAAGTGAGATGTGTGAAGGGTTTAGGGACTACTGTGATTACAGAAAGAGACATGCATTGTAAAAATGGAATCTAAGAAAGAAGAGAATAGCATAGTAAAGAAAAGGGAAACTTGGAAAAAATAATAGCATGTTAAATGATGATATTTAGGGAAGGTGTAAGTGAAGAAACTAGAAAAGTTTTCAAAGTTTTTTGGTGGTGAAGAGAGCCGTATGGTTAGGGCACCTGAACTTCCTTGAGTAATTATACGCATATAATATTGCTTTGTTGATATTATATTCTTTATTGAATTTATTCTAGAAGAACATACCTGTGCTCTAGCTCGTCTCTTTTACTGTTGCTCCATTTGCCAACAGTACCAGTAAAAGTTTTGTATGAAATCTAGATACCTTTTGATAATTTGTTCTTGATGGAAAGAATACTGCTATTATAGTTATGAATCATGAGTAGACTTAACAGACTTAACCACTATTAGGGCTTGGTGTATATTTCCAATTGTTAATACTATAGTTTTTGATACAAAATGCTCATGTTAAAATTCTCATTGTCTGTATGTATTGTGAAACTATGTAATGTGCGTGTTAGGCAGCACCTGTAAATCCCTATACTATATGATGAGGTTCTATAGTGTGTGTAATTACTATTTGTACTGGATGGGTAGAGTTCTGCACTCATGGGACCCCATTTCTGGAACTTTTTCTACCAGCATACACCTTTTTAAACCTCTATATGCTGTCTACATTCACTGTCTCATTACTCAGTTTATTCCATTCATCCACTACTCATGTTCCTACCTACTACTACTGCCTGATGCTCCTGTTTAATGTTCTTATCTACTACTTCTATCTGTTGCTCCAGCCATTTTGTTAAAAGGCAGAACTAGTGCATAGCATTCACCAAAGAAAGATCTAGGAGTTAGGAAGAATGAGCTGTGTGAGTTAAGTGTTGTCATGTGTTATGTGTGACAAGGAGAAATTGTATGTTTGTGAACAGAATGCCAGCAGTCCACATGATTCAGAAAGAAAAGACTGGGTCAGAGGAGTGCAGTTTGACATTCCACTGAAGTGCTGGCTAACACCATAGCCATCATGTACCCTCCTTATACCTAGGCAAGTAGTGCAGGTAATATGCCTCCCTGATCAGTGACTGCCTACCTACTACAACCTACTGGTGGTTGGCTCCTATAAGTATGTGTACCACATCATGAATCAGTGTGGAGTGCTGCTTCTGTAAGTTTTGCCAGGCTGGAGTTTGATTGAGCAATCCTGCTTGTGTGATGTGACATTTGAAGCAGATGCATTGTTTTATGTTTTGGCAGAGCATCTTAGAGGGTTCTGTTACTCTGGAGATGGAGGTGCGGCCACGCTACCTGGTGCCTGACACCAACTGTTTCATCGAGCACCTGGAGGTGGTGCAGGCCCTTGTCAACAGTGCCCCATACACTGTCATGGTACCTCTGGTGGGTGAGTACTACCAGCATTAAGAGAGGTGCTGCTGTTAGAACCAGTGGTCATGCTGGTTTACCTTCATACATAGATGGCTCAGATATGGTGTAAATGCACTTACTTTTTGCTCATGATACATTTTCATTCCATTTTGGCTGTAGTTTTATTACATATTTGACCACAGTCATTGTTATTATAGTTATATTCAAGCACACTTATTCCTCAATGTGTAGAAGGATTCTGTTTAAAAACTTTCTACAGGTCATTTTTTTGGAAATTGATCCGTAGTCTTCCTTTGACTGAAATTCTTTTACATGACGTAAACCGGTATAATCTTATTATTTTTTACCGTTCTAATGTCTTCAGATGAACACAAAAATACTTCGATAGTGGTAGAGGAAATAAAAAAAAGTTGTAGATACCAGTACAGCAAAGTGGAGGGTGAGGAGTGACATAATAACAAAATGATGACTTAGTATGATTGTGTACACTAAGGACATGACCACTTTTGTATCATGATATATTACAATACTTTAAGCAAATTGTTCTTAACCTCTTGGCTGCATCTTTGGGACTTAAGTTATAAAACAAGTTATTCCTTCTCATCAACAAATACGACTATAGTCCACAGCTATAAAAAAGTTTGTACATCCTGTGCTGTTCACCGACCCTTCCTCAACTACAGAATGATCCCAGGGTCTCATGCAGGGGTGTCTGAAACTTTTCTCATAAGCAATGACTCAGTCCCCTGATGGCTGTAATCCATTTAGCGATTCATTTATGTTTTACTTTGTTTTCATGATTATTTAAGTACTTCAACCCCGGTATACCACATTGCTCCAATTCACTCTATTCCTTGCCCTCCTTTCACCCTCCTGCATGTTCAGGCCCCGATCACACAAAATCTTTTTCACTCCATCTTTCCACCTCCAATTTGGTCTCCCTCTTCTCCTCGTTCCCTCCACCTCCGACACATATATCCTCTTGGTCAATCTTTCCTCACTCATTCTCTCCATGTGCCCAAACCATTTCAAAACACCCTCTTTTGCTCTCTCAACCACGCTCTTTTTATTTCCACACATCTCTCTTACCCTTACGTTACTTACTCGATCAAACCACCTCACACCACACATTGTCCTCAAACATCTCATTTCCAGCACATCCATCCTCCTGCGCACCACTCTATCCATAGCCCACGCCTCGCAACCATACAACATTGTTGGAACCACTATTCCTTCAAACATACCCATTTTTGCTTTCTGAGATAATGTTCTCGACTTCCACACATTCTTCAAGGCTCCCAGAATTTTCGCCCCCTCCCCCATCCTATGATCCACTTCTGCTTCCATGGTTCCATCCGCTGCCAGATCCACTCCCAGATATCTAAAACACTTTACTTCCTCCCGTTTTTCTCCATTCAAACTCACCTCCCAGTTGACTTGACCCTCAACCCTACTGTACCTAATAACCTTGCTCTTATTCACTAGGAAAAGACAACAAAGGCCACATTCGTTCACACTCAGTCTCTAGCTGCCATGTAATAATGCACCGAAACCACAGCTCCCTTTCCACATCCAGGCCCCACAGAACTTTCCGTGGTTTACCCCAGATGCTTCACATGCCCTGGTTCAATCCATTGACAGCACGTCGACCCTGGTATACCACATCGTTCCAATTCACTCTATTCCTTGCACGCCTTGCACCCTCCTGCATGTTCAGGCCCTGATCACTCAAAATCTTTTTCACTCCATCTTTCCACCTCCAATTTGGTCTCCCACTTCTCGTTCCCTCCTCACTCATTCTCTCCATTTGACCAAACCATTTCAAAACACCCTCTTCTTCTCTCTCAACCACACTCTTTCTATATATATATAAATATATAGTGTTAATGGGTAGGCCTTGAATAGGGCCTCAGCTACTTGTGCCATCTCAACTAACATAAAAAGAAAATCCTTAAACTGTGACGTCCCTTGCAGAAGGACCACTTGACAGGCTTTGATGTGCCTTCTTAAGCCTCACTTCATGTTGAATTGCACACCTCCTTCATATGAGGAGTAATAGTTCTCGCCCTCATTTGAATTCTCAGTTGATGTATGGCTCCATCTCGTATCTGTAGATGTAGCTAGAACCCAAGTAACATAGCTAAAAAAATCTCTCCTCACAGTCATTCATAGAGCTTCAAAGAAAGTGAAAATATATCATCAAAGTGGAATTTATATGTGGACTTTTAGTCAATTTTATGATAAAGAAAATGATCCATGAAATAACTACCCTGAAGAAGACTGCCATGCAAGATACAATGGATACTAATAAACTGCTGCTGTACAGTTCCTGGTAGTGGGCAGAACCTGGGTTCTTTTGTGCATGTGATAAAAATTTATTTCAAAATGGATCTTAGATATATATAAACACATCAGTTTTTTTTTCTAAAGAAAAGGAAATTCGTACAATCCCTACGGTTGCTGATGGCTGTGGACAACATGACTAGAAATGTTGATAAGGATACACTAACACAGTCTTTGGGCGTGTTTGTATGAATGATGTAGTGATTAAAAAATGATGCTTCAAGAGTGATTAACCACCTTCACTCTGATTGTTATGACAAGCAGGGACATTATATGAGGCATATTCTTATATATTCTTAAGAAAAAGTTTCTTTAAGTTTGGTGCAGTATTCCATTTAACCAGAAAGTATATTACATTTAACTAGAAAGTATTTTCTAAATTAAACAATATAAGACTCAACCTGGTAACACATTGATTATGTATTGAATGTGACTTTTTGGCAAGACTGAATACTCGCCTTCAACAGGTTCAGTTAACTACCATTGCAGAACTCCACTTATTGCTTCAGAGCACCACAGCTATTGAGGCACTGAATATATCACAAATGTTATGGAGCATGGTCCTACAAATGTCCGGCTCTCTGAATTAGGTCAGGAATTACCACCAGCAGGAACTGTTGTTGTTTTTGCTCCTACCACCTAAATGCCCCATAGTTATCTTTGCTTGTTTGTCTGTCTGCTATATTATCATCAGGACTGGTATTACTCTCTGTGTTATCTTGCCAGCACCAGGAGCTAAGTTTTACCATTGCCCTCGACATGACATCTTCACCGCCAATATACCTCCATGCCCACTGTTGGATGGATGCCTCTAACCTTGAGCCTAAATCTTCAGAAGAAATTATGATGGGAAATCCTAAATAGCCAAGGTTCAGCAACCCATAATAGGCTACAACTTGTGGCATATCTTGACCTCCTTGTAGGCTCAAGGAACAACAGGGTTTAGTACTTCACAGACACCTCTGTGACACCTACTCCACCCCACATTCTACAACACATTCACTGACACTGTAATGAAATTGATTATTACCAAATGAGCACTAAACTCATTTACCATTAGATACATCATCACCCACTACATCAACACCAATGGACTTTATGCATTTGCCAAACCTCATTGTCTACCTCCTAAACGTCCGAAGGACACTAGTCCAAAATTCAGAATGCTGGAGCTGGAAATCACTCGTGCCTCAGAAATATGCTGGACATATCCCCTGCATACATTGCCAAAGTTTGCATCTGGTGAGTAGCATCTTTGTGACAATTACCTCATCCTAAACACCTCATCATAAATAGACTGCTATCCTTTTCCCCACTTGCAAGACTTTCCCTTTAGTCTCCAAATTTGTCCTAGTGCCGACTGGATTTCGGAATGATGTCCAGGTGTTCCAATGCTGTATTGACCAAGCACTTCATAGCATCTCTAGCTTCTGTGCTTAAATGTATGACTTCTCGTGGCCACCTGTGACAAGGAACAACTCTTGCAATACATTCATCAACTCTTTGCACGGCAACAAGAATGTGGAGTTCAGGTTGACCCGGTAAAGTGTGTGTTTGGCCTCTTATTGCTTACTTTCCTTGGTCACCTCATGTCTGAAGAGGGCTTCTCTTCCCTGTGGTTTTCTTCTCCCTGGAAGAGAAGATGGATGAGTTTCATGGTATCACAAGCTTCAACCATCATTTTGATCTGCTTTGTACTGTCATCTGCCACCCTTTCCACAAGCTTCTTAGGGGCATCTTGATGAACTCTTTCTTCATCCTCAAGTAAAACCAGGAAGTAAAATCAGGAAGCAAAGAATGATATCATTTTATCTTGGATCGCTCGACACCTCTCACTAAGTCATCAATTTTTATTCTTGGCTCTGGGCTAATGATTGCATGTGACACCCCTTGACTTGGTTTTCTTGCCATCTTGTTCCTAAACCACACCAAAGAGAAATCTTCAGTTCCCTCCACTTCCTTGCCTATCCAGACATCCAGCATTACAGTGCCTCATCAAGCGAGTTGGTCAGCTGTGGTCAGTACAGATATCCAGTGCTGGGCCCACCTGTCTCTGATGTCAGCATTCCAAGACCCACATGGCACCCAGACTCTACTTTAGTGGTTTTCTTTTCCTTCTAGCAAGTTTGATGTGGTGCACTTGAACTTTGTTGGACCTCCTCCTCTGCTGTGTGATAACTGCTACACATAACCTGTCTGGACTGTTTCTTCAGTTGGCTCAAAACTATTCAAATATCAGATACGTCTCCTGAGTCCACCAGTTGAACCTTCCTGTGTGACTGGGTTTCCTAGTTCGGTTTACCTTCTTCGGTCCTCACAGACCAGGGTTGACAAATTGAGTCACTCTTCTGGAAAGACCTGCAGTTTCTTGGTACTTCTCATCACCTAGCATCCAGTGGTATACCCAGAAGGTTCTATTGGTTCCAGATGGTTCTACCTCCTCCACTGTGTGATAACTGTTATCACCTAACCTGTTTTCACTGTTTCTTTAGATGACCCAAAACTATACAAATATTAGATGTGTCCTTAGTCCACCACATGTGCCTTCCTTTTTGACTGAGGTTTCTTGTTTGGTTTATGCTCTGCTGTCCTCACAGACTAGCGTTGACAACTTGAGTTAGCCTTCTGGAAGGACCTCCTGTAGTTTCTTGGTTCTTCTCATCACTGAGCATTCAGTGGTATGGTTAGAAGGTTCCTATGGCAACTCAGAGCCTCACTTCTGGTGCAGCCTCACTCCAGTGCTTGAGATGATAACCTCCCCCTCATCCTACTTGACATCCACTGGGCATTGAAAGAAGATGGGAGTTTATTAGCTGCAGAACTGACCTACAGTTCTGCTTTCAAGCTACCAGGTGAACTATTTATTATCGAACTGACCTGCAGTTCTGCTCCCAAGCTCCCATGTGAATTCTCCAGCACACCTTGCTGCCATGCTGGAACCTTTACCTGCATAGAATGAATGTGTGCTGCACTTGCTGTTATTAGCCCTGTCCCACTTTGCAACCCCTTCACACCAATGACATTATGTTCCACAGGATCTCTAGATCACAAGCCACGTCTTCGTCCATTTTGATGCAGTTCAAAGACCCTTGCAGCATCCTTATGAAGGACCTTTTAGAGTACAAGACTGACATGAACCCTGAGACACTTCTTTTTCAAATATTGTGGAAAGATAAAGGTTATCTCCATTGATTGCGTGAAACCTGCACACCACAGCACCTTTCCTGAAATGATTACTATGCAACTGTCTTCCAACCATCCTTTATCTCCTTCCATTCATCTCCATGGTTCCAGAGACACCAGTGCTTCCCCAGATGGTAATAGTGCTGTACTTGTACTTTAGAGTTATGAGGTAAGCTTAGCTTAAATAATGATAATCTGTGCTTATCCTTGCTGCAGTTCTGAATGAGCTAGATGGACTGTCGCGGGATGCTGCTGTAGCCAAATATGGCTCAGTGGGTCATGCGGTGCGGGTGCGGGAGGGTGCTGCTGCTGCACTTCACTACTTGCGGGACTCCAAGCCGCACTCCCTCAAATGTGTAACTTCGCAGGGGTCTGTCCTCTCCTCCACCACCTTCACTGCTGAAATCGACATGCCGGTACGTACCTTCTGATCAAGGTTCATGACAGAAATGTTTACATGGGTCAGACACAAAACTCTTCATCTAGAATTACTTTGATGTCGACTGACTACCAAGTTGTAGTGTTTTAGTCTTCATATTCTTGTGCTATATGTTTTTTTGTTTTTCTTCTGAGGGATGAGAGAGACTCCTAAACCATAGAAACATGATCTGATACAGTGATGTTATACAAGATGTGACATCACAGAAATTTTGAATAAAAATCCATTTCCATTACACCATTTATTTTCTTGGGATGATACTGTTCACGTTAAAGGGATTAGCTGATTCAGGGCATTATCATGTCAGTGATATTTTTGTGTAGACAAATTCTCTCTAGCCTGGAGATCAAACTCGTCTTTGGATAGCAGCGTATATTAGGCACACAGTATTTGCTTTATCACTCTTGGTAGTTTATTTCATGAGTTATAAGCTTTTAACTTAGCTATTGTTTAGTAAAGTGATTAAAAATTCTCTTAATGTAATGCTTTCTTATCACTGTTATGTTTGGGTTAACAGGATGCCACCAATGATGACAAGATCCTCTCTTGCTGTGTCCACTTCTGTAGTGACTCTACACAGCGACGACCCATCAGAGGTAATCCCATCAGCCTGGCTACATTGTGCAGTTTTTTCAATTTCTGTATTAGAGCAAATCATGTTCTTGTGAAAATCCTAGGTATATTATCTTTTTATAAGACTTACATATTTGATTGATGCGAGATTCTTTTTCTTAGAATGGTAAAATTTTGAAGAGCTAATCCTCAATATCCCTGTTTTGTGTTTCTGTCATCAAACAGTCTTCCTCTCTAAATGTATGGGAATCATGAAATCATTAACTGACAATATTAGCAGGTAACCATGCATAATCATTTGATGATTATAGCAGCTTAAAGATTAATATTGTAAACCTAACCACCATATAAGGCTAGATTCTGAGTGTAGTGATGAAATAGGACTCGCTGGAAAAGAAAGAGGCCATGAAAGCCTTTTAACTTTTGAGTCTCTATATCATTCATTCATTTAATGAATCATTGCTATTCAACCTGTTGCTGCTTGATGACTTTGAAGGTTTCTGTTTAAACTGGCATCTTCTGTACCTTTTTGTTTTCTATAATTTGTTGGAGTTCTCCCATGTCATGTTCTGCCAGTGATAGTCTTTAAGATGTAAAGCAATATTATTACCATTGCTAGTTTCATGTTGACTTCATTCTCAGCTGGTGTGCGACGGTTATACCGAGAGGTAGTGCTTTTGACAGAAGATCGCAATTTGAGGGTGAAGGCTCATGCACGTGATATACCTGTGCGAGATCTTTTAGATTTTGCACGTTGGGCAGGAGTTAGGTGAGGTATGGGTGGGGTGATCAATAACCACCCAGTCATTATTCTCCAGGCTTGACAAAACTGATCCGTCACAGTCCTTGGTTAGTAAAAAATATTTGACTAATTGTTTTGTTTATAGCTTTATAGTACATTGTAATTCTTTTATGTTCTATTATTGAAGCATAATGAATTAAATTGAATCTAAGAAATTTATTGAATTTCAAGTTTTGCTTTAAACATCATTGAAAAGTGAATACTTTACTAGATTTTGTTGCAGGTATGGGCAGAATGAGGTGCATAGTTGTGGCCAGAACTTGCGTGGCACTACATTGCAAGAGAGCAGATGATTCGTCCCAAAACTTGTGGGACTCCTTGCTCTGCCTTGTGCATCTAGCCATTTTAAGAAAATCAGGGGTTTCATCATATCTGATACATGATGCACATTACTTCAAGTACATGCCAAAGTTTTTAAAGCCAGTTTTGAAATTTTTGTATCAAACATCAAAATATAATGCTTTTAGTATCTGAGCAAGCAAGGCTTTAGGTTACTGGGTAAGATAAAAGACTTTTTTCATTAATCGTCTGTAATCCTGAAAGATTTTTTTATGCAAAAGGAGAAATGAGTAATAAAAGTAATCATGCCTTGGAATGAGTTATTCATATGAATGAGCTTTTTGTTCTCCAATACCCCTCTTATGTGTGGTTTATTAGAAAGATACTTTGCCTGTAATAGTCTTCTCAAATCAAGAAGCAGAGTAAGAGCTTGTTAAATCCAGCATAGGTGCGGTGTCATGAAACAATTCTTAGAGATAATTGTTATGAATGAAATGAATTTGTTATGACTTCAGTGTCCTTTGCTATGCTGTTTATTTTTTAATGTGTAGGTAGGAAAAGTCAGAATAATTTTATGTCTGGTTCTGTTGCAGATTCTTTGTGTTTGGGAATTTTTTCTCATCTTGCTGACAATCGAGTATTTTGGTGAAATGCCTGAAAAGTTTCAGTGCAGTAACAGGTGTAGTTTATTTTCAAAGTTCTGTATGACTAGATTTGTGACACGGTGTTGGATCACAGAAATTCGTAAAATCAGTTTCATATATAGGGGTCCCAGAGCTTGGCTAAATTTGTGACATGGTTTTGGATTACTGAAATTGCTAAAGCCAGTTTTAAATATAGGGGGTCCCCAGGTTACTGACTGGTTAGGTTTCTGTTACTAAGTTTATCTGTTCATATAAGAAAATATAAAGAAGTGCATAAGATTAGAATAAACACCTGTACCTTACTGTATACTGTATTTGATGTTGTGTTCTGAAGTGAATATGATTAATAGAACATCATATTATGCAACACTTGATGAAAAATGGTGCAGTTCTGCAGCTTGTAATTATGAGTACTTGATTGTGTAATAATCAGTTAGGAATTAGATATTGTTTTTTGAAGTTTGTTTGTAAGTATGGGTGTTTGTAGGTCAGATGCTTGTAAGTCAGGGATCCCGTCAAGCTAGAATTGGCTGTTGATGTTTCATATGTGATAATGATGTTTTTAGGAAATGTTGAAACAGCAGAAAATATATATATTTTCATACTTGAATGTCATTTCCTGTGTTAGCAAGGTATTGCCAGGAACAGGCAGAGAATGGGTTCATCCATTCACATCCCATCTGAGAAAATTTACATTTGTTAATTGAATTTATGTTGGTACAGTTGCTGACCAAACTCTTGAAGCTCTATTGGTGGCTCACAGCTCTCGTATTCGAATTATGATCTCATCAGAACGGGGTAATTTGTTATCATTAGGCACAATAGCTAATAACATGCAAGGAAGAAACACTTAGACCAGCATGGAATAGGGAATACTAGTGTAGGGCCATGTGACTCTTTAACTACCTTCTTGCTCTCAAGGATGGGAGATGCAACACTTCTTTGTAAAGTGCACTTTCAAAAATGCATCCTTTGTTCCTGTAAGAGAAACTGCTGCCCACTTAGTATAGACACCTGAACTTCCTCTCAAGTGTTAGCACTACCAATCATTGTAGATGTTATGTGCTGTTGTTCGGAACTTTTTCGAATTGGTGTCCTCACTTCATTTAACTGTCAAGGAAACCGACCACCCTTAACTTTTAAATGTTTCATATGTGCATTTGTGCTTTTTCTAGGCACATTATCGAAATATGTGCATTAAGACATAATGCGTTCTTGTGTGATGGGACATTTAAAGGCTAAATGAGAACTCTTCACGTGTGGCTGGCTGAGAAAGTTTTCAGGTTTCCATAATGTGACCCCCTACCCTCTCTCTGATGTATAAACCTATCAAGTATGCCTTTCTAAGTAATATAGTATGGACATATGCCACACACACACAAGGACGAAACTGTGCACAAAAAACATTCAAATTAAGTAGAGCTGAATTTTCGATATGTGGCTTCAGTAAGTCAGAAGCACGAGTGTAACAACAGTAGCACACATCTACAATTATCAGTAATTCTGAAACGTGACAGGAAGCTTTAAAATGTATATATTTAGCTCAGCAAAAGTTTATCATAAGAAGGATTCTCTCAGCAGTATTCTCGCCTGCAAGGATTTGTTTCAGCAATATTCTTACCTAAGAGGATTTATATCAGCAGTATTCTTGCCAATGAGGTTGTAGATGCATGTTAGAGCTATAAGAGCACTGACTAGGCCACATACCTTCCCCATGTTAGTAAGTCATTACACCTTGTTACCCCATTGCTTTATTTGTTTCAACATTCTTGATGGAGAATCATTATTGAAAAATCCATCAATATACTTAGAGTGTGTTAAAGTTTGATTTCAAGTTGTTCATTCATATATTGATTTTATGTATGAATATATGGCCACTTTACAGTTAGAAAAATGTTTATACCTGAATTTCACTTCAACATTTTATGATTCTGAACAATATTTATTCACTCCAGTATAGCAGATGTAAATGAGACTTCACTACAGTCCGTGGCATGTGATACAGATTTACTCGGGACAGTTGCATTATATTTGCATGGTTTCGGTAAATCAAATATGTAAAAAGACCTAACCAAACACAAGTAACTTGACCTACCTGGAATGCATTACAACCAGGGTGGATTTGGCAAAATATTAGAGTGAATCAAGGAATGATTACAGAAAATATTTCTAGGACACAGGATCATTCAATTATAATGAACCAACCCGATACAGATTTACTGAGGATAGCTGCATTATATTTGCATGGTTTTGGTAAATCAAATACATAAACTGACCTAATCAAACACATGTAACTTGACCTACCTGGAATGCATTAATACCAGGGTGGATTTGGCAAAATATTAGAATAAATCAAGGAAAGATTACAGAAAATATCTCTGGGACTCAGGATCATTCAATTATAGTGAACCAACCAGGTCCTGATAGCATATAAGCAACAAGACCTCATTAAGGAAAGTTTAGCCCACTTTCCTAATACTGAGGACAATTAGGAGTGTATCTAGCACAGAGCTCCACAGCACATGGGATGCAGCTGGGTTGTGTGAGTAGGCACTGATAAGTGTGTTGCTATCACCTCCACCCTCACCAGAACAGCTCTGTTACCAGAGCGAGGCACCTAGGTGCGCTTGCTATGAATCACAGGCTCAAGATTCACAGTGGTTCCTTTACAGTCATGATTGGAATACGAGGGTTGTGAGCTTTTCAGTGTTCTTTCAAGAGTTTAGGAAGTGGCTGTACCATTAGGTATATAGAGGAATACATTTATTAAACATTTTGTTAGAAATCAGTTTCATGTTTCTAAATGAATTTGAATTAAAATCCTCCATAACATTACCCATAGTACAAATATGCTGTTATGCATAATCAGCTAAAAGGCATCCTGGTCGAGCTGGATATTGTGTATTTACAGTGAATTAGAAGGTCTTACACATGCAGTAGCATATTTCATTTGATGTTTGCTGATCATTGATTGACTGATTGTAATTGGTTAAGAAAAAGGTGACAATGGGTACATTTTTTTTTTTTTTTTTGATAAAGTGAAGCTCAACTAACATGATAGACATGTTGAGATGAAAAATTAGAGAAGGCTATACATTTGATTAAATGTTCTTTATTGCTTGAGAGTTTTTGCTGTATTCTGAAGACTTCATGTACTGTATTGTAGTTGAAGGAATTTTTATTTAGATTTATTTTTGTATTGGTAGAACTGGAGAATGAAAACTGGCTAAAAACTCTGAGGGTAGAGAGAGACTTTCTTTGCTGTCTTGATATTCTTTTTTTGTGATATAGCCAAAAGATAATGGAATTCATAGTACAAAAAATTTGTGTATGCACATTAACTAGTCTGAAACTGACAGAAGTAGGAACGTTTTATGTCATTGTCCCATGTTGGATATATTTTGATTATGGAAAAATATTTTCTCAATAGGCATGAATATGGCTGTTTGTACTTTATATTTTGTATATTCAGTGATATGTTGGAACAATATATTCTGTGAATAAAGGACAGTAATCCTGTGATCATTCACAGCACCCAAGAAGTCTTATGACATTCATAAAATTGTTAATGTTTGTGTGGAGAATTAATGTCCTAACATATCTCTTGATTATAAATTGATTGGGTATTTGTATATACAGTATGTTGTATTTCATACAATAAAAGCACTAAAATGATAACAATCTAACTGAACACCATAAAGAGCAAGATTGTATTCTTTTTTCTTTTATATTTGTTTGCCTCTTTGTGTAGTAGCAAGGTAATGCCAAGAGGAGAGGAAGGAAGCCCTAATTCACGTGCATTCATTCTACAGCCATTTTGCGTAATGTGCCAATATTGCAGCCCCTTATTCATGAGCCCCCACAGACCTTTTCATGGGCCTGAGTCAATCCATTGAGAGCACATCACCCCCTTTATACCACATTACTCCAATTCACTCTGTCCCAAGCACACCTTTCACCCTACTGCATGTTCAGGCTTTGAGCTCAAAAGCTTGTTCACTCCATCCTTCCATTTCCAATTAGGTCTCCATCTTCTTTTCCCCTTAGAGGTAATGTAAAATTATTACTAAAAGGGAGAACTAAAAGATTTTTGGTATCAAGGGGAGGTTTGGGTTTAACTATATAAAATGATTTCTTTGCCAACTAATGGGATTTATCAGTGAAAGATCTAGGATACTTTAGCTTGGATCCAATACAATAAATCTTCTCAAACTCATCATCATTAAATTCCAGACTGCCTATATGTCATGCCCTAAGGAACATTTAATTGGAATGATGATAATTTAACTGTCATGTTGAGCTGAGTAATAATGAACATGTGAACAAACAATGGTGGGTTTTCTGTATGTGCTAAACTTAAACATGTTTCTATCCCTATGGATCATGCAATCTAAAAATGGTAACATTTGCATGATCCAAGGAAAGTCAGAAAAGAAGTTATATAAGTTATTCATTTAACTGTCATGTTGAGCTGAGTAATAATGAATATATGAACAAACATTGGTAGGTTTTCTGTATATGCTAAACTTAAACATGTTTCTATCCCCATGCAATCTAAAAATGGTGACATTTGCATGATCCAAGGAAAGTCAGAAAAGAAGTTATGCAAGTTATTCCACTCAGCATCGTTGAGGTGCCAGAAATATTACGTGACTTTTTTGCGTCTGCATTGGCATCTGAAGACAACCTATGTCCTGAATCCAGTTTTAGTGATAAGAGGGGAAGGATCAACAAATTGGCATAAAAGCTGAAGATATACTTTAAGCAATAAACAACGAAAATTAATAAAATGGAAGCCCTGATATGTTTTATCTGAGAACAATGAAAGAGATGAAAAATCAGATAGCAAAACCTTTGATTGCAGGATGTGTGGAGTGGAAATGGAAATGATGAATGCAAGTTATGGGAGGGCATGGAAAGAGGTGTGGTATGGACAGGAATGAGTGAAAATTATCAGGGAAGAGGAAAAGAAGGATGTGCATTTCTCCAAACACCAAGATTATGGGAATGTGTTACAGAGCATGCAATCTAAAAATGGTGACATTTGCATGATCCAAGGAAAGTCAGAAAAGAAGTTATGCAAGTTATTCCACTCAGCATCGTTGAGGTACCAGAAATATTACGTGACTTTTTTGCGTCTGCATTGGCATCTGAAGACAACCTATGTCCTAAATCCAGTTTTAGTGATAAGAGGGGAAGGATCAACAAATTGGCATAAAAGCTGAAGATATACTTTAAGCAATAAACAACGAAAATTGATAAAATGGAAGCCCTGATATGTTTTATCTGAGAACAATGAAAGAGATGAAAAATCAGATAGCAAAACCTTTGATTGCAGGATGTGTGGAGTGGAAATGGAAATGATGAATGCAAGTTATGCGAGGGCATGGAAAGAGGTGTGGTATGGACAGGAATGAGTGAAAATTATCAGGGAAGAGGAAAAGAAGGATGTGCATTTCTCCAAACACCAAGATTATGGGAATGTGTTACAGAGCATGAATGGTATGGATCAAGAATGGTGATTGTGAAAGGAAAGACTGGGAATAAAAAATATGCATGGGCATGTGAATATGTGCCTGCGAATATGAAGACTGTAAGAAGGAAGGATGAAATGAAGCTTTTTTGGAGGAATTTGAGTGACTGTATAAACAGTTTTGAGAATGAGAGAAACGTGGTCATATTGGGTGATATGAATGCGAAAGTGGGATGTGATGGAATTGGTGAGACTGTTGGTAAATGGAGAGTACCTGGAGTAAATGAAAATGGAAGCTATTATTTTTTTATTATTTTTTATTATACTTTGTCGCTGTCTCCCGCGTTTGCGAGGTAGCGCAAGGAAACAGACGAAAGAAATGGCCCAACCCCCCCCCCATACACATGTATATACATACGTCCACACACGCAAATATACATACCTACACAGCTTTCCATAGCTTACCCCAGACGCTTCACATGCCTTGATTCAATCCACTGACAGCACGTCAACCCCGGTATACCACATCACTCCAATTCACTCTATTCCTTGCCCTCCTTTCACCCTCCTGCATGTTCAGGCCCCTATCACACAAAATCTTTTTCACTCCATCTTTCCACCTCCAATTTGGTCTCCCTCTTCTCCTTGTTCCCTCCACCTCCGACACATATATCCTCTTTGTCAATCTTTCCTCACTCATCCTCTCCATGTGCCCAAACCACTTCAAAACACCCTCTTCTGCTCTCTCAACCACGCTCTTTTTATTTCCACACATCTCTCTTACCCTTACGTTACTCACTCGATCAAACCACCTCACACCACACATTGTCCTCAAACATCTCATTTCCAGCGCATCCATCCTCCTGCGCACAACTCTATCCATAGCCCACGCCTCGCAACCATACAACATTGTTGGAACCACTATTCCTTCAAACATACCCATTTTTGCTTTCCGAGATAATGTTCTCGACTTCCACACATTCTTCAAGGCCCCCAGAATTTTCGCCCCCTCCCCCACCCTATGATCCACTTCCGCTTCCATGGTTCCATCCGCTGCCAGATCCACTCCCAGATATCTAAAACACTTCACTTCCTCCAGTTTTTCTCCATTCAAACTCACCTCCCAATTGACTTGACCCTCAACCCTACTGTACCTAATAACCTTGCTCTTATTCACATTTACTCTTAACTTTCTTCTTCCACACACTTTACCAAACTCAGTCACCAGCTTCTGCAGTTTCTCACATGAATCAGCCACCAGCGCTGTATCATCAGCGAACAACAACTGACTCACTTCCCAAGCTCTCTCATCCCCAACAGACTTCATACTTGCCCCTCTTTCCAAAACTCTTGCATTTACCTCCCTAACAACCCCATCCATAAACAAATTAAACAACCATGGAGACATCACACACCCCTGCCGCAAACCTACATTCACTGAGAACCAATCACTTTCCTCTCTTCCTACACGTACACATGCCTTACATCCTCGATAAAAACTTTTCACTGCTTCTAACAACTTGCCTCCCACACCATATATTCTTAATACCTTCCACAGAGCATCTCTATCAACTCTATCATATGCCTTCTCCAGATCCATAAATGCTACATAAATGCTACATAATGGAAGAGAAGCTATCTTGTGGATATTTGTGCTAAGAGTGGCTTATTCCTTGTGAACACCTTTTTTCAACACAAGATAATCTACAGACATGCATGGATGAGGAATTATGGAAGAGAAAAACAAATGGCTGTGACTATGTGGCAGTGGATGAAAGATTGAGAAAGGCTGTGCTGGATGCTAGAGTTGTGAAAGTATTCTTTGGAAACTGACCATTTTGTGGTTCTTGTGGGTATGCGGATCAGGGAGAAGTGGAGGTATGGCAAAAGGAAGAATGGAGAGGTAAAAGTGTTGGCAAATGAGAAGATGAATCAGGACAAGGGGAGTATGAAAGGAAGGTAACTGAAAGCTTAGATGGAAGTGTAGTGAATGTAGCAATGCAGTCATATGTGAATGAGACATTTAAAATGTTTAGAGAAATACCAGTTAAGGTTGTACAATCAGTAGTTGGATACAAGGTAGTGAGATACAGAAATAAAAAGGGCAATGCATGGTGGAAAGAAGAGACTACAAATGCTGTGGAAGAGAGGAAGAAGGCATATGGTAGATTGCTCAATAGGAATGGACCAGTGGAATTCAGTAGAGGAGGAGGGAAGAATACAGAATATGCAAGTGGAATGTTAAGAAGTTGATAGAGGAAAGCAAAGAAAGAGTAGATTAAGATTTTGGAAGAAAGTTACGTGAAAAGTTTCAGGATAATAAGAAACTATACTGGAAGGAGGTGAAAAAGAAATAGGTGGATTTAAGAGTGGTTCCCCCAGCCACTTCTTATGCCCTAATTCAATCACTGAAAGCACATCACCCCCTGTATACAACAACACTCCGGATCACATTATTTCTTGCATGCATTGCACTTTCCTGCATGTTCAGTCGAAAGATCACACCTTTTCCACTCCATCTTTCCATATCCAATTTGGTCTACCCTCATCTTTTTCACCACTTCTAACATTTTCTCTGCCAGCCTCCCAATCCATTTCAGCACACCCCTGTAGCTCTTTCAACCATACTCTTCTTATTACTAAACATATCTCATGCCCTATCATTACTTACATTGGGAATCCCATTATATGGGTTTTACTGGTGATACCATTCATAGTGATGATGTAGAAATTTCATGGAGACATTAAATTTCATATTGGTGCTTATATACATGGGTTAGCATTTACATCTACCATGGGTTGGTATTTATATCTTCCATGAGGAAGTATTTATATCTACTGTGGATTTGTGTTTAAATCTACCATGGGTTGGTATTTATATCTTCCATGGGTTGGTATTTACATCTTCCATGGGTAGGTGATTATATCTACCGTGGATTTGTATTTAGATCTGCCATGGGTTGGTTCTTATATCTATCATGGATTAGTCTTTATATGTTCCACCAGTAGGTATGTATATCTACCTTGGGGTGGTATTTATATCTACCATGGGATGCTATTTATATCTGTGGGTATGTATTTGAATTTATCATGGGTTCTGATTATATTTACTGTGAGTAGGTATTGTTGACTGGTTGGTAAGGTTATTTAATGTATGTATGACTCATGGTGAGGTGCCTGAGGATTGGCGAAATGCGTGCATAGTGCCATTGTACAAAGGCAAAGGGGATAAGAGTGAGTGCTCAAATTACAGCGGTATAAGTTTGTTGAGTATTCCTGGTAAATTATATGGGAGGGTATTGACTGAGTGGGTGAAGGCATGTACAGAGCATCAGATTGGGGAAGAGCAGTGTGGCTTCAGAAGTGGTAGAGGATGTGTGGATCAGGTGTTTGCTTTGAAGAATGTATGTGAGAAATACTTAGAAAAGCAAATGGATTTGTATGTAGCATTTATGGATCTGGAGAAGGCATATGATAGAGTTGATAGAGATGCTCTGTGGAAGGTATTAAGAATATATGGTGTGGGGTGGCAAGTTGTTAGAAGCAGTGAAAAGTTTTTATCGAGGATGTAAGGCATGTGTACGTGTAGGAAGAGAGGAAAGTGATTGGTTCTCAGTGAATGTAGGTTTGCGGCAGGGGTGTGTGATGTCTCCATGGTTGTTTAATTTGTTTATGGATGGGGTTGTTAGGGAGGTGAATGCAAGAGTTTTGGAAAGAGGGGCAAGAATGAAGTCTGTTGTGGATGAAAGAGCTTGGGAAGTGAGTCAGTTGTTGTTCGCTGATGATACAGCACTGGTGGCTGATTCATGTGAGAAACTGCAGAAGCTGGTGACTGAGTTTGGTAAAGTGTGTGAAAGAAGAAAGTTAAGAGTAAATGTGAATAAGAGCAAGGTTATTAGGTACAGTAGGGTTGAGGTGTCAAGTCAATTGGGAGGTAAGTTTGAATGGAGAAAAACTGGAGGAAGTAAAGTGTTTTAGATATCTGGGAGTGGATCTGGCAGTGGATGGAACCATGGAAGCGGAAGTGAATCATAGGGTGGGGGAGGGGGCGAAAATCCTGGGAGCATTGAAGAATGTGTGGAAGTCGAGAACATTATCTCGGAAAGCAAAAATGGATATGTTTGAAGGAATAGTGGTTCCAACAATGTTGTATGGTTGCGAGGCGTGGGCTATGGAAAGAGTTGTGTGCAGGAGTGTGTATGTGCTGGAAATGAGATGTTTGAGGACAATGTGTGGTGTGAGGTGGTTTGATTGAGTAAGTAATGTAAGGGTAAGAGAGATGTGTGGAAATAAAAAGAGTGTGGTTGAGAGAGCAGAAGAGGGTGTTTTGAAATGGTTTGGGCACATGGAGAGAATGAGTGAGGAAAGATTGACCAAGAGGATATATGTGTCGGAGGTGGAGGGAACGCGGAGAAGTGGGAGGCCAAATTGGAGGTGGAAAGATGGAGTGAAAAAGATTTTGAGTGATCGGGGCCTGAACATGCAGGAGGGTGAAAGGCGGGCAAGGAATAGAGTGAATTGGATCGATGTGGTATACCGGGGTTGACGTGCTGTCAGTGGATTGAATCAAGGCATGTGAAGCATCTGGGGTAAACCATGGAAAGCTGTGTGGGGCCTGGATGTGGAAAGGGAGCTGTGGTTTCGGGCATTATTGCATGACAGCTAGAGACAGTGCAAACGAATGAGGCCTTTGTTGTCTTTTCCTAGCGCTACCCCCGCACACATGAGGGGGGAGGGGGATGGTATTCCGGTATTCCATGTGTGGCGAGGTGGCGATGGGAATGAATAAAGGCAGACAGTGTGAATTGTGTGCATGGGTATATATGTATGTGTGTGTGTGTGTATATATGTATGTGTACATTGAGATGTATAGGTATGTATATTTACGTGTGTGGACGTGTGTGTATATACATGTGTATGGGGGTGGGTTGGGCCATTTCTTTCGTCTGTTTCCTTGCGCTACCTCGCAAACGTGGGAGACAGCGACAAAGCAAAATAAATAGAAAATATTTTTTTTTTTTTTGTCGCTGTCTCCCGCGTTTGCGAGGTAGCGCAAGGAAACAGACGAAAGAAATGGCCCAACCCCCCCCCATACACATGTATATACATACGTCCACACACGCAAATATACATACCTACACAGCTTTCCATAGCTTACCCCAGACGCTTCACATGCCTTGATTCAATCCACTGACAGCACGTCAACCCCGGTATACCACATCACTCCAATTCACTCTATTCCTTGCCCTCCTTTCACCCTCCTGCATGTTCAGGCCCCTATCACACAAAATCTTTTTCACTCCATCTTTCCACCTCCAATTTGGTCTCCCTCTTCTCCTTGTTCCCTCCACCTCCGACACATATATCCTCTTTGTCAATCTTTCCTCACTCATCCTCTCCATGTGCCCAAACCACTTCAAAACACCCTCTTCTGCTCTCTCAACCACGCTCTTTTTATTTCCACACATCTCTCTTACCCTTACGTTACTCACTCGATCAAACCACCTCACACCACACATTGTCCTCAAACATCTCATTTCCAGCGCATCCATCCTCCTGCGCACAACTCTATCCATAGCCCACGCCTCGCAACCATACAACATTGTTGGAACCACTATTCCTTCAAACATACCCATTTTTGCTTTCCGAGATAATGTTCTCGACTTCCACACATTCTTCAAGGCCCCCAGAATTTTCGCCCCCTCCCCCACCCTATGATCCACTTCCGCTTCCATGGTTCCATCCGCTGCCAGATCCACTCCCAGATATCTAAAACACTTCACTTCCTCCAGTTTTTCTCCATTCAAACTCACCTCCCAATTGACTTGACCCTCAACCCTACTGTACCTAATAACCTTGCTCTTATTCACATTTACTCTTAACTTTCTTCTTCCACACACTTTACCAAACTCAGTCACCAGCTTCTGCAGTTTCTCACATGAATCAGCCACCAGCGCTGTATCATCAGCGAACAACAACTGACTCACTTCCCAAGCTCTCTCATCCCCAACAGACTTCATACTTGCCCCTCTTTCCAAAACTCTTGCATTTACCTCCCTAACAACCCCATCCATAAACAAATTAAACAACCATGGAGACATCACACACCCCTGCCGCAAACCTACATTCACTGAGAACCAATCACTTTCCTCTCTTCCTACACGTACACATGCCTTACATCCTCGATAAAAACTTTTCACTGCTTCTAACAACTTGCCTCCCACACCATATATTCTTAATACCTTCCACAGAGCATCTCTATCAACTCTATCATATGCCTTCTCCAGATCCATAAATGCTACATAAATGCTACATAATGGAAGAGAAGCTATCTTGTGGATATTTGTGCTAAGAGTGGCTTATTCCTTGTGAACACCTTTTTTCAACACAAGATAATCTACAGACATGCATGGATGAGGAATTATGGAAGAGAAAAACAAATGGCTGTGACTATGTGGCAGTGGATGAAAGATTGAGAAAGGCTGTGCTGGATGCTAGAGTTGTGAAAGTATTCTTTGGAAACTGACCATTTTGTGGTTCTTGTGGGTATGCGGATCAGGGAGAAGTGGAGGTATGGCAAAAGGAAGAATGGAGAGGTAAAAGTGTTGGCAAATGAGAAGATGAATCAGGACAAGGGGAGTATGAAAGGAAGGTAACTGAAAGCTTAGATGGAAGTGTAGTGAATGTAGCAATGCAGTCATATGTGAATGAGACATTTAAAATGTTTAGAGAAATACCAGTTAAGGTTGTACAATCAGTAGTTGGATACAAGGTAGTGAGATACAGAAATAAAAAGGGCAATGCATGGTGGAAAGAAGAGACTACAAATGCTGTGGAAGAGAGGAAGAAGGCATATGGTAGATTGCTCAATAGGAATGGACCAGTGGAATTCAGTAGAGGAGGAGGGAAGAATACAGAATATGCAAGTGGAATGTTAAGAAGTTGATAGAGGAAAGCAAAGAAAGAGTAGATTAAGATTTTGGAAGAAAGTTACGTGAAAAGTTTCAGGATAATAAGAAACTATACTGGAAGGAGGTGAAAAAGAAATAGGTGGATTTAAGAGTGGTTCCCCCAGCCACTTCTTATGCCCTAATTCAATCACTGAAAGCACATCACCCCCTGTATACAACAACACTCCGGATCACATTATTTCTTGCATGCATTGCACTTTCCTGCATGTTCAGTCGAAAGATCACACCTTTTCCACTCCATCTTTCCATATCCAATTTGGTCTACCCTCATCTTTTTCACCACTTCTAACATTTTCTCTGCCAGCCTCCCAATCCATTTCAGCACACCCCTGTAGCTCTTTCAACCATACTCTTCTTATTACTAAACATATCTCATGCCCTATCATTACTTACATTGGGAATCCCATTATATGGGTTTTACTGGTGATACCATTCATAGTGATGATGTAGAAATTTCATGGAGACATTAAATTTCATATTGGTGCTTATATACATGGGTTAGCATTTACATCTACCATGGGTTGGTATTTATATCTTCCATGAGGAAGTATTTATATCTACTGTGGATTTGTGTTTAAATCTACCATGGGTTGGTATTTATATCTTCCATGGGTTGGTATTTACATCTTCCATGGGTAGGTGATTATATCTACCGTGGATTTGTATTTAGATCTGCCATGGGTTGGTTCTTATATCTATCATGGATTAGTCTTTATATGTTCCACCAGTAGGTATGTATATCTACCTTGGGGTGGTATTTATATCTACCATGGGATGCTATTTATATCTGTGGGTATGTATTTGAATTTATCATGGGTTCTGATTATATTTACTGTGAGTAGGTATTGTTGACTGGTTGGTAAGGTTATTTAATGTATGTATGACTCATGGTGAGGTGCCTGAGGATTGGCGAAATGCGTGCATAGTGCCATTGTACAAAGGCAAAGGGGATAAGAGTGAGTGCTCAAATTACAGCGGTATAAGTTTGTTGAGTATTCCTGGTAAATTATATGGGAGGGTATTGACTGAGTGGGTGAAGGCATGTACAGAGCATCAGATTGGGGAAGAGCAGTGTGGCTTCAGAAGTGGTAGAGGATGTGTGGATCAGGTGTTTGCTTTGAAGAATGTATGTGAGAAATACTTAGAAAAGCAAATGGATTTGTATGTAGCATTTATGGATCTGGAGAAGGCATATGATAAAGTTGATAGAGATGCTCTGTGGAAGGTATTAAGAATATATGGTGTGGGTGGCAAGTTGTTAGAAGCAGTGAAAAGTTTTTATCGAGGATGTAAGGCATGTGTACGTGTAGGAAGAGAGGAAAGTGATTGGTTCTCAGTGAATGTAGGTTTGCGGCAGGGGTGTGTGATGTCTCCATGGTTGTTTAATTTGTTTATGGATGGGGTTGTTAGGGAGGTGAATGCAAGAGTTTTGGAAAGAGGGGCAAGAATGAAGTCTGTTGTGGATGAAAGAGCTTGGGAAGTGAGTCAGTTGTTGTTCGCTGATGATACAGCACTGGTGGCTGATTCATGTGAGAAACTGCAGAAGCTGGTGACTGAGTTTGGTAAAGTGTGTGAAAGAAGAAAGTTAAGAGTAAATGTGAATAAGAGCAAGGTTATTAGGTACAGTAGGGTTGAGGTGTCAAGTCAATTGGGAGGTAAGTTTGAATGGAGAAAAACTGGAGGAAGTAAAGTGTTTTAGATATCTGGGAGTGGATCTGGCAGTGGATGGAACCATGGAAGCGGAAGTGAATCATAGGGTGGGGGAGGGGGCGAAAATCCTGGGAGCATTGAAGAATGTGTGGAAGTCGAGAACATTATCTCGGAAAGCAAAAATGGATATGTTTGAAGGAATAGTGGTTCCAACAATGTTGTATGGTTGCGAGGCGTGGGCTATGGAAAGAGTTGTGTGCAGGAGTGTGTATGTGCTGGAAATGAGATGTTTGAGGACAATGTGTGGTGTGAGGTGGTTTGATTGAGTAAGTAATGTAAGGGTAAGAGAGATGTGTGGAAATAAAAAGAGTGTGGTTGAGAGAGCAGAAGAGGGTGTTTTGAAATGGTTTGGGCACATGGAGAGAATGAGTGAGGAAAGATTGACCAAGAGGATATATGTGTCGGAGGTGGAGGGAACGCGGAGAAGTGGGAGGCCAAATTGGAGGTGGAAAGATGGAGTGAAAAAGATTTTGAGTGATCGGGGCCTGAACATGCAGGAGGGTGAAAGGCGGGCAAGGAATAGAGTGAATTGGATCGATGTGGTATACCGGGGTTGACGTGCTGTCAGTGGATTGAATCAAGGCATGTGAAGCATCTGGGGTAAACCATGGAAAGCTGTGTGGGGCCTGGATGTGGAAAGGGAGCTGTGGTTTCGGGCATTATTGCATGACAGCTAGAGACAGTGCAAACGAATGAGGCCTTTGTTGTCTTTTCCTAGCGCTACCCCGCACACATGAGGGGGGAGGGGGATGGTATTCCGGTATTCCATGTGTGGCGAGGTGGCGATGGGAATGAATAAAGGCAGACAGTGTGAATTGTGTGCATGGGTATATATGTATGTGTGTGTGTGTGTATATATGTATGTGTACATTGAGATGTATAGGTATGTATATTTACGTGTGTGGACGTGTGTGTATATACATGTGTATGGGGGTGGGTTGGGCCATTTCTTTCGTCTGTTTCCTTGCGCTACCTCGCAAACGTGGGAGACAGCGACAAAGCAAAATAAATAGAAAATATTTTTTTTTTTTTGTCGCTGTCTCCCGCGTTTGCGAGGTAGCGCAAGGAAACAGACGAAAGAAATGGCTCAACCCACCCCCATACACATGTATATACATACGTCCACACACGCAAATATACATACCTACACAGCTTTCCATGGTTTACCCCAGACGCTTCACATGCCCCGATTCAATCCACTGACAGCACGTCAACCCCGGTATACCACATCGCTCCAATTCACTCTATTCCTTGCCCTCCTTTCACCCTCCTGCATGTTCAGGCCCCGATCACACAAAATCTTTTTCACTCCATCTTTATACCTCCAATTTGGTCTCCCTCTTCTCCTCGTTCCCTCCACCTCCGACACATATATCCTCTTGGTCAATCTTTCCTCACTCATTCTCTCCATGTGCCCAAACCATTTCAAAACACCCTCTTCTGCTCTCTCAACCACGCTCTTTTTATTTCCACACATCTCTCTTACCCTTACGTTACTTACTCGATCAAACCACCTCACACCACACACTGTCCTCAAACATCTCATTTCCAGCACATCCATCCTCCTGCGCACAACTCTATCCATAGCCCACGCCTCGCAACCATACAACATTGTTGGAACCACTATTCCTTCAAACATACCCATTTTTGCTTTCCGAGAAAATATATATATATATATATATATATATATATATATATATATATATATATATATATATATATATATATATATATCCCTGGGGATAGGGGAGAAAGAATACTTCCCACGTATTCCCTGCGTGTCGTAGAAGGCGACTAAAAGGGAAGGGAGCGGGGGGCTGGAAATCCTCCCCTCTCGTTTTTTTTTTTTTCCAAAAGAAGGAACAGAGAAGGGGGCCAGGTGAGGGTATTCCCTCAAAGGCCCAGTCCTCTGTTCTTGACGCTACCTCGCTATCGCGGGAAATGGCGAATAGTATGAAAATATATATATATATATATATATATATATATATATATATATATATATATATATATATATATATATATATATATATATATATGGTTTTTCTAAGTATTTCTCTCATACATTCTTCAAAGCAAACACCTGATCCACACATCCTCTACCACTTCTGAAACCACACTGCTCTTCCCCAATCTGATGCTCTGTACATGCCTTCACCCTCTCAATCAATACCCTCCCATATAATTTCCCAGGAATACTCAACAAACTTATACCTCTGTAATTTGAGCACTCACTCTTATCCCCTTTGCCTTTGTACAATGGCACTATGCACGCATTCCGCCAATCCTCAGGCACCTCACCATGAGTCATACATACATTAAATAACCTTACCAACCAGTCAGTAATACAGTCACCCCCTTTTTTTTTTTAATAAATTCCACTGCAATACCATCCAAACCTGCTGCCTTGCCGGATTTCATCTTCCGCAAAGCTTTTACTACCTCTTCACTGTTTACCAAATCATTTTCCCTAACCCTCTCACTTTGCACACCACCTCGACCAAAACACCCTATATCTGCCGCTCTATCATCAAACACATTCAACAAACCTTCAAAATACTCACTCCATCTCCTTCTCACATCACCACTACTTGTTATCACCTCCCCATTTGCGCCCTTCACTGAAGTTCCCATTTGCTCCCTTGTCTTACGCACTTTATTTACCTCCTTCCAGAACATCTTTTTATTCTCCCTAAAATTTAATGATACTCTCTCACCCCAACTCTCATTTGCCCTCTTTTTCACCTCTTGCACCTTTCTCTTGACCTCCTGTCTCTTTCTTTTATACATCTCCCACTCAATTGCATTTTTTCCCTGCAAAAATCGTCCAAATGCCTCTCTCATCTCTTTCACTAATAATCTTACTTCTTCATCCCACCACTCACTACCCTTTCTAATCAACCCACCTCCCACTCTTCTCATGCCACAAGCATCTTTTGCGCAATCCATCACTGATTCCCTAAATACATCCCATTCCTCCCCCACTTCCCTTACTTCCATTGTTCTCACCTTTTTCCATTCTGTACTCAGTCTCTCCTGGTACTTCCTCACACAAGTCTCCTTCCCAAGCTCACTTAACTCTCACCACCCTCTTCACCCCAACATTCACTCTTCTTTTCTGAAAACCCATACAAATCTTCACCTTAGCCTCCACAAGATAATGATCAGACATCCCTCCAGTTGCACCTCTCAGCACATTAACATCCAAAAGTCTCTCTTTCGCGCGCCTCTCAATTAACACGTAATCCAATAACGCTCTCTGGCCATCTCTCTTACTTACATACGTATACTTATGTATATCTCGCTTTTTAAACCAGGTATTCCCAATCACCAGTCCTTTTTCAGCACATAAATCTACAAGCTCTTCACCATTTCCATTTACAACACTGAACACCCCATGTATACCAATTATTCCCTCAACTGCCACATTACTCACCTTTGCATTCAAATCACCCATCCCTATAACCCGGTCTCGTGCATCAAAACCACTAACACACTCATTCAGCTGCTTCCAAAACACTTGCCTCTCATGATCTTCCTTCTCATGCCCAGGTGCATATATATATATATATATATATATATATATATATATATATATATATATATATATATATATATATATATATATATATATATATATACCATGGTATATATATATATACCATGAGTTGGTATATATATGCATATCTACCATGAGTTGGTATATATATATACATATCTACCATGAGTATGTATTCTTATCTACCATGGATTAATATTCATTTGAGCCATGGGTTAATATTTCAAATTTACGCATACTGACGTGATCTCTGATCCGTCTGTTTAATTTTCGTGAGAAAAGGCAGTTGAAATTTCAGGTGGTGTGGCAGTTTAAAACCTGAGGTGAAAGTTTAAGAAGTGAAGCATTTGTTCAGTTTGGTATTACAGCCTTAGTAACCCACTAGGTAATGATACGTTCAGAGAGCTTCATATACTGTTAAACGTCATATTGACTCGGAGCGTCGAATTGACGTAACATCCCAATGGTGAGGGAGCAACATGTTTCTTTCTCATGTGTGAATAAGGTTAAAACACTGAGAATACTAGATGGAGAGAAACTGGGAACAAGGAGAGGTGAAGGCAGGGGTGAGCGGCGGTACAATAACGCGGGCAACGTGTACGACGCCGTCTATGTACACTACACCAAGGGACGTGCGTCCCTGAATGCAAGTGGATTACTCGTCCGTTTGTCTGACGTCAAAGTGTTTGGCTACCGATCAAAAGTTTTTATGTTTTGATAAAGGGGGGAGGTCCTAGGATACACCCAAGGGGGTCCTTGGGTAAATACCAGGGATAATGGCTAGGGTTATGCCTCTGTGGGTAGCTATTACTGGATTTACCAGGATAAATAAAGTGTTATATGATTATGAATAAGAAAAAGAGTAAGGTAAGAAAAATAACGCGTCATGTAGTGTTGGGTTGTTCAACCGAGGAGTCCGTTCACCAGGTCTGTGTTACTCCTGCGGAAGGAGGAACCCAGACCTTCCTGCGTCAGTAGTCCAACTGTAGGGTACTACCATCGACACCAACCATGGGAAGGCCTTACATCTAGTGTTGTCACCAGTGAGGTGCACCAGTAATGTTCTACTCTCATGTCAGTTCAGTTCATCTCTAAGGATGATAAAGACGACGTCGTGTTAATGCTTCACCACGGTGTCTTACAATGAGAGACGTTCCAGTGTTCCTCCTGGTCAGGGTGTACTCACCATCGTCTGAACGTATGTGTGTAGAGCGCAGTCACCAGACACTGCCTCCAGGGCACGCCAAGTGCTGTGCCGCTCGTGTGTAATTACCTATTTGTATTGTACTGGGAGGGAGTTGTGCGTCTCTTTAACTTTCTCTTCCATCTAGTGAAAACTTTGCTATGGCCCTCGATATCTCCAAAGCACTGGATAGGGTGTGGTATATATATTTGCTCTCTAAACCCCTTTACTTCAGTTTCACTCCTCTATATTCTCTAATGCATAGTTTCCTCTCAGGCCGTTCCATCGCAGCAGTCGTCAATGGAGCGACTTCCTCCTCGTATCCTATTAGCTGTGGAGTTCCCCAGGGTCTTGTCTTATCATACCCCTTCTATCCTATCGACCATGGCGTTCCTCAGGGTCCTGTCCTATCGTCCCCCTCGTATCCTATCAACCGTGGTGTTCCTCAGGGTCCTTTCCTATCCTTTCTTAAGTCTGACCTGTGCAATATTTTGGATTGGGGTGGCGGTAACCTTATGAAACTTGATAGTGCTAAAACGCAATTTTTGCCCATGTCTCTTTTTAAGAATCCGACCTTGTAATAATATACAGACGTTGGGCATAACGATGTATGTGAGCAGCTGTTTCGAATCTACAGAGGTTTTATTGGTTCGAGTGTGGAACACTGCCCACGCATCTTGGGAGGTTCACTCTTCATCTCTTCATTAACTATAGTGAATGAAAAAAAACTCCCGTCTCATTAATTCTCCTGGCATCGTCTCTCTCCACCTCCTCTTCCGTACGCCGTGATGTTGGTGTTCGCTCTCTATTCAACAGGTATTATTTTGGCCATTGTTCTCGTGAGCTGTTTGCATGTGTCCCTGCACCCAAGGTTCGCATCAATGGCTTGCCACAGTTTTAGTGTGTTGACCGGCTACTCGAGGATTGGCTGTGATGACAGCCCCCTTCTTCTCTCGAACAGCTCAACTATAGAATTGTCTTCCTTTTTTACACTTGCGTAGCCCTGATTAATTTCTACTTACTTTTCCTTTCACCAGAGTTGGCCTGGATAGGGGCATGTTTTGCCAGAGCCATGATGATCACTATATAAAGAAGTAGCTTTTTAAAGATATGTATACTGCCGGCATTTAAAGTAATATCCCTTGATTTAAAGCAACCTTCGCCCAGCCTTACAGTAAAGCATTATCTCTTCAGATCGTTTCTAAGAAGCTTATTGCCCAGCATCTTGCCTTGACCTCCTCTTAATGTCAATGCATCTCACGAAGAACCGTTCACTGTTTAATTGTGTACTTCGTCCCAGTGATTAAGGAACTTGGTAGTGATAAAATCACCTCTTATTCATCTCTCCTCCGTGGTGGACAAATTGGTAGTCCTCAGCATTTTATTGTTGTTCATTTCTCTTAATTCAGGTACAGTGTTCGTTATCCCTCCTCTGGATTCTGTCAATAAGTCTCTAATTCTTTAGGTAATTCTTTATGTGCGCAAAAGACACTTGAAAGACATTCCGCTTTTAGTTTAACATATGTTTTCATTTACAAACTTTTTTCTTCTTCATATAGTTAAGTACAATCTTGATATTTGTCACCAGACAGTTTGCTTCCTGATGTAGAACCAGTGACAGGTTAGGTATAATGTCGACTGTTAGTTTCATAAACAGATTTCTGTAACTTGTTTCTTACTAGAAAGTAACCACATGTGAGGCCTTCTTTCGGTGTGTCCCATCTTCGTTTTATTTTGCACTTATTCGGACTGAATTTTATGAACCATTCATCATAGCAACTTTGGAATTCGTCTAAGTTCCCTTGTTAGGTAGATAACATCATTATCATCATACTATACTTCTCTTATGACCTTGACATCATACCGGCAAACATGGTTATATGAGAGTCCAGTCTTTCAAGCAAGTCATTAAAGATACTAAGACGAGCCCTGAGGCACGCCTTGAAACCCCAGCCCATATTGACAATGCTCCTCTAACATGTGTATGCTTTGCTCTCTTCCACTGTGGTAATCTTGTTCTGAGATGGAGTCTTCCCCATATTCCTGTTTGTAAGTTTAACTTTCAAATCACAATAACCTCCGGTGATGCAAAGTGTCTTTCACTCGCCATTCATCTCTTTGTTCTGCCTCCGTGTCTGTGGTTGGGTGGCTCACTCTCACAGATTATCACCTCAGCCATACCTACTACTGCCCGCCCATAACAACGGCAAGATAGTGTGTATCTGTGTGTCTGTTTGTGCCACGTGTTTACCTGTGTGTGTGTGTGTGTGTGTGTGTGTGTGTGTGTGTGTGTGTGTGTGTGTGTCTGTGCCATGTCTGATTGCCCGTACCATGTGTGTACTCTTAAGACAGATTGCCTGTGCCACGCGTGCACCTTTGTGTCTGTGTGTGCCACATGCTTACTTGTGTGTCTGATTGCCTGTGCCATGTGTGTACCTTTGCAATTGATTGTCCGTGCTACCAGTGTACCTCTATGTCTGAATAGCCTTGCCACCTGTGTACCTGTGTCTGATTGTCCGTGCCACGTGTGTACCTGTGTCCGATTTTCCGTGCCATGTGTGTATCTGTGTCTGATTGTCCGTGCCACGTGTGTACTTGTGTCTGATTGACCGTGCTACGTGTGTACCTGCATCTGATTGTACTTGGGTAATTGCCTGTTTGTACTTTACGAGAAAAGAGTATTATACTAGTGGGGCTGGCTCCTTCTTCTGAACATTCTCTAATATCATCCAGCCTCTTAGATTTATGTACGATGTCTGCATTAACAGTTTCCTCAGTTATTCTTTTTCCATTCATCCACTACTCTTATACAATAAGAATATTTCTTGACATCGTTTTCAACAAGTTTCTGATCTAATTTTATGTTATGTCCTCTGGTTTGATCTACTCCTACATTTCTCGAAGAACTGTTCACTGTCCATGTCATCAATCTGTTTAAAAACCTTAAATGTTGTGATCAGGTCATCTTTCACTCGTTTCTCTGCCAAGGAGGGTAAATTCAAGGCTCTATCTTTGTTGCCCTTCCGTGGACTTTTTCTGTTAGCTCTTTGTGCTTCTGTGGGCGCAGTGATCAAACCTGAGAAAGATATTGTAGCTTGGGCTTTACATAATTTATGGATGGCTTGCTAAATATTTACTTATCCATATATTCATACACTATTCTGATATTTCCTGGGAGATAGTTTGATTATGATCATAAGCAAGAATTGCTTCCATTAGAAAGTAACGAATTTATACAAAATGCTTCCACAGTCACACGAGAACTGACAGTTGTAATACCTCCTTCTTCAAGGGTCATTACACTCTAGCCATCACTAAACACTACCTATTACCCACTGCACCCTAACGTACACAGAGATGTCATCCAACAGGCTGAACCTTCCAGTACCCCCTCAGAGATCACCCTTCCCAGTAGTCATTGAGGACTATCCTTCCCAGCTCCTCTCAGGGAGCATCATTCCTTGCAGCTCCTAGGAACAGCCCTTTCCAATACCTGTAAGGGACCACCCTTCAGTTTCCTTCAGTGTTTTCCCTTCCCAGTAGCCCTCAGGGGCCACTTCAGCCAGTGGCCCTCAGAGACCACCCTTCTCAGCAGCCCTCAGGGACCAACCCACCAGCATTCCCCAGAGAATACCCACTTCCAGCCCGTGGCCGTCAGCGGCCCTCACGGACCCCCCTTTCTAGCAACTTTCAGGGACCACGCCAGCCAGTAGCCCTCAAGGACCACTTCTCCTAGCAGCCCTCAGGGACCACCCCAGTCGGCAGCCCTCAGAGGTGAGAGGGAAGCTGCTTGTGTGTGCCAAACAGCCGTCCTGTCCACTAGCAGGGCTCTGATAACTTCACAACAGCTCTCATGTGGCCAAGGGCGCCCCGTCCGCCACCTTCAGGAAGTACCGAGAGGAAGTACCGGGACACATATAACTATTATACTTTGTTTTGGAGAGTTAAGCGGGACACCATCCCCCGGGTAGGGTGGGAGGAGGGTGGGGAGAGTACCCCTCGAAAACCACACCCCGGGGTCAGTGCCCGGAGCCTGGCACCTGGGTCAGGTTACTGCCAGGCTGCTTAACTACTGTGCTGCATCTTGTTGCCATAGTGACCGACACTGTACGAGCCACCTGTCACTGCCGTGGCATATCTGACAATAGCTAACCTGGTCAGTAAAATGCGCTGCGACGACCAGTAAGATGTCATGCCACATATCGAGGACTGAGGATCGGCGTGCCGCAAGTGGCTTCTTCATCCTACAAGTCTGACGTATCTTTGGAATGACACATCCTATCCAACACACACACACACACACATATACACACACACACACCAGGCGTGTAAGCACCATTGAGCTTAGGAATGGTTATACCATCTTCATTTTCATTTTACCGAAGCTCACCTATCCCCCCAAGCCAGGTCCTCCTCACTCACAACTATACAGAAGGACAAGCTCGAGAGAGCGCAGAAAAGGGCATGCACAATTACCCTTGGCCCTCCTTACACCACCTACCAAAGAAGCCCTCATTCAACTGAACTTGTCCACCATTTCCGACCGTCCGACCAACACGGCAGCTCATACGATGATTTGGCAATAAACTGCTGACACACCTACGTCACACAGACATTTTCCCCACGACACTCCTCCACCACGGACCGCCGTTCGTCACCACAATCGACTTCTTACAGCCAGAGCTCATACAGACAGACAGTAGAACAGTCTTATACCTACCATTGTGAACTTCTTAAACTATCCATGAACAAATGCATGGCTATGCCAGTGAAATGCTCAGTTTCCAGTAAATTAGGGTAGGTGGTACGTCAACTACCGTATTACTGTAAATACTCATCACTAAATGACCAATCAGACTCATAATGTATAAAACATAACACTGACTCTGTGAACATCCCTGTATACCTGCCACCCTGGCTATCTAAATGTATGTACCTCGGCCATGTACTTATCCAAAGTGTGGAAATATCTAGCTCACCCTGATCTCAAGCTCTTGTCTGACTAGGTTAAGTGGTAAAATTGCATCAGCTCACAACGGGACCTAGACAGACTCCAAAGTTGGTCTGATGCATGGATTACGAAATTCTAGCCTAGCAAATGTAAAGATAAGATGGGAAAGAGTGACGGAAGGCCTCAATAAGAATATTACCCAGCTGGAAATTAGCTACAGGATTTTGTTTATGAGAAGGACTTGGGAGTTGACATCGTTCCTAACTGTCGTCAGAGAATAATATCAAGAAAATAGTTAAGGAGAAAAACTGTCAGCTAGAAAGAATTACATAGCCTTCAAATGCATATATAGATCAGGTAATATTCAGCAAGTTGTTCATATCCTACATAAGGCCAAAACAAGAATATGCTTTTCAAGCCTGGTCACCGAACGTACAGAAGCAAAGAGCGCTAATAGCACAGGTCTAGAGGAGGGCAACAAAGATGGTCTCAGAACTGATAGATCTAAGTTACAGCGAAAGTCAAGAGGCTTCAGATGTTCTCACCTGGGAGGAAAGAAGAGGAAAGTTGTTAAAACAGTTGGTAACGCAAAGAGTGAACAGTTCTTTGAGAGATGTAGGGACAAGGGCAGGAGGCCAGGTGAAGACCACGGTGGGAGGTCAGGTGAGGACCACGGTGGGAGGCCAGGTGAGGACCACGACGGAAAGCCATGTAAAGACCATGTTGGGAGGCGAGGTGAGGACTGCGACAGGAGGCTAGATGAAGACCACACTGGGAGCCAAGTGAGACCATGTACATTGCTGTCAAGGATCGAAGATAAGTCTAACGTGCGAATATCATTTGTAATGATGAATTTGACTAGTGCCTTGGTGGTGGTGTGCAGGTGGGCTAGGCTAAGATGGAAGACTCTACATAGAAGCATCATTTCTTATACCTTTGTTCCTCTGTCCTGGATCAGGAAGGCTACGCTCAGTTATGCACCGTTTGTGGAAATCAATTTTGCAGGGGTGCCACCTTTATATGGGGAGAACTTGTTGCCTTCGTCAGGTGTTGGAGCCTGGGACGGCAGCATCTTGTAACAACAGAACTGCCTCGCCTCGCTCTTGGGATCAGCCTCGGGCAACAAAATCCGGATTTGTTTTGTTAATAAAAACTTGTGTTGGATCAGTGGAAGGCTGCGGCCGACCGTGGCGCATCACATGTGTGTTGCGGGGCCAGTAATACATCACAGATAGCGTTACTCCTCTACTTATACAAATATCTCCTTACGTGTTTTAACGAGGATTTCAGGAACATGAAAAGAGCAAAGAAAGCGCTCGTCTACGATCTTTCCGATGATAACTCTTCTGGTGATGTTCAGAGGCTGAACATCCAAGGATCTAACATCACTGAACATTAATATCTTGGTCTCTACGTAACACCACCACTCATCAATACCCTGGTTTCTGAGACTACTAGTCATCATAACACATTTTGACACAGTCATCAACATCCAATTCTTTGACAGCAGAGTTTAACACCTACGCGTGCAACATCACCAGTGATCAGTGTGTCCAGGTCTTTAACACAACCAGTCATCTGTGTCTAGATCTCTAGCATCACCAGTCATCAATATCGAGGTCTCTAACATCACCAGGGAATCAGTGTTCAGGTTTTTAACATAATCAGACATCATTGCCCAGATTTCTAACATAGCTATTCATCAGTGTCCAAGTCTCTAACATCACCAGCCATCAGTGTGCACGTCATGAACATCACCAATCATCAATATTCAGTCTTGTAAATACAGGCAAGGATTTCCGAGAGTACTGTAAGAAGCATACGTTGAGGGGAAGTCCATCATCAATAATGATAACGTTTTACTGTCGGTAGCTTCGTCAAGTCGCTGAGAGATCACACCAGACCCCAGCCTTTACGCCTCTAGGCGGTGGGGGAGGAGGTGGACAATGTAGTGGCAAATGAGGACTCGAGTCAGTGGTAGGAGGAGCACGGGGTATGTGTACCTTATTTGGCAGATGACCTCAATGTTGTTTGTCTGGTAGGCGACCTCGATGTTTTTTGTTTGGCAGACTACCTTTATGTTGTTTGTTTGGCAGACTGCCTTTATGTTGTTTGTTTGGCAGACTACCTCTATGTACACCTTGTTGACTATCTTGTTGACTATCTCTATGATGCTTAATGCAGACTATATATCTTAGTTGGGAGACTACCTACTGAAATATATATAGCTTAGTGAAAGGGGAAAAGGAGAGATATGAGAAAGTAACTACAAATTCTGGAGGAAGTGAAAAACCGTCTCTTAAGTTGTTCCAGGGTATAGTTATTGGAAAAGACATGAGAGGGGTAAAGAGTTCCAAAGCATCGAGATGTAAGGAAAGAAAGTCATCGAAACGGTCCTCCCTTGAGTTGCCAACGGCCACACAGTAATCATGCGAAGCAGCAGCTTGCCTAACTTGTGGTGGGGGCATACGAGCAGCCAGCTCTCGGGAGCAAAAGCCAAAGTAATACCTATAGAAGAGGGGAAGTGAACCAATACTGTGGCGTAGTGAAAAATGTTTTCTGAAGTTAGCCTGGGAGAATTTATAAGTCAGGCGTGTATTGGTGTGTTGGACTAGGAGGGGGGTGTACTGGTGTGTTGGATTGGTAAGGGCGTGTGCTGGTGTGTTGGCTTAGTATGAGAGTATACTGGTGTATTGGGCTGGTAATGGCTTGTGCCACTTCTTTGGACTGCTAGGGGCGTGTACTGGTGTGCTGATTTAGCAGGGACGTGTACTGGTATGTTGGGCTGGTAGGGGCGTGTACTGTTGTTTTGGAGTGGTGGGGGCGAGTTGTGGCGCGCGTTGTCGGGTAGGGGGTGTGTGTGCGTGGAGGGGGGGTAAGGGGGGCTGAGGGGGGGTAGGCGTGGGAACCTGACCTGGCGTGGGGGGTGATGACCGGCCGGGCGGGGTCAGCGGCAGGCTGAGTGTTGGTGCAGCGGCCCCGGTCCGTGGGAACCTGCTAACCCTGCTCTGCCCTGCACTACCCTGCCCTGCACTGTCCTGCCCTACCCATATACCCCAGTGTATTGCCCTTTGATGCCATACCTATGTACCTCCTATGCACTGCTCTACCCTACCCTACCCAGATGCCCCAATGTATTACCCTGCCTTGTCTTACCCATGTATGACTATATATTGCCCTTCCCTGCCCTACCCTGCCAATGCACCCTTTTGTATTGCCATGTCCTGCACTGCCCTGCCCTGCCCATGTACTTTACGTATTGCACTGTCCTACCCTGTACACGCATCTCCAAGTATTGCCCCGTCCATATAACTCATGTATTGCCCTGTTCTTGCCATGTCCCATCCTGCCCTGCCCATATGCCTCCATGTATTGCCCTGCCCTAACTATGCATCCCAATGTATTGCCATGCCCTACCCATGCATCCCAATGTATTGCCCTGCCCTACCTATGCATCTCAGTGTATTGCCCTGCCCAACCCATGCATCCCAGTGTATCGCCCTGCCCTGCCCTCCCAGTCTTCCCCTCTCCTGCTCCGCCCTGCTGATCTCCTCCCGCCACGTGGACGTAACTGATGATGTTCATGTGGTTAGAAACGTGTCGAAGCCCGAGTCAAGCGAGAGGGTAATGGGAACACTAGGTTTATAGTGTTTCATGATGGTAGTGGAAACACTAAGTTTATAGTGTTTCATGATGATAATAGGAACACTAGGTTTATAGTGTTTCATGATGATAATGGGAACACTAAGTTTATAGTGTTTCATGATGATAATGGAAACACTAAGTTTATAGTGTTTCATGATGGTAATGGAAACACCAAGTTTATAGTGTTTCATGATGGTAATGGAAACAATAAGTATATAGTGTTTCATGATGATATTGGGAACACTAGGTTTATAGTGTTTCATGATGATAATGGAAACATCCATAGACCCTTCCTTCTCTCTCACAGGCTCCCTCGTAACCCAGTAGACCCTCCTACCACTGCCACAGACCCCTAACACTATCCTGAAGACCTTTTCTCAACACTTCCCTAAGAATCCCCAGCCACTCCCATAACCTACCTTAAACTCTTCCCAAGACTCCCCTACCACCTGCTAATATGACGCCCCCTTCATCTCTTGAACAGTTCAGCTGTGGAATCGTCTTCCCTCCGTCTTTTCTTCTTCATATAATCTTTCATCCCTCAAGGGTCGGGTCTACAGACATTTGCTGAGCCCTGATTGATTTCTACTTACTTTTGCTTCCACCCGAGTTGACCTGGTTAGTGGCATGTTCTGCATGATCCATGTCCCTCGCTGTATGGTCTACAGCACTGCTAAACTCCCCGCCACTCCCCTAATCCCTCCTGCTACTTCCATAGTCTCCCAACACTTCTCTATTGATCGGATTTGTGATGGTAACCTCGGCAAACTTACTGGACACCCCATGTTCATCCTGTGGGTGGTAGCGCAAAAGGATTACAGAAGTCAAAGAGGGTCTTAGTCAGACCCCAGTGGGTTGATGTCACATAAGATGTCACAATTCATACATCATTGCAATCATTACATAGTTTCCGATGGGAAGGTTTACCAACTAGATGCAAAAAGTGGATACATTTCTTGCAGGGTTTGTTTACACTCTCCCTAACCTTTCGTATGCTCCTACACTACTTCCCTCCCCCCCAGTACACTACACCAGTGCCCCTCAACCCAGTACAATACTCCAACGCCCCGTCATCCCAGTACATTACCCCAGTACGCTACTCCAGCGCTCCCTCACCCTAGTACACTACCAGCAGTGCCACTTCACCCCCAGTACACTACCTTAATGCCTCCTCACCCCAGTGACTTCTTTAGCCATGAATTAAGATTTTTGGATTCACTTCCCAAAAGTATGGCCAACCTGTAGACAGGCTCTATATCACGTTGCCTCCCATATACTTTCATTTCACCACATGTGCTCACCTGCATACTAACCTACCACCCCCCGTAAACCCAGTTCCCAATACCCACCGTACTTGCACACACTTCCCCAGAGCATTCCTCTCCCAAGTGAACCCTGTCCCAGTACAATCCTTCACAGAGCACCCCTTATCAAGGAAATTTCAGATCTGGTACATCTCCAGTACACTCCATCTCCTGTAGAACCCTCTTATCTACTTCCCTCTCACACAGAACTGCATTCTGATGATACCCTGGTACATACAACCTTCCCAGCACACCTGCCCAGTACAACCCTAGCACACTACCTTGCTACAATCAGTCTTCCCGGTATACTTCCCCAGTACAGCTCTAGCTAGCACACTCCCTCGGTACATAAAACGTGCTTAGTACAGCGCCCAGTATGGTGGGACAAAGACCAATAAACCATGTACATAGAGCCACAAGACTGATGGTACGAGTCGGACCGCCAGCGTAGGCCGCCCGGGCATTACCCGTAATTACCTCTTGTCTATAGCTGAAGTATAAGGCATGATATCGCACAGGGAAATGTGATGGCTTTTTATCTACTCTGGTAATTACATGATTAACAACGTAATGAGCTTAATGACGCGTTCAAGAAGTAACAAAAACATCGAGACTGTGGCGTAGCGTTGGAGGGTCTGAGGTAGAGGTGTAGTCTACAGGACATTAGGGTTGTAGTCTTGGAGGATCTAAGATATAGAGGCGTAGCCTTGCAGGACCCCAATGTTGAAATCTTGGAGGGTCTCGGGAGGAGAGGTAGCCTAAAGGACTGCCCTCTTGGCAGTGAGTTATCTCTTACGACACTTTTTAGCAGTTCCCTGCGGAAAACGTTTCCATCAGTCGATCACTCCCTGCTTACAGAAGCCTGCAACACTGGCCTACGTATCCAGCTTCTATGGATACCTTCACACGACCAGGTGGATGATCTTGCTAAACGTGTCTGCTCCTTACTTCCAGGACTCGATATCAGACTTGGTCTTACTAGATCCATAGCCCGCACCGACCACACCGCATTTGCCCGCCAGGAAGGAAGCCTCTTGAGAGATGGTGAAGACCAGGTAGTTGTAGTATTAAGTAAAATGATGATTTTATCTAAAGAAACATCAGCATATGGAAAGCGCTGGACCTATAACAAACGATGATATACCGTAACTGCCAGAATAATCTATGGTACAGGAATATGTGGCAAGTCGCGAGACACCATGATCTTGAGCGGCCTCACTGCTGACTCTCCTCTGTACCCGAGGAACACCAACTAGGGCACTGCAGGACAAAATGTCCCAAAATCAATGATGTCAGACCTCAAGGTTCACTGTTTGGACAATTCTGTGATTACTAACGTAATATCCTTGAAAACATTCTGACCCTATGTCCATAATTCGCTGTGCCCTGCGCAGACATCTGACGTCATTAAGCCTAGTGCAAGTACAGTATGTAACTACATGTCTGCTACATAAGGTACCTTGACCTTTGTACTATAGTGCAAGTACAGTATGTAACTACATGTCTGCTACATAATATACCTTGACCTTTGTACTATTGTCATCGTTTTTTGTATTACTGCACGACTGGCAATATTAGAAGCATGCCTAGTGTGAGTACATATCATAACGGCCTCCCACACCATATGTATCTTTGACTTTTTGTGTTACTGTCAGTAGTAACAATTGTACACTTCACTCTACGCTGTGTCTGGTTCGAAATACACCGACAGTGTATATGTAATTCGTTCGTACGTATATCGTAACCGTCAAATATTTCTCCACCTACACCATTACTGTCATCAACGTTAATAAGATGCCCTGTACGAGTATGCCTTGCGTTGCTTTTGCATTACACAAATGCCATTCGTATCATTCCTCTCTTCTGACGGGGCAAGAACTCTTAAGGGTCCGTGAGACGACTCGTGCGCTCTACGTTTTCCTCGAGCCATCCCAAGCCTAGCCCCCTTCATCCATTCTATCTCTGAAATGCTCTGTTTGCACGTAGCTGACAATAGATATCTTAGATTCAATTAAAAATTCAGCCCCAGTGTTGTAGTTTTAGAGGGTCTGAAGCAGAGGGGTGTACCTATAGGACTACAGTGTGTTGTAGTCATGCAAGGTCTGAGGTAGAGAGATGTGCCCCATAGGACTACAGCGTTGTGGTCATGTAGAGTCTGAGGTGTAGAGATGTACCCTATAGGACGACAGTGCTGTGGTCACGTAGAAGCTGTAGGAGAGAAGTGTAGCCAATAGTGCAATAGCCATGTGTTGGAGGGTGTGTGGTGGAGGAATGAAAAGAAGTCGAGGGATGGAAAAATCTTTGATAAAAAGAAGAGAGAGCCTAGGAGGAATGACGTCCCTGACAAGAGATCAGGTAAGATTTTATATATATATATATATATATATATATATATATATATATATATATATATAGATAGATAGATAGATAGATAGATAGATAGATAGAGAGAGAGAGAGAGAGAGAGAGAGAGAGAGAGAGAGAGAGAGAGAGAGAGAGAGAGAGTTGTTCCAGCGACAGTTACAGAGATAGATCGGTCAGATAGAAAGATGCTAGATGTAAGCGAGCAAATGAGGGAGGACCTGCCAACAGGGGGAGCTTTGGAGATCAGACCCCGATGCCTACATCCTATCGAGGGTTGGACTGTAAGATTCTCCAGTCTCCCTCAGAGATGATCAGACAGTAGTAAGACAGGAAAAGATATCATATGCATATCTCTCCTTGTGAAAACCAGGAGACTGTGATAATGAAGACGTTAAAGGAACTGGAAACTAAGATGAGATCTAGCGACTTTAGAGCCAACAGAACTCAGAGTAACACGACGATAGCCGGAAGAGTAAGAATTAGTTTAGGACAGTATGAAACATTGGATACCTCCGCTGTGAATGGATGTCAAATCCGTACCATCTTCTCTCGCTTAATCTACGTTTGTCCTTGTCACAACAGCCTATCTTAATGAAAATTTACACAAGATTTTCCAGAAGTGAGGGAGTCGCAAACTGGTTCGATTCAATGGTTCTAAAACGCAAGGCGAAAGATTCACCAAAATCTTTAAGAGGCAACGGGAGTCTTGTTAAAAAAGTTAGAATTAGGAGTGTTAAATACTTTGAAGATGGTGAATTGAGAGCGATTGGGAGATAGTTAAAGGATCGCGAAAGTCTTTTTTTCAGACTCTTCCAAGTAGAAGGAAAGGTTTTATTTTTTCTTTATTTTTCTAGAAAGAGTCAAAATAGGCGAGAAAGGATGGAAGGTAACTCAGAGGCAAGACGTAAGGAAGTATTCCTTTTAACTCATCTACCTTACTAGCCTGTTACAGTTTGGAGAGAACTCAGAGGACCTTTGGTCAATAAAGTGTAGGAAGGGATATAGGTTCAGCGGGAGGAGGTAACGTAGGGGCAGATGTAAATGTGAAATTATCCAAAGCAGAAAATAAGGTGCCAAAGATAGGGGCTTCTTCAGTTGTAGAGTTAACTATATTTTGACTAGGTCGGGAAAGGAGTGGATAGGTTGAATTACGTAAGTTGGTGAATACTCTCGGTTAAGAATCAGAAAGGTTTGCTGGTTAAGGAGGAAGTCAAGATGCGTAACACATCTTACTGTTATAAGACCGCACTCGACTCTGGGAACGATAGCTCTGCAATGATCCCGAGTGGAGAGAAAAGTGGAGTGAGTTAGAGGTGAAGCGTATCATGACCCGAGACGCTTTTGTTGTTCAGGTGAAGTATTGCTTGCTTCTCATGACCCATCAGTTAGTATGGACAAAAGCTGACCTCTCCCTTATAGTGGGCTGTATACCAGAGGCAAGTCTCTCATGACAATGCTTCCGGTCTCCTGAAGGCTTAAAATGACACAAATATCAGAAGAGCGTTGGTGGACCTTATGGTACAAGGCCAGAAGAACTTACGTCCTTTGGTAGCAATGTCACAACCTCAGTCACGAGTGATCTCTCGGGCAGGAACCTTCAGAGAAAATTATGGTTTCGGGATAAAAGGAGAGTGTGTTCAGCATCGGCGGAGGTGTCGGTGAGGCGAGCGGCGGTGTCATTGTTAGCGTCCGTTGAGTAAACTGTCGGTGGCCGGCGGTAACGGTGTCGGCCTCAGACGGTCTGACCTGACCACCGGCATCAGCTCCTCCCTCCTTCCTCCAGCCCCACCTCACCTCACATCTCCACAGGCAATGAGACGAGATCTGCATCACCATAGTTTCTTTAACACAGTACAGCAGGACGCGAGCAGATTACGTGACACAGTGTAATACGCACAGTGTCCCATCATGTTTAAGGAGCATCGACAGAGGAACCTTTGCTTTACCAACAAAATTGTAGCTTAGCGTCGGATAGTTCTGTGAGAACTGGGAAGGACAGGACTGATCTGTTATGGTTCGTCATCCTCTTGTATCATCCCCATCAGGTTGAAGGCTGTTGACACGACCTGTCTGGGAAGATAGACATAACTTCCCAGTTCACGTCCGACCGACACGGATGTTGCTGGAGCTGGTAACACACCGCACTAGTCTATGATGGGGCTGGTAACACACCTCACTAATCTGTGATAGGGCTGGTAACACACCACCTCACTTATCTATGTTAGGTATAGTAACACAGTTTGTCCTAAAACCATGTTAATTCAGCAGTAATGTTTTTGTCCCAGCTCCTAGGCTGTGTTTAACCTGTGCAGTAATGTTGGTACCCCAGCTCCTAGGCTGTGTTTAACCTGTGCAGTAATGTTGGTACCCCAGCTCCTAGGCTGTGTTTAACCTGTGCAGTAATGTTGGTACCCCAGCTCCTAGGCTGTGATAACCTGTGCAGTAATGTTGGTACCCCAGCTCCTATGCTGTGTTAACCTGTGCAGTAATGTTGGTACCCCAGCCCCTAGGCTGTGTTAGCCTGTGCAGTTAAAGTTGGTGTCTCATCCTTAAGTTAATTTGAAAGGTTCAGCAAAGTGCTGTCCAAGCCAAAAGATCGTGCTATAACTTCGTAAATGAACCTGTTTCATTCGTATGGACAACATATCATATCACAGTGTTGCCAGGGTAGGGAGGTGGTAGTATCAGCGATGGAGGGTAGTCCAGTGGGATTCAAGAGGTGTCGATGCTTCTTGATGTCTTTTTGAGGTTTACCCCTTTTGCCTCCAGGTGTCGGGCTTGGTTCTATAGTAGTGGCCGTGTAGGAAGACGTGTTAGTGCTGAGCGGAAAACGTCATACGTCCTCACTTCATGAGGCACCGCCACCTGCTGCCCTGATGACTAGCGGCTGTTCGGATCGACCTGGTCGGCGGCAGCGGGATGAGGAAGACCCAAGAGTTCCCTCATGGCTGACGAGCGTAAGACACCAGCGGGAGGCTCTTCCTCATATACTCTCACACAGTACCTTCAACATTCCTCCTCCTTTATACCACAGAGGTACCCATCTACCAACCAAACAGAAATGGGGAAAACGAACTGCATCGTTGGCTGAAAAATACCCGGAACCACGACTCGAACTCAGGCCCGCTGGTTCATGAGGAGCGACACCGACCGCTGTTCCAAACAGCCAATATCTCTCAACGAGATTCACATCGTCACTAAGACTATCATCCTGGAGGCTGGCAGTAAGGCTAACACGCTCGTTCTTCACGGAAGTTTGGTCTTGGCCTGGGACGGGGAAGCTGGGTAGAATTACTGCGCCGTTAGCTGAAGTCGTCATGATTTACATACATAAGATGGTGTAGGGGTCAGTCTTGCCGCATTGGAGCTGACGCCTGGCGCCCGCTGCCCTGCCCCACCCTGGTGACCAACACACATAACTACACTCTTCCAAGACGTCGACAGCAAAACTAGTATAAAATAGAGGTCCCACAAAGCTTGAAAACCCTGAGTAAAACTGTCAATTTCTTCCAGAACTAATATACAGAAAGAAAGGCAGGCAGACAGACAGACAGACAGACAGACAGACAGACAGACAAACACACTGACACATTCCTCCCTGACTATGTTTGCAGGTGATTTAAAGGTCATTAGGGAAGTGAAAAGTGAGGAAGCTAACATTGAGACTTTAACAGACTCCAAAGTTGGTCTGATACATGCTTGATGAAATTCAACGGGAACAAATTTAAAGTAATAAGGATGGGGGCATGGTAGAGGAACGGCCTCAGTGTCATTACCTAAGAAGCAGGAAATAAACCTCAGGATTCTGTGTGTGTGTGAGAAGAGCTTGCGAGTCGACATCACCCCCAACTTGTACCCAGCGTCCCACATTAAGAGAATAGCTAAGGAGACAGCCTGTCTGGAGTCAAATATCAAACTGCTTTTGAAGTATGTAAGTTAAGGAGATATTTGGCGAGTTATTCATATCATACATATGGTCAAAACTAAAATATATTATTCAAGTTTGGTCACCGCACCTAGAGAAGCAGGAAGACCAAACACAGGAAGGTAACAAAGACTAAAGGTAAGAGAACCTTCATTCGTAAGGCACTAAAACTACGTGTACAGCCAACCCTCCAGACTCCTCAGCAAACCCAAAACCATTCATCTGTACACTACCAACTCTCCAGACTCCTCGGTAAACCCCAAACCATTCATCTGTACACTACCAACCCCCCAGACTCCTCAGTAAACCCCAAACCATTCATCTGTAAACTACCAACCCCCTAGACTCCTCAGTAAACCCCAAACCATTCATCTGTACACTACCAACCCTCCAGACTCCTCAGTAAACCCCAAACCATTCATCTATACACTAGTATACACTCGTGTTGGTGATGGCGTTCGTGATGGCGGTGATGGTGGTGGTGCTGATGGTCAAGATGGTGTTGGTGATGGTGGTGGTGCTGATGGTCAAGATGGTGTTGGCGATGGTGATGGCGTTAGCGAGGTAGCGCCAAGACCAGACGAAGAAAGGCCACCCCCGCTCACATCCATCCTCTCTACATGTCATGTGTTATGGATGGTGCAATATGATATATCCCTGGACGGCTATATGCATATGCTATTAGAGGAATATGATATATCCCTGGGCGGTATAGCATTAGAAAAAAATATCATATATCCCTGTATATGTAGTAAGGTTTCGGAGGGTTTGGGGTGGGCATTAGGCACAATAACATTTGGTCGGGTGTGTGTGTCGGTAGATCCAACCAGTCGTGACACATTCCTCCCGAGTGATTAATGATTCCCTCTTAATCAATTGGATGATTAAAAGAGCCTAAATTTGGGGTGAGGGTCAACAGCAAACCTGAGGGCGAGAGCGTATAAGGCTTTTCGTGCTCCTACTCTGGACCTCAGACTAAAGGCAGCTGTCTGAGATTATCGGCCTTAGGAACGGGACGGTGTGGCACCGTACGATCACCGCGGCGGCCACTGACCCCTGACTTCGTGTGTCTGGCAAACATGTTCGAGGTGTTTGTAAACAATGTGCCCTGTCATAAAGAGAGAAAGAGGAAAGAAAAAGTAACATGGATTGATCGTGAACACATTCCGATGAAAATATTTGATTTGATTAATCATTTCCTTCCGACGAAATCCTTGCTGTTGGAGGGCATTATGTGTTCTATATCTGTGTTCATATATCTCCACGTATGACAGTTAGTTCTGTAAAACTGCTGACTGTTGGTAATGTGAGCCTAGTGGGATTTGACCGGTCTAGACTCGGTTACTCATGGATGTGAGACGAAGGGTATTCGAATACGAGTAATCAAATAGTCGATTCACTATTCAAGGCGATCATAACCGAGCGGATATCGATCCTAGCTAACATTCAAAACGTTCGGGTTCGAATCTTTCCTGTGGAGGACATTTGTATATATATTTATATTGCAGTAGGTCACAGTGGTTCTAGTATGTGCTGATAACCACGAGAAAAATGATATACGATAAGTTGCCAACTGGAATGCCAACAACAACAGACCATTGGGTCTTTTCGGGTCTGTTTGAATTAGTTGAACATATCAGAAACTCACACGTTAGTAAAGTAGAAGTTAGAAAATACAGAAATGATTCAACGAGAACAACTTTCACGTTATGATAATTGTGATCAAGGAGGCGCAAGTAAAGTCGTGGGCTTGAAGCAATGTATCTATCAAGTCTATTTCTAAACGTATTTATAGCACTGCTTTCAGCCACTCTAACTGGCAAATCGCTCCATATGTAACAATCCTGCTGAAGAAAAAGTATTTCGCCTCATTCGAGTTTTAAAACGTTTACCCACGAGTTGGTATCCATTATTGCCAGTGAAATCAGACGTGCCAAGTTTTAAGTAACTTGATAGATCAAGGTTATCAAAACCTTCGATAATTCTGAATACTTGCATTAGATCATCCATTAACCTCTTTCCTAAGCTAGATTGGTTTCTTTTTGCTATTGTCAGCAATATACGCTTCATATTGACGTTCATTTGTCGTATAACGCTTTTAGTTTCTCGACGCAAATTTACATAACTTTCTCGATCAAGTTGGTTGTTGTATTCTCTCAGTTTCTCATGAGGTACTTTCTTAGACAACAGGCACTTATCTATTCCACTGTTCCACCACCTTGGCTTCGTTTTAGAGATAAACCTTCTACTACACACTGGCATGTAGGTTCCTTCTACTGCTCTGAAGGTTTTACTGAAGCTTTTCCAAGGTACGTTCATATAATTTTCATTAACCATATCGTCTTAGGATTGCATGTCAAGAGCAATGCAGAGATCATTAAGATTTGTACGTTTAAAACTTATTCTTTTGAGACTGTCATGTTAACCAACATTACATGCAGTGCTGAAAGCAACCTCAAAAGTAGATTGTCGGTGATTACTTGTGCTAAACTTTTCTCCAACTTCAACATTATTAACGAGATCCTCATTTGCAGTGTGAGCTAAATCTAATATTTTCTCGACGCGAGTAGGTTCCTCTGCTAATTGGATTATGGAACTATCAAGCAAATATATACCAACAAGACCAATAGATACCTTGATGTCGCATTCTCGCGCTAGACTGTAGACATGGAAGTTTGCCACTTCCGATAATAATAAACATACCAAGTTCTTAAAGCCTGCCAACAAAGGTATTCCCACACGGTGCAGCATTATGTACCTGACAACCATAAAATTAGGGACTGAGGCACAGGAGTTGCAGAGATGATGTACGGATGTGTGAGGAATGAATGATAGGTTGAGAGACTTTCCACAATGGAAGACAATGTAGCCCATGCTAAGGGACTGAGACAAGAGTTGCAGAGATCATGTAAGGATAAGTGTGGAACTGAAAGACGGTTTTAGAAGAGTTTTCACAGTGGAAGACAATATAGCCCATGCTAAGGAACTGAGACAAGAGTTGCAGAGATCATGTAAGGATAAGTGTGGAACTGAAAGACAGTTTTAGAAGAGTTTTCACAGTGGAATACGCCATAGACCAAACAACAATCAAATGAAGTGGATAGGGAGGGGTACTTAAAATCATGAAATATCTTGAAAAGACACGATTTGAAAACTACTAAAAAAAAAAAGGTAACCGGAAAGCAAGATGGATGACTTCTTACGGAAGGAGAAGCTGCCTGAGTGAGAAGCAACACATTCTCCGGGAAAGGAGGCCATGTGTAACGAACACCTTCGACTTCAATGAGAACTCCGTTATAGACCCGACAGAAACCTGGATGGATAGTGTGTATCTGGAGCCCCGGAACGCGTCCGACACTGTACCACGTAAAGAAGCTGGTAAAGAAGCTGGATCTCCAAGCAGTAATAGAAGGAAAACTCCTTTGATGGGTGGAAGATTATCATTGCGGAAGGGTGCAAAAGGCGCATGTCATAGGAACTTTCTCGAAATGGGCTGAGGTCTCCAGTGGAGTACCGTACAGTTCAGTTCTGAGACCATTATTTTTCTTGATCAATGCGAATGATTAACTGGAAGTATGGATTCCTACCTAGAAATGGTTGTGGTTGATACCAAGGTCATGAAGAAATTCAACAGAGATAAGGATGACATCAACATACAAGGAAAAGTGGATAAACCTCACAGCTAATCCGATACATGGTTGATGAGATTCAAACCGAATGAATGTAAGGTAATGACTGTATACATTGAAAGTAGGCCTCGATATGAGTACTAGCTACCTGTGGCAGGTTACGAACTGCAGGAATCTGTTTGTGACAGAGACTAAAGAGTTGGCATCATCCCCGAACCTGTTTCCAGCATCTTACATTAGAATATTGATTTTTTTTTTTTCTAGTGAGGCACATGCCACGGACAAATATGACTCAATTAAGGCTATCTCGAGTGAAAGATAAATATTACAAAGAAAACAGAAGTTCATCGGGGCTCCGCAAGTGTCTGTAGACCTGATTCTTAAAGGAAGAAAGATTATATGAAGAGCGAAAGACAGAAGGAAGAGAATTCCTCAGCTGAGCTGTTCGAACAATTGTGGTGTATCATAACAGCCAGTCCTCGAGAGGCATGTCTCCACATACAAATACTTTTGGGATGGGAAAACATCTGAACAGTTCACAAGGACATTCAGTGGTCAAAGTAATACCTACAGAATAGAGAGAGAGAGAGAGAGAGAGAGAGAGAGAGAGAGAGAGAGAGAGAGAGAGAGAGAGAGAGAGAGAGAGAGAGAGAGAGAGAGAGAGCAGCAACATCGCGGCGTACGGAAAGGGAGGTTTCGGAAAGGTGATGCCAGGAGAATCAATGAGATGGGAAGTTCTTGATTCCATTCTTGTCAATAAAGATGAATGGTGAACCTCCCAAGATGTGTGAGCAGTATTGCACACTCGGACCAATAAAACCTCAGTAGATTCGAAACGGCTGCTCACATGAAAAATACAGTTACGGCACCTATACAACACTCCCAGCTAGAGGAATGATGCTTTGTGATGGTAATCATATGGGCTTTCCGAAACAAAGTGGTTGATATCGTTATGCCCAACATCTGTATATCATTACAAGGTTGGATTGTAGTGTTCTGAAAATGAAAAGAAGGAAATAAATGATTCTCAGGAAGAGACATGGGCAAAAATTGCGTTTCAGCGCTATTAAGTTGCACAAGGTTACCGCTCCACCAATCCGAAATGTTGCGCAGGTCAGAGTTAAGAAAGGAAATATAATCCGTACGAGAAAGAGAACATGTATTAAAGAGAGGAGGGGAATAAAATGAGTTGAAGTATGTAAAGCGGAATAATCAGCATAAGAGTGAATAGAACTAGAAGTAGAAGAGAGAGGATCATTCAGTGAGAGAAAGAAGAGTAGACGATAGGATAGGACCCTGAGGAACACCATGGTTGACAGGATAGGAGAGAGATGATAGGACAGGACTCTGAGAAGCACCATAGTTGATAGGATAGGAGGGGGATGATGGGACAGAACCCTGAGGAACGCCACGGTTGATAGGATACAAGGGGGAAGTCGTTTCATCGAAGCCTACTGCGATGGAATGGCCTGAAAGGAGACTATGCATCAGAGAACAGAGGGAATCAGTGAAACCAAAGTAAGGGAGCTTAGAAAGCACAGACATATACCACACTCTATCTAATGCTTTGGAGACGTCAAGAGCCAAGGCAAAAGCTTCACCAAAATCCCTGAGAGAGGAAGACCAGGGGTACGTTACATAGGAGAGATCACCAGTAGATCCATACTGGTGATCTGGGAAAAGGGAATGGGATTCTAAGAGTTTGAGAGATTGAAAGTTTAGGAGAGTTTCAAAGGGTTTGGAGATAGCAGAAGTGAGAGCAACGGGGCAATATCTGGAGGGGTTAGAACGGTCTCCTTTCTTAGGGATGGGCTGCACAAAGGCGTGTTTCCAAGACGGGAAAGTCTGGAGCTTTAGGCAGGCGAGTTAGGACTGGTGCTGGCTCAGAGGCACACTCCCTCAGAACACGAGGATGTATGCCATCTGAGTCAAACGCCTTGTTACCTGGATCTGGAAGAGGAACTGAGAAACCTTGGGCGAGGAGAATATAGGAGATGGCATAAGTTCAGAGGAGATGACAGAGGTTCAGAGGGGAGGAAGATTAGAATCTGAATCCAAAACTGAGTTAGAGGAAACCAATATGCTATAAAGAGGCGGCTTTATCTGTAGGAGAATTAGCAGCAGACTAACCAGGTTGAAAAAGAGGAGGAGAGGTTTAATGAGAAAAGCTGCTGGAGATGCTTTTGGTTAAGGATTATAAAGATTCGTCAGTAGATAAAGTCGGGTCAGCATACTTTATGAAAGTGCACATGGCACCTCGAAGGATAGTTTTGCAATATTTCCGAGCAGAAATGAAATCAGAGTTGGTCTCTGGAAAGAGAAGTGTTCCGTGGTTCTCTACGCCCGTCCCTAATGCGACAAGCGTCGGTGAAGGTGCGATCAAACCACGTCGGAGAAAACCTCTGCTATGCGTTCAGCACAACACGAGGCAACCCGGGCAGAGAAGCAGCAGCCGTTCCATGTAAAGTCAATACAGAATCCGCGCAGGAGCAACCAATGAACCCTCCCAAATTGCCAAAGTTGGCGTTCCGATATGTGTGTGTGTGTGTGTGTGTGTGTGTGTGTGTGTGTGTGTGTGGACGGGCCTAACCACTTACAAGTAATAAAGATAAGATTGTGGTCAGAGGACCCTTCGGTGGGAGGGATCAGATGTAAAAAAGAAGAAAAAAGAAAAAGAGGTTAGATACATCATAAGAGTGGTCGTGACGACCAGGAACTAGGGTAGGGTGTTTCATTAGTTGTTCCAGTTCGTTAAGAAGAGGAAAAAGAAGAATAAGAAGAAGAAGAAGAAGAAGAAGAAGAAGAAGAAGAAGAAGAAGAAGGAGAAGAAGAAGAAGGAGAGAGAGAGAGGAAAAAAAAAGGCCTTGGCTCCACCAGAACCGGCCTGGTGAGATCCTAGCCAATCCTTGTGATGCATACTGAAGTCTCCAGCATAGAGGACTTCAACTGGCAAATTACTGGCAGATTATCTATTGGTAAATATTACAATTGCTTGCTAGTGCTTGGGTAAGGAAATAGTCAGCGTGATTTCCACATCTCACATTAGGCCAGAACTAGAATATGCTTCTCATTTTCTCATATTAGATGATACCCGTATGTCAAACAATACCTGTGTATCAAACAATACTTGTATATCAAACAATACCTGAATATCAGACAATACCTGTATCTTGAAGAATACCTGTATATCAAACAATACCTGTACAGTATGCTGAACAATACCTTTATATCAGACAATACCTAAACGTTAGACAATACCTGCATGTCAGACAAAACCTGTATGTCAGACAATAATTGTACGTTAGACAATACCTGTATGCTGAACAATACCTGTGCGTTAGACAATACCTGTATGCTGAACAATACCTGTATATCAGACAATACCTGCACGTTAGACAAGTCCTCTATGTTGAACAATAGCTGTATATCAGACAGTATGTATACGTTAGACGATACCTGTATGGCAAACAATGAAACAAGAAACATTGAGGCAACAGATGGAGTCTCTTATTCTGACATGTGAAGGACGTCTGTTATTATTCTGTGGATGTTAACACGTCACTTCCTTAAATCTGAACAGACTTAAAACAGACAATATTGAGAGGCAAGATCTAAACCTAACAATGGCCAGAGACCGGGTCATTGAATCTAACGATAATCAAAGAGAATTTCTTTACGCTTCATCATATTGAGAAGGCGAATCTTCCGATCTGAATGCAGTTCATTAGATATACCATTATGTTTCGTGACAGACGCATAGAACCCACTTATATCCGACCATTTCTAGAGAGAGAAAGAGAGGCAACCTTCAGTGTGAGGGATAAGTGGAGTGGAGATCTTCAATGTGGTATTCAGAGGGACACCTTTAACATCAGATTGTGAGACGCAGATCATTCGTCCCTTCGTATTTACAGGATTATTCCTTTGAGGATGATGTACACTGGGCGCTTCCTTATGCCTAGCTATGTTTAGAGATCTTAGGGCCATAAGGAAGTGGCGTCTTGGCCACCCTACCCACGTGAGTCATGATTCCCTGAGCATCCATACTGCTCGCCACACCCACCCCCAACACCTCCCCTCACTTATAATGCTAAGTGATGAACTCCTCTCACCATCTTAAGGAGGGCGGCTCACGCATGACTGGAAGCCAGCCATCCAATTGCCGTTGACAGGGGGGACACACACCCACACACACACACACACACACACACACAGACAAAAACAGACCTCAGTATTCCGTGCGACGTAAATTATCCACCCTGAGCTCAACCACGAACAAATCACCAGCACAACAGCGGTGAGGCGAAGTTCCTGTCACCAGCTGCTGTCTGGGGCGCCGGCCGCCTATCACGTCGCCTCCGCCACCCCTGCAGGAGTCTGGCCACACACACGAGCCGGGCCACCACCCCCCTTCTGCTTGACACACACCCACCCGGCTGTGAGGTCATGGTGCACACGGCGGGATAGTACACAGCTGTGAGGTCATGGTGCATACGGCAGGAGAGCACACAGCTGTGAGGTCATGGTGCACACGGCAGGAGATCACACAGCTGTGAGGTCATGGAGCACACGGCGGGATAGTACACAGCTGTGAGGTCATGGTGCACACGGCAGGAGATCACACAGCTGTGAGGTCATGGTGCACACGGCAGGAGATCACACAGCTGTGAGGTCATGGTGCACACGGCAGGAGATCACACAGCTGTGAGGTCATGGTGCACACGGCGGGATAGTACACAGCTGTGAGGTCATGGTGCATACGGCAGGAGAGCACACAGCTGTGAGGTCATGGTGCACACGGCAGGAGAGCACACAGCTGTGAGGTCATGGTGCACACGGCAGGAGAGTACACAGCTGTGAGGTCATGGTGCACACGGCAGATCGAGGTCATGCAGCACACTGCAGGAGAGTACACAGCAGTGAGGGTCATGCTGCACACGGCGGGATAGATCACAGGCTGTGAGTCATGGTGCACACGGCAGGAGATCACACAGCTGTGAGTTCATGGTGCCCCACGGCAGGAGGATCACACAGCTGTGAGGTCATGGTGCACACGGCAGGAGATCACACAGCAGTGAGGTCATGGAGCACACGGTGGGTATAGTACACAGCTGTGAGGCCATGTGCACACGGCGAGATAGTAACAACAGCTGTGAGGTCTATGGTGCACAACGGCAGGAGGATCACACAGCTGTGAGGTCATGGTGCACACGGCAGGAGATCACACAGCTGTGAAGTTATGGTGCACACGGCAAGAGAGTACGCAGCTGTGAGGTCATGCAGCACACGGCAGGAGAGTACACAGCTGTGAGGTCATGCTGCACACGGCAGGAGATCACACAGCTGTGAGGTCATGCTGCACACGGCAGGAGAGTACACAGCTGTGAGGTCATGCTGCACACGGCAGGAGATCACACAGCTGTGAGGTCATGCTGCACACGGCAGGAGATCACACAGCTGTGAGGTCATGCTGCACACGGCAGGAGATCACACAGCTGTGAGGTCATGCTGCACACGGCAGGAGATCACACAGCTGTGAGGTCATGCTGCACACGGCAGGAGATCACACAGCTGTGAGGTCATGCTGCACACGGCAGGAGATCACACAGCTGTGAGGTCATGCTGCACACGGCAGGAGATCACACAGCTGTGAGGTCGCGGTGTACATAAGAAGGATAACAGTCATGAGGGCCATGACCAGTAAGGGTAGACACCAGCAGCTAAAGCCACCGCTTCACACACACACACACACACACACACACACACACACACACACACACACACACACAGACACAAATTCTGCAAAGTTTGGGACGTTACCAGTCGCTTGAAGCAGCGATTCTGGTCTTATTTTCCATATTACGCTCTACTCTCTGGTCACAATACCTGACCAACAGCCGGGTTAGCTACATATTCGTACGTTTATTATCTTCTGCCAATTAAGGCCAGCCAGCAACGGAATGTCTCAGAAAATGTAAGACGGGAAAATGAACACCACTCCGCGATGTTGGTGAAGTGGTCCTCAGGTTCACAGTGTTTCCTCTCGTTTATCAACACATGAACATCACAGGACCATCGGTCATCAGGTATAATCCCGCGTATGCAAACCGAGCTACTTTGTGTTTTTCTTCCCCACTATGAAGTGTTCCGTTCCAGAGGGACAGTCTTGTACCACGTTTGATGGCGATCCACACGACCAGCGTCCACGTTAAAGTCAGGAGGTGTATAGAGACGGATACATACCATCAGGTTGGCTCTACCATATCAGGAGGAGAGAGAATCTATTCAACAATGCATGGCAACGTGGCTGTCCACCTCATGACCTCAGCAGACTGGTCAGGTTATGGCAATCCAACACAGTTCATCTCAGCAGACTGGTCAGAATATGACTTACCAACACAGTTCATTTCAGTAGACTGGTCAGAATATGATATACCAACACAGTTTACCTCAGTAGACTGGTCAGACTATGACTTACCAACACAGTTTATCTCAGTAGACTGGTCAGAATATGATGTACCAACACAGTTTATCTCAGTAGACTGGTCAGACTATGACTTACCAACACAGTTTACCTCAGTAGACTAGTCAGAATATGATATACCAAAACAGTTTATCTCAGTAGACTGGTCAGAATATGATATACCAACACAGTTTACCTCAGTAGACTGGTCAGAATATGATATACCAACACAGTTTACCTCAGTAGACTGGTCAGAATATGACTTACCAACACAGTTTATCTCAGCAGACTGGTCAGAATATGACATACCAACACAGTTGACCGCAGCAGACCAACACAATTCCTTCTAAACTGTGCCTGATGCATGATGAGACTGGAGGAAGAGACACAGCAGGTCACAGCTCCAGGTATCATGTTACAACAGTATATAACGTGACATAATCATGTAAGAGATAGCAAGAATCCTAACCAACGCCCCCTAAAACACACAACAAGTAAAACCATAAAACACTACAACATACATCCATAAAAAACTACAACACATAGAACCATAAAACCTAATTGTAAAACGATTAAACACAACAAGAAGTAAAACCATTAAACACTACAGGACATAAAACCATAAAACACCACAACATAAAACCATAAGATACTACAACACGTAAAACCTAATCATAGAACCATAAAACACCACAACATAAAACCATAAAATACTGCAACACATAAAACCATAAAACACCACAAATAGAACTCCTAAAATACTGCAAGACGTAACACCATATCATTTAAACGCAGACAGAGAAACTAACCAAAGGCAAGAGAGGTGGGGTGGAGCTCGTAACCCTGTAGCCTGACCAACATCCTGTTCCTCTAGGGTGTGAGTGACCAGTCACATAACGACTCAGTACAGGTAACAAGATAACATGACGACACAAACAACCACTTGTTCTACAGAAGCGTCCGGGTGTCCATCTGCAGGTGTACAGGCCATGAACAAGGTAGGGTTGAAGCGTCCGGGTGTCCACCTGCAGGTGTACAGGCCATGGACAAGGTAGGGTTGAAGCGTCCGGGTGTCCACCTGCAAGTATACAGGCCATGAACAAGGTAGGGTTGAAGCGTCCGGGTGTCCACCTGCAAGTATACAGGCTATGAACAAGGTAGGGTTGAAGCGTCCGGGTGTCCACCTGCAGGTGTACAGGCCATGAACACGGTAGGGTTGAGTGATGATCATTTTGCATCATCTCCCTCAACACACTTGTCTCCCGTCATCTGTCTAAGATCATGTGACATTTCCCAACAGCTTTATACCACGAACTTCCTTTTGACGTTTTCTCAAAGGCTTTCTTACAAATACTTGGAAAACATTACTGTACAAACGTTTCTCACCACATGCACCAGTTCCTAACATTAAATCGTTCTTAATATCTAATGTATCCTTTCCCATGGTATACATGTGTGAGAAACCTCTTCACTTGTTTCTCATCTTATTTTCTCCCAGGTCGCACAGCAAGGTCTTCTTTGTTTCTTACTCATGATAGCCGGTTATGAAGGATATGCCTGACCCATACCTGCCCTATTTGGCACACTAGTCTTGCTGTGTCGTCTGCTGGACACATCTCCCGTAGTTCCGCACTGTGTGCAACCCTCGTTACATCCTGAAGAAGGGTACAGGGCCGTGTCATCCTGAAGAAGGGTACAGGGGTCGTGTCATCCTGAAGAAGGGTACAGGGGTCGTGTCATCCTGAAGAAGGGTACAGGGTCGTGTCATCCTGGAGAAGGGTAAAGGGGTCATGTCATCCTGAAGAAGGGTACAGGGTCGTGTCTTCCTGAAGAAGGGTACAGGGGTCGTGTCATCCTGAAGAAGGGTACAGGGGTTGTGTCATCCTGAAGAAGGGTACAGGGGTTGTGTCATCCTGAAGAAGGGTACAGGGTCGTGTCATCCTGAAGAAGGGTACAGGGGTCGTGTCATCCTGAAGAAGGGTACAGGGGTCATGTCATCCTGAAGAAGGGTACAGGGTCGTGTCATCCTGAAGAAGGGTACAGGGTCGTGTCATCCTGAAGAAGGGTACAGGGTCGTGTCATCCTGAAGAAGGGTACAGGGGTCGTGTCATCCTGAAGAAGGGTACAGGGGTCGTATCATCCTGAAGAAGGGTACAGGTCTTCGCGTCCGTTCTTAGCAATGTCTTATAAGAGCTTCATAACCAACAATTTTTCTGTCTCGTTTTTGTATTAATATACTTCACCACATTCACAGGACTTAAGCTCGTAGCTCCCCCACCCTAAGAACTGAACAGTCATCCTTGTAATATCATTTCTTAACTGTGTATAACAGGATGATCAGCAACTGTGCATTCGAGGATCTTATAATCTCATTCTAATATATGTTGGGTTTTGTGTATCCTAAGATTAATGAACGTTATTGTCGCACTGTTCATTGACTCGAGACGACTCTCAGATCGTGACCTGGAACATCTGGGAATTTGAAAAAAAAAAGAAAACGTGATTTAGTGAATACAGTTACAATGTTAATGTGCAAGTTATTTCATTTTACATCGTTTTCTATCAAGGTATCATATGTGGCGGTCATTTCAGATCGTCACAATTGTGTAAATGTTGGTGTACATATGTACAAGATTGAGAGACAAGACAACATTAGTGTAAGACTCTCTTCGTAGACAGACAGACAGACAGACAGACAGACAGACACACACACACACACACACACACACACACACACACACACACACACACACACACACACACACACACATTGTTGGATGTAATCCTCTCACATTAAACCACAACCATAACATACAACCTTTTTTCAGAAACACATACCGTGTGGCATCCAGCCAAACTCACTCGTTAACTTGATACCAAATGATCCAGTCAACACTTAAACTGATCCGGTAAGACTTAAAGTTATCCACTTAATTCGGATCTTCACTATCCAGTCAGGTTAGGTTTCTACCATCCAGTCCGGTTAGGTCTCTACCATATCCAGTCAGGATAGATATCTACCATCCAGTTAGGTCAGGTCTCTACCATCCAGCCATCTCGCCCGGCTCTCCATCATCAGCACCCCGGCTGCTCCACCTACCAGCGTCAGGAGGGTCAGATGATCCACTGGTCAGCAGGAAGCCCCTTTAGCGGGAGATACTGCTAGCAGGAGTTATCACCAGCAGGAGGTGCCACCAGCAGGAGGTGCTATCACCAGGAGGCACTACAAGCAGAGGGAGTCATCAGCAGGGGTTACTACCAGCAGGAAGCACTACAGGCAGCAGGTATCATCAGCAGGAAGTACCACCGACAAGAAGTACCAACAGCAGGAGGCACCACCAGGAGGAGGAGGAGGAGGTACCACCAGCAGGAGGCACCACCAGGAGGTACCATCAGCAGGAGGAGCCACCAAGAGGAAGAAGCACCACCGGGAGGAGGTACCTCCAGCAGGAGGCACAACCAAGAGGAGGTACCACCTGCTGGAGGCGCCACCAGTAGGAGGCACCTCTAGCAGGAGGTACCATTAAGTAGGAGCACTGTCCCAGTGTGACCAACATTATTCCTGTGTTTTGCCTTACGACTGGAGAATGAGGAGTAATGACGAGACGCTCGCCCTTCTTTTGCCGGCAGTTTCCGTATCATTAGACCATTTAGTAGGTGGCGTTTGGAGGAGTTGGTCACGCAGGGGTCGGTGAGGGTCCTTGCCCTGCAGCCGCCACCGCCGCCGCCCAACCTTCCTACTCTCCACGAATTGCTCCAAGATTGTTGACTTCAGGCATTCCTTGGTGTCCGTTCTCCCCCTCCCGCATAAACACCGGCCAGTACCTGGTGTATAGCCCGCTGCTCACCCAGTACCGGTAATCGGCCCGCCTCTCGCCTAGTATTCGGTAAAAGGCGCACCGCGTACGCAGCACCTGAAAAATGGCCTGCCACTCACCCAGTACCAGGTATATGGCGGGTATACGGCCCGCCGCTCACCCAATACCTAGTTTACAGCCCGCTGGTCATCTAGTACCGGTATACGGTCCACTCCTCACCCATTACCTGGTATTATGTCCGCCGCTTACCCAGTGCTGGTATACTGTCAGCCCCTCACTCAGCACCCGGTTTGTGGCTCATCACTCACCGGTATAAAGACTCATCGCTCACCCAGAACTGGTATGTACCCCGCCGCTAGTCCAGTAGCCAGCACATACCCCTTATCTCAATCAACACCAGTATACAGCCTACCGCTCCCTCACTACCGGTATATGGCCCATCGCTTATCCCGTAGCTGTTTGCGACCTGCCACTCACGCGATACCGATACACAGCTCACAGATCACTCAGCACCGGTATACAGCCGGCTACTCATCCAACACTGGTAAACGGCTCGTCGCTAACTCACTACCCGGTATGTAGTCTGCCACTCACCCGCACCAGTATATGGCCCGATGCTCACCCAGTACCGGTATACAGGCCGTCGCTCACCCATGCCCTTTGCAGAGCCCGTAACCACACCTCAGGAAGTGTATCACGCCTTTATTACACCCCCAGGAGATGTATCGTTCTATAGCTACACTAATGGAGATGTATCATACTTTAAGTACACCTCTGTATGTATATTATGCCTTAACTACACCTCAGTAGATGTATCATACCTTAATTACACCTCAGTAGGTGCATCATACCTTAACTGCACTTCTGTAGGTTTATCATACCTTTAGTACATCTCTGTATGTGTATCATACTTTAACTACACCTCAGTGGATATATCATGCCTTACTACACCTCAGTAGGTTTATCATACCCTAACTACACCTCTGTAGGTGTATCATACTTTAACTACACCTCTGTAGATATATCATACCATACCTATACCTCTGTAGGTGTCTCATATGTTAACTACACCTCACGAGGCACATCATACCCTTAAACACACCTTAGAGTCAGTCAGTCACCTCAGCTACACCACAACTTCCCCTTATACCTCAGCCAACACAACCTCCACCTCAGTTGTTACATCTTCCCCTTCTACCTCAGATGTCACAACCTCGTCTGAACCTCACTCACCTCATCGTACACATCAGCCACCACAACCTGCTTCTCTTCTCGCCGAAATTTTTAATAAGATATAAAATAACCATTCCATCTTGTTCTTGACTGCTCCGTATTATCCATCTTCAGAACATGGAGTGTTTCTGGGAAATAATTATGGCTGGTCGTGCGTGCCAGTCAGCCATACTACCCCGTGGCTCTTCATGCACGGCTCGAAGTTAAGAACATGGCACATCTTATCATGAAGGCTTGGGATTCACTTGTCACTCGCCTCATGCAAACTCTCACTCTGTCTCAGTCAGGAATGTTGCCAGGTTTTCCTACTGTCAAGCTACCCAGTTCCTGCCGTCAAGTTCCACAGTTCCATCTGTAAAGTTCCCCAAATTCACTTGAAAAACGGTCATGCACCAGTTAATCTACTGCGTCTCTGGAGCATGATTTGAGTGCCTCTCCTTATCAGGTGTATAGAAGTTAACCTTCGTACATTATCTGCCTGTGTCTACCTCCATGCATATATATATATATATATCCACCATCATCCTACTTACTTCATACTACCATCCTTCTTCCTTCACACCACCATCCTACTTTCTTCACACCACTATCCTTCTTCCTTCACACCACCATTCCATAATGTAACATTATTTCCATCCAACACTTTCCTGCTCATCTATCACTCTCACAAGTATTTTGTAAACCAAGTTGTTGGTGTTGTTAGTACCATCTGCCTCTGTCACAAATTCTTGCGATTTGTTTCTTAAAGTTCATTCTCAATACTGACTCACGACTCATAAACATAGACCAGTTATTGCACAACCCTGGGTGAGGGATTCTGGCTGGTACCACCAGAGGCATAACCCTGGGTGGAGGAGCTTCACTGTGTTGTCATTACCTACTGTCAAAGCAAGAAAACACATGTTTTGCTAAAAAGTAACCCAGCACCAAGACCAGTGAGCCTCCAGAGGAGTCATGTCGCATTGCGAATTCCAGTGACCACACGCGAGCACGAATACCACTCAGTTGTCCCGACGTCTCTCATGTCGTTTACAGAGTGAGGTGCCCGAAGACACACCTGAGATCCTGCCACAACTCCATCCTTTCGAAAGATATGTTGGGGAGAGGAACGTCTGCATTAGACACGTCACCCGACCCAGACGCCTTCAGATACTGGAGGCCCTCTACATCAAGGAGAGATCCGAGAGTATAAACCTGCAAACTGACGATCTTCTGGTGTTACCTAGCGCTCGACATCTGACCTGTCCCAGAGAGGGCGGGACGAAAACTGGTGACGGTATTTAGCAATACACCCCGTCGACATGAGGCGGTCAGCTTTCATTAGTCAGACAACGAATCTACCACCTACCGCATTTATCTCTTATTTGTCAATTATTCTTATTCTTATCTTTTAATTTTGTACATGAAGGTAGGCTATGCCGTGTTGTCCTTACAACTGACGATGTGACGAGGGTCACGAAACGTTGTGTTACGTGTGCCTGAAAAAAAATTACGCCACTGCTTTCTACTTGAGTTTGGTTCTACCCCTGCTATCTATCTATCTATCTATCTATCTATCTATCTATTTTTTTTTTTTCCAAAAGAGGGAACAGAGAAGGGGGCCAGGTGAGGATATTCCCTCAAAGGCCCAGTCCTCTGTTCTCAACGCTACCTCGCTAATGCGGGAAATGGCGAATAGTATGAAAAAAAAAAAAAAAAAAAATATATATATATATATATATATATATGTATATATACATTTATATATATATATATATATATATATATATATATATATATATATATATATATATATATATATATATATATATATATATTGATATGTTTGCTTTTATATCTGTTCATCTAATGTTCTCATTAAGCCCACAGTCCAAGTAAAGCATTGCGTGACGACTTTTTCTAATTGGTTGATCATGTCTGATGGCAATATCCAGGTTGCTCCCTGTGTGGGAACCAGGTGGTGTAGCAGTGCTAGTCTGGGGACCGGGGGACCACCTGAAGCCCCCCCCCCCTAACTTTTGTATTCTTTGTATCAGTTTCTATCACTCACGTCATGAACGTCGTATTAATGTACAATCCTTTGCAGTTTCAAGGTCAGGGCAACAACCCATTGGTCTAGGTCTGATGATGGCGGCTGACCAATCCTCTTTTCGTAGTGAGCTCGGTGACTTGTCGATACAAGAAATTTTCCACCATTCATTATAACAATTTTGTCTCTACGTCGCTCTTCACCTTCATCAACATCTAACATCTCCGCATTTATCTCTTTATCATTAAACTCATCCATTATCATCGCTTTACCATCTACGCAGGAGGGCGTGTTACAGTCCTCCATGTACCATTCTAATAGTTCCTTGGTGGTTATCTTTATGTATTTGTTCTGCTTCATCAGTATTCTTCGGATGATCAGACAACAAATCACAATGTAATTCTTATCTGAACTTACTTTTCTCATTATGTCTTATCTGACTGGACCATTTCTTTTATGGGCTGTTCACTGGGAGCGCCGACTTCTGCCGTTTTCTCTGTCTGTCTGTCTTGGTTAACATGCATCCCTCTGGACAGATTAGGCCAAGCATTATCTTTTTTTCTAACTTTTTGAATCACTGATACGACAATCTGCTTTTTTTTTTTTGTCACCATGTCAATCCTCGAACTCAAGGTCTTTGCTGTCCATTTAGGTACACATTATTTTCACTCTGGCATTTCCATACCTCAACATTCCTGACCTTCTGCGAGATAGAAGCGGAGCTGTTCCACCTTCTAGCTTCTTCTGAGTCTCATTATTTTTTGGTTGACTTCTTGCTTTATTCTTTACTTCTTTTTCTTCCTTCGGTCTATCTTCTCTTATCAGCAGCACACGGAATTCCTCCTGGTTTTAAGTCTCTCGGTCTGTTGCCGTCCCCCTTGGCTACAGAAATCCAAACTGAACGTAATCATCGTCAGTCAGTCACCATCACCCTCCCTCCTGCGTCTTGATCATATAAATTCTCTTTCCATCTGAGGGATTATCGTCAGCAAGCCTACAGCCTCCAGTAGGTCTCTTGATAAGTATTCTTTCCATCTCTTTCGATGGATAATGGTCTTCCAACCCGGGAATTATCATTACGGGTTAATGGTACGTGGGAGATACGTCGTGTGTATAGCCCAAGAGTCCTTGTGGGCTTAAATAAACCTGTGGTAAACTTTACACAAAAGGATAAAATAATTTCTCGAGAAGTTTGCCACTTTTTCATTGTGATTGATGTTTTGAGCCAAGCCTCTTCTTACAAGAGACTTACAGAAAATACTGTAAGAAATCATGTATAATCTTAGGTAAGGAAATAACCAAAATGCAACAAAAATAATGACTCTAAAACAAGAGAAATCTTGTTTGGAAAAAAAAAAATCTGCAGCTTAAGAAAAGAAAAATTGCCAGAATCTCAGATTTAGATGTCAGGGCGCAGCCTATGGAACATAGCTTCAAGACACCAAAGAAGATGATGAAAAAGAAAGCGAAATGGTTTGGAAAAACAAAATGAGTCAAACTAACTAATGAATGCAAATGAGGAAACAACAAACGCAATGAGTCGAAAGACTAAATCAAGAAAGCTTGAAAATAACGGAGAAAAAAGCTTGAAAATAAATGAGAACTTGTGAATGCTTAGGAAGCAATGGCCAAAGGGTCATGTTAGTGATGACTGATCGTCATCATTAGGATCGTACGTGACAAGTGGGGGACGCAACCACAAACTTTCCCGGGGACGGATGGCCTTCTGAGGAGGCTGACACTTTACTCAGGGGACACAAGCTGCTGCTTCCAAAGACTTGACAATTTCCGCTGGAGGCTGACAGTTTACTCACTCGGCACATTACTTCGGGAGGATGAGGACCTCCGTATAAGGACATTTTATGATTCACTAGTCTTGGAAGAAGACTCACCAGCCAGGCGAGAAGAACGGGCCAGCCAGGCCAGCCAGCAGTGCCCATGCTCTCTCTACGGGGGTTATGGTACATGTTGAAATGAAGTTCTTATGGCATTACGGATACAGGGGGCTGGAGGTAATTATCGATGTAAGCACACAACTAGAAGGCGAGACATGCGTCACTGTGTTGCAAAACCTTGTGTAGACGGGAAGAAGTACCTGTCTCCCTACTTACGAGCTCCTAGGACGAGATGTGGCAATAATGTCAGGGTTAGCGCGTGGCAGTAGCTTGAAGGGAATATAGAGTGTGAGGGTCAGTGTAAGGGGTAGTGTTTAGGTCTGCAGTGTTCACAGGTAGTGTCCGAGTCTGCAGCGAAGGTTTGTGGGATGAATTCACTTGTGCTTTCATGTCTTGTATTAACCAGTTCTTCGTCTTGCCCAAAGGTAAATCGTGTTGGTTATCTAGTTTATCTGGGTTCATAAACCCCAGCTCGGCCCAACACCAACAATTCCTCGCCTCAAAATTAAAAGACTCAGTGAGAACATCAGGTTAACATTACCCCTCATTCACGTCATCGGCAGCAGCGAGGTTCTCTGCTTGTGTTGAAGATATTCTTCTGGCAGACATCACGGTTACTGTAATTAAACCTCGATTTATGTGCTCTTTTTTTTTCATTGATACCAGAGGCTTTTTTCTGGAAAGAAGCTGTTCACACAAAGACTTGCAGAACTAATCTCTTTGTGAGACTTTACATAACGTTCTATTATGCTTCGTCTGTTCTCATATCCCATTACGGTGACTGACCCAGCCATAATATATGTATATTTCAACCAGAAGACCGCAGACGCTGACCGCGGGACAACAATAACTATTGTACAGTACTGACATGTGCGTTATTTCCGTCAACTATTGCCTGACTAGCGATCTTATGTGTCATCACTTTCAACTTGTTCCAGACAGACGACCTTGAATACTATGGTCATGAACGTTGCCAGGTGGTTCATTAGTACCATCACCATAAACGTTGCCAGGTGGCTTTCTGCTAGAGAATCTGCGGGCCATCTGCTAAAGGGATTGAGGACCATCTACTGGAGGGTCTGCGGGCCATCTGCTAAAGGGATTGAGGACCATCTACTGGAGGGTCTGCGGGCCATCTGCTAAAGGGTTTGAGGACCATCTATTGGAGGGTCTGCGGGCCATCTGCTAAAGGGTTTGAGGAACATCTATAAGAGGGTCTGCGGGCCATCAATTGGAAGGCCTGCGGGCCATCTATTGGAGGATCTGTAGGCCATCTATTAGCGGGTCTACGGGCTATCTATTGGAGGGTCTGGAGGCCATCTACAAGAGGGTCTGAAGGCCATCTACTTGAGAACCTAAGGATCATCTCCTGTAGTGGTTTCAGGGCCTTCTCCTGGAGGGTTTCAGGGCCTTCTGTTAGTGGGAATTAGGTGGGGTTGCTATGTATGACTGGAGCATCGCCTTGGACAAAGCTGCATCCAGACATGACCACTACCATGTAACCAGGTTAGGTAGAAGCAAACGTGGCAACGCCGCAAGTTTGGTTTCTGGCAAACTGCAAAAAACATTTTGATATTCGTCTTGGTAAAAAAAGTGATTAATTTGGCGAGTGTTGCTCTGTGGAAACACATGGTTATATCGAGGGTAACAATGACTGTGACTGGCAGAGCATATATGTTGGATTACAAGAATTTTTTTTCTTTTTTGGATTAGCTGAGACGGCACAGGTAGCTAAATGCCCTAATCAAGGCCATCTCGGTAACGCTATATATATATATATATATATATATATATATATATATATATATATATATATATATATATATATATATATTCTTTTTTTTTTTTTCTTTCTTTCTCTCATACTATTCGCCATCCCCCGCATAAGCGAGGTTGCGTTGAGAACAGGGGACTGTTATATATATATATATATATATATATATATATATATATATATATATATATATATATATATACTCCAATTTGGTCTCCCTCTTCTCCTCGTTCCCTCCACCTCCGACACACACATCCTCTTGGTCAACCTCTCCTCACTCATTCTCTCCATGTGCCCAAACCATTTCAAAACACCCTCTTCTGCTCTCTCAACCACGCTCTTTTTATTTCCACACATCCCTCCTACCCTCACGTTACTTACTCGATCAAACCACCTCACACCACACATTGTCCTCAAACATCTCATTTCCAGCACATCCATCCTCCCACGCACAAATCCATCCATAGCCCACGCCTCGCAACCATACAACATTGTTGGAACCACTATTCCCTCAAACATACCCATTTTTGCTCCCCGAGATAATGTTCTCGACTTCCACACATTTTTCAAGGCTCCCAAAATTTTCGCCCCCTCCCCCACCCTATGATCCACTTCCGCTTCCATGGTTCCATCCGCTGACAGATCCACTCCCAGATATCTAAAACACTTCACCTCCTCAGGCGTGAGCAAGTGATCCAGATGTATATATATATCCTAGCATAAGGTAGGTAATCATTTCATCAACCAACGCCGAGGGAAGGATGAACAGCTGGGTTGACTGTGGACCGTCTTCCGAAACCAGAATTTGAATTCATGCATTTGAACCTTGGCGGCCCGTTAATGCATCACGGTCAACAACACTAACCACCACACCACGGAGGTCCAAATCTTGTTATCTATTTCTTGCCATAACTGAAATCTTAGGAAAGCGAGCGATGATTTGTGAACCTAATACTTCACGATACATTTACTTAAATAAGTGTTTTGTTGTTATGCTTTTGTAGCAGTTCATTTTTTTCTTAAAAGTTTATGAAGGTTGTTAACATTATGGAAGTATGACAATTGCTTCCGTGATTGCACGTACATGCCATGTTCAGTCGAGGACGAATACTTGAAGGTCACATTTAGATCGAGAAGGTGTGATTCATCTTCATAAACTGTGAGGCTCATCTCAGAAACGTCTTAAGACATCTTAGCCTGTCTACAAAAATCTAGCTCACGCCTCAGACTATCTCGGCTACTCTACGGACGTCTGAGCAGGCCACTTCCCAGACCTTTAGGTGACTCTACAGACACCTAGGTCACGCCCTAGACATCTCTGCTTCTAAACAGATGCCTGGATCAGTCCCCAGACATCTGTGCCAGTCACCACCCAAATATCTATACGACCCTCGAAGTATCTAGGACGATCTTCAGACATACTGGATACACATCAAACATCTGGATCACTTGCTCACGCCTGAGACATCAGCGTTACACCTCAGACGCCTTAGATAAAATCATAGACTGAGATTCGGTGTTTAAGGAAGAACAGTTTAGGAAAATGGGTTGTAATTCCCATAAACCGACGCAGGTCCTCGTATGCTGAAGAGTTTACAGTCAGTTTACTATGGTTTACTCTAGTTTGAAACTTGGAGATCATATTCTTTTAATACCTTACTGATAAGAGCGACTGGCGAGTCTTGGAAAGTCTTCCTTTGGCATCTAGGTTATGATGCATCTCGTCGATCACGCTCTCTTCTGCATCACCTAGGGTCATCACCAGCAGCCATCACCTGCAGTCATCACCAGCAGTCACCATCTGCAGTCATCTCCAGCAACCATCACCTAGGGTCATCTCCAGCAGCCATCATCTGCAGCCATCTCCAGCAACCATCACCTGGGGTCATCTCCAGCAGCCATCATCTGCAGTCATCACCAGCAGCCATCACCTGCAGCCATCTCCAGCAACCATCACCTAGGGTCATCACCAGCAGTAATCTCCAGCAGCCATCACCTGCAGCCATCTCCAGCAACCATCACCTAAGGTCATCACTAGCAGTAATCTCCAACAGCCATCACCTGCAGCCATCTCCAGCAACCATCACCTAGGGTCATCTCCAGCAGCCATCACCAGCAGTAATCTCCAGCAGCCATCACCTGCAGCCATCTCCAGCAACCATCACCTAGGGTCATCCCCAGCAGCCATCACCTGCAGTCATCTCCAGCAACCATCATCTGCAGTCATCTTCAGCAGCCATCACCAGCAGTCATCTCCAGCAACCATCACCTAGGGTCATCTCCAGCAACCATCACCTAAGGTCATCTCAGCAGCCATCACCTGCAGTCATCTCCAGCAACCATCACCTACAGTCATCTCCAGCAACCATCACCAGCACCCATCTCCAGCAACCATCATCTGCAGTCATCTCCAGCAACCATCACCTAGAGTCATCTCAGCAGCCATCACCTGCAGTCATCTCCAGCAACCATCACCAGCAGTCATCTCCAGCAGCCATCAGCTGCACTAGTCTCCAGCAACCATCACCTAGGGTCATCTCCAGCAGCCATCAACTGCAGTCATCTCCAACAACCATCACCTGCAGTCATCTTCAGCAACCATCACCTGCAGTCATCTCTAGCAGCCATCACCTGCACTAATCTCCAGCAGCCATCATCTGCACTAATCTCCAGAAGCCATCAGCTCCCCTAATCTCCAGCAGCCATCAGCTGCATCATTTTCATGAGAATGACTGTTGTAAACCCAGTGTCTGTCCTTCACCGCAGCTTACAGAAACGTGCGATGGTCTGGTGGTTCGCAACAAGACCTTGGTTGGGCCAGACTCTGATCATCACCGACACTAAAGGTATGGGCCCATCCTCGAACATATGACGTGGACAAGAGAGAGAGAAAGGGTCAATAAACACCTGAGGCAAACAACAGAGAGGGTTAGTTATATGGCATGCGACCTGTAAACAGCAAGAGAGGATTGGATGACGTAGTATGGCGCGTAACTGCCAGCCTAGAGAAGTGAGGTTTGGGCGGAACAAAAGGCGTCCATCTTGTCTCCAGGCGACGCCAGCCATCCTCCGGGGTCGACTCGGTACGAAGCACACTATTCACCGTCGCCCGCCTGAGGAAGGACCCATTGAGAGGTGTTCAGGCCGCCATGATGAGGGAAGAATTGCCAGCTTTAAATCGCCGGGAGCCTCCAGGCAATATTCTCTGGGGAACAATACGCCTCATTATCTCCTCCCAGAGGCACAGAGTTCAGGGGTAGATCTAGGGGACGCACCTTGACAAGGGATAGACCTAGGGAACGCACCTTGACAAGGAATAGACCTATGGGAGGTGTACGTTGACTGAGGGTAGACCTAGAGGACGCACCTTGGCAGGGGGTAGACCTATGTGAGATACACCTTGACAGGGGTTACACCCAGGTGAGGTGCACCTGACAGGGAGTGTGATCATGGGAGATGCTCTTTGATGAGGACCAGACCTGGGAATATGCAGATGCAGCGGTCAAGAGGCAGAACAGAACACATCAGACACGTACATAGGGGTTGTGGCAGCGGATAACACAACAGACACAAATACCTGGGTCACAAGGCAGAAGAGAGTGCAGCAGACACAGATAGAGGGGTCACGAGGCACGGAGGAGCACCGTAGACATAGACACAGAGGTCAAGAAGCAGTGGAGAGCACAGCAGACAGACGCAGGGGGCCACAAGGTAGGGAAGACCACAGCAGACACAGACTCTGGGGTCAGGGAGAAACAGACGCAAGGATACTCATAACATGATCTGCAAGAACACCAAGTGCCACGCGACATGACTGCCAAATCTAACTCATTATCTACCATAAGAACCTAAAGACCAGATACGTTATCTCTGCTAACAACCTCAATCGCAATCACAATCCCCTTGAACGTTCTCGTGTAGTTCATGAGTTCAACTGTCAAGATGGAGAGTGTGGACTCCTTAATAACATACAGTCTGTAGGAGGGAACCTCACAAGACCTTATCGCCAGACGTCTCCAACATGGCAACCAAGTTATATATGGGAAAGCAATTGGGAGTCAGACCAACGAGACAGCAGAAGGCAGACTCAGCGAAAAAACTTAGGCATGATAGAGTTCCCAAGCGTCTTCACATAACAGAAACCACCTTTATCACGACAGACGACCCTCAGTCACCCTACGAAACACGGGACATGACCACACTCTACACCGACCTGACAGACCGTCACAGACGGTGGATGGGGCAACTCTTCATTGACTAGTTTAGCCAAGCGTTTCCTTCTCCCTCACCTCAGTGGCTGGTAGGTTTGTGCTCACCACGCCGCTCTCTTCTTCCCCGTATAACTTGGACAACTTCCAAGGAAAACTGCTGCTAGCTAGGCTCCCCAATGACACTCGAAAGAGAATAAAAGCTTCAGAAAATCCCCCACAAATGATAGATAAAAAGATATTCTTAACTTGAATATCATGAGAGAGACATGATTTTGAAGGAGACTGGGAAGAAAACTTCCCACTTATTCCCTGAGATTGTTCTGCGGCGGTGGTGTGTGAATGTACAAGTGTGAGACGTACAAGCGATAGAGGGAATTGAAGCCAAGAGCTATACAGGGGACGACGCACTATCATTGAGCTGAAACAGGTCGTATAAAGCGGTCAGGGGTAACTATCTTAAGATCCGTGGGGATTGGCTGTGCACATTGGGCGGGTTTCAGCGCATTATACGTTGTACATTACATATAGTGTGAGGTGTGGACGAAAGTCAAGAGGAGTTGGAGATGTAAACCAGACGGAAGGAAAGACATGGACAGACTGGAATACGAGAGCCAACACTTGGACAATCATAGTGTACATCATTTGGCAATTAAAACGGAATCATAAACTGATAAGGAAATAAAAAGGAAAAAGATAAATGTTTACACTTACATACTTTGGAGAGGCGTGAGGCACAGTCATGAGCTACACATTTGTTTCATCTGTTCACCACAACCATAAGGTTTGTAGTGGAAGGTGACATCGTTGAGTCTCCTGTGAAAAAAAAGAAAGATTAGGAAACACTTTACGAATATCGGCATTTGCTCCATACCGAGACATCTCAAACCTTGATCTAAGAATCTTTCCCTGTGGTGTATTCACACTCACGCACATCATATGCCAACACTTGATCTGAGAACCTTCCCCTGTGGTGTATTTGCACCCACCTACATCATATGCCAACACTTCACCCGAGAACGTTCCCCTGTCGTGTACTTACACCCACCTACAACAACCAATTTCCACTATCTTGTACATCAACATTAACTGTAATTTTCAATCTAGCAAAGATTACCTCCTGTGATGTTATAACATCGTCTGACAAGTTCTAAGTTAAGCTGGACCATATAACTTCAAGGTGTGGCGGGTTGTTTGTGGCGAGGCAGTGGCAGGTCTGGAAGTCCTATCAAACCTTTGGCCAAGATGACAGAACACAATCACAACCCAACTTTATGTATGTCCTGTTCCGTTTAACATTGTGTGGAATGATACACGAGACGAGCCCGAGGTGCTTTATCGTTTTACAAAGTTGTTTGTTATGAGGTATGTCAGACTAATGACCTGGTAAGACACTCGGAGCTGAGGGGGAGGGGAAGAGTCATCGACTCATTTTGCTGGTCATATAGTCGCCCAGGTACGGACGGGGTCATACCCTCATACTGATCGATGTTCTTAGGGTCGCAGTAACCGAAATGTTCCACAATCCTTCACACCACACATGTTGTTCTTCTTACTTCAGTTCATCTGCATGTTCTCGTCATGATCAAAAACATTACTGACAGTTTTCGAGTTATCTTACACATCACCCATCACCATCAGCTGTAGGAATGAGAAGGGGTCATCAACCAAAATAAATACTTGATAACTTAAGCAAGACTTGCCTTCCACAGCACCAAGATAAATTCTCAGACAACTGAGGAAAAAAGATGGCTCCTGAAGCCACCATTCTGGGGAAAAACTTGATACTTAAATCCCGCTTGGTAGATCGTCAGACACGTAAAATACGACTGACTTCATCCAGCAACAGACCACTGACTGGGTCGTAACGAGGCTGTTTGAGATGGTGGAAACGGACAGAAACTGATAGATCATTGTGGTGGGAGGAGAAAGACATACAGATCTTATCGTGTAGCTAGCGAGGTGCAAATATCGTCAGTTGTGGATTTGAAGCGAAATGTTCATCAAGTCTATACTTAAGCGTATCTGTGGCATTGATTTCAACGACTCTGATTGGTAAATCAGTCCATATGTTAACAATCCTGAAGGACGAGAGAGTGCAGCGCCTCACTCGAGGTAAAACGTGTGGTGTATTGTACCCACTCCTGGGCACGCTTGTCCTGCACGCTGGAACCCTGCGTCGGTGTCAAGTTTCGCGTATTTTCCCTCGAGTATACACACCACAAGAGACAGTTTGCGGTCGGATCCTATCCTGGTTATTAGGATCGACAATGCAACAGGAAATATCTAGTTCTAACTGGTGATCAGGTCAGATCTGTGAGAGAACCAGTAAGTTCTACCTCCGTCATCATCATCATCTCGTCTTAATTTCAAGTTTTTGGCTCCTCAGTGTTGTCCAATCTCCCTAGTTTATTTTTTTTCCTCCCCAGCGTCATGTTTTCTCCACAGCACTTGATTTCTGTCCCGTGTCGTGTTTTCTCTACTGTCCATTTATCCCCAGTGGTGACGTTTTCTCGCACAAGGGTCTGTTTTCTCCCGTGTTTTGTTTTCTCCCTAGTGCCTGTTTTCTCCCAGTGTCGTGTCTTATACATAGTGTTAGTTTTCTACCCCGGTGTCGCGTTTCCTCCCAGTGTTTTCTTCGCAAATGTCGCGTTTCTCCCTAGTGTCTGTCCCTCCTCCCCATTGTCGTGTTTATCATGATGTCTCCCCTGAGTTTGGTTTCATTGCTGTCTCCCCAACGTCTGTTTCCTCCCCAGCTTCATGTTGTCTCCCTGGTGTCTATTTTCTCTTAGTGTCTGTTTCTCTCTCCGAGTGTCTGTTCCCCCTCAGCGTCTGTTCTCTTAACGTCTGGCCATCTTTCCCGTCTCTCCGGAACATCGTATTTATCTCCTCCCAATAAAGTCTTCGCCAGTTCCCGGCAAGGACGCCTGGCCCAACCACGCCCTCCTGACGACCACTGTACATTCTCGCCTTACGCCAAGCCCTCCGGGACCGCCCCTCGGGGCATCCTCCTCACAGGATGATCTCATCGTCCCAGAGGCTCTCCGGCAGCCATGAACGACACGGGACATTATCCACATAACTCATGAATATATATTTTTTTTCCCTCCTCGAGCTGGTTAGAGTTGAGACGTGTGTGTGACTTGGTGTGGCCGGCCCACTCCCTTATTAAGGTTCCATGTGATGACAGCCATGTGGTGAGGCTTCCTGCTGGGTGTTGAACCAAAGCCTGATTTTTTCAAAGGACGACCCGTCCACTAGATGTTCGCGCCTCCCTCCCTCTCTCTCTGGCGTCCGTCCGTCCTTAAATGGTGTTCTTCCTGAACGGGATATTCGCCGGTACGTGGTGTTGCTCTGTACGTGATGGTAGGCGACACATGGCGTCCGTGTACGTGGCAATCTGTCATGCTAACTATGATACTCATGAATGCGAAGAATATATTTTTTTTCCTCTTGACATTACCATGTGATGTGGCTATACCTCAGCCACGACGACCTGCGGCTATACCTCAGCCACGACGACCTGCGGCTATACCTCAGCCACGACGACCTGCGGCTATACCTCAGCCACGACGACCTGCGGCTATACCACAGCCATGACGACCTGCGGCTATACCTCAGCCACGACGACCTGCGGCCATACCTCAGCCACGACGACCAGCGGCTATACCTCAGCCACGACGACCTGCGGCTATACCTCAGCCATGACAACATGTGGCTGCACCTCAGCCATGACAACATGTGGCTGCACCTCAGCCATGACAACATGTGGCTGCACCTCAGCCATGACAACGTGCGGCTGCACCTCAGCCATGACGACCCATCACCACACACACACTCAGCTGAGACGGCCCATCACCACACACACACTCAGGTACAACACCCTCAGCCAAGACGGCCCATCACCACACACACTCAGGTACAACACCCTCAGGGCCAAGACGGCCCATCACCACACACACTCAGGTACAACACCCTCAGCCATGACAACCCATCACTACACACACTCAGGTACAACACCCTCAGGGCCTCCCTACTCCTCCTCCCCCCGACATTCAGGACATCTTCGTCCTTGAAGCAGTCATTACATGAAATTTGGGGCAATAAAGCGCTATGAAAATCGCTATTATGGTCGAATATCACAAATGTTGTACAAAGAATTGACATGATTGTCCGCTGCCCCTTTGTTCCTGGACACTTAAAGACTTGTGGGCCGCAGGTGCAGCAGCGAGGGGTCGGACTTAGGGCTCCCGTCCTAGAGGGGTCAATATTACATCCTATAGCCAAGATTATCGCCACTATTGTGGAGTGAGCACAGTAGCGTGGAATGCTAAGGAATCCTTGGCTCGTGCTGCAATGATAATACCAGGACCAGCTACCTGTCAGGAGCCACCAGGTTCATGGTCCCTTGTCCTGCACTAAGGGTCCAGCAGAAGGGGCCATCAGGATCAGGGGGGTCCCTCGTCTTGCAATATGACTCTGACAGCAGGAGCCACCAGGTTCATGCTTCCACGCTCTACAATATGACTCTGGTAGCAAGAGCTACCAGGTTCATGGACCCTCGTCCTGCAATATGACTCTGGCAGTAGGTTCCATCCAGTTCATGGTCCTTCGTCCTACAAAATGGCTCTGACAGCAAGAGCTACTAGATTCTTGCTCCCTCGTCCAGAACCTTCGCCCCCTCCACCACCCTATGATTCGCTTCCGCTTCCATGGTTCCGTTCGTTGCCAAGTCTTCCCCCAGATGCCTAAAACCCTTCACTTCCTCCAATTTTTTCTCCATTCAAACTTACATCCCAACTAGCTTGTCTCCCAACCCTGCTTAACCTAATAACCTTGCTTTTGTCCACATTCACTCGCAGCTTTCTCTTTTCACACATTTCCAAACTCAGTCACTCACTTCTGAAGTTTCTCACTCAAAGCTGCCATCAATATTGTATCACCAGCAAATAGTAATTGACTTACTTTTCGAGCCATCTCATCCCCAACAGACTGCATACTCTCCCGTCTCTCCAAGACTCTCGCATTTAGCTCCCTCATCACTCCAAACATAAACAAATCAAACAACCATGGATGGGGACATCACACACCCCTGCCGCTGACCAACCTTCACTTAGAACCATTCACTCTCCTTTCTTTTAAACTCGTGAACCAGCCTTTCACCCATGATAAAACTTCTCATTGCTTCTAGCAGTTTTCCACTCACACCGTATATTCACAAAGCATCTCCATCAACCCTATAATATGCTTTCTTCAGATCCATAAATGCCGCATACAAATCCATCTAGATATTTTTCCCATACATCCTTTAAGGTAAACACCTGATCCACACATCCTCTACCTCTTCTGAAACCACACTGCTCCTCAGTATGATGCTATGTACATGTCTTCACCCTCTCAATCAATACCCTCCCATACAACTTACCTGGTATACTCAAAAAAGTGCTTCCTTACATCTTTTTTTTTTCCTTTATCAATTTTTTACTATATTACATGTTACATCTTGTGGTTATTCTAACCCCACATATGGAAGAACTGTTCGCGAAGTAAGTCATCAATCTGTTTCAAAGACATTTATGCTGAGATAAAGTCATCTCTTGCTACTGTCTCTTCCGATGAGGGCAAATTGAAAGCCTCGAGCCTTTCCTTATAACTTAGCCTTCTTAATTCTGGTACCACCTTTGCTGCTCTCCTCTGGACCTTCTCTATCCACTCTTCGTACTTTTATAGGAACGGTGACCAGACTTTAGAAGCATAGTTTATTTTGGCCTTATGAATGTCGTCAACATCTTGGTGAAATATTTCATATTTGGGAACTCAAATGTCATCTTAATATTTGTCAGCAGACAGTCGGTCTCCAGCACTGTTCTCCCAGGGTGGGACTATTGACAGGCTGGGGACCTTGCCTGCCTACGCTTCTCTTAACACACATATTCCTGCAGCTTGTTTCCTGGTACATGATAAACATATCGAGTCTTTCTTTCATCGTGGCCCATCCTCATACTTTATATTTGCTCGGGTTAAACTTCATAACCAAGACCAAATTTTGGAGTTTGTCAACGTCCCTTTGTATGCTGATGCAATCCTCTTCGCTTTTCACCTTCGGCATGACCTCTGCATCATCTGCAAACATGATCAGGTAGGAGTGCTTGCCCTCTTGCGAGCGAGTCATTTACATGGATCAAGAGGAGTCATGATCCAAGAAGAGAACTCTGTGGTACTCCGCTGGTCACTTCGACTCGTTCTCAGAATGTGTGTGTGTGTGTGTGTGTGTGTGTGTGTTTATAAATCCAGAAAAAATATCGAATTTCAGTTCCTAGTTCCAAAGTGTTATTGACATAATCACTCCAGATCCACAATGGCGAGCGGCAAATGACAAGTTTTACGCAACTTTCCATAACAGACCACCAGGATCCCCGCCCGTGGCTATAGACTGAGCCATGAGACACAGACAGCGGGTCCTAGAGAGAGAGAGGCAGCCACAGACTGAACCCTGCCACAGTCAAGCCAAACTTGAGTTGAGAGAAATAATAAAGAAAATTTGTTATTCTATAATGAATGAAGACTCCTTGTAGGGAGACACCTGTGTTGCGCCCCAAAACTATAGTGTTGTCCAGCTGTTACCAGTGTTACTGATGTTACCAACTGATGTTATAAGCTGATGTTGGCAGCCAGTGATGTCAGGGGGGGTAAGACGCCTGGCCCAGTCTTCATTAAGCACAAAGTTCGCCCAGCTTCTCGACACGCCTGAACAACTTTAATATAGGAAGAAAAATTAAGTTCTGCTTATTTGGCGGAGCGCAAATATTGCTCGGAAAATACGAGGAGGAACAGAGAAATTTGTCTGTGGTGCTTCTCGAGGATGGAGGCGGGCAACACATGGTATGTCTGTGGTATTTCCTCCAAAGGGAGGAGGCAGGCAACACACGTCCGTGGTACCACTTTAGGGTGGAGGAGGGAGCACATGAAGGTACGTTTGCGGTACCTCCCCCGGGTGGAAGCAGGAAACACATGGTATTATGTACGTGTTACTTCCCGAGGATGGAGGAGGAGAGGCAACACATGGTGTGTCTGTGGTACCTCCTGAGGATGGAGGAGGAGAGGCAAGACATGGTATGTCTGTGGTACTTCCCAAGGTTGGCGACAGGAAGACATGGTACGTCTGTGGTATCTCCTAAGGATAGAGACAAGAAACACATGGTATGTCTGCGGTACTTCTCGAGGGTGGCGGCAGGCAACACATGGCGTTCTGTGTACACAAGAACACAATTCTTTACTTCTGATGCTAAAGGTCAGGTTAACCACATGACGTCAGTCCTTCACAATAACAAACGTCAACACCTGGCTTGGTATATCCACACCTGGCAAGGTGTGTCTACACCAGACATGTTATTTTCACACCTGGTATGATGTGTCCATACCTGTCAAGATATATACACACCTGGCAAGGTATCTCAACATCTGGCAGAATATGTACACACTTGTTAAGGAAAGTATATTCTTGACAAGCCACGTACAGACCAGGCAAGGTATTACACTACTGGTAAGGGATGTATGCACCTGTCAAGGCATATATATATACCTGGCAGGTTATAATCACACTTGACAAGGTATGTACACACCTGGCAAGGTATATTCGCACCTGACAAGGTATATACACACACGTAGCGAGGTATAGTCACACATGGCAAGGTATACATACACTTTTCAAGGCAATTACACACACACACCTAGACAAGCTTACTCATCTATGGCCAATTAACTACTTTCTTGATTAAGTTCGTTTTGAAGAATCACCATTGTTGCTTGTTGTGTCAGTCGGGGATGATCTCTGTTGTTCTGAGTAACAGATGGATCATCTCTAACGTCGGCCAAATATGTACCAAGGATTTTGTTATTTCAAGCATGTGAACGTACGTTGCCCGAGGTGAAAGTAAGACGATGTTTGTATAACGCGACGCATCTCCTTATTATAACATTGCTGGTCAGGCGTTCGCTCTGCTCAGCTCACTACTCCTGCAGCTCAGCAGACTGTGCCGTGGCTGACCTCTGCTGAACCTGAGTTGACTGAGGCAACACTGGCATTATATCTGCTTCCTGGAGACTCACTCCGGTACACATGATGCCTCAACAGCTTACCGTTCTGGCTCCATCACTTATCTCAGTTCAGCGTGACTTCCCACACAAGTCAAGCGTGTAACACTTGGGTTTATATTTAGCGTAAAATGTCACGCTTGGATCCTGTTCATGCTGGACCCATGAACGTCGCTGCGTCATTGGGCGTGCGTGTAGCCCTCGATGTCTGTGTCTGACGTAAATCTTGCCCAATTTCACGAGATTCAGAGTTCGAATGAAGTCGAGGAGTAGGATGAAGAGAAGCAGCTGAAGACCAGCATTTGACGTGGTCTGTGTCAGACGGGTGACGCACTGGTGTGGAGGTCGTGATAGGGTGTACGTGTTCCCTGTGGTCACGAAAACTGAGACAGCCAGATATCTAGCAAGATAGCTAGCCAGTCAGGGTGAGGTCAAGGTGACTGCAGCAGCTTGCCTTCAGTACAAGTATCGTCTCTAAACCTTTACTGAAGTATTAACGTTAAATGACTGGGACCCGCGCTCAGGTTGAGCCGTATATGCAAGTGGAGCAGTGATTAGGAGACGTCTGGACTCTGGACACTCCTGATGTGACCAGGGAGGAGGTCCCGAGCCGAGAGGTGAGGGACGGGTGTCTGGACAATGTATCTCCTGGCTTGACAAGGGAGGAGGTCCCGGGTATACCCGCTACGACTCTTCCCCATGCTACACACCCAGGTATACCCGCTACGACTCTTCCCCACGCTACACACACAGGTATACCCACTACGACTCTTCCCCATGCTACACACCCAGGTATACCCGCTACGACTCTTCCCCACGCTACACACTCGGGTATACCCACTACGACCCATCCCCATGCTACACATATAAGTAAACCCATCACGACCCTTCCCTATGCTACACATGCAAGTACACCCGCTACGACTCTTCCCCATGCTACACACACACACACACACACACACACACAGTCCTGACAGTGTGAAAACGACCACCACACCGTCAGTCAGGGCTACCTGCTGCACCTCCAAGACAAGGTCATCACGACCACAAAACTACTATTTCCGTCCATCAGGAATTCCTGGGGAGCGGTGCGAGAAGTATTCCAGCACTGTCTTCCTCCATGAACTCTGGACCTTTGAGTCCTGGCGAGGCGAGGCTTGTGGTTCCCTCCCAACGCTGTACCATGCTCATCCCTCGGGGTACACACCACCAAATCTGCTATAGCCTATACACACCACCACACTTGCTATAGCTATACACAGCACTACATCTGCTATAGCTATACATAACACTACACCTGCTACAACCTAAACAACCTATACACAACACCACACCTGCCATAACCTATACACAAAACCACACCCGGCACAACATATACACAGCACCACACCTGCCACAACCCATGAACAGCATGACACCTGCTGCAAATTATACACATCACCATACTAGCCACAACCTAAACACATCACCACACCTGCCACAACCTATACACAAGCTGTATCCCAGGGTATTGGACCAGTTCTCGGGAAAAGCTTTAATATAACATGCTGAGGGCCCCTAGGGTGCTGGACCAAACCTAGGGAGGAGCTGCAATGTTGCTGGACCAAAGCTAGGGAGGAGCTGCAATGTTGAGGGCCCCCAGGGTGCTGGACCAATTCTAGGGAGGAGCTGCAATGCTGAGGGCCCCTAGGGTGCTGGACCAAACCTAGGGAGGAGCTGCAATGCTGAGGGCCCCCAGGGTGCTGGACAAAACCTAGGGCGGAGCTGCAATGCTGAGGGCTCCCAGGGTGCTGGATCAAACCTAGGGAGGAGCTGCAATGCTGAGGGCCCCCAGGGTGCTGGACCAAACCTTGAGAGGAGCTGCAATGTTGAGGGGCCCTCAGGGTGCTGAACCAAGTCTAAGGAGGAGCTGCAATGCTGAGGGCCCCCAGGGTGCTGGACCAAACCTTGAGAGGAGCTGCAATGTTGAGGGGCCCCCAGGGTGCTGGACCAAGTCTAAGGAGGAGCTGCAATGATGAGGGCCCCCAGGGTGCTGGAGCAAACCGAGGGAGGAGCTGCAATGTTAAGGGAACCCCCAGGGTGCTGCACCAATTCTAGGGAGGAGCTGCAATGCTGAGGGCCCCCAGGGTGCTGGACCAAAGCTAGGGAGGAGCTGCAATGATGAGGGCCCCCAGGGTGCTGGACCAAACCGAGGGAGGAGCTGCAATGTTGAGGGCTCCCAGGGTGCTGCACCAATTCTAGGGAGGAGCTGCAATGCTGAGGTCTCCCAGGGTGCTGGACCAAAGCTAGGGAGGAGCTGCAATGATGAGGGCCCCCAGGGTGCTGGACCAAACCGAGGGAGGAGCTGCAATGTTGAGGGCCCCCAGGGTGCTGGACCAAAGCTAGGGAGGAGCTGCAATGCTGAGGGCTCCCAGGGTGCTGGACCAAAGCTAGGGAGGAGCTGCAATGTTGAGGGAACCCCCAGGGTGCTGGACCAAACCTAAGGAGGAGCTGCAATACTGAGGGCCCCCAGGTCACCCCCAGGTCGCTGGACCAGTCCCTGGGAGAAGCTGTAATACCAAGCAAAGTTAAGACCAGTAAGGCACTACACTGGGGGAGGCCCAGTAAAGACACAGTATGTACGACTACATCCGATCAACCTGGTTATGCACTGGTCTACAAACCACAGTCTCAATTGCTAAATGAAAGAAATAAGGAAATTGACCCCTAGATCTACAGAATCGACGAAACAGTTTAAGGAATGATACAAAAAGTCATGATGGGTGATTATCTTTTTTCAATGATTCGCAATGTTTCAAACCAACGGAAGGAACCCGTTCACGCCAACACGTTATCATATTTCTGTATTGTTAGTATTTAGTGATTGCCTGAATGTGTAGCAGGCGCTGGGTCCTGACCACACCAACAACAGTGTAGCAGGCGCTGGGTCCTGACCACGCCAACAACAGTGTAGCAGCGCTGGGTCCTGACTACACAAACAACAGTGTAGCAGGCGCTGGGTCCTGACCACACCAACAACAGTGTAGCAGGCGCTGGGTCCTGACTACACAAACAACAGTGTAGCAGACGCTGGGTCCTGACCACACCAACAACAGTGAAGCAGACGCTGGGTCCTGACCACACCAACAACAGCGTAGCAGACGCTGGGTCCTGACCACACCAACAACAGCGTAGCAGACGCTGGGTCCTGACCACACCAACAACAGTGTAGCGGACGCTGGGTCCTGACCACACCAACAACAGCGTAGCAGGCGCTGGGTCCTGACCACACCAACAACAGTGTAGCAGGCGCTGGGTCCTGACCACACCAACAACAGTATAGCAGACGCTGGGTCCTGACCACACCAACAACAGTGTAGCGGACGCTGGGTCCTGACCACACCAACAACAGTGTAGCGGACGCTGGGTCCTGACCACACCAACAACAGTGTAGCGGACGCTGGGTCCTGACCACACCAACAACAGCGTAGCAGACGCTGGGTCCTGACCACACCAACAACAGTGTAGCAGACGCTGGGTCCTGACTACACCAACAACAGTGAGCAATGTTATCAAGCACAAATATGCTATTACTCCCAAGGTCAAAGCCACTGCTATGTCCTGCTCATTTCCAGGACCAACCTACTGCTAGTCGAACCCTCTCTCACTCTCTCTCTCTCTCTCTCTCTCTCTCTCTCTCTCTCTCTCTCTCTCTCTCTCTCTCTCTCTCTCTCTCTCTCTCTCTCTCCCTCTAGTCTCCTGACACTGGAACAAGTTCACAAATTTGGATTTTCAAAAAAAAAAATTCTTTATTTCCACATCAGAATCGCTTGATGCAGTCGCTAAGATGGCTGGTGTTGGTGTGGCGACCCGAGGGAGACGTACACCTTAACATGGAGAACACCTCACTACCTCAATAGGTGTGGAGCCTCCAGCTCACCAGCGAGAACAACACCTCGACAGGTGTGGAGTCCCCAGCACAGCAGGGACAACAACACCTGGACAGGAGTGGAGTCCCCAGCTCACTAGCGAGAACAACACCTCAACAGGTGTGGAGTCCCCAGGACAGCAAGTAGAACAACACCACCTCGACAGGTGTGGAGTCCCCAGGGCACCAGAGAGAATGCACCACCTCAGCAGGTGTGAAGTCCCCAGGACACCAGAGAGAGTGCACCACCTCAGCAGGTGTGGAGTCCCCAGGGCACCAGAGAGAGTGCACCACCTCAGCAGGTGTGGAGTCCACAAAACGCCAGAAAGAACAACACCTCAGCGGCAGTAGAATCCTAAACAAACCAGGGAGAATAACAGCTCATCACCTCAGCAGTCGTGGAGTTCCCAGCAAACCTGTGATTGCACACACCTCATCAGGTTTGGAGTTCACAGAACGTCAGAAAGAACAGCACCGAAGCAGGCGTGGAGTTCACAGAACACCAGAGAGAACAACACCTCAGCAGGCGTGGAGTTCCCAGCACATCAAGAGACCCAAGGTGCGCCAAAGGAAACATACCATTTCACTGTTTTTACGGTAATTGCATACAAACGACCTCCTTACATGTCAGCGAGCTGGCTTGTGAGGTGTGAGCGACCTGTGGTGCTCATGTGTCGCGGATGTTCACAGTCAGTGGAGGGGCCTGACCTCGCCGTTGTCCCTGAACCACACGACCTTGTCTGACCTGATCAGTTGCGTCTACAGTGTCGCAATGTACCGAGATGAATCATTGGCGACGGTAAGTGATTCCTGGAAGAGGATGATGTCACAGGCGCCTCACGTCACGGTGAAGTGATGTCATGGATAACGTGTAAAGAAGTGACGAAGATAAGGGGTGTAAAGGTCATGGGAATGTTGGATAAGGCGTGGGGTCAGTTCCTCCTCCTGGTCTCTGGCCATCCTCTGCTTTTCATTAGGTTGTCTTTTTTACATGGAAGGAGCTGCCAGCCAAACACAACTACATCACTTTGTCGAATTGGATTACCAAAAGACTTGTTAGGATTACTAAGGTACCAGTATCAAACTGGTGTCCACAGATGTAAACAAACCAGCCATCCGTGCCTCCACAGGGACCTCTTAGGTTGGAAAGTTAATAGATGGTATCTAGGGGCTGGTGGGGTCAACACATAGTACCTTGGTGTTGGTGGGGTCAACAGAGTAACTGGTGGTTGGTGGGGTCAAGATTTGTACCTTGGTATTGGCAAGGTCATATGTGGTGGTTGGTGGGGGTCAACAAATGGTACCTGGAGTTGGTATCTGTGGGGCTAAGGAACATCACAAGGTACCTGGAGGTTGATATGGTGAACAGATGGTATCTAGCTTTTGGTATGTTCAACATATAGTACATGATTGTATGTGGGGTTGGTACATGGTGCCTGGGTGTTGCTGGATTTAACATAAAGTACCTGTGTGTATGTGGGGTCAATACTTGGTACCTGGGTGTTGTTGGGTCAACACATAGTACTTGGGTGTAAGTGGGGTCAACACATGGTGTCTGGATGCTGGCAGGTTCGACACATAGTACCTGGGTGTATGTGGGGGTCAGTACATGGTACCTGGGTGTTGGTGGGGTCAACACATCGTACCTGGATGTTTGCGTGGTCAATATCCTAACCTGACCTATGAGTATTAGATCAGTCAAGCGTGTGACAGGATAATGGCCAGAGATGTACAGCAGTGGGAGACCTTAGCTAGTCAAGCATGTGGAGCATCACTTTCAGCGTCACTGGTCCACATGTTCCTCCCTCCCTGGTTGGGGAAGGAATGGCTATGTGGCTCCTTCTCTCACCAGCCCTAAGTCCCTGTACCTACGCCCGTCACCTGTACTCCTAATCCAGCTTATACAATCGGTAGTACCCGTCTTTACCCCCAAGACCTACGACCCATGGATCAGGTAGTGAAAAAGTCACAATCAGGCCAAACATCTCTGCTTCTCGTATCTCGACTCATCTCCTCCCCTGACGGACGGACCATCTCCCTGACATTCACAAAAAAATAAAAAAGTTCCAGTGAACAAAAAGCTGTCGAGGTTTTCAAGTCTTTTTCTATTGACTTGGTATTTCTTTTATCTTATCTTTAGATGATACAAGTCCAGTGTGTATGTGACTTGACTAGTGGCCGCCCAGGTCAGTGGTGGTGGGCGAGTTGATGGTGGGGGCCGCCCAAGACAGTGGTGGTGGATGAAATGATGGTGGGGGCTGCTTAAGTCTGTGGTGGTGGATGAGATGATGGTGGAGGCCGCCTAAGTCGGTGGTGGTGGATGAAATGATGGTGGGGGCTGCCTAAGTCTGTGGTGGTGGATGAAATGATGGTGGGGGCTGCTTAAGTCTGTGGTGGTGGATGAAATGATGGTGGGGGCTGCTTAAGTCTGTGGTGGTGGATGAGATGATTGTGGGGGCTGCCTAAGTCTGTGGTGGTGGATGAAATGATGGTGGGGGCTGCTTAAGTCTGTGGTGGTGGATGAGATGATGGTGGGGGCTGCTTAAGTCTGTGGTGGTGGATGAGATGATGGTGGAGGCTGCTTAAGTCTGTGGTGGTGGATGAGATGATTGTGGGGGCTGCCTAAGTCTGTGGTGGTGGATGAAATGATGGTGGAGGCCGCCTAAGTCGGTGGTGGTGGATGAGATGATGGTGGAGGCCGCCTAAGTCGGTGGTGGTGGATGAGATGATGGTGGAGGCCGCCTAAGTCAGTGGTGGTGGATGAAATGATGGTGGGGGCCGCCTAAGTCAGTGGTGGTGGATGAGATGATGGTGGAGGCCGCCTATGACAGTGGTGGTGGATGAGATGATGGTGGAGGCCGCCTAAGTCAGTGGTGGTGGATGAAATGATGGTGGGGGCCGCCTAAGTCAGTGGTGGTGGATGAGATGATGGTGGAGGCCGCCTAAGTCAGTGGTGGTGGATGAGATGATGGTAAGGGCCAAGGATGCATAACTCGCCTCCTGGTGATGGTGGTGGTGGAGTGCGGGAGAAAGAGGAGGCCTCACTTCTTCATCCATCTTGAGGATAATCTCTGACACCAGCCACACAGTATTCCTATTCCCATTTTTCATCTCCTTCGCTTGCTCCAGACCACCTGGGTTCGACCCCATGGTTGTTAGTGTAAAATCGGTATCCAGAATATGCATTAAATCACTGCCCGGAACTTCTCGTCTAATTAGATGAAGGCCAGTGAAGGGAAAACAGATGGAAACCATCATTTTGGGATAAAACTGTTCATCATTCAGAGGATCGCCACTTAATAAACGAATTTTATCCTGGTTATCCACGAAATCATGTCTGAAATTTTTTGTTTATGATACAATCAATATGTATCATGAAAGCTGGTTTCATTTATGTAGATAAAATAAGAAAAATTCAGTTAAATTCGGTGGCAAATATTGCTCAGAAACGTTAAGTCACATGATATATGTATGTGAGAGTGGACGAGTCCTTCGTCTGTTTCCTGGTGCTACCTCGCCAACGTGGGAAATGGCGGTCAAGTATGAAAAAACTCTTATGATAACATTAATAGAATAATGATGATGATGATGATGATGATAATGATAATAATGATAATGATAACGATAATACGAGATGGGCGTCATGGAAACATTGTGCGTACATCGTGTGCGCTAAGACGTAACACTCTCCTAACGAATGAACTTAGATATGTAAAGTAGAAAAGCAAGAAGCACTTTATAAGTGTGAAAATACTTATTTTACTTTAACGCAGTGGGCATTGGTTCAGGATGTGTGTGTGTGTGTGTGTGTGTGTGTGTGTGTGTGTGTGTGTGTGTGTGATGTGTACCCGGTCCACTCCACGGTGGTGGCTTGGAACCGAGTAATGGCGACAGATATAGAAATGCCAATTTAATCCAAACCTCACACACTCACACAGGAAGACGTCACTCATGACCAAAAGAAACAGAGGAATCTCCACCCGCCCCCCACTCCTTCCTCCTGGGTCAGGGTGGTGATGGGGGAGGAAGGGGAACCTCCCCTGGGTCAGGGTGGTGATGGGGGAGGAAGGGGAGCATCCCCTGAGTCAGGGTGGTGATGGGGAGGAAGGGGAGCATCCCCTGAGTCAGGGTGGTGATGGGGGAGGGAGGGGAGCATCCCCTGGGTCAGGGTGGTGATGGGGGAGGAAGGGGAACCTCCCCTGGGTCAGGGTGGTGATGGGGGAGGAAGGGGAGCATCCCCTGAGTCAGGGTGGTGATGGGGGAGGGAGGGGAGCATCCCCTGGGTCAGGGTGGTGATGGGGGAGGAAGGGGAGCATCCCCTGGGTCAGGGTGGTGATGGGGGAGGAAGGGGAGCATCCCATGGGTCAGGGTGGTGATGGGGGAGGAAGGGGAGCATCCCCTGGGTCAGGGTGGTGATGGGGGAGGAAGGGGAGCATCCCCTGGGTCAGGGTGGTGATGGGGGAGGAAGGGGAGCATCCCCTGGGTCAGGGTGGTGATGGGGGAGGAAGGGGAGCATCCCCTAAGTCAGGGTGGTGATGGGGGAGGAAGGGGAGCATCCCCTGGGTCAGGGTGGTGATGGGGGAGGAAGGGGAGCATCCCATGGGTCAGGGTGGTGATGGGGGAGGAAGGGGAGCATCCCCTGGGTCAGGGTGGTGATGGGGGAGGAAGGGGAGCATCCCCTGGGTCAGGGTGGTGATGGGGGAGGAAGGGGAGCATCCCCTGGGTCAGGGTGGTGATGGGGGAGGAAGGGGAGCATCCCCTGGGTCAGGGTGGTGATGGGGGAGGAAGGGGAGCATCCCCTGGGCCAGGATGGTGATGGGGGAGGAAGGGGAGCATCCCCTGAGTCAGGGTGGTGATGGGGGAGGAAGGGGAGCATCCCCTGGGCCAGGATGGTGATGGGGGAGGAAGGGGAGCATCCCCTGAGTCAGGGTGGTGATGGGGGAGGAAGGGGAGCATCCCCTGGATCAGGGTGGTGATGGGGGAGGAAGGGGAGCATCCCCTGGATCAGGGTGGTGATGGGGAGGAAGGGAAGCATCCCCTGGGTCAGGGTGGTGATGGGGGAGGAAGGGGAGCATCCCCTGAGTCAGGGTGGTGATGGGGGGAGGAAGGGGAGCATCCCCTGGGCCAGGATGGTGATGGGGAGGAAGGGAAGCATCCCCTGGATCAGGGTGGTGATGGGGGAGGAAGGGGAGCATCCCCTGGGTCAGGGTGGTGATGGGGGAGGAAGGGGAGCATCCCCTGGGCCAGGATGGTGATGGGGGAGGAAGGGAAGCATCCCCTGGATCAGGGTGGTGATGGGGGAGGAAAGGGAGCATCCCCTGAGTCAGGGTGGTGATGGGGGAGGAAGGGGAGCATCCCCTGGGTCAGGGTGGTGATGGGGGAGGAAGGGGAGCATCCCCTGGATCAGGGTGGTGATGGTGGTGGAAGAGAGGAAGGCGAGGGAAGGAACCTGAAGGTGACGTAGTTAGTTAGGCTGGTGTGGTGAACACCTGATGGTCACAGGCAGAGAGATTCTTCGTCAGGTGAGGTGGTCCCCCAGAGATGGGTAGGAATGGTGAGTGGTGGGTCTCTATAACCCCCAGTAATGTACATCATGGGCAACACACAACCTCCCAGTAATGTACATCATGAGTACTACATAGCCCCCAGTAAAGTACATTATGTGTATTACATGACCCCAGTAATGCACATCATAGGCATTACACAACCCCCAGTAATGTACATCATGAATATTACATAGCCCCCAGTAATGTACATTATGTGTATTACATGATCCCCAGTAATGTACATCATAGGCATTACACAACCCCAGTAATGTACATTAGAGACATTACGTAACCCCCTGTAAAGTACATCATAGGTATTACATAACCCCCAGCAATGTACATCATGGGTATTACATAACCCACCAGTAATGTACATCATGGGCATCACACAACCCCCTAATAATGTACATCATGGACATTAGTATACTGCAAACGAATGACGCTATGTATAATTGGGCAACGACAAAGAGGCGGGTTGCCGAACGCGGATATACCAAAGGGGTAGAGTGAGACTTCAGAGAAGCAAACGCTGTACATGATACGTTTCGAACCTATGTAATAACTAGCTAATGGCACCCTCACCCATTCACCCAGGACATGGGTACACAGGGCTACCACCCTCTCCACACAGGCAGAGGTCTTTCCAAATTCTTCGTTCGTATATCTCAGAATGCATGGTGCTTCCAGAGTTCCAGAATATGTTTTTTTCTTAGGGCGGGTGAGTGTTCTCATCATGCACTGCGTAAGCCTTCTGCACACGCACGCCCCCTCTCCTCCTCCTCTGCCCCTCCCGGATCCATACAAAGATAGCGGAGGGTGACGTCACGTCTTCCCCGGCCCGTCTTCCTCTCTGAAACATAATCTGTGAGTCACTGTACATGTGTACATACAGTGCTCCTCCGTGTTTGTAGGAGAGGCGGAGTGGAGTGCTGTACAGAGCTGGGGGAGGGCTGGAGGGATAGATTGCGTTGGAGGTGCTTGGAGGATGTTGACAATGCTAACATACTGGAGGAATGAAGAAAATTGAGAAAGACTGTTGAAGGGATGGAGATGATCGTAGGGGGGGAATGTTGGAGAGGGCTCCCTCCAGCAGGTCTGCCGGGAGAGATGGAGGGAAGGCTTGTTGGAGGGAGAGTGTGAGGGAGGGCTGGAGGATGATGGCCGTTGGGCTGGAATGATTTCTGGGGCATTGGAGGGATTGCTGGAGCATTCGCGGGATAGCTCGAGGTCTGGAAGGATTGCTGGAGCATAAGAGTGATTACTTTGGCACCACAGGAATTGCCGGAGCACTGAATAATTGCTGGAGTATTAGAATGATCGCTAGAACATTGGAGGAATAGGTGGAGCATTGGGTGGGGGATAGATGGAGCATTAGAGGGATTCCCAGAACATTCGAGGGGTGGCTAGAACACATCAGAATAGTTTGCTGGAGCATTAGGGTGATTGCTGGAGTGTTGGAGTGACTGCTGGAGCATCAGGGTGGGTACCAGAACATTGGAGTGGATTTTGGAGGATTGGAAAGATTGTTTGAGCACTGGAGTGATTGATAGAAAATTGGAGTGATTGTTGGATCATTGGTGTGAATGGTGGAGCATAACAGGGACTGTTGGATAATTGAAATTGGTAGAGCATTAAAGCCATACATGGAGGATTGGAGTTATTGCTGGAGTTGCCAGCACATCAGTGGTTGTCAAATTTCCCTCCTCGGCCCATGTTGCTCTCTTTCCTTTCTGCCTCACCCAGACGTGTGTTGCTGGCATTCTATCCACACACACACACACACACACACACACACACACACACACACACTAACACACACACTCTCTCTCTCTCTCTCTCTCTCTCTCTCTCTCTCTCTCTCTCTCTCTCTCTCTCTCTCTCCAAATCACACATAACACTCGACAGCAGATAATTCTCACAACTCTTTATTCTTCACTCCTGACGTCTTTTAGGAGTGGAAGGCTCCTGCCTTACCTTACGGCAAGATTTTGACCTACCTCCCTACTCTCTCTCTCTCTCTCTCTCTCTCTCTCTCTCTCTCTCTCTCTCTCTCTCTCTCTCTCCCACCCTACCCATCATCACAGGCCCCAATCACCATCAAAGTCTCCACCAAAACGGACCTGACACTATTGTGTATGACGTCACCTGGACCCACCCACAACGTCACAGGGGAGGTCAAGAGGCGTAGGAGGCAAGGTCAAGCGACGTGACCCAACGACGGAAGCTTAATCATCCTCCTGCAGGGTGAACAAATATCTTCATGGTGTGTCCCGGAGCCAACACGGGCCGTGGGAACCGACCGCAGAGCCGGCAGATAAGTGTACCCTGCAGGACCGGCAGGCTGGTGTACCCTGCAGGGACGGCAGGCTGGTGTACCCTGCAGGACCGGTAGGCTGGTGTACCCTGCAGGGACGGCAGACTAGTGTACCCTGCAGGGACGGCAGACTAGTGTACCCTGCAGGGACGGCAGACTAGTGTACCCTGCAGGACCGGTAGGCTGGTGTACCCTGCAGGACCGGCAGGCTGGTGTATCCTGCAGGGACGGCAGGCTGGTGTACCCTGCAGGGACGGCAGGCTGGTGTACCCTGCAGGAACGGCAGACTAGTGTACCCTGCAGGGACGGGAGATTAGCGTACTCTGCAGGACCGGCAGGCTGGTGTACCCTGCAGGGACGGCAGACTAGTGTACCCTGCAGGGACGGCAAACTAGTGTACCCTGCAGGGACGGCAGACTAGTGTACCCTGCAGGGACGGCAGACTAGTGTACCCTGCAGGGCTGGAAGTACTCTCAGGGACTAGTGTCTACGGAAGGCGATACATCACAAACTTTGTGTGAAAACTAATAATGAAACTGTGTGTGTGTGTGTGTGTGTGTGTGTGTGTGTGTGTGTGTGTGTGTGTGGAGGGATCAACTCAGCAGTGGTACGGAGATGACAATAACAGTGTTACTGTAGCAAGTGTAAGGACCATCCAAGCCAGACGAACACTTTACTGATATTCCTCATTCAAAAGGATATCACATTCTCACTCATCATTCTTCGCTCTACCAGAACTCAGCCACAGAGCACGCGACACCAAACTAACATCATCCACTATAACCATCCACTGACACCATCCTCCCAGCAGATCGCTACCAACGTCATCCACTATAACCATCCACTGACACCATCCTCCCAGCAGATCGCTACCAACGTCATCCACTATAACCATCCACTGACACCATCCTCCCAGCAGATCGCTACCAACGTCATCCACTATAACCATCCACTGACACCATCCTCCCAGCAGATCGCTACCAACATCATCCACTATAACCATCCACTGACACCATCCTCCCAGCAGAAGGCTACCAACATCATCCACTGTCACCATCCACTGACACCATCCTCCCAGCAGAACGCTACCAACATCATCCACTGTCACCATCCACTGACACCATCCTCCCAGCAGAAGGCTACCAACATCATCCACTGTCACCATCCACTGACACCATCCTCCCAGCAGAAGGCTACCAACATCATCCACTGTCACCATCCACTGACACCATCCTCCCAGCAGAACGCTACCAACATCATCCACTGTCACCATCCACTGACACCATCCTCCCAGCAGAAGGCTACCAACATCATCCACTGTCACCATCCACTGACACCATCCTCCCAGCAGAAGGCTACCAACATCATCCACTGTCACCATCCACTGACACCATCCTCCCAGCAGAACGCTACCAACATCGCCCACTATAACCAACCTCTGACACCACCTTCACTGTCTGTCTGGCAGACGACCCTTGGGTCCATTCACCCCCTCACTGACCGAGGTAGACCTGTGCGATCAGTGACCTTACCGACTGTGTGGGGAAGGTTGTCACAGACAACGTGTATTTTGTACCTAAATCACCAGGTTGCTGGGGCCTTGACACTCACTGTGGCCTTGTTTGGTATCAGTGTTGAGAACAGATAATTGTAGCTAGGCTAAGAAAATAAACTGGACCTTAGACCGCATATTATCTTACAAAATTGACAGAGATAAAGTAAATGATGTTCATTTTGGAGTCTAAATCTAACTATGATATGCTGGGAAATTTGTACATAAACATGATATATATATATATATATATATATATATATATATATATATATATATATATATATATATATATATATATATATATATATTCTTTTCTTTCTTTCAAACTATTCGCCATTTCCCGCATTAGCGAGGTAGCGTTAAGAACAGAGGACTGGGCCTTGAGGGAATACCCTCACCTGGCCCAATTCTCTGTTCCTTCTTTTGGAAAACTAAAAAAAAAAAAACGAGAGGGGAGGATTTCCAGCCCCCCGCTCCCTCCCCTTTTAGTCGCCTTCTACGACACGCAGGGAATACGTGGGAAGTATTCTTTCTCCCCTATCCCCAGGGATAATATATATATATATATATATATATATATATATATATATATATATATATATATATTCATGCCTCTGGGGACCAAGAACAGCCGAAGTATTTGCATAACTTGATAAGATGGTGAGAATCATTGTAGCCTGCCACTCAGCTCAACCTGGCTACTGCCGGAGGAGAGTATAGATAACACAACGTCTACGTTGAAGGTGCACCACCAGTCTCCCTCATGTCCCCGCCTGTGGTAAACATCATAACCGTCTATAGTTTGGTTCCTTGACCCCTCCAGACACAGATCCTATACCTGGTGATCCCGTGTTACACAAATGGATTGACCTGAATCATCTACGCTTCTCTGTCGACTTTATGCGATGAACTAGTAGTCTAAGGTGTGGTGATGTTCTTAGATTACCCAGCTCCCAACTTCCATCAACATCCCAGTCACCACCATCCCATGCAACATATTACAGTCCCGTCAGAAATCATATCGTTTCAAAAGACTTCATCTCTACCTGCTACCGAGTGTAGGGCAGCCTCAGGATTACAGGAGCCCCTGGAAAAAAGGGGTCCTGGTATAACATATGGGCCGATTCTGAATGTGGTGCTGGAGTCATAATGCTAATAATGATATGTCTAAAACTACTACCTGTGTACCCAGCCTACTGGCTCAAGTGTCTTTGCCATATAATCTTGGTGTGTGTGTGTGTGTGTGTGTGTGTGTGTGTGTGTGTGTACGAGCACCACATCAACCCCCACCACCACCAACTCCCTAGAACCCAAGAGGGCGGCCAAGAACCCAGAGGATGTCTTGAAGATCTTGTACGTGAGCCATGGTAGAGTGAGGAGGACCATTCACAGCCACTGGTCTCCCTCTGTTGGGTTGGATGGCAAGAATCAAGGGACCAGACGACAGTGAACTGCGCTTCCGTAATAATGACAAACATTAAGAGCTGTACAAAAAAGGTGATGAATCACTGCCAAGAAATTATCGTCCAATCATCTTAACGTCTGTAGTTAGGAAACTTGCGGAAACCATCACTCGAGATGAAATTGTAAACCATTTAGAGGATCAACACTCAATATACGATTCTCAGCTCGACGAAATCGCTCATGACTGACAAAGCTGCTTGATTTCATTCATATCATCAATACGTATGATGAAAGTGGAGCTACCTGCTGTCACTGGCAAAACTTTTGAATTTAAGTCTATGGAAATCATTCTCACTCTTTACAGCTTACTTTACAATTTGAACATTATGCTCAGTTTTGGTCACCCTTACTTGAGGAAAGACATAAGACTTCAGAAAAGAGAAGGTATAGACGTGAGTCACCGAGATGATACCAGCTTGAGAAGCAAAGTCCTACGGAAACCGACTAACTGAATCAACTCTATATATATTTAGCTGAGGAAAGGGAAACTGATCCCATAACTGTATTCATCAAAGGCTTCGATAATCTCGATCTAATAAGCTACTTAAGGATAGATTTGTCTGATTTCACACGTAGCAATAAATATTAACTCGTGGGCAAAAGGTTCTACCTCGAATGAGGCGAAATACTCTTCGTCAACAAAATTGTTAACATATGGAATGATTAACCAATTTGGGTAGTTGAAAACAGTGCCATAGATACGTTTAAGCATAGACTTAGTATTTTGTTTCAAATCCAGAACCGACATTACTTGCTCTGCCGTAGCTAAATGAAAAGTTTACAAAGCTTTTTGTAAAATTATGTAGACCAAGTGAAGAGAAACATCAAAAAGTATACGTCAGAATAGTAGTCACAACCGGAACCTCCGCTAGGTTCAACCCGGGCTACATATCTGCTGGATCCGTCAGAGCAGCACTACACTTCCTGCACCAGCAGCACATGTCCATCACTAAAGACTGTATCTCCGCTCACTTTTGTATTGGGGTTGACCAAGTATCCCCGGATGTGTTCGTTGCTATGTTCAACCAGCTTGTTGCAGGCGTAATAAGTGTGTGACTAAAGCTGTACTGACAGGTGGTAAAGGTCACTATTGGAGATTTCGAATGATTCCCCAGCGTTTCCTGTACTGCCTGTGCATCACAAATGCGTATACATGTTCCCACGTCGATAGACACGTGCACACATTTGAGAATATATCATACAATGACTCAGAAGTACACTAGATACATACAATAGCAAGAGACAAGCACACACGACGATGTATACATGGTACAGAGGCGTAGTAATAAACAAGTGTGAACGTTAACTCGTGTAGACTAACACTAAACCAGGGGAGTTGTGAGAAACATTGGTGTGCAGGAATACGGATACATGGGTGACAAGGGGAGCCAGATTAGGGACGCCCTGATAACCAAGGAACGTGACAATTAGTTTGAGAGATAACAAGAACTTGTGTCGAAGTTCCTCGCGTCAGAAAAAGAGAATTAGTCAGAACTAGATAAAAAAAATAACAGATAAACAAGCGATACAAAGTTTCACACGCACACACACACACACACACACACACACACACACACACACACACACACACACACACACACACACACACACTTTGCAGGGGAAACTCCAAAAACCTTCCGCTGCATTCATCAGGAGTGAATTGCCAGTTAGAGATCAGCTAACCAAGTTAAGGAATTCAAAGGAAAGAGTTACAGAGGATGATGTGCATATATGTGAGGAAGTGAAGGATAAGTTGTACAAGGAAAGAGGCAATATCCCGGTCACCAGTGGGATAAGATGATAGTGTCCACAAAAATCACTACAGACGACATAAAAAATACGAGAGGGTCTTGACCCTAATAAGGTTTCTGGTTCTGATGTAATACCTCCATATTGACTAAGGATGTCCACTTGACAACTTACTTTCAATGTTGTTCAAGATGCCGCTGGAACAAGATCAGGTAGCAAGGGAGTAGAAGAGGAAGTGGGGAGAGTTGGACTACTAATGAGTCTCGCTGAAGAGTGTGGTCTATGAGGTAAAAGATAATCAAAAAGGATATGAATGACTCCTTGTAGAGGAGAAGCCACCAATATGAGAGAAAAACGAAAATGCTGCGTGGATTGATGATATCTGGAGTGCCAGAGCATATCTGACACTGAACCACACACAGGAGGTTGGTAAAGCAATTGGATCTTCTGGCAGGAAGAAAGAGGCGACTCTTTCGATGGGTAGAAGATCTTAGTGTGAGAACCAAGGATGTATACCAGGGTAGCCTTCTCGAAATGGCTCGAGGAAACCAGTGGCGTTCTGCAGGAGTCTGTTCTGGGACCATTGCTTTCCTAAATCTATGCGAACGTCCTTGCCAAAACAAGAAGGCTTGGCCTTCTAAGTGAACCGGTTTGCGGATGACACCAAGGTCATGAAGGAAGGTGGAGAGGATTGCATCAACTTGCAAAGGGGCGGAGACAAACTCCAGAGTTGATCTGTTCTGCAATTGAGATTCAACCCAAACAAACGTAAATTGATGAGGATGGGACACAGTGAAGGAAGATCTCCTTATGTGTATCACATAGCAAGAAAAAAAAGCTTGCAGGAATCTGCCACCAGAGTACCACATTAGGAAAACAGTAAACGATTGCGCTCAACGGCTCGACCCGGCCTGCCGTCCTCACTGAGGTGTGCCCACTTAAGGTCGAAAGATTATATAGGGAGAGGGAAAGACGACAGATGGGAGGGAGAATTCCACAACTTAGCTGTTTCAGGATAGAAGAAAAAAAGGAAGTGTGACAGTCAATCCTTGAGTGGTGTTGGTTTCCATACTAAAGGAAGCAGCTGCCAAACGTGTGCATGTGGTCCACTAAGTCACAGCGGGTGGGACACACGGAGAGCACTGGCCAAGATGATACGTGGAGGGAGGGTAGCAAGACGTGGGCCTACAGCGTGGCATGATGATGATGCCTGGAGGAGTAACCCCTGAACCAACTGACTCATGTTACACTGTGACCCTGTAGTTAGTCCCCCACCATCTGAACACCTACCTTGCCTTCATCCTCCTCCTCCCTCCTCCTCCTCCTCCAGCGGTAATCCTTCGCTCTCAGGAGCACATGCAGGTGCAAGAGCAGGAGGAGGCACAGGAGCAGAAGCAGGCATAGGAGCAGGCACAGGACCATAAGCAGGTACAGGAGCAGAAGCAGATGCAAGTGCAGGAACAGAAGCAGGAGACCTAGCAGTGTGGTAGGAGCAGGCGACGTGGGGCTGGGGTAGGGAGGTGGTGGTGGGAAGGTGAGCAAAGTGGTTATCCTAGTGGATGAGGTCATCGCTAGGGCCCGCCACCCACACAGTACATCCTTGATGAACGATGTACGTACGTACGTACATCGTGTACACACACACACACACACACACACACACACACACACTCGGCTAGACTACAGCTGACTGTACTACTACCACACTCGTCACCACACACATTGTGATGGCCCAGGAGACGATATTTTCGCTCTGTGTTGCTAACACTGTAGAGAAAGACCTTCAGCCACCTGATTGATCATGGATTACGTCACTCGGCGTCGTACAACCGTGCGACTTCCTCTGCTTACGTCATAGATGGCTTGCCACACACATCAACCTTCACCTTAACGACCATTCTGTGGTACCCACGTGAGTCAGTGACTCACAGCCTTCAAAGTCACATGCCTACACTTGGGTATACATCTTCCAAAGGACCATCCATACTTCAGGAGCCAGACGTGGCTTTTTTTTATCGTCACTTTAAGAGCGAGAGACTTCGTCATGTCGACATAATCCGACGTGGCAACTCGCGCCTACGTCAGGACAGACGCTGTGGATGACGTCACAACCAGCGTGGTCAGATCCTGGAGCCGATGGCTCAGGGAGTGGAGACTACTACGACGTAGTATGTGGGACGGGATGGGAGGCGGTGACACGGACGAGCGGTGGAAGGGAGGAGCGGGGAGGGGAGGGCACAGACGGGTGGTGGAGGGAAGGGGGTTACGCTGATGGGAGGGGAGGGAAGGGGGGTTTACACTGATGGGAGGGGAGGGAAGGGAGTAGCACAGACTGGTTGGGGGAGTGGAAGGGGCTGCACAGACGGGCGGGAGAGGGGAAGAAGCTGCACAGAAGGGTTGGGTAAGGGGGAGGAGTAAAAGAGTCAGGTGGGGAGGGGAGAGGACGAAGTAACACAGGTGGGGTAAAGGGAGGAGGAGGGAGTGGCAGACGGATTGGGGGAGGGGAAGAACACAGCCGGGTGGGGGAGGGAGGGAAAGAGGTAAGATAGACGGGTGGAGAAAGGGAGGCGAGAGAGAGAGAGAGAGAGAGAGAGAGAGAGAGAGAGAGAGAGAGAGAGAGAGAGAGAGAGAGAGAGAGAGAGAGAGAGAGAAGAAGAAGAGAAAGAAGGAAAGAAAGAAAGAAAAAAAGAGAGAAAGAAAGAGAGAAAGAGAAATAAAGAGAGAGAAAGAGAGGGAAAGAAAGAGAAGAAAGAGAGAAAGAAAGAAACAAAGAAAGAAAGAGAATGAAACAAAGAAAGAAAGAGAGAGAAACAAAGAAAGAAAGAGAAAGAAACAAAGAAAGAGAAAGAAACAAAGACAGAGAGAAAGAAAGAAACAAAGAAAGAGAAAGAAACAAAGAAACAAAGAGAAAGAAACAAAGAAAGAAAGAGAAAGAAACAAAGAAAGAAAGAGAAAGAAACAAAGAAAGAGAAAGAAACAAAGAAAGAGAGAAAGAAACAAAGAAAGAGAGAAAGAAACAAAGAAAAAGAGAAATAGAAAGTAAGAAACAAAGAGAGAGAGAGAGAGAGAGAGAGAGAGAGAGAGAGAGAGAGAGAGAGAGAGAGAGAGAGAGAGTCTGACAGTATAATTATGGCGCAAGCTGAGTGTGTAATAACCACGAGACCTTGACCAAGGTCGTCCACGTGTGTGAGGCTGACGGCCTTCAAGGTCGTGCTGGTACCAGACACACGCTCTGCCACCACCACCACCACCGCTACCACCACCACCACCACCACCGCTACCACCACCACCACCACCGCTACCACCACCACCACCACCACCACCACCACCACCACCACCACCACCACCACCACCACCACCACCACCGCTACCACCACCACCACCACCACCGCTACCACCGCTACCACCGCCACCACTACCACCACCACCACCACCACCGCTACCACCACCACCACCACCACCGCTACCACCACCACCACCACCACCGCTACCACCGCTACCACCGCCACCACTACCACCACCACCACCACCACCACCACCACCACCACCACCGCTACCACCACCACCACCACCACCACCTCTACCACCAGCATCATCAACATCAACAGCTGCAGCACTACCTCCAGCAACAGCGGCACCACAACCACAACCATCACCAGCAGCTGCATCACCACCACTAACATCACCAGCAGCTGCACCACTAGCATCACCAGCAGCTGCACCACCACCACTAACATCACCAGCAGCTGCACCACTAGCATCACCAGCAGCTGCACCACCACCACTAACATCACCAGCAGCTGCACCACTAGCATCACCAGCAGCTGCACCACCACCACTAACATCACCAGCAGCTGCACCACTAGCATCACCAGCAGCTGCACCACCACCACTAACATCACCAGCAGCTGCATCACCACTGCTAACATCACTAGCAGCTGCACCACTACCACTATCATCACCAGCAGCTGCACCGCCACCACTAGCATCACCAGCAGCTGCACCACCACCACTAGCATCACCAGCAGCTGCACCACCACCACTAGCATCACCAGCAGCTGCATCACCACCACTAACATTACCAGCATCTGCATCACCACCACTAACATCACCAGCAGCTGCATCACCACCATTAGCATCACCAGCAGCTGCACCACCACCACTAACATTACCAGCAGCTGCACCACCACCACTAGCATCACCAGCAGCTGCATCACCACCACTAACATCACCAGCAGCTGCATCACCACCACTAGCATCACCAGCAGCTGCACCACCACCACTAGCATCACCAGCAGCTGCACCACCACCACTAGCATCACCAGCAGCTGCATCACCACCACTAACATTACCAGCAGCTGCATCACCACCACTAACATCACCAGCAGCTGCACCACCATCACCATAAACATCACCAGCAGCTGCATCACCACCACTAGCATCACCAGCAGCTGCATCACCACCACTAGCATCACCAGCAGCTGCACCACCACCACTAACATCACCAGCAGCTGCATCACCACCACTAACATCACCAGCAGCTGCACCGCCACCACTAACATCACCAGCAGCTGCATCACCACCACTAGCATCACCAGCAGCTGCACCGCCACCACTAACATCACCAGCAGCTGCATCACCACCACTAGCATCACCAGCAGCTGCACCACCACCACTAACATCACCAGCAGCTGCATCACCACCACTAGCATCACCTGCAGCAGTACCACCACCCCTACTAACATCACCAGCAGCTGCACCATCACCACAAACATCACCAGCAGCTGCACCACCATCACCATAAACATCACCTACAGCAGCATCACCACCGCTAATATCACCAGCAGCTGCACCACCACCACTAGCATCACCAGCAGTTGCACCACCACCACTAACATCACCAGCAGCTGCACCACCATCACCATAAACATCAACTACAGCGGCATCACCACCAATAACATCACCAGCAGCTGCATCACCCCCACTAACATCATCAGCAGCGTCATCACCACCATAAACATCAACTACAGCTGCATCACCATCACTAACATCGCCAGCAGCTGCACCACCATCACCATTAACATCACTAGCAGCAGCACCGCCCACACTAGCATCACCAGCAGCTGCACCACCACCACTAACATCACCTACAGCTGTACCACCACCACTAACATCACCAGCAGCAGCACCGCCCACACTAACATCACCAGCAGCTGCACCACTAACATCACCAGCAGCAGCACCGCCCACACTAACATCACCAGTATCGACAACACTATCACCACCAATATCACCACCACTACCAGCAGGTCATGATGGAAGAAGGTAATGTGTGAGGAGGTCATGAGGACAGGTCATGATGGCAGGTCATGATGGCAGAAGGTCATGATGGCAGGAGGTCATGTGCAGCAGGTCATGATGGCAGGAGGTCATGATGGCAGGAGGTCATTGCAGCAGATCATGATGCCAGGAGGTCATGATGCAAGGGGTAATGATGACAGGTCATGATGGCAGATCATGATGTCAAGAGGTCATGATGCCAGGTCACGAGGAACGGTGTAAACCAATTAGCCAACATGACACTGCTGGTCACACTTGGTGGTGTAAACCATCTATCCAACATGACACTGCTGGTCACACTTGGTGGTGTAAACCATCTATCCAACATGACACTGCTGGTCACACTTGGTGGTGTAAACCATCTAACCAACATGACACTGCTGGTCACACTTGGTGGTGTAAACCATCTATCCAACATGACACTGCTGGTCACACTTGGTGGTGTAAACCATCTATCCAACATGACACTGCTGGTCACACTTGGTGGTGTAAACCATCTATCCAACATGACACTGCTGGTCACACTTGGTGGTGTAAACCATCTAACCAACATGACACTGCTGGTTACACTTGGTGGTGTAAACCATCTATCCAACATGACACTGCTGGTCACACTTGGTGGTGTAAACCATCTATCCAACATGACACTGCTGGTCACACTTGGTGGTGTAAACCATCTATCCAACATGACACTGCTGGTCACACTTGGTGGTGTAAACCATCTACCAACATGACACTGCTGGTCACACTTGGTGGTGTAAACCATCTATCCAACATGACACTGCTGGTCACACTTGGTGGTGTAAACCATCTAGCCAACATGACACTGCTGGTCACACTTGGTGGTGTAAACCATCTATCCAACATGACACTGCTGGTCACACTTGGTGGTGTAAACCATCTAGCCAACATGACACTGCTGGTCACACTTGGTGGTGTAAACCATCTAGCCAACATGACATTAACAGCTTCAACTTATCATCGACTGAAAAACCCAAGCGTCATCTTGCAGAGACTTACGTGATCTCTCACAGTTTACTGAAGAAAATTGTCTACGCTTCACGAGCCATTTGAAGTGATTGGTACAATCTCCAGTGATTGGTACACTCTCCCGTGATTGGAATCTGATTGTCAGACTTACGATGTCATCCTCACGCACGTCACACTCTCGATGCTCTCAAGGATTTCTTCTGAAATGTAACTTATTTGGAAAAAGAAATCTTAGCGTCTCTTGCTACATAAGACAGTCCACAGCTGCTACTGGACTGACAACTGCTGTGCCTCAGGGGGAGGGTAGAACTGCTGTACCTCAAGGGGAGGGTAGAACTGCTGTATCTCAAGGGGAGGGTGGAACTGCTGTGCCTCAAGGGGAGGGTAGAACTGCTTTACCTCAAGGGGAGGGTAGAATTGCTGTACCTCAAGGGGAGGGTAGAACTGCTGTACCTCAAGTGGAGGGTAGAACTGCTGTGCCTCAAGGGGAGGGTAGAACTGCTGTACCTCAAGGGGAGGGTAGAACTGCTGTACCTCAAGGGGAGGGTAGAACTGCTGTGCCTCAAGGGGAGGGTAGAACTGCTGTGCCTCAAGGGGAGGGTGGAACTGCTGTACCTCAAGGGGAGGGTAGAACTGCTGTGCCTCAAGGGGAGGGTGGAACTGCTGTACCTCAAGGGGAGGGTGGAACTGCTGTACCTCAAGGGGAGGGTAGAACTGCTGTGCCTCAAGGGGAGGGTAGAACTGCTGTGCCTCAAGGGGAGGGTAGAACTGCTGTACCTCAAGGGGAGGGTGGAACTGCTGTACCTCAAGGGGAGGGTAGGACTGCTGTACCTCAAGTGGAGGGTAGAACTGCTGTACCTCAAGGGGAGGGTAGAACTGCTGTGCCTCAAGTGGAGGGTGGAACTGCTGTACCTTAAGGGGAGGGTGGAACTGCTGTACCTCAAGGGGAGGGTGGAACTGCTGTACCTCAAGGGGAGGGTAGAACTGCTGTGCCTCAAGGGGAGGGTGGAACTGCTGTGCCTCAAGGGGAGGGTAGAAGCGCTGTACCTCAAGGGGAGGGTAGAACTGCTGTGCCTCAAGGGGAGGGTGGAACTGCTGTACCTCAAGGGGAGGGTAGAACTGCTGTGCCTCAAGGGGAGGGTGGAACTGCTGTACCTCAAGGGGAGGGTGGAACTGCTGTGCTTCAAAGGGAGGGTAGAACTGCTGTACCTCAAGGGGAGGGTAGAACTGCTGTACCTCAAGGGGAGGGTGGAACTGCTGTACCTCAAGGGGAGGGTAGAACTGCTGTACCTCAAGGGGAGGGTAGAACTGCTGTACCTCAAGGGGAGGGTAGAACTGCTGTGCCTCAAGGGGAGGGTAGAACTGCTGTACCTCAAGGGGAGGGTGGAACTGCTGTACCTCAAGGGGAGGGTGGAACTGCTGTACCTCAAGGGGAGGGTAGAACTGCTGTACCTCAAGGGGAGGGTGGAACTGCTGTACCTCAAGGGGAGGGTGGAACTGCTGTACCTCAAGGGGAGGGTGGAACTGCTGTACCTCAAGGGGAGGGTGGAACTGCTGTACCTCAAGGGGAGGGTAGAACCTGCTGTACCTCAAGGGGAGGGTGGAACTGCTGTACCTCAAGGGGGGGGGAGGACTGTGTACACATTGGCTGCTATGGACCACAGGTGTCGCCACGGACCACAGGGGCCGCTACGGGACCGAACAAGCCACCAAGGTGCCACAGAGGCCGCTACGGGCCACACAAACCACCATGGGCCACACATACCGTCACGAGCCATAGAGACGGTCACAGGCCACAGAGGCTACCACAGGCCACACACGCCACCAAAGTGCCACAGAGGCTGTCACGAGCCACAGGAGCCGCCACGGGCCACAGAGGCCGCCACGGGCCACAGACGCCGCCACGGGCCACAAAGACCGCTATGGGCCACAAAGACCGTCACGGGCCACACACGCCGCCAAAGTGCCACAGAGGCAATCAAGGACCACACAGGCCGCCACGGGCCACAGAGTCCGTTACTGGCCACAGAGGCTGCCATGGGCCACACAGACCGCCATGGGCCACACAGACCGCCATGGGCGGACAGCAACTGTACAACCCGGTTCTAGCAGGAAGAGGTCTCGCCCTCCACACCCACCTGTTGGCCCGGCAACAACACTGGGTCAAATATGGCAACCAGGAATGTCATTCATTGATCAGCCGGGTACGATAGCGTGTAGGTGGAGCAGCTCCCACCTGGATGGGCGAGGAACCAGGCCCCCTCCAACCCGTTGGTCTAGTGGTGCCGGTGGAGTCAGCTAACAGCTGGCCTAAATGTGGTGGTGGAGTTACCCACCAGCTAGCCTGGCTGTGGTGGTGGAGTTAGCCACCAGCTGGCCTGGCTGTGATGGTGGAATTACCCACCAGCTGGCCTGGCTGTGAAGTCAACCACCAGCTGGCCTGGCTATGCTGGTAGAGTTTAGCTACCAGCTGGCTTGACTGTGGAAGTCAACCACCAGCTGGCAGTGGATTCAGTCCCCCAACCCCCAGTTTCAGCTGGCCTAGCTAGTGGTGGTAGTGGTGGGGCCTTGTAAGCAGCTGGCGTGGCCCCCAGTGGTAGAGTCAACCACCAGCTGACGTAGCTGGAATGATAGGTTCAACCACCAGGCCCTTCAGCCTCGCAACATAAATGGAAATACTTTTTCCTGGGAAAATGATTTGATCAGTTATACAAGAATTATACTCAGTGTCTCCGTGTGTGTGTGTGTGTGTGTGTGTGTGTGTGTGTGTGTGTGTGTGTGTGTGTGTGTGTGTGGACGTACTTTCGTCCGTTCGTTCGTCCCAAGAGATCGTCCTGCAGGCGGACATCATGACGATCCTCAAGCCATAATCATTCGTCTGTCATCAGTGGCACCGACCGCTCTCTGCGAGGCGTCGGTGACCACACGCACCAGCGGCACGTCTCGGGTGACATCAACAGGATCACCACCGCCAGCCACTCACGCACTGTACTCCTGCCGACGACACTTAATGATATGGCACAACGGTCGTCTGCCCACTCAAACCTCCCGGCACTAACTTAACATTCTCATTTGCGCAAGACAGCCAGTGATGATGGAGGTTTTAACATAGGAATAGCCTATAGTCATCTAGCGGAGGCATGCATCGTCACCAGCCACACCTGAAAAGCTGCGACGCGTTCCCCCCGAAAGGCAAGGCCACTATGACAAGGGATGACGGGGTCACCTATGATGTATTAACATCAGCATCAACTTTCCCACTGATCCCCTTCTCGATCCCTTCAACGTGATTCTCCTATAAGAAGTCTTTCCCGGTCTCTCCTGGGTGTGCGCTATCATCATACGTAAACCAAAGACTAGAGAGGACCACTTTTACACTTATCGCCCTCACTTCCTGTTTAGGTAGCCTTGCAATGTTTCATCTTGAACATTCTTCTACATATAATCCTAAACAGTCTTATATATATATATATATATCCACCCAGGAAAACAAATCTACTTTCGATATGGCTAGAACAGACATCGTCTCTCAGCAACTTTCAGAACTTGTCGCCAGGGATCTGATGTTTAGGGTTGACCAGACCGTCATTTATGGTCATGTTCAGAGATGCCCTCAGCGATCCGCTTCCTTTTACCATGGGTACTCCACAGGGAAGGGTCCCCAGCCTGACACCATTCATCGCAACTCACGCTTAAACGTCTGTCTACCCCTGATGTTGATGCTGACGCTACCAAGGTGATGTCTCAGCACCACCTCGCCTGTGAGGCCCAATTTTTTTGACCGGTTCATCATGCACTTCGCCACTTAGTGTGGCCTTGTTATTGACGCAGCCAAACGAAAACCCTCCAATTCACGATGATCACGTTTGGGATGAAATGACCTTCCTTGTGCTCCACCATGACGTGACTGAACTACGGAACTCGTCACATACCTTGGCATTGATCCTGGCGCCAATGCTGCTGATCCATGAACTCACATATCCGGCCTGAAAGCCAGATACCTTGACCCCCTCCCTCAACCTCCGGGACCTCACAGGCAAGAAAATTGGTAGCTGCCGAACTTGCTAAGAGGTTTTACCCATTGTATGTACGACCTGTGATCCCCATTCATTCACCTATGGCTCACCTGCATCTTCATTCCTTTGATGTCCGGAACAAAGCTGTGAGATCAACCTTCAAATGTCAGCTGTTAGCTAGAGTAAATATGATGTTAGGTCTGTCCCCGAGTCCTCTGTTTACCTCCACGATAGTTCTTCAACAGGTCTCTGGGCCACAAGCTTCACTTCTCTGGTAACCACATTGAGACTCCTGAACATGTTCTTACTCTATTATTAGCCCGTCAGCAGCTGTGTGTCTCTCATTTAACATCAGGTTTTCCCTACTGTCATCTACCCATCGACCCAGTAGAACCCCTTCCCCTCTCTTCCCTACACGCTCCTCCTCTCCCTCACACACACACACACACACACTCTTCCACTCCCTCTCCTACACACCCCACCTCTCCCTCTCCTACACACCCCACCTCTCCCTCCCCTACACACTCCTCCTCTCCCTCCACTACACACTCTACTCCCTCCCTCACAAACCTCCTATCTGCCAAATTAACCGACCAACGTACATATCATTATAGCACTCTGGTGTATACAAAACATTAGGAAGCAGCTTACCTCTGGTCATGGTCGAGATCCACCGGTGTGTTACTCGTGAATGGTTTCTCTACCATCACAAGCTCATTATATTCAGTTCAACCGTTTCTAAAAGCTTCGCAATAAATGTCTGTTAAGACTAGATTTCTGCATGAGAGCATGAACCGACAGACTCTTGGCAGAACGCAGCACAAGCAAAGCGCAAAACGAGGCCAGACACCGCTGGAAGTAGGTTATCACACTCCCTGTCCACATACACACACGCACACACACTAGCACTGACCCCTACAGCAACACGAGTCTGACCTAACTGACAGTGGATTGCAGGCCGGGGAGGCTACCGTCCTCAAGTCAAACGACCGAACGACACCGTAAACAAGTAGTTACACCTGTCAGCTACGGTCTCCGCGACTCCTATACATTGCTGATGAACACAGATTACGACTTTTTGATACTCTGTCTTCAGGCAGCTGCATAGAGGAGGTGTGTAGTATTGTGAGTTTCTACAACAGAAGCAACTGGTTATGATCACTGAAATTAACAACAACCAGTTGCTGATTTGTTGAAAAATACCACAAAAATTCAGGATTTTGATAAAATTCTTGTCAACTGTAGCCAGTAAAGTAAATACTCGACTGACGTAAGTATTTATCGAATGAAAATATTATGTTTTATTCAATGAATGATTTAAGAAACTTCAGGATATCTATTTATTTACGATATATATATCGGGAGACAGCGACAAAGCAAAATAAATAAATGAATATATATATATATATATATATATATATATATATATATATATATATATATATATATATATATATATATATATATATATATATATATACATATATATATATATATATATATATATATATATATATATATATATATATATATATATATATATATATATATATATATATATATATATATATATATAAGATACTTGGCCACAACTATGTCCTGGTGTGCACGACACGACCACAACTGTGCCATGTTGTGCACGACACATGGCCAGCATCGAGATCAGTGCTCTACATGCGGCCCCTCTGGTGAGCCAAGCCTTCGTGCTGTGAACTATTCGTATCCAGGAAAACGTAAACATTATCCAGGAAGATCAGTGCCAGTCTCCCAACTCTCTAGTGGATCACATCTTCCGCTACATAGGCCAGGCGCCCGTGCCTGACCCCTCCACGGCATACGAACACTTACACCACCCTACATACCCTGTACGAACACCTGCACCACCCCACATACCTGCTACCAACACCTGCACCACCACACATACCCTCTACGAACATCTGTACCACCCCGCATACCTGCTACCAACACCTGTACCACCCAATATACCCTCTATGTTCGAACATCTGCACCACCCCACATACCTGCTACCAACATCTGCTCTACTATACACACTTGTCATTACTACGGTGGTAAGAGAAGATGGGGAGTATTGGACAGCATAAGGCAAGTTCTGAACAGAAAGAGCGAGTTCAAGAGTGCATGCACGTGTATGTGGTGTGGGAGGGTTGTGTGGCGTGGCGACTAGCTTTCTGTAAACGTGTTTTTTGGTGTCTTATATCTCCCAGCAGACTGGTGGTGGTGGGGTGGGGTGGGAAGGGTGAGAATGTTACGATGTTACGGAAGAATACGACGGAATCCAAACAGCAACAGACCACTAGGTCCATTCGAGGCTGTTTGTGGTAGCGGAAGATATCATCAGAAATTCACAGATTAGTGTGGTAAAAGTTTGTGGGCATATAGATCGTTCGGAGTGAATAAACTACAAATTGTTATTGTGAGTGAGCATCACTGTGGGTGCCACTGGTGAGCATCACTGTGGGTGCCACTGGTGAGCATCACTGTGGGTGCCACTGGTGAGCATCACTGTGGGTGCCACTGGTGAGCATCACTGTGGGTGCCACTGGTGAGCATCACTGTGGGTGCCACTGGTGAGCATCACTGTGGGTGCCACTGGTGAGCATCACTGTGGGTGCCACTGGTGAGCATCACTGTGGGTGCCACTGGTGAGCATCACTGTGGGTGCCACTGGTGAGCATCACTGGTGGGTGCCACTGTGAGCATCACTGGTGGGTGCCACTGTGAGCATCACTGGTGGGTGCCACTGTGAGCATCACTGGTGGGTGCCACTGTGAGCATCACTGGTGGGTGCCATGGTGAGCATCACTGGTGGGTGCCACTGTGAGCATCACTGGTGGGTTGCCACTGGTGAGCATCACTGGTGGGTGCACTGGTGAGCATCACTGGTGGGTGCCATGGTGAGCATCACTGGTGGGTTGCCACTGGTGAGCATCACTGGTGGGTTGCCACTGGTGAGCATCACTGGTGGGTGCCACTGTGAGCATCACTGGTGGGTTGCCACTGGTGAGCATCACTGTGGGTGCCACTGGTGAGCATCACTGGTGGGTGCACTGGTGAGCATCACTGGTGGGTGCACTGGTGAGCATCACTGGTGGGTGCCATGGTGAGCATCACTGTGGGTGCCACTGGTGAGCATCACTGGTGGGTGCCATGGTGAGCATCACTGGTGGGTGCCACTGTGAGCATCACTGGTGGGTGCCACTGTGAGCATCACTGGTGGGTGCCACTGTGAGCATCACTGGTGGGTGCACTGGTGAGCATCACTGGTGGGTTGCCACTGGTGAGCATCACTGTGGGTGCCACTGGTGAGCATCACTGTGGGTGCCACTGGTGAGCATCACTGGTGGGTGCACTGGTGAGCATCACTGGTGGGTTGCCACTGGTGAGCATCACTGGTGGGTGCCATGGTGAGCATCACTGTTGGGTGCACTGGTGAGCATCACTGGTGGGTGCCACTGTGAGCATCACTGGTGGGTTGCCACTGGTGAGCATCACTGTGGGTGCCACTGGTGAGCATCACTGGTGGGTTGCCACTGGTGAGCATCACTGGTGGGTGCCATGGTGAGCATCACTGTGGGTGCCACTGGTGAGCATCACTGGTGGGTTGCCACTGGTGAGCATCACTGGTGGGTTGCCACTGGTGAGCATCACTGTGGGTGCCACTGGTGAGCATCACTGTGGGTGCCACTGGTGAGCATCACTGTGGGTGCCACTGGTGAGCATCACTGGTGGGTTGCCACTGGTGAGCATCACTGTGGGTGCCACTGGTGAGCATCACTGGTGGGTTGCCACTGGTGAGCATCACTGTGGGTGCCACTGGTGAGCATCACTGGTGGGTGCCATGGTGAGCATCACTGTGGGTGCCACTGGTGAGCATCACTGTGGGTGCCACTGTGAGCATCACTGGTGGGTGCCATGGTGAGCATCACTGTGGGTGCCACTGTGAGCATCACTGGTGGGTGCCATGGTGAGCATCACTGTGGGTGCCACTGTGAGCATCACTGGTGGGTGCCATGGTGAGCATCACTGTTGGGTGCACTGGTGAGCATCACTGTGGGTGCCACTGTGAGCATCACTGGTGGGTGCCACTGTGAGCATCACTGGTGGGTGCACTGGTGAGCATCACTGGTGGGTGCCACTGTGAGCATCACTGGTGGGTGCACTGGTGAGCATCACTGTGGGTGCCACTGGTGAGCATCACTGGTGGGTGCCATGGTGAGCATCACTGTGGGTGCCACTGGTGAGCATCACTGGTGGGTGCCACTGTGAGCATCACTGGTGGGTGCCATGGTGAGCATCACTGGTGGGTGCCATGGTGAGCATCACTGTGGGTGCCACTGGTGAGCATCACTGGTGGGTGCCATGGTGAGCATCACTGTGGGTGCCACTGGTGAGCATCACTGGTGGGTGCCATGGTGAGCATCACTGGTGGGTGCCACTGTGAGCATCACTGGTGGGTGCCATGGTGAGCATCACTGTGGGTGCCACTGGTGAGCATCACTGGTGGGTGCCATGGTGAGCATCACTGGTGGGTGCCACTGTGAGCATCACTGGTGGGTGCCACTGTGAGCATCACTGGTGGGTTGCCACTGGTGAGCATCACTGGTGGGTGCCACTGTGAGCATCACTGGTGGGTGCCACTGTGAGCATCACTGGTGGGTGCCACTGTGAGCATCACTGGTGGGTGCCATGGTGAGCATCACTGGTGGGTGCACTGGTGAGCATCACTGTGGGTGCCACTGGTGAGCATCACTGTGGGTGCCACTGGTGAGCATCACTGTGGGTGCCACTGGTGAGCATCACTGTGGGTGCCACTGGTGAGCATCACTGGTGGGTGCCATGGTGAGCATCACTGGTGGGTTGCCACTGGTGAGCATCACTGTGGGTGCCACTGGTGAGCATCACTGTGGGTGCCACTGGTGAGCAACACTGGTGGGTGCCACTGTGAGCATCACTGGTGGGTGCCACTGTGAGCATCACTGGTGGGTTGCCACTGGTGAGCATCACTGTTGGGTGCACTGGTGAGCATCACTGTGGGTGCCACTGGTGAGCATCACTGGTGGGTGCCATGGTGAGCATCACTGGTGGGTGCCATGGTGAGCATCACTGGTGGGTTGCCACTGGTGAGCATCACTGGTGGGTGCCATGGTGAGCATCACTGGTGGGTGCCACTGTGAGCATCACTGGTGGGTGCCATGGTGAGCATCACTGGTGGGTGCCACTGTGAGCATCACTGGTGGGTGCCATGGTGAGCATCACTGGTGGGTTGCCACTGGTGAGCATCACTGGTGGGTGCCATGGTGAGCATCACTGTTGGGTGCACTGGTGAGCATCACTGGTGGGTGCCATGGTGAGCATCACTGTGGGTGCCACTGGTGAGCATCACTGGTGGGTGCCATGGTGAGCATCACTGTGGGTGCCACTGGTGAGCATCACTGTGGGTGCCACTGGTGAGCATCACTGGTGGGTGCCACTGTGAGCATCACTGGTGGGTGCCATGGTGAGCATCACTGTGGGTGCCACTGGTGAGCAACACTGGTGGGTGCCACTGTGAGCATCACTGGTGGGTGCCATGGTGAGCATCACTGGTGGGTGCCACTGTGAGCATCACTGGTGGGTGCCATGGTGAGCATCACTGGTGGGTGCCATGGTGAGCATCACTGTGGGTGCCACTGGTGAGCATCACTGTGGGTGCCACTGGTGAGCATCACTGTGGGTGCCACTGGTGAGCATCACTGGTGGGTGCCATGGTGAGCATCACTGGTGGGTGCCACTGTGAGCATCACTGGTGGGTGCCATGGTGAGCATCACTGTGGGTGCCACTGGTGAGCATCACTGGTGGGTGCCACTGGTGAGCATCACTGTGGGTGCCACTGGTGAGCATCACTGGTGGGTTGCCACTGGTGAGCATCACTGTGGGTGCCACTGGTGAGCATCACTGTGGGTGCCACTGGTGAGCATCACTGGTGGGTTGCCACTGGTGAGCATCACTGTGGGTGCCACTGGTGAGCATCACTGTGGGTGCCACTGGTGAGCATCACTGGTGGGTGCCACTGTGAGCATCACTGGTGGGTTGCCACTGGTGAGCATCACTGGTGGGTGCCACTGTGAGCATCACTGGTGGGTGCCACTGTGAGCATCACTGGTGGGTTGCCACTGGTGAGCATCACTGGTGGGTTGCCACTGGTGAGCATCACTGGTGGGTGCCACTGTGAGCATCACTGGTGGGTTGCCACTGGTGAGCATCACTGGTGGGTGCCACTGTGAGCATCACTGGTGGGTGCCACTGTGAGCATCACTGGTGGGTTGCCACTGGTGAGCATCACTGTGGGTGCCACTGGTGAGCATCACTGTGGGTGCCACTGGTGAGCATCACTGGTGGGTGCCACTGTGAGCATCACTGGTGGGTTGCCACTGGTGAGCATCACTGTGGGTGCCACTGGTGAGCATCACTGTGGGTGCCACTGGTGAGCATCACTGGTGGGTGCCACTGTGAGCATCACTGGTGGGTTGCCACTGGTGAGCATCACTGGTGGGTGCCATGGTGAGCATCACTGGTGGGTGCCATGGTGAGCATCACTGGTGGGTGCCATGGTGAGCATCACTGGTGGGTGCCATGGTGAGCATCACTGGTGGGTGCCATGGTGAGCATCACTGGTGGGTGCCACTGTGAGCATCACTGGTGGGTGCCACTGGTGAGCATCACTGGTGGGTGCCACTGGTGAGCATCACTGGTGGGTGCCACTGTGAGCATCACTGGTGGGTGCCACTGTGAGCATCACTGGTGGGTTGCCACTGGTGAGCATCACTGTGGGTGCCACTGGTGAGCATCACTGTTGGGTGCACTGGTGAGCATCACTGGTGGGTGCCACTGTGAGCATCACTGGTGGGTGCCATGGTGAGCATCACTGGTGGGTTGCCACTGGTGAGCATCACTGGTGGGTGCCACTGTGAGCATCACTGGTGGGTTGCCACTGGTGAGCATCACTGGTGGGTTGCCACTGGTGAGCATCACTGGTGGGTGCCATGGTGAGCATCACTGTTGGGTGCACTGGTGAGCATCACTGGTGGGTGCACTGGTGAGCATCACTGGTGGGTGCACTGGTGAGCATCACTGGTGGGTGCCACTGGTGAGCATCACTGTTGGGTGCACTGGTGAGCATCACTGGTGGGTGCCACTGGTGAGCATCACTGTTGGGTGCACTGGTGAGCATCACTGGTGGGTGCCACTGGTGAGCATCACTGGTGGGTGCCACTGGCGAGCATCACTGGTGGGTGCCACTGGTGAGCATCACTGGTGGGTGCCACTGGTGAGCATCACTGTCGGGTGCACTGGTGAGCATCACTGGTGGGTGCCACTGGTGAGCATCACTGGTGGGTGCCACTGGTGAGCATCACTGGTGGGTGCCACTGGTGAGCATCACTGGTGGGTGCCACTGGTGAGCATCACTGGTGGGTGCCACTGGTGAGTGTGTAGAGAGCTTTGCACCAACGGTTTTGTATAACCAGGACGTAGAAAGTAATAGTTTGAGACATTTTGAAGAATGGGATAACAATAATTTTTTTGAAGATATAGAAAAAACAAGTTGAAATCAGGTTGCTCTGGCCGGATTTGAGAGGACCAGATATGACTACGCCAAAAAATGAGGAAAGAATTAAGTGACTGGGACTTCCCTGGGGGATACAGGGGACGAACCTGGCTCTCATAGTGGGACATCCCTGGGACATCACTAAGACATCCTTAGGGGCCACGAGGGGACGAGTCTAGCCCTCACAGCGGGACACACTCGGCACATCCCCGTGGGACACAATGGATGAACCTGACCCTCTCTGCGGGACACCCCTGGTGGCCACGAGGGATGGTCCCGGCCCTCTTAGCAGGACATCCCTGGGAGACACGATGGATGAACATAGTCCTCTCAGCGGGACATCCCTGGGACATACGTGTGTGACCCGAGGGACGAGCCTACCACCCCTCACAGCTTAATATCCCTGGGACATACGTGTGAGACACGAGGGACGAATCTGCCACCCTCCTCCTATCCACTCTCCACCAGGCAGTAACAAAGTCACGTCCTCAGCACTGCTGGCCATGTATAATGCCCCCGGCCCTGACCACCGCCTCTCGTACGCTCGTCGGCCAGCAAGCGAAGTTCATTATTCAGTAAGGCTGCCCTTGAACCCCTGGCCTTTGTAGGGAGTCACGTGCACATTAAACAGTTCTGGACCAACACCCGCTGCGGCCGCTGGCAGCGAGACAGAGTGATGCATACACAGACAAACACAGACCCCAGCGCAAGCAGATGCGCGCGCCTGCAAAGACAGATCGCAGACGGACAGACTCACCTGGTCAAGAAACAACAATTGGACCTTGTGAGTCATGGTTTACGAAGCTAACTGGCCACCGGCAGCTCCTAGGACGAGTGAGCCGGGGACCTGGGAGAGCCGGAGACCTGATAGAGCAGGGGACCCAGGGAGTCCCAGGGACGAGGTGAACCGGGGACCTGAGGGAGCCAGAGACCTGGTAGAGCAGAGGACCTGGGGAGTCTCAGGGACGAGGTGAACCGGGGACCTGGGAGAGCCGGAGACCTGAGAGAGCCGGAGACCTGAGAGAGCCGGAGACCTGAGAGAGCCGGAGACCTGGGAGACCCGGAGACCTAGGAGAGCCGAAGACCTGGAAGACCTGAGAGAGCCGGAGACCTTGGAGAGCCGGGGACCTGGGAGAGCCGGAGAGTTAGGAGAGCCAGAGACGTGGGAGAGGAGGAGCCGCGGATCTGGGAGAGCCCCGGGACGGGGTGAAACGGGGCTGTTGGAGAGCCCCTGGGATCGGGTGAGACGGGGACCTGAGAAAGCCCTTGAGACGGGATGAGACAGGGCTGTGGGAGAACCCTAGGAACTGATTGGGATGAGGGCCTGTGAGAGGGGGGGCCCCCTGGAGAGGAATGAGGGTGGAGGCGGAGCTGTGGGAGGACCCTGACACGAAGTGGGGGGCAGTTGGTGGTGAATCCCCTGGGTGGCGGCGGGGGCGTGAGGGCTGTTAGGAGAGCCACTGGGACGGAGGAGCAACCGGGACAGAGGAGCCCTTGGGAGAGGGTGGTGGCAGGAATGTCGGCACGAGGACCTTCTTCCCCCCAAGGGTGGGAGATGGAGCCTGTTGGAGAGCTTGTGTGTAGGAACGGTGGCCAGTGGGGGATCCCCCGAGCTGGAGAGGTACTCGGGAGCTAGTACAGGTAGGGTCCTGCGGAAGAACCCCTGAACGAGGGTGTGGGCGGGGGTCTGCAGGAGAGACCCTAGCTGAAGGCGGGGATGGGGGTTCTATAATAGACCCTGGGTGAGGGCAGGGACAGGGGCCTGCAGGAGAGACCCTGGATGAGAGTGGGGTCGGAGGCCTGCAGGAGAGACCCTGGATGAGGGCGGAGACGGGGGAGGCAAGGATAGATGAGGGAGCCCCTAGGGCTGAGGCGTGATTAGGGCAGAGGTAAGAGAGCAGGGGCACCTACCGTGAGCTGGGAACAAAGGGTCAAGCAGCCAGACTGTAGGCTTTATCCTTAGTTACCGTGACGGATGGGTACACTCCACGGAGGCTAGCCTGTTGCCGCTTCTCTCTCTCTCTCTCTCTCTCTCTCTCTCTCTCTCTCTCTCTCTCTCTCTCTCTCTCTCTCTCTGCCTGTCTTTTTCTCTGGCTGCGAAATTCTTACATATCTTAAAAGATAAATTGTACTCAGTAGATCGTGATGGCCTCTCTTGTGCACTACTGACATGGTATTTCCGATCGCTGTAATCCTTTACCTGCAGTAGCTCGCGGCCCCTAGGTTGTTTCACCTTATGTACCTCAATCAAGCACTGTTGTTGTTGTTTAACAGGTTTTCTCGTCCCTCTCTCTGTTATACCACTCTATCTACCCAGTAGAACACCCGCTAAAAGGTGTTATATTGTCCTCATTAGAAAAAGCTTTCGATAAAGTACTGCAAAACAGACTGGAAGGTAAAACTAATCCACATGGGACAGGAGATAGACCACGTATTTTGATCTTCAGAGAGGAAGGAAGGTAGCTCAAGGATCGCTCCTACTGAGGAGAGGGATCGCATGTATTTATCTTATAAAAGAGGAAGGAAGGTAGCTCATCATCACTCCCACTACTCATATTCATCATCACTTTCATCAATCCTCTGGAAACGTTAAAGTGTCTAAAATTGCCGACAAAGCCAAATTAGGAAATACAGCAGAAAACAAATGAAGACTTGTATAACTCGGACATTTAGATTCTTTAATGGTAGGTTTACCGAATGCTGGAATAGATTTCCACCAGTGTACTGAAGATTTTCAGCACATTCAGAAGACAGACATTGACTTGATATCAACAATGAAAAGTCTGTTCAAGACTATCAGCATAATGTGCATGTATCTAAAGTTTGTTCAAAACTAACTGCATAATGTGCACATATCAAGTCTATATAAGACTAACGTCATAATATACACGTAACTGAAGTCTGTTCAGAACCAGTCATAATATGCACGTAACTTAAGTCTGTTCAGAACCAACGTCATGATATGCACGTAACTTAAGTCTGTTCAGAACCACGTCATAATATGCACGTAACTTAAGTCTGTTCAGGACTAACGTCATGATATGCACGTAACTTAAGTCTGTTAAGAACCAACGTCATGATATGCACGTAACTTAAGTCTGTTAAGAACCAACGTCATGATATGCACGTAACTTAAGTCTGTTCAGAACCAGTCATAATATGCACGTAACTTAAGTCTGTTCAGGACTAACGTCATGATATGCACGTAACTTAAGTCTGTTCAGAACCAACGTCATGATATGCACGTAACTAAAGTCTGTTCAGGACTAACGTCATAATATGCACGTAACTTAAGTCTGTTCAGAACCAACGTCATAATATGCACGTAACTTAAGTCTGTTCAGAACCAACGTCATAATATGCACGTATTTAACCTTTTTCTTCTACAGATGAGACAGTATGATACTTCCTCCTAGACTCAGGGTTTCCCAACCTTTTTGTTCGTCTGTACCCCTCGTGCGTTCTGACAGGTTCCCATGTACCCCTGAAAATTAAGGATCAAAAATTGATAAGATTATATTTAATTGTATATCATTTTATTAAGAAATCTGTAAGAGACTATATAAGGATATACTGATTTGTAACGAGGGTGTTCTATATTGCTAACGCTCGGCATTACTCATGGTGTACAGTGTACAGCAGTGTACACCATGGTTATACTCTCAGACCCCTCGAGATGTAGAATTGTACACCTTGGGGTACAATGTGTACCCCCAGGTTGGGAACCCTTGTCCTAAAGTTATCTTGTGCTATGACTTACATCAGAATGTTTTCCCTTTTGTCCTTCACTATAAGTATTCCATGTAAGTACATTCTTTCGTCACAGGCAGTTGATGATAGAGGGATTGGTGGGTGAGGAGGAGCCTTCTGCTTTACAATCCCGTCTCCATCTGTAGTGGTGGGTGGGGAGGAGCCTTTTGCTTTACTATACTCTCCCTATATGCATAAATCAGGAACTTAATGTCCAGCCCAACGCAATTAGCTGCGACACACAGGGTGGAAAAATCCAGGAACTGAATCTTAATTCGCAACCAAAACTCAGACCCGCGTCATCCTCCAGTATGATCAACGAACACCTGAAGACTTCGTGGATCCCTCGAAGGCAGAACAATGTATCTACAACCTTCAAACATCTCTGCACACCCTCACAAAACTGCCATCATCGTCTTGGAACTTAGTAACTTCCAAGCCTCCACGTTTGGCAAAACGAAGACATAGGACATCTTAAACGAATCAGAGGAAAGAAGCAACAGCAGCAGACTGGAGTGGCGGCAAACACCGACCCAACAGCCTCATTAGTCCCCTGGCACGAGTCGACACGTCGGTACGACACATGCCAGAGATAGAACCCACATCGCTTCGGTGAGCAATGTGTGCGAGACGACATTCGATAGGAATTTGCAATGACAATCTTTTTCTAGCGATGTCTCCTCACGAACAGTGAATAAAACTGTGATAGGCCACCTCCACCCAGCGAGCTACTGAGAGACAAGCCCAGCAGACACCTGCCCTACCGGCGTTAGCATGACTCCATGAGGCCAACCCATAAATGACGTCATATCCAGGAGGCTGAGGAGCAGGGTAGTCTACCCGCCCAGGGCGCGGGAACCACTTGTCATATCAGTATGTGCATATCAGTGATCTAGAAGATGAGAAAGTGATGATTGAGATGCGAGGGAAATACCAAACTTTTACAAACATGTTGATGTACTTCGTCGAAAGTCCAAGTGGTAAGTTACAAAGTTATTGAGCAGCAAAAGCAAAGTTTGTCTTCAGTGTGAAAAAAAATAAACAACACTGGATCGCCATCAGTAAACAACAGGTAAATATAGCGCTGTACACACCACTGGGGCATCTCTGCCTCCTGGATGAAACTGAGTCTGAAAAACCTATCAAAGGAAACAGCCCCTCAACAGCCCAGTAGCAAAGGAATACGGAAACCATAGCATAACTTTGCGTATAGAAACGTCGTGGGTAACAAATACATGAAACGTATGACATCATCAAGAAGTTTACAGCCAATCCTGAAGACAATGGAGGATAGCAGCCTTGTACAGCAGGATAGTGACATCAGAAGACCTCATCTGTAATATTATATGTGTCCAGAAAAAAAACATAAACAAACTCCATCACAAGGTTTTTAATGAGAACACTGATGTCATAACCCTGTAAGACTTTCTTACACCTAGTATACCACCATATCCACCTGGTAAACTCCCACACGCATCTGGTAAACAACCCCCCCCCATACACCTAGTGAATTCCCACATACACCTAGTTAACCCCCCACATATACCTGGTAAACACCCCACATACACCTGGTAAACACCCCACACTCATTATTTAATTACAGTCACGTCACAACCCGAGAACTCATACCATTCATCTGGTGTATGTGGAGAGTCACCACTTCACGTATTACACCTCATACCATTCATCTGGTGTATGTGGAGAGTCACCACTTCACGTATTACCCCTCATATACCATTCATCTGGTGTATGTGGAGAGTCACCACTTCATGTATTACCCCTCATACCATTCATCTGGTGTATGTGGAGAGTCACCACCTCACGTATTACCCCTCATACCATTCATCTGGTGTATGTGGAGAGTCACCACCTCACGTATTACCCCTCATATGCCAAAAAAACCCGACGGTTTCCAATATCATCAAGTTACATGGTAAATCAACACCCAGTGTACTAACTACCTATGAACCTGCCAACCACCTACATTATAACGGATTTACCTAATGTTATTCGACTTGAACCTGCTGTCTTAAATGGGGACTCGAGAATCTGGCTGACCTCTTGACTGAAACTAATACCAGGAGGCCAATGTGAATCCTAGACGCACATGATGATGTCTAGATCAGTACGACTCGACCAACATACATCCATGGAGGAATCCTTGATAGGTGTATGGGATTTAATCCGTCATACACAACTTATAGTTCTGGCTAAGTTGAAGGCTTCATGTCTGACTGTTCACCAGCAACAGTCACAAACCACAGAGCTAATGTTTACTTACCTGGTTCCAAATTGAAGAGAAAAATAACTGTAAAAAAAACAACAATATGAGTTCACAGATTTTATCTCAAACTATTTACAAAGATTATGAGCCAAGATATGAACAGATATAAAATGAAAATTATTACTACTATTATGATTTCTTTAACATCAGTGACTTACCTCTAACGATTAAGAGGAATGTACCTCATAATAGGCTACGCCAGCACTACGCTACAGTATCGTCGCCAAAATTCAAAAGAATTTCAAGGAAGTAAATGAAGGATGTAAACAGCTTCCCAAAAAAACCCAGATGCCAAACGATCTAAAACATGGCCAGCAGCAGAGCAGCAGCAGCAGCCAGGGGAAGAATGACAGACCTTAAAGACAAAATGACTGGAAATAATCCGATCACGGATGACGTCAACATCTTCCTCTTCGTACAGCCTGGTAACGTATCAACAAAATCACTGAACAACAAACAACCATTCTATCCTCAGCCACTGCAAAAGGTTAACGATCCAATTACAAAATGGTGTCATTTTTCTAACTACAACTAGCTCTCACCTAAGACTAGGATTGTTTTGTATTGTATTTATAAGATAAAGTTGATGTTGCCCATACCAGGGGATAGACATTTTCCCTGGGTAAGACAGCAAAATTTTAGGGCAACATTAGACTCCTATATCGTGTACTTGGTAAATTCAATTGTTGAAATCTCTATGAGTTATACCACGGGTTAGTTATCTTCCCCACAGACGAACACCTTCTACCAAAACCAAAAACACAATTAACCTAATGCATTTCGCTCCATCTCCCAGAAGAATTGCCTCTACATAACACGAGAGGATGTGGTGCTCAACACACTACTGTATCACAGCATTCCTCACAGTTCATGGGGACAGGCAGCACAAATACGCCACATTACCTGAGTTGAGAGCTATCTCTGATATTGCTTATAGGCGAGTTGTGTTGTATGAACAAGCTAAGATAAGCGGTTGAATTATTGCGTTGGCTTTTCGGTAACATCTCCAGCAGAAAGTCCGCTGCATTTTCGCAAGGCTACAAAAGTTGTTGCAGGAAACATTCCTAATTATGATGAAAAATGTTAGAGTTGCAACTGTGATGTCTTGATAGATTATCACGCACCAGTTTTAGTGCTACATAATAATAAAAGTATTACTAGACTTGAAGGAAATGAAGCCTTAAGAGCCTTCGTGGCTGCCCAGAGACAAGTGAATTACTCAACCAGCAGAAACACCTCCTACACACCCAGCGCTGACGACACAAAACTTAAAGTCAGTTTCATGCTAAGACTGACGCTTCTGCCTGGTGATCTAGACAGCCTTGCCTCTAGGGACATATGCCGATGATCAAGTGAATCTAAGTAGATCCAAACAACAGACGGTCACTTGTTAAAGTCTAGGCGTACAACATTTGTTAGAAATTAAGGCACAACTGCGTTTTCCACTTCCCTGGCAGATATCTCCAGTACTAGATGGTGGGCCGGCCACCCAGGCCTGGTGCCTCTCGTGCTGATGGTTGGTGGTGGGCCGCGCTGGGCCCTGTGCCTCCCTTACTGAGGGTTGGTAGTGGGCCGCCTTGGGCCTGGTGCTGCGCGGGTCGCCTTAGGGAACGGACATCGACAAGAGGATCATTAGGCCTGTGGCTCTCCAGACGCCTGTGTGGCGAGGCCACCAACCTCCTGCACCAGTTGTCTGCACCAACTACTCCTCAACCTTCTCTCTCTCTCTCTCTCTCTCTCTCTCTCTCTCTCTCTCTCTCTCTCTCTCTCTCTCTCTCTCTCTCTCTCTCTCTCTCTCAAGGTCACCCTGTGCAAACTATATATCAGAGGCACTGCACCTCTAGGTCATCCAGTGAACAAGCATGACACCCAGGCCAACCGGGGAAGAGACACCACCCAGTAATCAACCAGTACACTCCCTCCTCCCAACCCTCTCTACCTATCCAATATGACGCCGACTCTGCCCGGGTGGGAGGCAAGGGTTTCCCTGGGCAAGTGAGTGGAATGTTGGAGCAGGTGTCTGGTGAGGAGGACCCCACTCGTCCACCAGTGATGTCATCCTCTGGTGGACCACCCTTCCCTTCCCTCCCTCACACTGCAGGCAGAACACCTGGTCCCTTGTAGTGTGACCTCAGGACAGAACAAAGGGGTTCTTAGCTACAACCTAGAATACCGCTGCTGCTGTTGCCCATTCACCTGCCCACTGGTTATGGCCTCCTATAGGTCCTACGCCGGCCATTCCTCGATATCTTAACTTTAATAAAGCTGTTCTTTGAAAAGTCAAGCACATATCATTAGCATAATGTGTGCTGACTTGACTTCTTCTGCTTCTTCTTCTTCTTCTTCTTCTTCTTCTTCTTCTTCTTCTTCTTCTTCTTCTTCTTCTTCTTCTTCTTCTTTCTGCTTCGAAATCTCTTTTGATCCTTGATAAAGAAACATCATCAACAACTGTACTGTAATTCAACCTTTCCTTCTCTCGCCCGACCTGACCATTCTATTGCTAACTCTCAAGCTGGTAAAGCCGATCGTTCTAATACCTAGTCTTCCACCAGCTCAACTTTTGATGATTCAATTGCTGTGCTCCGGCCACATCTCCTCCCGGTCAATCTACGTCATCTACTCCATTCTCCCCACGCCAGGTCTTCCAGATGCTCTCCCAACTACAGCGGGACAAAGCATATGGCTCAGAAAGCATACCTTCCCCACTCCAGACCTTCCCCATCCCATACCTTTCCCACCCCACGTCCCTTCCACCCTATACCTTTCCCACTCCATACCTGCTCTTATCCCATGCCACTCCCATCCAATACCTTCGCCATCTCAAGCCTCTTCCATCTCATACCTTCTCCACCCCATGCCCCTCTCACCCCATGTCTTCTCCACCTCAAGCCTCTTTCACCCCATACCTTCCCCACTCCGTACCATTCCCACCCCATGTCCCTCGCACCCCATATCTTCCCCTCCCCATCCTCTCCCGCTCCTTGTCTTTCTCACACAACATCTCTTCTACCCCATGTTTCTCCCATCCCAAGTCTCTCCCAAGCCATGAAAATCCACCCCATGTCTCTCCCACCTTTGTGTCTCCCACCCACTGTGTCTCTCATCCCATGTCTCTCCCGACCCATACTTCTCCGATCATCATACTTCTCACACCATCATTCTTAGATCATCATAATTCTCACACCATCATACTCAGACCATCATGCTTCTCACATGATCCCATCCTCCCACCCTCTCGTCTCATCTCATTGTTTATCAATTGCCTCCCTTCTTTAGATTCCTTCTCTTAACTTGCTCTTCCGGTTCTCCCTCTGTCCTTCTCCCTCTGTCCTTCTCCTCTCCTATCCCCGTCAGGAGAGTGTCGTCTCCACCGCTGAACGCCTCCCACCCACTACTGTCTTCTCTCTATTAGTCAACATAAAAACGACATAATAATAATAAAAAGTGTTTTTAAGAGTCCCTTCCTTAGTGACGTCATCCAACCGGCAGCCGACACTCACCTCCCGCCCCCAGCCATTGTACCAGCCACGGCTGCTGGCCCAGATACAGTACCCTGGGTCGGTAGTGGTGGACCAATGGCCCAGCTACACTAGCCTGGGTCGGTAGTGGTGGACCAATGGCCCAACTACATTAGCCTGGGTCGGTAGTGGTGGACCAATGGCCCAGCTACACTAGCCTGGGTCGGTGGTGGTGGACCAATGGCCCAGCTACACTAGCCTGGGTCGGTGGTGGTGGACCAATAGCCCAACTACACTAGCCTGGGTCGGTAGTGGTGGACCAATGGCCCAACTACGCTGGCCTGGGTCGGTAGTGGTGGGACACGTGGCTCAGCTAAAGTGGCCTGGGTCGGCCCAGTGGGGGACACGTGGCCAAGCTAAAGTGGCCCGGGTCGGCAGTGGTGGACCCCTGGTCCAGCCACACTGGCCCGGGTCGGCAGTGGTGGACCCCTGGTCCAGCCACACTGGCCCGGGTCGGCAGTGGTGGACCCCTGGTCCAGCCACACTGGCTTGGGTCGGCAGTGGTGGACCCCTGGTCCAGCCACACTGGCCCGGGTCGGCAGTGGTGGTGGGACTGTTGACTGGGTCGTAGCAGATCAGGTGTGACGTAAGGAGGGTATGACCGCCGCTCCGGACCCTCCTCTCCTCTGTCTACACACACAAAGATCATTTTTCTGTTCTGTCCGACCTGCCCCACAAGCTTCCGACGGGCGGCACTGAAGGAGGCCAAGACGTCCGCTTGGCGGGCTGGGAGTCGGCTGAGATCAAACAACGTTCAGCTCACACTGGGCACCGCCGCCGATAACGGGGACACGAACAGTGAGGTAAGCCAGGCACATCCTGCCGCAGGGTCAGCCCTACACTGCCAACCTACAGCTCCAGTTTACAGTTCCCAACTCACGCCGTCAGCCAGACCTGGGGACTCTCCTCCAGCTCCCAACTCTCGCCGTCAGCCAGACCTGGGGACTCTCCTCCAGCTCCCAGCTCTCGCCGTCAGCCAGACCTGGGGACTCTCCTTCCGCTCCCAGTTCTCGCCGTCAGCCAGACCTGGGGACTCTCCTCCAGCTCCCAACTCTCGCCGTCAGCCAGACCTGGGGACTCTCCTCCAGCTCCCAGCTCTCGCCGTCAGCCAGACCTGGGGACTCTCCTTCCGCTCCCAGTTCTCGCCGTCAGCCAGACCTGGGGACTCTCCTCCAGCTCCCAACTCTCGCCGTCAGCCAGACCTGGGGACTCTCCTCCAGCTCCCAGCTCTCGCCGTCAGCCAGACCTGGGGACTCTCCCCCAGCTCCCAGCTCTCGCCGTCAGCCAGACCTGGGGACTCTCCTCCAGCTCCCAACTCTCGCCGTCAGTCAGACCTGGGGACTCTCCTCCAGCTCCCAACTCTCGCCGTCAGCCAGACCTGGGGACTCTCCTCCAGCTCCCAACTCTCGCCGTCAGCCAGACTTGGGGACTCTCCTCCAGCTCCCAACTCTCGCCGTCAGCCAGACCTGGGGACTTTCCTCCACTCCCAATTCTCGCCGTCAGCCAGACCTAAGGACTCTCATCCAACTCCCAACTCTCGCCGTCAGTCAGACCTGGGGACTCTCCCCCAGCTCCCAGCTCTCGCCGTCAGTCAGACCTGGGGACTCTCCCCCAGCTCCCAGCTCTCGCCGTCAGTCAGACCTGGGGACTCTCCTCCAGCTCCCAGCTCTCGCCGTCAGCCAGACCTGGGGACTCTCCTCCAGCTCCCAACTCTCGCCGTCAGCCAGACTTGGGGACTCTCCTCCAGCTACCAACTCTCGCCGTCAGCCAGACCTGGGGACTTTCCTCCACTCCCAATTCTCGCCGTCAGCCAGACCTGGGGACTCTCATCCAACTCCCAACTCTCGCCGTCAGTCAGACCTGGGGACTCTCCTTCAGGTCAGACGACGACCTGTACACAGGTAGTAATGGGATCAAGCCCATGCATCAGAGAGGTCCTGGAGTAGAGGGAGGCACGGGGTAAGAACACTGAGGCTTACAGACAGACGAGCTGGGTGGAGACCTGGATACCAGGTGGTGCTGTGTAGACATAGACTTTCGCAGGTGCTGCTCAGGGATGATGACCTTATCCCTCTGAACTCAGCAGCAGTAACGGTGCTGGTGTCAAGCCTGATCTCAGGATGTTGCTAGCCATCAGGGATCCCAAGACCTGGGGGGCATCTCAGCCCAGCCAATATCGCCGAGTTCGCTAATATTTGGACGGCTCACATGGGAGGGAGAGGTCAACATAACACGCCGCAGAAATGTATATCACGCTTTGACCTCCGTGCCATGACGGAGGAGTCAGTGGGCTGGGGTACCTGGGTATTCAGAGTCAGGTCACGAAGGGCAACACTTCAGTGTCAATACAGGAGTCAGGTCAAGTGCAAACTGCAACGGGACTTCACTCTGACCGTGACGATTGTAGTGAACGGGGAGGCTGGTGGAGAGCTGGTAGTGGACAGGGCGGCTGGTGGAGAGCCGGTAGTGGACAGGGCGGCTGGTGGAGAGCCGGTAGTGGACAGGGCGGCTGGTGGAGAGCCGGTAGTGGACAGGGCGGCTGGTGGAGAGCCGGTAGTGGACAGGGCGGCTGGTGGAGAGCCGGTAGTGGACAGGGCTGCTGCTGGAGAGCCGGTAGTGGACAGGGCGGCTGCTGGAGAGCCGGTTGTGGACGGGGAGGATGGTGGAGAGCCGATAGTGGGCCGAGATAGGTGGTGGTAGACAGAGAGGCTGGTGGAAAGATGGTAGTAGACAGAGAGGCTCATGGATAGGTGGTAATGGGCAGGGAGGCTGGTAGAGATGTAGTAGTGGATAGGAAAGTTGGCGGAGAGATTGTGGTGGACAGGGAGGATGGTGGAGAGGTGATGGAGGAGAGATGATGGTGGATAGAAAGGTTGTTGGAGAGGTGTTAATGGATGGGGAGACTGGTGGAGAGATGGGGATGGAGTGGGAAGCTTGTGGACGGGTGGTGGTGAAGAGAGAGGCTGGTGGAGACATGATGGTGGAGAAGGGGAGAGCCAGCTGGGGTAGAGCCAGATGGGGCAGTAGCTGGGGTAGAGAAAGCCAGGTCCTAAGTTAGAGGCAGCAGATGGATCATCTGACAAATAAGGTACATTACAGACAACAGATGGTGGTGAGGTTTGGAAGAGCTGGTCTGTACCAGGGACCCCACGACTTCCTCTCACTCATTACCTCAGGTAGTGAACTGGTAATCTAATTCCCAGCTTCGTAAGTAGGACCTGTACCTGGAGGTTGATGATGCTCCTGGTGGACCGGAGAAGCAGGTTTGTCGTACCGAGAGACCCCGCTGGACACCAGTTGCTGGAGAACTGCTCATGTTATACTATATGAACTTGCTGCCCATCAGGGGGCCCAGATGGAGTCCTTGTAAGTAGTCATGCCATTGACGTCTGTCAGTTCCTTATGTGCTCTAAGAAGTTATCAAGGTAGCGGGGGAGTACAAGTGTAGAGGAAGATTGCGAAGAAAACACATCTAACAGTGAACTAAAGATGGAATATACCGGTTGTAGCAGGGTTAGGGCCAGGGTCAGGGCCAGGGTTAGGGTCAGGGCCAGGGCTAGGGCCAGGGTTCACTGCAGACATGTGAGACATTATTCTCCCAGGTCAGGTACTGTGTTGTTTGATGAATCTTGTATCGAGTGATACAGACGTTATTCTGCTTCATGATAAACAGTCACAGTTAGCCACCGTGCAGCAGACCCACATCACCCCCCTTGTGCAGCAGACCCACATCACCACCCCTGTGCAGCAGACCAACATCCCACACCACCACCCCCGTGCAGCAGACCCACACCACCACCCCTGTGCAGCAGACTCATGTCCCCACCCCACCACCCTTGTGCAGCAGACCCACATCACCACCCCACCAACCCCGTGCAGCAGACCCACGCCATCACTCCTGTGCAACAGATCTTCATCACCACCCCCCTGCAGCAGACCCACAACACCACCCCCAGACCCAGACCAGGGCAGGCTCTGGTGTCTGTAAGAGAACCATCCGAGGTTCACACACACTTGATGGGACTGACCAGAGAACGATACACTCAGCTGTAACTGTATCATCCTACAATCCTCCTCAGTGTCAACAAACTACATACAAGCTGTACTTGATGAGTGCGTTGACTGGGCAGTTGGTCGGGTGTTTTACCACACACCTTCCTCCTACCCTCAGTGCACCTGCTCCATAAACTGCTTTATTGTTATGCTGATGACGGTGACAGAACCTGACTCTCCCCACAGCCTGTAAAAAGCTTCAGAATGCCTCCCCATTACCTTCGGCTGGCACACATAGAGGCATCAAATGCTTGAAGCACCAGCGAGGTCGGTAGCCAGAAGGGTTGGGGAAGCACCAGCTGTGTCAACAGCTAAAGGGTGGGAGAAGCACCAGTTGTGTCAGCAGCCAGAGGGTGGGAGAAGCACCAGTTGTGTCAGCAGCCAGAGGGTGGGAGAAGCACCAGCTGTGTCAGCAGCCAGAGGGTGGGAGAAGCACCAGTTGTGTCAGCAGCCAGAGGGTGGGAGAAGCACCAGTTGTGTCAGCAGCCAGAGGGTGGGAGAAGCACCAGCTGTATTAGCAGCAGCCAGAGGATGGGAGAAGCACCAGCTGTGTCAGCAGCAGCCAGAGGGTGGGAGAAGCACCAGCTGTGTCAGCAGCAGCCAGAGTGAGCACCACGTCAGCCACGCACCAACTAGTAAGTGCCGTTGACCTTGCCTTCACGAGTCACTTCGCCCCAGGACATGAGAGACGACATGTTATTGCCCAGTTTGTCTCTTTTTTTTAATGTCTTGAGTATTACACAGTGTCTTACACTGGGTATTACACAGTGTCTTCCACTTGGTATTACACAGTGTCTCACACTTGGTATTATACAGTGTCTTCCACTTGGTATTACACAGTGTCTCACACTTGGTATTATATAGTGTCTTCCACTTGATATCTCACAGTGTTTCACACTGGGTATTACACAGTGTCTTCCACTTGGTATTACACAGTGTTTCACACCTGGCATTACACAGTGTCTTCTACTTGGTATTACAGTGTCTCACACTTGGTTTTACACAGTGTCTCACACTGGGTATTACAAAGTGTCTCACACTTGGTATTACACAGTGTCTTACACTTGATATCTCACAGTGTTTCACACTTGGTATTACACTGAGTCTTCACTTGGTATCACACAGTGTTTCACACTGGGTATTACACAGTGTCTTCCACTTACTTGGAAACCACACGGAACTATTGTACCGGTGCAGCGTACATAAACACGCCCGAACATCAGACAAGTAAAATCCTAAAAATTCGTCACGTCCTGAAGTGTATTATTCAGGGAATTGCTAACACTGGTGTTGGCCAGGGCTGGGGGAGCCAGCCATTATACCCAGCGGTCACGTTCATCCTGGCGTAAGAAACCTTCCTATCAATATCAACACTTGGATGCGTCCACGGGCCTGTCGTGGTCACACACACACACACACACACACACACACACACACACACACAGGGGTCCGGGGTGTAGTCAAGGTGCATCTAACAGTATAATTGGCATGCGGTCGTTTGGTTTGTCATCCGGCCATTCATGGAGGAGTAACACAAGATGATACAACGTTATCTATCATGAAGAGCATACATGAAATGATCAACGTGCCCGAGTTTCAGATTAATGGCTGACGTACCAGACGAGTTGGCTGACGTATCAGTCCAGCGGCTGATATGATCAGACCAGTGGCTGACGCACTAGATTGGTGGCTGATGTATCAAATTGGTGGCTGACGTACCAGGCTAGTGGCTGAAGTACCAAGCTAGTGGCTGACGTATCAGACAAGGGGCTGACGTAGACTAATACCTGACGTATCAGGACAGTGGCTGACGTATTAGGCTAATGGCTGACGTATCAGTGGCTGATGTATGAGACCAGTGGTTGACGTACCAAATCAGTGACGGAAAAGGTTTCCAAAATATGGGAAAATCCAGAGGAAGAGGATGAGCTGGTGAGCCAAGGAACTGAGTGTTGTGAGGGATGGGGTCATACAGGAGAGTAATCCACGAGAAGACGTGGAAAGGATCCTCACTCTGATGGCGCTGAAGTCGAAGAGCTTTGGAGCGTTGCTGGGAACGTAGACGTGGCTAAGCATGCAGAAAGTGGCTAGGGAACGTGCGACATGGCTGGAAACACAGGACAGGGTAGGAAACATAGGACCTGGCTCGGAGTGCAGGGTCATATCACACTGGAAATCCTGAGGTAAGACGGGCAAAGAACGGTGTTCTTCAGGAAAAGAGAACGGATGGTTCCCTGAGATGTTATAAAGAACTATGTGAACAGATGTCTGGTTCTAACAGATCTCTTCCTACGGATGGTAGAGGGACTTGTGAGATGACTGAGGGACGCAGTATATCTCAAACGCCACCGGCAGCATAGCAACGCAAGTGAGGATCTAAATAAGGAAGTCTTACCTTCGTGCTTTTGGGGGTATCCTAAAGGCAAACAACAAGGCCCACGGAGCTCCCTAGGGAGTCCTGTGGGCCACTTCCCGATGAGGGCGTCAGGAAAAAATGGACCAATAAGAGATGGCCTCAGGGATCCTTGAGACCTTGGTGATGGGTGCCTCCAGGAGTCCAACAGAGAGTAACGGGCAGAAGGCAGGTGAAAGGACTTGTAAATTACCCAGGGCAGAATTCCTGAGACCCCGAAGGACCGAAGCGAGTCTTACAGGGGGCTCATCAAGGGTGGTGAATCACGCCACAGGTCTCGCTTGGTTCGCTTACCGCATCGAGCACGTTCTGATACACGTGGGCTCTTAAAGTTGTCAGGACGTACACCTAACACCACGACCACAGCTTGATCATAGTAACGACCCAACACCAGGACCACAGCTTGATCATGGTAACGACCCAACACCAGGACCACAGCTTGATCATAGTAACGACCCAACACCAGGAACCACAGCTTGATCATAGTAACGACCCAACACCAGGACCACAGCTTGATCATGGTAACGACCCAACACCAGGACCACAGCTTGATCATGGTAACGACCCAACACCAGGACCACAGCTTGATCATGGTAACGACCCAACACCAGGAACCCCAGCTAGATCATGGTAACGACCCAACACCAGGAACCACAGCTAGATCATGGTAACGACCCAACACCAGGACCACAGCTAGATCATGGTAACGACCCAACACCAGGACCACAGCTAGATCATAGTAACGACCCAACACCAGGAACCACAGCTTGATCATAGTAACGACCCAACACCAGGAACCACAGCTAGATCATGGTAACGACCCAACACCAGGACCACAGCTAGATCATGGTAACGACCAACACCAGGACCACAGCTTGATCATGGTAACGACCCAACACCAGGAACCACAGCTAGATCATGGTAACGACCCAACACCAGGAACCACAGCTAGATCATGGTAACGACCCAACACCAGGACCACAGCTAGATCATGGTAACGACCCAACACCAGGGACGACCATCTTAGCCCAGCTCCTCAGGAGTAACCCATCCAACAATTAGTGATACATATTTACTTGTTTACTTTCCCCTGTTTATCTTGAGCACATACCATCACCTGTCGCAGTCTTCCTGTTTGCACTAATTGTTGTTATGCTGGTCCAGCCAGACACAGGTACAACGGTGTTGGGGGTGGGGGAATTTATGTAAATATTCTCCCCCAGATATTGACAGATCTGATGACTGTACAAATACATAACACAGTGCTAAGATGGAGGTGAATCATCGGATGGTTCAATTGTTTACTATGTTATATAGAGATGTACACACGACATTATCAAGACGGTTACGTATGAGAGGCACTGATCCTATCTTTAAAGATATTCTCTGATGGTGATGGCATCCGATTTTAGAAAAGATTTCAAAGTCTCAAAGGAAGTGGTTTGTCCGGGTTACAACTCTTATTTCACCATATTTACTTCTCAGGGTCCTATTTTACTGGCCACACACACACACACACACACACACACACACACACACACACACACACACACACACACACACACACGCATATATTCTTAAGAATAATACAACACAAAATATGTAAAGATAACAAGAATGGATCACATTTTGTGGCGTTTTAGGTAAGAGCGGTAACGTCGTCATATCTTGGTGTGTGGTAGTGTGGTGGCGGGGTAGGAGTCGAACTCGGGGGGCTTGACTGTTGGGGGATGGATGGGAGGGGAAGTGCCCCAGGTCTCTGCTCCTAGAGGAGTCGCGTGAAGGTACACACAGTAGGGCCTTTTATGGCATAGTTGAGAAAAGTCGTCGGGGTCCCCATCTTGTCCTGCACTTTGATGATATATTAGAGGATGATGTTCTTCTATGTACTGCCTGCCTTCTGTCCTCCGTGGTCACACAGGGTCGTGGCAATGTTCCAGTATCATCGTGTTTTCAGAAAGATGTTAGAGTTATATCATGTTGTCGTTGCACGTGTATCTTAAGGCCTCTGTCAAAGACTATCATTTACCTCCGTTTTCAAGGTAGGACTGTCAGGCGTCGGCTGAGTGATGTAGTAGCAGTTTAGGTTGTTTTGAGGTTTGCCTCCTTCAACTGGGCAGTTATTCAACTACATTAGTAAACTACATTAGTAGACTTACAGTGGGTTGGTACTCTGTGTGAGTGTTTCTTGTAGTGAATGATTGTAGGTGACGCTCCTGTCTATCATCTCCTTCAGGGTATGTTCATCCGTCTACTACGAATGATTTGGAGAAAACTCTATGGGCAGTTCCAGGTTGATGGTGGGTCTTACTCACAAGCCCTGTTTGGAGGAACATACTTGTCTCTTTATAAATAGTTTCATTAAAAAAAACAGACATTATTATTTAACATTTGTTCTTCTCTAGGGATATCCTGATGAAAGAGCCGTCAAGATGAGCAAACTTCACTACATCCTGCCTCTAGAATAGTAATCTTATCTTTACTAAGCTACGTCAAGGTCAGCACTTAACCTACATAGCATGGAACCAAATAGGGAGAAGCCTCAGTCAGGACCAGTAACATATAGGGCGCAGCATCAATCAGGACTAGTAACATACAGGGAGCAGCACCAGTCACGAACAGTAACATATATTCAGACTTGGCTTCCAGTTTCCAGAGGAACATCAGCGTAGACGGACGCCTTACACGGATCCAGCGACAATTGAGAGTACCGACTGGAAGCGGTAGTAAATGCAGGTGGTAGACAGGTCTATTCTTCACTAGGTTTCCAGGTTGCAGTAAGGCTGTGTTTACCGTTAAAGTCTCTTGATGTGGAGAAAGATATCATTGCCTCTCAATTGTCACTGCTTTCTCTGACTCTTCTCCCAATAGCATTTCCTAGTCTATTGACACTAAGCTCTGACTACACTGCTTATTCACTGTTGTGAAGATAACCTTGACTGTGTGGGGAGGCACTGCTTCACTTCATACGGTCGACCGTGCCAGAATTAAACATGTAAAGTCGCTTTCCACTGATTCAGCCTCAGTGATAGCAGAGCAGCCAAGCAATGATTCTAAAATACTTGGAAACTTACTTGAAAGAAATGTATGAAAAAGAACTATGGTAATAAGTGAATAGGTTTATTGATATTAATAATTTTCTAATGAAACTGTAATAGCGGCTGCATTTTGCCTGAACTTGGGGCTTCAAGTAAGTTGAATACACCTATAAAGACATGGCCACGAACCTAGCATCGATCCTCCGATCATTTCAAGCATTTTACTAACCAGACATACACAATCCACACGAACACCTCTTATTGTACGACATCCACTCCCGCCATCTATCCCAACCCATACACACATTGCACAGCGCATCCCCCCAGACCTCTGTTCCCATTATGGTCCTTCCTCTTGCCGGTACCCACCCACTTTCCTCCCCTCCCCTGCCCGCTGTAGTAGACAAGACTATGGTGGACTAATTTCAAAGTCAACCGAAGCTCGACGTGGTAGTAGTAGTCAATAATGATAATGATTGATAATAATGATGATAATGATAATAGTAATGATGATAATATTGTTAATGATAATCATAGTAATAATAATAATGATAACAATAAGAATAATAATGATAATGATGATAATGATAGTGGTAATAATGATGATAATAATAATAACGATAATGATAATAAAGATGATGATAATAATAATAATAATAATAATAATAATAATAATAATAATAATATGAAGTATGAAGTCTGTTGGGGATGAGAGAGCTTGGGAAGTGAGTCAGTTGTTCGCTGATGATACAGCGCTGGTGGCTGATTCATGTGAGAAACTGCAGAAGCTGGTGACTGAGTTTGGTAAAGTGTGTGGAAGAAGAAAGTTGAGAGTAAATGTGAATAAGAGCAAGGTTATTAGGTACAGTAGGGGTGAGGGTCAAGTCAATTGGGAGGTGAGTTTGAATGGAGAAAAACTGGAGGAAGTGAAGTGTTTTAGATATCTGGGAGTGGATCTGTCAGCGGATGGAACCATGGAAGCGGAAGTGGATCATAGGGTGGGGGAGGGGGCGAAAATTTTGGGAGCCTTGAAAAATGTGTGGAAGTCGAGAACATTATCTCGGAAAGCAAAAATGGGTATGTTTGAGGGAATAGTGGTTCCAACAATGTTGTATGGTTGCGAGGCGTGGGCTATGGATAGAGATGTGCGCAGGAGGATGGATGTGCTGGAAATGAGATGTTTGAGGACAATGTGTGGTGTGAGGTGGTTTGATCGAGTAAGTAACGTAAGGGTAAGAGAGATGTGTGGAAATAAAAAGAGCGTGGTTGAGAGAGCAGAAGAGGGTGTTTTGAAATGGTTTGGGCACATGGAGAGAATGAGTGAGGAGAGATTGACCAAGAGGATATATGTGTCGGAGGTGGAGGGAACGAGGAGAAGAGGGAGACCAAATTGGAGGTGGAAAGATGGAGTGAAAAAGATTTTGTGTGATCGGGGCCTGAACATGCAGGAGGGTGAAAGGAGGGCAAGAAATAGAGTGAATTGGAGTCATGTGGTATACAGGGGTTGACGTGCTGTCAGTGGATTGAAGCAAGGCATGTGAAGCGTCTGGGGTAAACCATGGAAAGCTGTGTAGGTATGTATATTTGCGTGTGTGGACGTGTGTATGTACATGTGTATGGGGGGGGGGGGGTTGGGCCATTTCTTTCGTCTGTTTCCTTGCGCTACCTCGCAAACGCGGGAGACAGCGACAAAGTATAAAAAAAAAAAAAAAAAAAAAATAATAATAATAATAATAACAATAATAATAATGATAATAATGATAATAATGATAATAATAATAATAATAATAATAATAATGATAATAATAATGATAATGATAATAATGATAATGATAATAATAATAATGATAATAGCAATAATAATGATAATAGTAATAATAATGATAATGATAATAATCTATATATCAGTAATGGAGCCATGTATTTGAATGTCTGTTTGTCTGTATGAGGCCGGCCTTGAAGATGAAGTTACAGTGAAGTAGAGCGTATTGAACACAAAACGAACCTAGTTCAACTAAGATAATGCTATTGTGAAGATAAGATCAACTGAAGATAACGAGTTATGGGGTCTTTAAAGATGGTGCAATGAAGATGTTGTAGTGAAGACGATGGTGTAGTGATGACAAGGTTGTAATGAAACTGAATGTGTAGTGAACATACTGGTGTAGTGATGATAAAAGCGTAGTGAAGATGAGATACATACGTCAGCACACGTGGGGGCCAGAGAGATGATGACGTGCACACACAGAGAGGTCGACCTTTATGTCAACAAGCGAGATGGTTACAGGGAGGCAGGCCACACGCATCTCTGGGCCAGACGAGACGACGCTTCTCCAAACTGCAGACATCCTCCGCTGACACTGAAAGATTGACTTCTTAAAGCAAACTCCTGTATCTATATCTTCTTTAAAACATTATCCAACACGCTACAAGACCCGACGTGGTAAATATCACGACTACAAACCTGTTATCTGTTTCAGAGTTCGTGTCCACGCCAACTGGACCAAGCAACAAACATATCAGGGAATCAAAGGAACCGTAGAATATGCGGCGATAATTTTCATTTCCTCTTTTATTGCTTCGGTCCGATGCTTTCTTTTTTCTTGTTTGAGTTTTTCCCGTGGCTTGTTGGCTGAGCCCACACTTGTAGGCCGGGTCACAGGACTTTGTCGAGTCGAACAATGCACCAGTGGACTCTGCTTGAGAAAACAGGAGGGTACGTTGCTCTCTGGCCGAGGCTGGGTAAGATACGTGTGTGGTCACTACTGTATGAAGATATCAGACATCTGTGCCACACCAAGCGCGAGAGCCAGTTACCGCCCCTGGAATCTGGGGGCTGTGTCATAGTGAGGGGCCCCCAGCTTTAGGGGATGTATGACTATGAGGGCCTCTAATGTCTCGGACTTACCATGACCCGCCAGGGACGAACTTACCATAGTCCACCGCGATTGACTTACCATGGTCCGCCAGGGCTAGACTTACCATGGGCCACCAGGGTTAGACTTACTATAGTCCACCAAGGTTAGACTTATCATGGTTCACCAGGGATAGACTTACCATGGTCCACTAGGGCTAGACTTACTATAGGCCACCAGGGCTAGACTTACCATGGTCCACCAGGGACGGACTTACCGTAGTCCACCACGATGGACTTACCATGGTCCACCAGAGATGACTGACTAAATGCACCGATGCCTGGGTATACGTGAAACAAGATGAGTCAGCAACACCGATAGCGTTAATTGTGTGTGTGTGTGTGTGTGTGTGTGTGTGTGTGTGTGTGTGTGTGTGTGTGTGTGTGTGTGTGGCTGTCATGTCCATTATGGATGGTGCCTTGAGGAATGAACAAAGTTATTAATTGTTGGAAGTCAGATACCGCAGATCTCCCTTTGTGAGGGCTAATGTAGTCTACCTGCTTAGTACCTGGCCTACTAGCCTAGGGCCACGAGAGGTTAATGCCATTTTACCTGATGAAATGATTACAGTGAACCAAACGTTGGATGTTGGACTTGAGAATAATTTCACCAAAATTTGATGTCGCTGTCAGTCAGCCCTCTATAGGGCACAACACTGGGAAGTGTGGCTTCAAGTGTCACATCATCAGTCATCCATGAGGCAACATTAACAATTCACCATCACGAACATCAGAATTACGTCATGAATCACTAGTCTTCCCTATCGCCAAATATTGCTTCCTTATGCTGAGTCCACCTTCGTAGCGTCAGTTCTATGTGCACGCGATGCCATAGGTAATGCATGCCTACGTGTGCATGTGTTACACTGTAACAATCCCTCTGCCAACTCCACACATAGGGCGCACCTGTCCACCTCTACAGCAGGAAACATTCCTGACAATTCTCGGCAGTCCCAGGCCTGCCCTGTATCCCTACCACCCTCATTAGGACTGAAAAAGTTAAAGCCTGGCATAAGGGTTGAGAGGAGCTTGGTGTGTTGCCTTGTTATGAGATTTTAATTTATGACCTCAGTGTTTTCTGTTTGTTGTTTGTGCAGGGCAAACAGCCGGGCGTCGCCTTCGTGTTTACCTGCCGGATCCTAATCAACTTGTCAATGATGGTTAAAGTCCTTGTGGAGCGGAGCCGGGCTCGCTGTAACGGTCACATATAAACAGAAAAACGGTCTAAAAGGAGCGTTCTGACGGCACGCACCAACCACGCGGAGGAGCAAACCATATATATAAAAGGTGGTTGACCTGTTATTTACCCGTTCATTACTCCTTGTTGTCTCTGTTGCTTGTGAACCTGTTACTCTACCTCACCTCTCCTCGCTCGCACGCTCCTTTACCCACATCCAGCCTCCCTCACCCACACCCAGCCTCCCTTACCCACACCCAGCCTCTTCTACCTACACCCAGCCTCTCCTACCCACACCCAGCCTCTCTCTTTTTCCACACCCTACCACCTCTCTCTTAGCTTCCCCTATCCAAACCCTGCCTTCCCTATCCATACTCTACCATCCGATCCGACAACCTGCCACCCATTCCCACACACCCTGTCACCGCTCCCCATTTTCTTACCTCTTCTCCCCTGATGCCCTTCCCCACCACCTGTCCCTACACCTCATGCTTCCCTCACACCTCTGCAACGAAGATGAATATAGGAAGATTGTCGCTGCAGCCATCAACATCCATCACATGATCAGTAGGAACATCGCTGCAGCCATCAACATCTGTTACATGACCGAAAACATCACCAAGAGCAAAATCACCTATACCAGCAACATCACCTGCCCTAGTAACATCACCTACCCTAGTAACAAAGCCAACAATAGCAACATCACCTAAACCAGCAACATCACCCGCAACAAGACCATCACCAACATCAGAGTTACCAGCTCCAGCCACATCAACAGCAACATCACCCGCAACAAGAACGTCACCAACATCAAAGTTACCTGCTCCAGCCACATCAACAGCAACATCACCATCGTCACCAGCAACAGCAATATTTACCACTAAGCATCGCTTCCCATTACCCTATGGAACGTGTCCGTGTCCAGGCTTTGTGGACGAAGACGACGCTAATTGGTGCGTCCATAGCCAGGCCTCTGTGCCGTATGCATTCCTCACCTTCGAATATGAAACCAACAAATACTGCACAGGTTAGGGATAATGTCGACTCTTAAGTCCTTCTCACAACATAAGACATTAATTCAGTTTTCATACTGAGGTATTCTTTCACTTTGTCCCATCCTCATTAAATTTGAATTTTCATCCACCATGTATCAGGTCCAACCTTGAAGTGTGTTTAGGTCCCCTTGTAAGCTGATGCAATCTTCCTCGCTTTTCACTTCCATCGTGACCTTTGTATCGTCTGCAAACATATTCGGATGGAATCCAAGCCTTCAAGGCAAGACATTTACATAGATCAAGAAGAGTGGTAGCCTTGTGGCACTCCACTGGTCACGTCGCCACATTTGGAGGAGATTCTTCATACATGCATCCTTTGTTCCCATCCTGTGAGATACTCTATACTTTACAGGAGTTTTCCTCTGATTCCTGCCTGGTGAACCAGTAATTCAATCAGCCTCTCATTTGCTACGGTGTCTAATGCTTTCTAACAGTCCAGTTACAAACACCCATCTTTCCCTTTTGTCTTAGATGGAGTTCACTCTCTCGTAGAAATCTAAAAGGTGTGTTACACACGTCCTCCTCTCCCTAAAATCATGCCATTTCTCACTTAGGTGATTTAACCACCGTAGAAAGACATCCATTTGAGTTCTTACTACATTTCCCAGAACCTTAGAGGTCACGCTCGTTAGTGAGGTCAGACTTTAGCTTAGTGCTTGTTCCTGGTCTCCGTTCTTGTAGATAGGCATTTCTGCCTCTTTTTCATAACCTAAGCGCTCCGCCTCTCTCCAGTGACATCTTGAACAGGATTTCAGGATTTTTTGTTTCGTGTATCCGCGCACATCTTCAGCGCATGTGGTGAAATTTCATCAGGACCATGAGCCTCATATGGGTTAAGATCTTTTAGCATTATGCTAATGTATTTTCCAGATATGTTAATGTTTGCTGAAACCTCCTCCCCACCCCATCTCACTAGTGCTGAGGCTACCGTGTCTTCCACTGTGAAAACATTGATGAACTTGTTACTCAGTTCCGCAAATTACCTTACAACATCTTCGGTAATTCTTCCCTTAGCCTGAATAGCTACTTTTTCATTGTGTGTGTGTGTGTGTGTGTGTGTGTGTGTGTGTGTGTGTGTGTGTGGTATGCCAAATGTCATCACGGGTCGTCCTATGACCACCCAGTTCTTATGTGTCTAGTGTAATCCACTTTTTCTGTAAGTTTTGTACCTTTACTTTCCCTTAATACGTGAGGTGAACCCTGCTGTCGCGTTGTCTCTCACGTACCAAAATATTCGTCACTCCTCTCATGCTTCTTTATTACCGTCATAAACGTAATTACATTAACTCGACCCTCCTGACGCCCAACCCAACCCTGGTGCCTGACCTTTGCTCCTGTCTGTACTGACGATTTTCCGACCTTACATAAGATGAATTCATTCCTTCTTTATACCTGGAGAGATACATGCCTAAACTACGGATACTTCCTCTCTTCCTTAGTTCATACGTAGCTTGTGGCTTAGAAACACTCTACTCATATTGATAATGATAACTTCACAACGTAAGATTTTACTCCTCCCTCTCACGGCTACTTATACCAGCAATGAATTTTAATGATACCATTACCCTTCGCTGACGAGTTCACTCCACCTTCCATGCATCAGTGGGGACTCTCTCTGCCAGAGAAGACCTGACTTGTTCAGTCGTTTCTCCTTGCATCAGTGGGGACTCGTGTACTTGGAAGGACCAGAGAGAACAAAGAACCCTTACATCCGTGAGGATTTGTCAACTTGGAAGGATCAAGGGACACAAAGAATACTTCCATGAGTGGGGACTCGTATGCTTGGATGGACCAAGGGGACACGAGGTATCCACCACCCTCCACTACTGATGGTTCAAGTTATATTCCAGTTTTCTTTACCAATATTTTGGTATTTTTGACTCACCTTCTCTCACCAGATAGAGGGAGGATTCCTTCATCATACCCTCCCTGTAGTCCTGTTCTTAAAAGCCAGCCATGGCCGCTTCTTTCCTCCAACATTAACTTTGATGATTTCTTTCCTCTCGTTTATACCAATCATAGGTCATTCCTCTCGCTCGCGCCAGCTTTAGACGCCTCTCTCACACCAACCCTGGATTTCTCTCTTACACCAACCCTGGACTCCTCTCTCACACCAACCCTGGACTCCTCTCTCACACCAACCCTGGACTCCGCTCTCACACCAACCCTGGACTCCTCTCTCACACCAACCCTGGACTCCTCTCTCACACCAACCCTGGACTCCGCTCTCACACCAACCCTGGACTCCGCTCTCACACCAACCCTGGACTCCTCTCTCACACCAACCTTAGATTCCTCTCTCTCACACCAACCCTGGATTCCTCTCTCACACCAACCCTAGACTCCTCTCTCACACCAACCCTGGACTCCTCTCTCACACCAACCCTGGACTCCTCTATCACACCAACCCTGGACTCCTCTCTCACACCAACCCTGGACTCCGCTCTCACACCAACCCTGGACTCCTCTCTCACACCAACCCTGGACTCCTCTCTCACACCAACCCTGGACTCCTCTCTCACAACAACCTTGGACACCTCTCTCACACCAACCCTGGACGCCTCTCGCACCAGCCCTGGATTCCTCTCTCACACCAACCCTGGACTCCTCTCTCACACCAACCCTGGACTCCTCTCTCACACCAACCCTGGACTCCTCTCTCACACCAACCCTGGACTCCTCTCTCACACCAACCCTGGACTCCTCTCTCACACCAACCCTGGACTCCTCTCTCACACCAACCCTAGATTCCTCTCTCTCACACCAACCCTGGATTCCTCTCTCACACCAACCCTAGACTCCTCTCTCACACCAACCCTAGACTCCTCTCTCACACCAACCCTAGACTCCTCTCTCACACCAACCCTAGATTCCTCTCTCACACCAACCCTGGATTCCTCTCTCACACAGGATCTTGTGTCAATCACCAGTCACATGGCAACATTTCCCCCAAGCCATACTCTCCTCCTGTGGCGCTAAGGGCCGGGATCCTTCCTTTCCTTTCCTATCAAACATCAGATCCTTCTCCCCTCTCACATCACCCATGGTCTCCTCTTCCCTCTCACATCACCCATTAGACCTTCCTCACTGCCGTTACATATCACCGAGAGCTTCATCTCTCTCTCTCTCTCTCTCTCTCTCATCAGCCATGAGGTCATTCTTTCCTTCTACACACCTACCATGGCCCCGTCGCCTTCATTCATGCCCTTCATACGCTTCAGTTAAATACTAAGTCCCTTCCAAGAGACTGGTATCAGGACCTTAGACTCCTCCTGACCTCGGTCCTAAAACCCAGCCTGGGCCCCAGCCGCACGTACCGAGCCCAAATACACAACCTTCCCTATGGTTTCCCACAGGTATTTTGGGCGAGGGAGCGCCATGGGCACGTAGTCATACAGGTGTGTACAATGGCTCAAGTCACAACCCCTAACGCTCTCCCCGATTCCAAAATGTAACATTCGTGGCTTCATCCTACATCCAGCCAGTTGCCTGGAAGGCCCCAGCACTAGAGTCTAGCAGGTCGTGACTTTGGCTACTGGTTACAACTACAGGCTATAGCAGGATTTCCAGGATACATTAATAACAACGACAGGGGTCAGTCTGCCCTTCGTTCCTCCCCGAGTTCGGCCTGGGTCTTGATACCACCTCACTTTTATGGCGCGAGCCTCATTACGATCCGTCATTTCCTGCCATTACGACATTATAGTCACGACCGTCGTATGACTGCTGATGTGGCTTCCATCCATCAGCTTATCTTGGGCCAGTGTAATCCTCAGCCTTGGATTAATTCTCCTATGAAACATCAGATAACGGCTGGTGTGTGTGTGTGTGTGTGTGTGTGTGTGTGTGTGTGTGTGTGTGTGTGTGTGTGTGTGTGTGTCCTGGGAGGAGCAGCAGGACGCCCCACAAGGAACCTGACTAACGGACTCGACGACTCGACACATGGCCCTCACCGTCCACTAGTGGTACCTCGGTGCACCCCAGCTGGGGTCACCGCACACCCGACCACTGGTCGTCCTCTCACAGTGTGGTGGTCGGTCGGGACCCAACCAACTGGTCGTCCTCACACAGTGTGGTAGTTAGTCGGGACCCAACCAACTGGTCGTCCTCACACAGTAAGGTAGTCGGTCGGGACCCAACCAACTGGTCGTCCTCACACGGTATGGTAGTCGGTCGGGACCCAACCAACTGGTCGTCCTCACACGGTATGGTAGTCAGTCGGGACCCAACCAACTGGTCGTCCTCACACAGTATGGTAGTCGGTCGGGACCCGAGCAGTGTGTGGCTGGTGACCAGTATGAGTGCTGTTGACCCTCTACTGAAGGAGGTCAACCTTCCAGTCTGGAGTGTGACATTTCCTAAACATTCTTTACCCTAACAATGGTCTGGGCTCAAGTTACAGGATCGTCCAGTCCTGTTATTCTGAGGCAGGACAACATTCTCTCCTCCCTAGTAAGCAGTTCCAAGTCCCGCTGTGGTACTGGTGGTGGGCCCCGGCCTCTCCCGATACCCACGTACCAGCTTGGGCTGTGGTACTGGTGGTGGGCCCCGGCCTCTCCCGATACCCACGTACCAGCTAGGGCTGTGGTACTGGTGGTGGGCCCCGGCCTCTCCCGATACCCACGTACCAGCTAGGGCTGTGGTACTGGTGGTGGGCCCCGGCCTCCTCCATTACTCACGTACCCGGGAGGGCTGTGGTACTGGTGGTGGGCCCCTGTCTCCCCAGGTACCCCTGTGTGTGTGTGTGTGTGTGTGTGTGTGTGTGTGTGTGTGTGTGTGTGTGTGTGAAAAACGTTCTATCAAAGTGGCTTCATATTATGTTTTACAAGGGAATCCATAATGATATCTAGTTTCCCATCATTATCATCAAAAAGTCTAGCAATTTCCCCGTTGATCATTGTGTTCAACTTACTCCCTGACACTGAAGTATGACTGACACATCCATAACTTGAGACGCAGGTTGTATTTGTTCTATTTTCCATATATACCAGCACTGCACTGGGAACATCCGTCCAGTGGACACGGTGCCATGTGTAACAAGTCACTGGAGATTGTAGAAATCGAGAATGGTATACGTCACTTTAGGTGTATGAAGTATCTATATATGATACCATTAAAACCAGATGGCTTTTGCAGATTTAGTTCACCAAACTATCTAAGTGATTCATGAATTCAAATGTTATTTGTTTTATATTGTATTTTCATTTTCTTTACAATACATCCTGGACGGTCAACCGTGAGTGGAAATACTTCTCTCATAAGGAAGCCAATGCTTTAGTTGAGATGCCATTGCATGTGTAGAAGCCAATGCTTAAGATGCCACTACGAGTGTATAACGAACCTAAAGCATCTTCCATATTTGTTTTCTGATACATTCAAAGATATGTTTCTTTTGGAAGGGGGAGGGAGCAAGGGGTCTTCATCATGTTGTAAGACTTTTTCTGTTCAAATTCTCTTTTACTGATACCAATTTTCACCAACAATCTATATACAATCTTGTATATCTTCAATGATTCTCTGGAATGCTATAGACTTTACATATATCTTTGTTCACATATATTTTACGTCTAATCTGATCATCAATTTCCATAGTCATCCGGGTTGGCATAGCTTCTTTCTCATTACTTCTCTTTTTTTTCTGGAACTTTTGTCTCTCAAGAAACCTTTTGTTATCAAACTTACACCATATCTTTTGTTATCAGATTTACACCACATCTTTTTGTTATCAGACTTTCGTACATCATATCTTTTGTTATCAGACTTACACCACATCTTTTGTTATCAAATTTACACCACATCTTTTTGTTATCAGACTTACGTACACCACATCTTTTGTTATCAGACTTACACCACATCTTTTTGCTATCAGACTTTTGTTATCAGACACCACATCTTTTGTTATCAAACTTACACCACATCTCTTCAACTGTATTAATATGTCAGAGTTTGGTGCTGTTTAGCAATGTCCCAGTGCATCTATCAAAGTCAGCGAATCTAATATTTGATACTCTAATTTTTCCTTTTTGAATTCAACTACACGCTAACAGTAATTTTGATCATTCCGTCATCACTGTTAGGTAACTTTTCACCTACATCAGAAATACTACCCAGACCGTTATCAGTGCATGGCATAAAGTCTAGAACACCTTTGCCTCGCGTAGGCTCAGACATCATTAGGTTTCAATCTCTTATCATGTCGAGTGGTCTGTTTCCTTCGTAACCACAGGTTAAGAAATGCCAGTCCTCTGTCTGGCTAGTTACAATCACCGTCTCCTCATTTCTAAATAAAGGATAAAATTCTTTAAGTGAAATATTACATTTCTTTTTCTTTCACGTTGTTCGGCGGGTCTGGATGGCAACATTTTGTCATACGATCCGTAAGTTTGATTTACTGTGAGTTGTCATCCACGTCGACCACAGTTTTATGTAACTTGGCGAGACTTAATCTCACTGGCATATATGGTGGTGGGGGGGACTGTGGGCTCCTCCAGAACATTCATCAGGTAGGTCTGCCTCTGGTGGTGGTGGTGGTGGTGGAAGACCCCTGACTTCCTCAGTACTTTGACTTTAGGTTAAGTCTGAGGGAGACACATGCTCGTGGCTTGGCCAGGACTGGAATCTCTCCTGCATCTCTGAAGGCTCATTCTCATGCCCACAGGTTGACCTTACACCCACAGGCCATCTCCACACCCACAGGTCGCCCACCTTCCCCCAATACCATCAGGCCTATCCAGACGGTCCTCACAGGAACTCGAGAATATTTTTGGAATGCTTCGGGTACAAGTGGCAGTATATACAAAGGCTGCCAGTCACGGCGGCTCCTCGTCAGATCACATCTACAACAAGATTCCATCACCAGTGAGGCTCGACTGAATAAGGGGAAAAAATCATTATATTTGGACCTCCTCGGGAGAGGCGGAGGTACATGTAGAGAGGGCAGCATAAATCCTAGATCAGTAAGGTTACCACGCAGTGCAGGAGACCCCTCACAGTAAATACTGGACAGGATTCCACGAAGAATTAGATCGCCCTAAACTGGTGGAAAAGACTTGTATGTCTATCAGCTCCTCGGGAGATTTCCACACCGTCTTTGGGGGGGCAATCACCGCAAATTTCAACTGACGAAGACGATCGATCATTATTTGGAAGCTGCATCTAGAACTCATGATGGAAAACATCCCGTGGCATGAAAGTGACCGATAAAAGGGGGGGAAAAAATGAAGTCCATTTGTATACCTTCATGCCAGGAATTACCAGCGGAGTTCCTTCTAATAAAGCAAGCGAGGCCAGGCCGCAAGGAAAGTGACACTGGCACAAAAGTAAAGAAAATTTATGACCGTGTCAGGTGGCCTGACCACTGCCGTTTTAGGACACGACCCTCCAGCGGTCGCCCTGCTCCAGGGATATGCAGGGGCGTCCTCAAGGGCTACGGGGCTGTGTACGGATGCATTGTAGGGCTTGAAGCCTATGAAGGGGCCAAGTTCAAGGCTCCAGGGAAGGCTAAGGTGTTCTGAACAATTTACACTCTCCGTGGCACAGAGCTGGGCCCAGGAAGAGGAACACCAGGCCAAGAGAGAGAGAGAGAGAGAGAGAGAGAGAGAGAGAGAGAGAGAGAGAGAGAGAGAGAGAGAGAGAGAGAGAGAGAGAGAGAGAGAGAGAGAGAGAGAGGAGGGGGTGTGGGTGACGGTCCTTGAGGGATGAGGAGGGGGATGGGTGGGGGAAGGGGAGGGGGGGGTGGGTCAGACAGCGTAATGGTCGCTGGGGTGACTTTGGGAAGGTGGCGCGGAGTGGGGCCGGGCAGTGGGTGGGAGGGTATTTGAGGGGGAGGTGGCGAGTTGGAGGAGGGAGGGGGAAGCCAAAGAAAGCAGCGAGAGTTAAGACCCTCGCCGCTGACCCTCGCAGCCATCTTGACCTTGGGGAGACTCCAGGACCCTGACATTTTGTGCCCGCCTTAGGGTACCTCCGAGCTGGATCTTGACCTTAGCTGGGGCTGTCTGCGCTTGAGGAGGACCTCCTTACCAACACCTGCTTACAAGATGCTAATATTTCTCCTACGGGTATACAGTACACACACACACACACACACACACACACACACACACACACACACACACACACACACACACGCACACACGTATAAAGTAATAATGGGACAGAGCGAGATATGGCCCCAGTATACATGATATGTAGCTTGAATCAAGCTACAAGAATCTCTGTGTGAGAGGGATTTTGGAATCAACATCGTCCCTAACCTGTCGCCAGAATACCACATCAGGAAAATAGTAAAGAATACAAACGGTATGATGGCAAATATTAGAATATCCTTGAAGTACATGGATACGGAAGTATTCAGCAAGCTCTTCACACCCTGGGTTACTACACCAGAGCTACTAGAATTGGCTTTTCGAATTTGGTCTCCGCACCGAAGGAAGTGCAGAGCTGATAGAAAAGGTCCAGAGGAAGACAACGAAAATGGTACTAGAGTTGAGAGAGATGAGTCATAGAGATAGGCTTGAGGCTTTAGATGTGTCCACGATGGAAGAGTGACAAGTGAGGAGTGATCTGACCACAATCTTTTTGTTTTTAGATCCGACTGATGACGTAGACAGTGAACAGTTCTTTGAAAGATGTAGGGATAGAAGAACAAGACGACATAACATGAAATTAAGCGACAAACACCAATAAGAACGTGAAAAAAAGTACTTTCACAGTATGAGTGGTGGATAGATTGGCTAAACTGAACGAAGAGAATAATTGTGAACCGTTTGATGATAGCGTTCTCTGATCTCTGTTGATGGTGAGGTACTTCGTCTGGGTTGGTTCCTTTGTTCTATGACGTGTGTACCTTGTGGGCATATGTTTGGGCTACATCTCTCTCTCTCTCTCTCTCTCTCTCTCTCTCTCTCTCTCTCTCTATATATATATATATATATATATATATATATATATATATATGAGAAAGTATATTTGCTCACATCCACTCCCTACCTGTCATGTGCATTGTACTATAACTACAGCTTGCTTTCCACATCTAGGGCTCTCAGACCGTTCTGTTATTTCCCCAGGCCGCTTCACGTCGACCCCTGTATACCACATCGATCTAATGTACTCTATCCCTTGCGCGCCTTTCACCCTCCGGCATGTTCAAGCCCCAGTTATTCAAAATCTTTTCAGTCCTTCCTTCTGTCACATCTATCCACTTTGTCAACCTCTCCTCACTCATACTATCTATATGTCCAAACCATTTCAACATACCTTCAGCTCTTTCAGTCACACTCGTCTTATCACCACACATCTCTTTTACTCTTTCATTACTTACTCGATCAAACCACTTCACACCACATATTGTCCTCAAACATTTCATTTCCAACACATTCACCCTCCTCCGCACATCTTCATCTATAGCCCATTGCTCGCATCCATACAATATTGTTAGGACTACTATACTTACAAACATACCCATTTTTGCCCTCCCAGATAACATCCTCTCTTCCCACACATTCTTCAGTTCTCCTAATACCTTCACGCCCTCACCCACCCTACACCTCACTTCCTCTCCCATGGTTCAATTTGCTGCCATGTCCACTCCCAGGCATCTAGAATACTTAATTTCCTCTAGAGTTTTCTCTATTCCCACACACACCCCAACTATCCTGTCCCACTCGCCAGCTAAACCTACTAACCTTGCTTTTATTTATATTTACTCCTAACTTCTCCCTTTCACACACTCTTCCAGGCTCAGACACCAACTTCTGCAGTTTCTCACTCGTATCCGCCATCAGTGCTGTCATCAACATACAACAATTGGCTAACTTCCTAGGCCCCCTCCTGTACAGACTGCATGCTCGCACTTCTCTCCAAGACTCTTGCATTTACCTCCCTCATCAACCCATCCACAAACAAATTAAACAGCCATGGTGACATCATGCATCCCTGCTGCAAACCAACCTTCTCTTGGAAGCTCTCAATCTCCTCGTCCACATGTCTTACATTCTTGACAAAACTTCTCACTGCTTTTAGCAGCTCTTCTCCCACACCATATATCATAACGACCTTCCACAAGGCATCTCTATCAGTCCTATCATATGCTTTCGCTATATCCATAAATGCCATATGCAAATCCATTTGTTTCTCTAGGTATTTCTCGCATACAATCTTCAAAACAAGCACCTGATGTACACATCTTCAACCACATCTGAAACCACACAGTTCCTAGCAGTCTGATGCTCTGAACATGCCTTCACACTCTCAGTCACTATCCCATACGACTTACGATGCACGCTCAACAAAATTTTACCTCTGTAGTTTGAACACTCACCTTTGTCCCCCTTGCCTTTATAAAGAACACTATTCATGCATTCCACCAATCCTCAGGCAGCTCACCATGATCCATACATATATTGAAATCCTAACTAACCAATCAACAAAACACTGAATCCCTCTCTGAATAAATTCGACTACAATACCATCCACTCTGGCCGTCATAACACATTTCATCTTATGCAAGGCTTTCACCACCTCAACTCTCTTCACCAACCACTCTCCATGACTCCCTCTCCTCGCACACCACCAACACCCAAACACCTTGCATCTGCCATCTTATCATATCAAACACATTCAGCAGTCCTTCAAAATACTCACTTCATCTCCTCACTTCGTCATTACCCGTTATCACTTCCCCATTTGCCCTTTACACCGATGTTCCCATTTGTTCTCACTGTTTTTCACACACTATTAACCTCCTTCCTCTTGACCTCCTGCCACTTTCTATTATACAGTTTTGGTTTCGATAAGTTTTCCAACTGCTGACGTTAAGCTAACTGGAAAATACTTTCTGGACAACGATTTTTTTTTTTTTTACCTTTTTTGAATATCGATATTACATTGGCAAGCATCCATTCCTCTGGAACTTTCCCCCGTTGCAAGTGACTTATTGAAAAAAACCGTCAAGGGCTTAACGACCTAATATTCCTTTTCTCTCGTTATCAGCGCCTGCCGTTTTGTTTACTTTTATTTCGTATCACTAATAATATGTCTTCAAGCTTTATATCAATACGTTGCTGGACGATCTCCCCTCTTATCTATAAAACTGTATTCGGTATACAGCTATTTTTCGGGACTATACTCCCATTGTTATAGCCTTGCAATAATATATATATATATATATATATATATATATATATATATATATATATATATATATATATATATATATATATATATATATATATATATCTTTCTTTCAAACTATTCGCCATGTCCCGCGTTAGCAAGGTAGCGTTAAGAACAGAGGACTGGGCCTCTGAGGGAATATCCTCACCTGGCCTCCTTCTCTGTTCCTTCTTTTGGAAAATTGAAAAAAAAAAAAAAAATAAGAGGGGAGGATTTCCAGCCCCCCGCTCCCTCCCCTTTTAGTCGCCTTCTACGACATGCAGGAAATACGTGGGAAGTATTCTTTCTCCCCTATCCCCAGGGATAATATATATATATATATATATATATATATATATATATATATATATATATATATATATATATATATATATATATATATATACTAATGGCAGTAAAAACCAATAAAGCATTTGACACCGTCTCTCGAGACATCCATACATGAAAACACTTGGCATCCTCCTCTACAACATCGACTAAAAGTGGTTGGCCAGTTTCACCTCCGGCCACCATGACAGAGTCACCTTCTGATACACTTAACGAACAGTCTCTTCCCACACGACCTCCCAATACTTAAGGCAACCCTGGACATGAAGATCCTTTCGTATGTAGATGACCTTGCAATCGCATGACAACACCGTTACCCCACAGCAGACACAACAAACATGCAGCTTAACGTTACACAACAGGAACAATGGCTCACCCAGACAGAATGTCTGCATCTCCACTGAAGTCTTCAGCCACTCTGTTGACCCGACACAGACATAATAAATCCTGTACACACCCTCCAGTCGCCTGACCTGCAGCCCTGACCAGAGGCAAGTAATATGACGCTACTAGTACTGGAACTCGCCGGTAGGGGTATTGTCCAACAATCAACTACCACTTAACAAACATGCATCAACCACTCTCTCTCTCTCTCTCTCTCTCTCTCTCTCTCTCTCTCTCTCTCTCTCATATATATATATATATATATATATATATATATATATATATATATATATATATATATATATATATTTTTTTTTTTTTTTTTTTTTCAAACTATTCGCCATTTCCCGCGTTAGCGAAGTAGCGTTAAGAACAGAGGACTGGGCCTTTTTTGGAATATCCTCACCTGGCCCCCTCTGTTCCTTCTTTTGGAAAATTAAAAAAAAAAAAAAAAAAAACGAGAGGGGAGGATTTCCAGCCCCCCGCTCCCTCCCCTTTTAGTCGCCTTCTACGACACGCAGGGAATACGTGGGAAGTATTCTTAATCCCCTATCCCCAGGGATATATATATATATATATATATATATATATATATATATATATATATATATATATATATATATATATATATATATATACGGTCGCTCTACCTTATCTTTGTCAGTCTTATCTATCTCTTCATCTATAGGTTTACATATCTATCTGTATGTGTATAGTCTTGTTGTAAACATCCACGAGGCATAAGAGTATACACAAGTATGATAGGTAACGAAAGTATAATATGGCCGGCGGGTGGAGTCAGGGGCCTGTGGCCAGGCAGGTGGTGTCAGAGTACTGTGGTCAGGCAGGTGGTGTTAGGGCGCTGTGGCCAGGCTGATGGTGTCAGGGCAGACCACAGTATGTTGCAGATGGGGAGGGGAGACCCGAGGGAGTGGATGAGGGTGGTGGTCCGGTGCGGGGAGGTGGCAGTGAGGTGTGGTAAGTGGGGGAAAGTCGAGGTTACGGGGACAATGACACCAGTTACCTGTTACTGCCAACATCGCTCTCTTTCTCTGCTAGAAGTCATGCTACCAATGCCAACACTTATTTCTTTTTCTCGACCAAAACCCATTAGGTTTCGCTCTACCAGTACATATGACAGCTCTTTGGCACCTGTCACCTCAGTGACACCTCGTGCCATCACTTTTGTCTGTCTGCCATCACTTTATACACGTTATCAGCAATTAATTCAACTTTAACTCAACCAACATCCTCACCATACAACACCTCACCATACAGCACCTCATCATACACACCTCACCATACACCTCCTCACTGTAAACCACCTCACTGTACACCACCTCACCATACACCACCTCACCATATACTGGCTCACCTTACACCACTTCACCATACACCACCTCACCATATACTGGCTCACCTTACACCACATCACCATACACCACCTCACCATATACTGGCTCACCTTACACCACTTCACCAAACACCACCTCACCATAAACCACCTCACAGCACAGTACCTGACCATACGCCACCTCACCATACACCACTTCACCATACACCACCTTACCATACACTCACCATCCATCATCCAACCATACACGCACTATACATCAAACAATAAACACAACTTAGTAGACAGCACGTCACCACACACTACCACCATACACATCGCACCATACTCTACCTACCAACACCACAGTCAGTGTAGGTTCTCATGGGTATGTGTCTGGTGTGTGGGAGATTGAGACTGTGTTAAGAGATTTGTCGTTTAATGCCTCTCGGTTTATTTCAGTGTGTTTGTGTTCTGTTAGTGACGTGGGTGGGGTTGTGAGGAGGAGGGATCTGCTAGTAGAGGTTGCACAGGTGTGAGGTGGGGATCAGCTTTTTATTTCCACTCGGAGGTTGGTGGTTAATTATAGAGTGTTTGGGTGGGAGGGGCCGATTGTTGTTACCCAGAACTGGGTACCGAGCATATTGTTGAGGTGGATTGTTCTGGGAGAAACTTTGTTTCATTTTGAAGGTGTTGAGTGATTAATGATGATGGGGAAAACCAGGCAGTTGGCCAATGCATTACAGTGGAATGGGTGAATCTTTTGTAGAGGATGTTGAGTTCCTTTTTTTCTCTCTCGTCCAGATCTGGTGTTCTGAGGGTATATAGTCTGTGTGCTGCTTTCGTGTTGATGCTATTGGCGTGAGGGGGAGTGAATGTTATGTGAGTGTGCTATGTGATACTTGGAATAGTTAGTGTTTTGTTCAACGGGAGTGGCTGTCCATTCAGGGTGACTGAAGGGTGTGAGCTGGACTCGTCTCTGTCTGGGGTTAGAAGAATGACTGAAGACTTCTGTGGAGATGCAGACATTCTAGATGGGCCATTGTTCCAATTCTGTGATGCAGTGCTGTAAGTATGCTGCAGCTGCCGTGATGTCACGGTGTTGTCATTGTGATGATATCTGCATACGGAAAGACCTGCATGTTGAGGTTTGCCGTAGGTAATGGGAGGTCGTGCAGGAAAAGAGTAAAGAGAGTTGGAGAAAAAAATTGTTCCTTGAAGAACTCCAATGTAGAGTTTTAGAGGTGAAGCTGTTGTGAGTGACTGGCATGGCGTCCGGCGACGAAATTGGCCAGACACTTTTTGTCATTGTTATGGAAGGCGGTATCAAGTATTTTGTCCATTTTGCCCATTGTGGGTTGTGGTTTTTGTCCATTGCTTTTAATACTGTCTGGGAAGGTGGGTTGTGGTTGTTTGAATCCATCTTAAGATATGTTGTGTGAGCTCAGTGTGGTGGTATAGTGTTAGGATCTAAAGCCATGCTATGGGCGAGTGACACACCAACAAGGCACGGGCAAAACCTCCCCCAGTCTCGGCCATCTCAGGTGGAGGAACGTACGGCGAGTCAAAGAAAAAAAGAAATTAATCACAGCTTCTCCGGTGCTTGTAGACCTGATTCTCGAAAGCATAAAGGTTATAAGAAGAAAGATAGACGAGAGAAGGAAGATGATTCAACTGCTTTACTGTTCTAGGGAAGACGCAGGTATCATAACGGTCGATCCCCGTGCGTCTAGTCTTTACACAGAAACTGTAAGAAGCAAGAGTGAGGGAACATGCTGGGATGTTAATGGTAGGGGTGTGTGAGGATGAGCTGGTGGTAGGGGCTTTTGATTATGGGGAGTGCGTTGGGGAGCTGGGTCGTGAGAACTGTGCGGTGGTGTTGATGGTGGGGTGTTTGGGGGTGTTGACGGGTGGACGTGTGTGTGTGTCAGGGTGTTTGAGGCAGAGGGAGTCCCCGATTTGGCGCCGCCCCCCAGTCATCAACCACAACCGTCTACCAGTGTTGGAGGAGATGCTCCATCACCAACCTTGTCATCAAACACAACCGGCTATCAGTGTTGGAGGAGATACTCCGTCATCAGGGCCGGGAGCCGCTGTATTACCTCCCCTACAACATAGGAAGTAAATATAGCTGTTATTTCACAGGAAATTATGTCACTCGGCCATAACGTTGGGAAATTACATGGGTTGTCTTACCTGTCGCTTGCGGGACTTGCCGACTTGCGGCTGTAAATATGTCAGCAAACAACTTTTACAAATATTTTAGTATTTCTGCTGAGAAATTTGGCTTGCAATGTCGCCTGCGGGAGGTGAGTGTGTGCCTGGAGGTCGGTGGGCTGCTGGGGGCGAGTCTACTGCCTAAGGGTCAGCAGAGGTGCTGGAGGAAGACAGCTGGTGCTAGTCTTTGCTCTGCTCACAGGTTCTCACTCGTTAGGATACAGTATTGAGCACATTATCTTCACCAGGAGCTTCATGCATCGAACCTGCCGCTTCTCACTCCAGACGGCCGGACTCACTGGCCCACTGACACCCAGAGTTTATTGTGTGCTGCAGGCTTTACCACACATACACACACACGCACACACACAAACACACACACAGAGACACACACACACAGACACAGACACACACAGACACAGACACACACACACACACACACACACACACACACAGCCACACACACATACGTGATCAAAAGACGCCTAACCCTCTCTAAGTGTAAAACTCCCTCCCGCACAGTACAAAAAGAACACAGTTATAGACACTGAATGACTATTAACAATCTGTGATTGAGAGGAACTTGGAAATCAATATCGCCCTTAAGCAGTCAGCAGAGTCCCACATTAAGAGACGAGCAGAGGAGGCAGTCTGGCTTCTAGCAAACGTTAGAATAGATCTTAAGTAATTGGATAAGGAAAAGTTCGGCAAGCTGCACACATCACACATGAAGCAAAAACTAGAATACGTTTTTCATGTTTGGTCAACGCACTTAAGAAAACAAAACACAAAGAGCTAATAGAAAAGATCCAGAAAAGAGTAACAAAGATGGTACCACAGTTGAGAGACCTGAGTTACACGGAAAAGCTGATGGCCTTAACTTTGCACAACATGAAGGAGAAAAGATTAAGGGGTGACCTGATCATAACCGTTAAGTTTTTGTACTGGAAAGATGACATTGGCAGCGAACAGTTCCTCAAAAGATGTACGGATTGGATAACCGGAAGACATAACATTTAATTAAGCAAGAAAAGTCAAGTGTAAATAATAAACGATAAGTTGTTATTTCTGAGATGACTCAGCACTGCAAGTAATGTTGGTCAACACAAACGTGGCGACGAAAAAGAAAAAAAAAAAAAAGGGAGAAATCTAGATCTTAGACTTGTTAATCTTAATTTTCTTCGCATCGATTTTGGCAGGCAATTCTGGGATGATATCGCCATTGAAAACGACATGAACGTATTTTGGAAAAAAGATTCAGTAAAACTTTCAAAGAAGAAGATGGAAAATATATGCTGATGTGTAGTAGACGGTATTTTTCCCAAACGAAACCAAAATAATGGAATGAGGATACATAGATGTGCCTCATCTACCAAAATAATGGAATAAGGATATACAGATGTGCCTCATCTGTAACAAAAAAGCAGATTAGAAGCTCAAAAAACCAATAATCACATTGACAGAGCAGATCACATAGATCTGCGGAGAGCTACAGAGACCTAGATATCAAATGTCAGTATGAAGCGTCTATTGCTGATAATACCCTAAGAAACCATAAGGACTTTCGTGGATACGTTAGAAGCAAAAGAGTCATTCCCCAGTCAACTAGTTACAGAAAGCAGAGGTCTGGTTCAAGGCAATGAAGCCATAGATAAGATCTATAACGATATCTTCTATCTGTATTTACGATTGAAGGCCCTACTCCCCTGGTGTCCGCAATCAACACAGCTGTTCATCCACCTCTAGGGGTTAGTCAATAAATGGGTACCTGGCCTTGGTTAGGACCTCAGCTGCCCGTGCTGTCTCAGCTAACATAAAAAGAGAAAAATCATGTCCCGAATCCAAGGCCATTGCTAAGAGAGGGAAACGTTCTGCATCACATTGATATAAAAGTTGGATATATACTGCCTGCAAGAAATGGAATGAAAGTAAACAAAATGACAGGTCCCGAAAAATTTATCCTTGAAGACTATGAGAGACAGACGAGAAGCGAAGTTAACTGCTCAGAAGGGTCGTGTGTACAATATCCCCGTAAAGAATATATATATATATATATATATATATATATATATATATATATATATATATATATATATATATATATATATATATATATATATATATATATATCCACCAAGAACAGTAAATGTCTTGCTTCAGCGGCTAAAAACTTATCCGTAAAGTTTTGTTTTTCCTGAGTTTTCACGTCAACCATCTCTAAACTTTCTATCACTTGTTTATAACCTCATCATGGCGTTGACCTCTTGACCTGCCTGCAATAATGCGGCAAACAACATACAGTGAAGGAAGCGACCCTCACCCATCACGCTTTCCTCATTTCATGTTTTATCAACTTTTTCTTCAGGTGGCAGGACCGGAGCGACCCGACATCACAAGCCTGAGATACTTCTTTTATATCTGTTTCAAGGTTACATTAACGACAAAATTTCCGCTTGGAATTCAGATGGCAATATGAATGTGGCCGGTGGTCAGCAATTAGCCAGCATGTGGCCAGTATTTGGCCGGCATGCGACCAGCATGTGGCCAGTAGGTGGCCAGCTTGTATTCAGCATGGCCAGAGGTGTGAGGGCATCAAAACGGCGACCGAGGTCAAGTTTCTGCATGAGGTCACTCCCTGATCCCTAGTGAAATGACAGGAACCTTCCCTGTACATCACATAACAGTTGACGGGAACATTTTCTCTGCATCACATAACAGTTGACAGGAACATTTTCACTGCATCACATAACAGTTGACGGGAACATTTTCACTGCATCACATAACAGTTGACGGGAACATTTCCTTGTACATCACATTACCGTGAAACATACACTAACTCCCGAAGGGCAGGGCACTTGAATAACGTCTGAGTCATGCCACTTCTTAAATACAGCACCTGAGCGTCTTCATGAAGGAAGTTCAACCTGATGTAGACGTGAACGCCATGAGAACCTCCGGCTGGGGGCGACGTGCGCCTCCAGGGGGCACGGACAGGTCCACCACCCGCCGGAAGGTCTTCTCATACAAGCGAACGTCAGCTGCGTCACACTGCACAACGAAGGTGACACCATGAACTGATTTTCGATTTGGGCCCTTTTCCAGCTTCATGTGTCCTTGAGCACAAGGCCTAGGAGCCGGGCTTCTCTTCACAATACGTAGGTCATGTTTGAGATGCCTGTGGAGGGTGTCAGTCAGGGGGTAATTGTATGGGACGCCTATGGAGGGTATCAGTCACGGGGTAACTGCATGGGCGTCTATGGAGGGAATCAGTCAGGGGATAACTGTATGGGGCGTCTATGGAGGGTATCAGTCATGGGGTAACTGTATGGGACACCTGTTGAGGGTATCAGTCACGGGGTAACTGTATGGGACGCCTGTGGAGGGTGTCAGTCAGGGGGTAGCTGTATGGGACGCCTGTGGAGGGTATCAGTCACGGGGTAACTGTATGGGACACCTGTTCAGGGTATCAGTCAGGGGGTAACTATATAGGACACCTGTGGAGGGAATCAGTCAGGGGGTAACTGTATGGAACGCCTTTGGAGGGAATCAGTCAGGGGGTAGCTGTATGGGACGCCTGTGGAGGATATCAGTCAGGGGGCAACTGTATGGGACACCTGTGGAGGGTATCAATCAGGGGGTAACTGTATGGGACGTCTATGGAGGGTATCAGTCAGGGGGTAACTGTATGGGAGAGGGTATCAGTCAGGGGGTAGCTGTATGGGACGCCTATGGAGTGTATCAGTCAGGGGGTAACTGTATGGGAGAGGGTATCAGTCAGGGGGTAACTGTATGGACCTATTTTGAACGTGAACTATAATCTTAACCACAGTCACTATAGCTCTCTCACTTGCACCATCTGGTGACTGTATAATACACTTTACACTGTACCACATGGTACGACACCATGGTGTAGTGCCACATGATGTGGTACCAAGGGGCAGTACCATGCACCATCATGGTATAATGTCATGTTGCAGCACTATGGTACTACAATGTCGATGCACTGCTATGGTGTAGTGGGATGATGCAGTGCCATGGGACAGTGTCACGGTACAGTACCATGGTACAGTGTCAAGGTGTAGTACCACCGTGTGGTACCATGGTAAGATGTCAAGGCGTAGTACCACGGCACAGTACCATGGTACAGTGTTAAGGTGTAGTACCACGGTGCAGTACCATGGTACAGTGTCAAGGTGTAGTACTACTGTCCAGTACCATGGTACAGTGTCAAGGTGTAGTACCACGGTACAGAACCATGGTACAGTGTCATGTTTCAGCACTGTAGTTGTGCTGTTTAAACTTATAGTGGTTATGGGTCGTCGCTCCATGGAAAACAGTACTGGTAATTTTGGTTGTGACAGATATAGCAAGTGGAGGTGGTAGTTGTGATAGATGTACCATGTAATGGTAATGGTTGTAGTTGTGGTTGCCTGATGCCTGTATCAGTAGGTAATAGCACTTGTGGTTGTGGAGACTGAGGGAGATGATGGTGGTAGCAATGGTAGTTGTGGCTGAGGCAGGTTTAATGAAATATGTGACACTGGGAGTGTGGTAGAAGGCTCACGTTAGTTGTGGTTACTTGGAAGTAAATGAGGGTGGTAGTTGTGGTAATGGTGGTTGTGGTAGGTAGCAGTGGCAATAGTGGTGGTAGTGGTAGTGGGAATGACAAGTGGTAGTGATTGTGAGTATATTGATTGTGGTAGCGGTGATAATTGTGATCCTGGTTATTATAGGGTTTAATGGTGCTACTCGTGGATTGAGGCAAGTGTGGCCAGTGATGCTATGGTTGTGATGGATGCGGTGCCTGGTTGTGGCTGGTGATAATGGTTATAGTTGTGACTTTCCTTGGTGGTGGGCGTGGGAGGTACTTATAGTGGTTGTGGTTATGATGTGAGTGGCAGCTGTGGGTTAGGTTAGGCCCTCGTGATGTTGATGGAGGTTACTGGTTATGGCCGGTGAGGCAAGAGGTTGTAATTGTTGTGGTTGTGAAGGGTCTGAGATAAATGACGGTGGCGGTTATGCTAGTGAGGAATGTAGCGGATGGTTATAGTTGTGGTGGTGATGCTAGGTGTGGCGACAGGTGTGGTAATGGTGGTGGTGGTGGTGGTGAGGAGAGCGGATCCAGGCCTGGAGGGAGAGAACTGGGGGGGACGGGGTCAATGGCCGGCGGTGGTGAAGAAGTTTGCCTTCCACACTCTAGTACCACCACTACCACCACAACCACTACAGGCACTACCACCACCACCACAACTACCACCACCGCTACCATCACAGCCACTATCACCACAACCACTACCACCACCACTATCACCACAACCACTACCACCACCATCACAACTACCACCACCGCTACCATCACAACCACTATCACCACAACCACTACCACCACCACTATCACCACAACCACTACCACCACCACAACCACCACACCCACTATCACTACCACTACCATTACAATCACTACAACCACCACTATCACCATAACCACTTCCACTACAACCACCACAACTACCACTACCACCACCACCCCAACACCAACATATCATCATCGTCACACTACCACCATACTACAACCATACCAACGGCACACTACCCTCATACCACAACCATACTCCTACCATATCACCAGCTCACCACCACCACAACTACCACCACACCACACTGCCACATCACTACCACCAACCAACACTACCACATCACTTCCACCACTACCACACCTCCTCCTCCACCACCACTACACCACGACCACACCATCACCACGACCACAGACAACACTGCCATACCACCACACTGCCGCTACCACCACCATTATTCCACCACCATAACCACCACACCACTACCACTACCACACCATTACCACACCGCCACCACTACACCGCTAGTGCCATATCACCACCACCACCATCATCACCATCATCAAAACACTACCATACCAAACCATCACTGCCACATCACTACCATACCACCGCCATTACCATCACCAGCACCACCATACCTCTACCATACCACTACCACACTACCACCATACCACCGTACTAGCACCAGTACACCATCACCACCACCACCACATCACCACCACAAGACCATCACGCCACCATGCCAAACACCATTACACTACCACCATACCACATCACCACCACCACACCAACTCCGCCACCACCGCAACACTACCACATCCCCATCACCACATCAACTCCGCCACCACCGCAACACTACCACATCCCCATCACCACATCAACTCCGCCACCACCGCAACACTACCACATCCCCATCACCACACCAACTCCGCCACCACCGCAACACTACCACATCCCCATCACCACATCAACTCCGCCACCACCGCAACACTACCACATCCCCATCCCCACATCAACCCCGCCACCACCGCAACACTACCACATCCCCATCACCACATCAACCCCGCCACCACCGCAACACTACCACATCCCCATCCCCACATCAACCCCGCCACCACCGCAACACTACCACATCCCCATCCCCACATCAACCCCGCCACCACCGCAACACTACCGCATCCCCATCACCACATCAACTCCGCCACCACCGCAACACTACCACATCCCATCACCACATCAACCCCGCCACCACCGCAACACTACCACATCCCCATCCCCACATCAACCCCGCCACCACCGCAACACTACCACATCCCCATCACCACATCAACCCCGCCACCACCGCAACACTACCACATCCCCATCACCACACCAACTCCGCCACCACCGCAACACTACCACATCACCACCACCGCTACCACCATCACCACCACCACCATCACCACCACCATCACCATCACCACCACCACCATCACCACCAAAGCATACCATCCCGAGCACCGGACATTCCTGCGTATTTTTTACATGACCTCTGATGTCCGTGACGTAGGGAAGGTCGGTCACAATCCTCCACACTTCTTGGTGTCTTGAGGATGAGTCAAGCGTGTCCGTTCCAGTGTACCACTACTGTTGCTCGTACCGTTCCAGCGTACCACTACTGTTGCTCGTACCGTTCCAGCGTACCACTACTGTTGCTCGTACCGTTCCAGCGTACCACTACTGTTGCTCGTACCGTTCCAGCGTACCACTACTGTTGCTCGTACCGTTCCAGCGTACCACTACTGTTGCTCGTACCGTTCCAGCGTACCACTACTGTTGCTCGTACCGTTCCAGTGTACCACTTTTTTGCTCGTATCGTTCCGGTGTACCACTACATCCAGTTGGCGGTATTGGCGACAGCCCGAGGCTCCTGTAGTTCCAGAACTAGTCTCGCTGAGTACTAGGAAAACGATCCCTTTATCATGTGAAGGAGAGAGAGAGAGAGAGAGAGAGAGAGAGAGAGAGAGAGAGAGAGAGAGAGAGAGAGAGAGAGAGAGAGAGAGAGAGAGAGAGAGCCTGTAAACAGATCCACGTCCAGATCCAGCCCACTCTCATCATGATGACTACGCCACCAAGCGATCCGTTAGACTGCACCAGACAATGTAACCCCATTTAACACCACCACAGACCTTCCTTCATGGGGTAACCATCTAATTAGAGCTCATCCACCAGGAAAGGCCTGTGGTACGAGTCCCTCTTAAGTCTGGTGTTATCTTTGATACGAGGGAATTATAAAGCTATAGCCTTGCTATATCATTTTCCACACCGAGGATGACCCCTATGCTAATTTTTCATACCGTTCTTGCTGTCACAAGGGAACGTCAACCAGCCTGTGCTATGTTCTCCATATGGTCACCTTCAAGGGGTCATTATCAAGGATGGTTCGCCTCACCTGAGGCCGTATGGGCTACCCATCATCAACCAGTACACACAAGACCGTCAACATCACCAGCCCAGTCGTGAGCTGTAATGCCGAGGGTCGCCGACCCTCGTCATCCGCTGGCGACCTTCCCCACCTGCCGACGACCTTGCCGTGCACAGACCCTGGCCACACCTGCCGCAGGGGGTGTGAGATCATGGTGGGGAGAGGGCAACGTGGGGGGAGAGTTGGAGAGAGAGAGAGAGGAGAGGGAGGGAGGGTGAGATGATGGCAAACACAGACATCGGGAGAATGATAACAAAGAACTAGTCAGAGGAAGAAGCATAGAGAGGCAGACGACTTTGTCATAATGAGGAAGCCAGGCTGGCCTCTCCTGGCTTACCTCAGTGTGACGTTATGTGTCTGTAGGTCCTCTTTCTCTTTCTCTCTCTCTCTTTCTCTCCCCCTCAAAACCCCCCAACCCCAACACAAAGGTAGTACACTACAACCAGGCCCTACCGATAGCCTCTGGGTAAGGTTGACCTTCCTCTAAACATTCGTCAGGGCTTTTCCTGGGTCTTCCTCGGTTTTTCTGGAATGACCTTAGTAATGGCTATAGATAGAAACATTCCAAATGACAGGAGAATGTTTGGCCTGGTCCTTCCATGGCACGGTGATGGTATGCGAGACGGTGGTGGTGGTGCGTGGTGCATGGTGGGTCGTGACCACCACCTGACCTGCCCTGTGTGTCACATCATGATCACGGGGCACGTCCCTCCTGCCAGGTCCGACTCTCTCCCTCCCGGCGGTGGTCGGGCTACGGCTTGGCTCCTCAAGGTCGTTCGCTGCACATCCTGCTAGGTCATCGGCGGTCATCTGCAGAATTTCCCACAAGTTCCCGCTCCGCAGCGCTGGCCTTAGTTCCCGCTGCTCATTACCACTTACCTCAGTTCCCGCTCAGTCCCTGCCCTTCAGTAATTGCCTCAGTTCCTACCGTTTAACACTTACGTCAGTTCTCTTCCCTCAACATCTACCTCAGTTCTCTTCCCTCAACACTTACCTCAATTCTCGTCAGTCAAAACTGCCTCAGTCTACTCAACACCTGTCTCAGTCCCCGTCCCTCAACACCTGCCTCAATCTCCGCCTATCGGCACCTGCCTCAGTCCCCGCCCCTCGACACCTGCCACTGTCCCCGTCCTTCAACACTTAACTTAGTCCCCGTCCTTCAACACTTAACTCAGTCCCCGTCCCTCAACACCTGCCTCAGTCCCCATCCCTCAACACCTACCTCAATCTCTGCTCCCCAACACTTGCCTTAGTCCTTGCCCCTCAGAATTTGCCTCAGTCCTCGCCTCTCAACACTTGCCTCGGTCTCCGTCCCTCAACACCTGCCTCATTCCCCGCCCCTTAACACTTGCCTCATTACCCGCTCCTCAGCACTTGCCTCATTTCCCGCCCCTCAGCACTTGCCTCAGTCCCTGACCCTCAACACCTGCCACAGTCCCCCGCCTCTCAACACCTGCCTCAGTCCCCGCTCCTCAACACTTGCCTCAGCTCTTACTGCACGTAGACAGGCCTCACGGCTCTAAGAAATATTCAATGTTTGGTGAGTTTCTCTCATAAGATCCAGACAAAGGTTCTGGCTCCCTGCTTACTCCGCCCGCTCAGATGACGCGCTTCATATATTAAGAAATAAGTCCCACTTGAAGACTAAATGAGACACGTAGCTCTCCATAGTACACATGTCCCACTTGAAGACTAAATGAGACACATAACTCTCCATAGTACACATGTCCCACTTGAAGACTAAATGAGACACATAACTCTCCATAGTACACATGTCCCACTTGAAGACTAAATGAGACATGTAACTCTCCATAGTACACATGTCCCACTTGAAGACTAAATGAGACACGTAACTCTCCATAGTACACATGTCCTACGAGAAGACTAAATGAGACACATAACTCTCCATAGTACACATGTCCCACTTGAAGACTAGATGAGACACGTAGCTCTCCATAGTACACATGTCCCACTTGAAGACCAAATGAGACACGTAACTCTTCATAGTACACATGTCCCACTTGAAGACTAAATGAGACACGTAACTCTCCATAGTACACATGTCCCACTTGAAGACTAGATGAGACACGTAACTCTCCATAGTACACATGTCCCACTTGAAGACTAAATGAGACACGTAACTCTCCATAGTACACATGTCCCACTTGAAGACTAAATGAGACACGTAGCTCTCCATAGTACACATGTCCCACTTGAAGACTAAATGAGACACGTAACTCTCCATAGTACACATGTCCCACTTGAAGACTAAATGAGACACGTAACTCTCCATAGTACACATGTCCCACTTGAAGACTAGATGTGCCACGTAACTCTCCATAGTACACATGTCCCACTTGAAGACTAAATGAGACACGTAACATATGTATCGCTTGTTGGCAGTGAATCATGCTCGTCCCCCTTACCTTCCTGCCACCCCACTCCCCTCCTCTCCCCAACAAACACGAAAAGTGGGGGGTAAACAACCAACAGACGTTGCCACTGCTTCTTCTCACTGGGATTTTGTGTGTGTGTGTGTGTGTGTGTGTGTGTGTGTGTGTGGTGTGTGCTGCCTTGGTAGATTGATGTTACAGGTTTGTGTGGTGGCTTGATATAGTAGATTAGTGTGGTGGGTTAGTGTGGTGGGTTAGTGTGGTGGGTTTGTATGGAGGATTAGTGTGGTGGGTTACTGTAGTAGGTTAGCGTGGTGAAATGGTGTGGTAGATGAATGTTATGGGTTGATGTGGTGGGTTAGTGTAGTGGGTTACTGTGGTGGGTTAGTGTCGTGGGTTAGTGTGGTGAATTGGTGTTGTGGATTAGTATGGCGGATTAATGTGATGGACTGTTGTGGTGGATTAGTATGGTGGGTGGTGGGTTAGTGTGGTGGGTTTGTATGGTGGGTTAGTGTGACGGATTAGAGAGTTGGAGTGGCCCGATAAGTTCACCCTGTGGGCTACCCTCGGGGGCCAGCTCGCTGCTTAGCCCACCAGGCAACCCTGGTCCTGATGCTTGCATGTCACACACACACACACACACACACACATTATATATATATATATATATATATATATATATATATATATATATATATATATATATATATATATATATATATATATATATATATATATATATATATGAAGGTAAAATCACAATGCGGTGGGAGTTTGGATAGTTTTATTTAACATGTATTTTTCAATACATGCTGCGCTACATCTGATTATTACACGAAAGTGCACTTGGAAACTTATCGTGTTTTATTTCCCCGTGGACTCATAGGAATATATATATATATATATATATATATATATATATATATATATATATTTTCTTTCTTTCAAACTATTCGCCATTTCCCGCATTAGCGAGGTAGCGTTAAGAACAGAGGACTGGGCCTTTGAGGGAATACCCTCACCTGGCGCAATTCTCTGTTCCCTCTTTTGGAAAATTAAAAAAAAAACGAGAGGGGAGGATTTCCAGCCCCCCGCTCCCTCCCCTTTTAGTCGCCTTCTACGACACGCAGGGAATACGTGGGAAGTATTCTTTCTCCCCTATCCCCAGGGATAATATATATATATATATATATATATATATATATATAGACTAAATAACATAAGCATTTAATATGAAAAAAGAGATATATATATAGACTAAATAACATAAGCATTTAATATGAAAAAAGAGATATCATGTCGACAAGAGCTGCACCTATTGTTTGTTCACCTCTTGCAAACAATAGGTGCAGCTCTTGTCGACATGATATCTCTTTTTTCATATTAAATGCTTATGTTATTTAGTCTATATATATATATATATATATATATATATATATATATATATATATATAGACTAAATAACATAAGCATTTAATATGAAAAAAGAGATATCATGTCGACAAGAGCTGCACCTATTGTTTGCAAGAGGTGAACAAAACTCAACAGGAAGTAGATTTATAATTTATTGTTTAAACGTCATATTGTTTGCATGTAATTATTGTATGATAGGAGTAATGAGTGTGCCAGCAGGCAGTTTCTCAACACATCATCTGGTAACATGTGAATCAGTACTTCTTTCCCCTCAGTCAACTATATCCATATATTCTCTCAGTTACCTACAGTAGGAGTTGCTGGAAAGCCTCTTGTGTGTGAGTACAAAACTGAGTACAGCAGTGAGCACAGCTTCCATTTAACTAGGCATAAGAGACATCGTCACCAGATCAGTGTAGCCAGACACCATCACCAGGTCAGTGTAGCCAGACACCATCACCAGGTCAGTTTAACCAGACACCATCACCAGGTCAGTGTAGCCAGACACCACCACCAGGTCAGTGTAGCCAGACACCATCACCAGGTCAGTGTAGCCAGACACCATCACCAGGTCAGTGTAGCCAGACACCATCACCAGGTCAGTTTAACCAGACACCATCACCAGGTCAGTTTAACCAGACACCATCACCAGGTCAGTGTAGCCAGACACCATCACCAGGTCAGTGAAATCAGACATCACCCCAGACACGGAGTCAACCAGGAAACATCATCATCTACCCTCCTGGATCAGTAAGCAGACAGTGAAGTCGAGGAACAGCTCAATCTATGTTACCCTTGGAGCAGCCACTCACATCCTATACCTTGGGTTATAACGTTCACCACTGATATTGCTGAGTGACTGAATACGGTAACCAAGTACAGTGAGCGCGTGGGCAGATCACACTGTTCCACCTGCTGTCGTTCTGACCCACCACATACATACATAAAAGGTTAACAAGTGACTAACATCATGATGAGGTACATCCGCTCTGAATCCGTAAATTCAGCCTTGCAGGATCACACTCAGCGCTCCTATCATAATAAGTGGATAGGCAGAGATAACAATACCTCTGACCTTCTCAGACTCTTACACTAGCCTGACGGCGAGTCCCTCACAGACGCTTGACCCTGCCCGGCCAGCAGTGCCGCTGACTCAGCCACAGATCAAAGTCTAGGTCCAGAGACCATGAGACATTCACGCAGGCCGTGGAGCAAAAATTCAGGGACCACGGTACGTGTTCAGAGGCCTCGGTACACGTCCCAAGGCCATGCCAGGGAAGACTGTAAACATTCAAATGTTTAGCGGCTATCTTGAGCGTTTATATGGCCACGCTACGTACACAGGTGCCATGGTAAATGTTAAGGGATTACGGTAAACGCCCAGAGGCCATAGAACAACTCGAGAGGCCACCGTGCACGTCCTGAGGCCACGGTACATAACTAGGCTGTACGTGATCAAGCTTTACCTGTTGTACAGCGGACGCTCAGGCAGAGGTGAGGCGGCCAGCGGGTCTGTACTTTACGCGAGAGACCCAGTGTCTGTAAGCGGCAGATGCTAAGGTATACACCATCATCTGTCGTATAGCGCGACTTATAGATGTAACACTTTTATGGTCTTATATTGATGAACAGGAGAGGGAAAATAGTCATTTTCCTGCGGTCGACGCAAGCACTGCAACCAGAGGTACCGCTGCAACTAGACGTGACTCATACGTACTTTCGTTCATCTTGATTATACCTTAAAAAAATAGGGCAGATATTGCCCACTGTAGAGCAGACATAGCCTACTGTGAAGGAACCCTGCATAAGACGTACCACGTCACTGTGCACCGGCCGCTATGCCGCACGTTGATGGCGTCACTGACGTGGGCGGAGCTTACAGAGCACCACACACGCGCAAACTTGCTTTACCAATGTCGTTACACCAAGATTTTACCTGATGCACGGTACACCAGGAACAACCGGTGGTTCTTCTCGTTAATACATGGGAAATGTAAGTGATGACAGCACTGTGTGGCTGTAAATAAAGGGAGGATCGGTGGTAAGATCGGGGTCGGGGAACTGTCATCTTCGGTCCCAGGGTAAGAACGGGAGCCAATGAGCGGGCGGCTCATGACGTGCCGGCCTGGAGGGCTTAACCAACCCGGATGCCAACCCCAAAACCTCCCTCGGGGTACCTCGGCACTCAGCTCCTCACGTCCCAAAAACTTGACTTTATTTATTCTGTTTTCTTAAAGAGAAAGAGAGAAGCCTAGAACCATGAGACGAGGGCTTAGTGAAGTGAACCGAGTGTAGTGTTCTCCGTCGAGGCGCCAGAGCGACTGTGTGCCACTTGCGATTCTAGCCTTGTCACAGCTGGTGTCTTGAGGTGCTGATTCCCAGAGGTCGTACTGAGGAATCCCCGAAGAACCATTGGTGTAGAAGGACGGCTAAGCAGAAGGAGCAGGGGGCGGCAGCGGGTTGCCAGACGTCATCGGAAAGTAGGACTGGTGGTGGAGTCCCTACACAATACAGTCGTCGGGCCGTACACTCGCAACGCCATTCCAACTCCGACCATCGCACGGAGAGGACCACCCGACATCCTCCGTCCACACCGGCTGGCAAGGTGGGTCTCATCACCGAAGGCTTACAGGTAACCAAGATGTTCATCCACTGGCCCCCGGTGACACACAAGCCCAGCTCCAGCCCTAACCTGGCCATCTTCTCGTAACGTGAAGTGCCTGCCACTCCGGTGCACCAGTGAAGCTCAACATTTGCAAGCGTTTTAAGAAAACGTTTCTTCACTACGGTGGGTCAGATTGCGTGGGTGGAGGAGATGGTTCCTGTCACCAGCTCCCACACCTCGTACCGTGTACCATGTACGTCCCTCGTACCGTGTACCTCGCCTGCACCACCATGCACCTTACATGTATCATACATAATCAATATCTACATTAGCCCATTAAACGTAACATTCAAAATCAAAAGATCTCAAATGCAAGACATATATATATATATATGTTGAGACTATGACTGATCCATTCTATGTCACTGTGCAACAGATCAAATACGTTTCTTATTCCCTTAAAAGTAATTCAAACGTGTTCACACCACAGAAGAATATAAACAATGCTTCCCCCAACGACGCCTGCAAAAAACCTGACGTGAACTTGAACTTGAGCGAGCGTAAGACTTGTCAGGGCTGAGCTGGGCTGGTCCCGGGAGGCTACCTTTCTGTTTGCCTTCAAGTTTCCTTCTCCTGTATTATTGTTATCGTTACTTTCACTGCATTTTTTTTTACTCTTTTTGATCATCTGATTTTATGTGTGTGTGTGTGTGTGTGTGTGTGTGTGTGTGTGTGTGTGTGTGTGTGTGTGTATTCTAGTTTTACATATTACATCACATACATCTGTCACTGTCCTTAAACGTTGTTCGTAAAGAAATGTAAACTGGTTGTTTGAATGACTTTAACGCAGCCGTAACTAGTGATCCGTGCGCGCGGGATGATGTCATCCCGGGCCGCGCCTTGGGGTAGCTTCCCTGGCCCCATGACAACCTGGGCTCACAACTCTGCTTGCAGTTTGAACTGGTCAGCGCAGAGTTCCTTAGCGTCAAGGATTCTATTCTCTCAGTTAACACAGCAGAAGGTGGCTGTTCGTTGGTTAGCCACGTAGCTTCTGATAGTCCTATCTTGTGGACGTCCACCACACGGGGGCGCCCTTGAGGGACGTTCGTTCCGGTTTCCGGTGACCCCCTCAAGAGACTCAGCTTTACGCCCGCCACCAGGGCTTTGTTGTTGGTGGCGCAAATCCTCGTCAAGTTAAAGACACCTTATTTTCTCATAATCATCACTCTCTCGACGAGCCAATCTGTTTCGTGGAATGATATGACTCACGTCTTGCCCAGTGTCATACAGGAAGACGTCCGCGGTTATCATGGTGATGGCAACCGAAGTTCTTCTATACTGTGTTGACCATGATAACTGAGCATATATATATATATATATATATATATTTTTCTAATCTCTCTCTATTATTGGACCACAACCGAATCGTTCGTTCATCTTTGGTGTAGGGGAGCGACACCTGAGATCCCAGGAATGTGTCGAATGGCTTCCCCCCAGACTGCAGCGGTTGCGGTCAGCGGGCGGAACGTCTTATCCAAGTGTTCGCTGGTCAAGTTAACGACCTCTCCACTTCACCAGTCAAACGTCCTGTCCGTCGTCGCCCAGCGTTCACACGTTGCTCCTCCTGCGATGATCGTTTGAATTCTTGTACAGTAATTTACGAACAGTCGGATCTACTGTGATGTACGCAGGATCTGATCCGGGCGAAGGTGGTACATCACATGGCTGCGTAGGTTATAAGAGCAGTGTATTTTTAGAGACACTACCACCACTACCATCACTATACCAAAACTGTTGGTAGAGATACCATTACCATCACTACACTTGAACTGTTGGTAGGGTCACCGCTACCACTACATTACCTGAACTGTTGGTAGAGACGCCACTGCCATCACTACCCCTGTACTGGTGGTAGGATCATCACTACCACCACATTACCTGAACTGTTATCATTCGTCCAGTTTGTCTCGATCATAGCATTTCGGACGAAAAATGAATGTGATGTTTATGATCTGGGTTAAGAGGGTAAGAAAAGTTGGCAAAACTTAAGAAGAAAATGATTCTCGAAATTATACATGAAAAACGTGATTGTCTTGTAACATGTCCTTCAGGTTTTCCTCTTGAGGCAAGACGTACCAGGTTGCTGAAGATGGAAGGTGTAAGACTGGGTCTCAGACGATGGTAACACGAGACTCTTTTTTCCCTCCTTCTCCTGCTATAACCATACACTCACTTTACTGATCACTTTCTGTTAACTTGACATGTGAGGAGACATTGTGTGAACATGGACTTTATGGACCTCTGTGGTGTAGCGGTTAGCGTTCCTGACCGTGACGCATTCACGGGCCTGCCCAGGTTCGAATCCTGGTTGCAGCAGTCGGTCTACAGTCAACCCAGCTGTTCATCCACTCCTAGGGTTTTGGGCGAAGAAAATGAGCTAGGATATATATATATATATATATATATATATATATATATATATATATATATATATATATATATATATATATATATATATATATATATAGTGTAAGCTGGGAGCAGGTTTTCTCTAATAGACATACAATTGAATACGACAGCATATTTAGTTATCAATCTTGTTTCTTATGTTCTCTAGTTTTCTCTGTATAATTCTACCATTAGGTGGCTGCTCAAACACCAGTTGTCCAAATTTATCAAATTTATTCTAATCAAGCTTTCGCCTTCACAGAGGCGTCAACAGGAATCTTTGAAGGCGAAGACTTGATTGAAATGGATAACTTTGGACAACTGGTGCTTGAGCACCCACCTAATGGTAGAATTATACAGAAAAATATAGAGAACATAAGAAGCAAGATTAACAACTCAAAATTTGCTGGAGCTGGAGCTGTAGTGTTGGAGGTGGGGTGCTAGAGGTATGGGTGCCGGAATTAGGAGCTGTGGGGGAGATGGGACGCAGGAGGTGGAGTGGAAGAAGTAGGGGTGCTGGAGATGGTGTGGTGGTGGAGGAGGCGAGGTGCAGCCTTCACCCTGACCCCACCATGGCCAGGAGGTTGGTGGGTGAGCGGGCGTACGCGGGCGGTGAGTTAGCCTTGTCCCTGTTGGAGGATGGTGGCTGCCTTCCTTCGCTCACCCCTGTCTCACTGGTCTCAGTCTGGTCTCAGTTGTGGAAGTTTAACAAAATCTCTCAGGGAATTTATTCATGTACCTGGGATAGTGTGGATGATGTCTGTACCTGGGATAGTGGGGATGATGTCTGTACCTGGGATAGTGGTGCTGATGTCTGTACCTGGGATAGTGGGGATGATGTCTGTACCTGGGATAGTGGTGCTGATGTCTGTACCTGGGATAGTGGGGATGATGTCTGTACCTGGGATAGTGGGGATGATGTCTGTACCTGGGATAGTGGTGCTGATGTCTGTACCTGGGATAGTGGGGATGATGTCTGTACCTGGGATAGTGGGGATGATGTCTGTACCTGGGATAGTGGTGCTGATGTCTGTACCTGGGATAGTGGGGATGATGTCTGTACCTGGGATAGTGGGGATGATGTCTGTACCTGGGATAGTGGTGCTGATGTCTGTACCTGGAATAGTGGTGCTGATGTCTGTACCTGGGATAGTGGTGCTGATGTCTGTACCTGGGATAGTGGGGATGATGTCTGTACCTGGGATAGTGGTGCTGATGTTTGTACCTGGGATAGTGGGGATGATGTCTGTACCTGGGATAGTGGTGCTGATGTCTGTACCTGGGATAGTGGTGCTGATGTCTGTACCTGGGATAGTGGTGCTGATGTCTGTACCTGGGATAGTGGGGATGATTTCTGTACCTGGGATAGTGGTGCTGACAGCAGAAGCAACTTCCTCCATAGTATGTACTTCGTTAAACTTCGTTGTATCTCGCTATTCGCGGCGCAGTGTTTGCTGTAACTTAAACCAGTGTGACTTCATATCTCGGGACAGCTACATCCTCCTCCCACTACGCCAGACTCGCTCCGGCCACAGAAATAAAAACTAAATTTGAAAGAAATACGATTTCTGATTTTTCTTTTTATCTTGGGTGAATCTTACTCGATGTCTACTCTGAGGTGGCAGTTGACCACCCTCACCCTTACCTGGCCACCCTCACCAGGCCATCCTCACCCTTAACTGACCACCCTCACCTGGCCACCCTCACCTTCACCTGACCATCCTCACTCTCACTTAGCCGCCCTCACCTTCACATGACCTCCCTCACCCTCACTTAGCCACCCTCACCTTCACGTGACCACCCTCACCCTCACTTGGCCACCCTCACCTTCACAGGACCACCCTCAGCCTCACTTGGCCACCTTCACCTTCACGTGTCCACCCTCACCCTCCCTTGGCTACTTCACCTTCACCTGGCCACCCTCACCTTCACCTTCACCTGGACACCCTCACCCTGACTCAGCCACCTTCATCCTTACTTGGCCACCCTCATCCTCACTTAGCCGCCCTCATCCTCACTTGGCCACTCTCATCTTTGCCTGGCCACCCTCACCCTCACTTTCCTCTGACGTGCACACAGATCAGTTCTTATATCTGATGCGCTGGCCTGCTGACGTAACATCGTGGGGTCATCCCTTCTACGCCAAGATGATTTGTGCATATGCCGATACAAGACTCTGATTTAGTAATATCTTTCCCATGAAAATTCTTTGTGAATAACGAGCAAGTAGATGGTTGGAACATTAGCAAGGGCTTCCGTCATTTATCCCAGTCGCGGCCACAAACGAGACGAGTGAGATTTATTTCCTCTTTTAAGTTAGCTGAGACGTCATGGGGCACTGAGACCCTACTCAATTATATTGTACTTGATCACCGTTTCCCGCGCAGCGAGGTAAAGCCAGGAAACAGGCGAAGAATGGCGCATCCACGCATATACACATAAACGCCCATGCATGCTCATATACCTACATATACATATGCATATCAATATATACATACGTATATATACACATACACAGACATATACATATATGAACATGTACATATTCATACTTGCTTGCCTTCATCCATTCTCGGGGCCACCCCACCATATATATATATATATATATATATATATATATATATATATGGCAGGAGGCGGTGGGTGTTGGAGGGTGGTGACATGACCATGTTGGTGATGAGGCTACACTTTACGCCAGCCCGACTGTGGAAGTGGCAGGCAGTAGCGGCCAGGAGGTCGACCTTGATTTTGGAGGGACGTCATCCCGGTCTCCCTCCTCAGGTACACATTCTCCCTCACTCCCTCCACCTCACCTTAGGCTCTCAAGGATAAGAGACTGAGGCAGGTTCATTTCTTGTCTATAAAGCGTTCTTCTGATTCTGGTCAGTTGCTCTCCAGTTATGGAGACTTTCCATGATCGCCATCATCATCATCTCATAGATTCACCTGACGTACCATGTAGGGTGAGGGGTCTGACTTTCATCATAGATTCATAAAACATATGATGATTTTTTGATGAACGTTTAAGGACAATCTCTGAGTTCGTATGTTGTTCACGGAACAACTAGTTCAAGAATGGCCTCATCTGCTGCTTTTATGGTCCCAAATCAACGAGGATATAGCGAGAGGAACGCCGTCATGGAATGCAAGTCCGTGCAGCTCTGCAGCCGCCCTGAATACCATGGGCACAACATCATGGCCTTATAATAGTGTAGTAACCCGCCAGCCTGCCCGCTTGCCTGCCTGCTGGACCACAACCCCACAACACTCGTCGGGGATCACACACACACAGGAAATCTTTATTCTCCTTAACAATAACGAGCCCTCGGGATGGGTAGGAGACTGTGACGGTGGTTCAAGCCGATGTTTGCGTGTACTGTGGCAGTGATGGCTGACTGATGTGACACGGGCTATGATGATAGTCTCCTGTGCTTGATGTCTGGCGGCAAACTCCCTCCACAGAGCTGCTCCTGTCGGTGTTGGCTCTAGTCTCCAGTGACCACCACAAGGCCTCTGCTTACCGTCAACCCATGTAAATGATTCGTCGTACTTCCTGGTACCCTATTTTGAACGCGATGTCTTCACAGTACACACTCTTATTTCAAAGGTTGATGGTGGGGAGCGCATGGTAAACAGGTGGTCGTATGTTTACATAGCCTCTTGTGCCTCCTCAGATTCTTGGTAGTTGAGTCACAACGGACGCAAAGAATGCTGACAAGGTTGTGTTGGCACCTGGGGTTGAGAGGTAGCTGAAGGAACTCGAGAGTAACGCTGGATCGTAGTATCAAAATAACACACTAAAGGACGTTGATTATATGGAGGAGAATGAGTAACCTAATAACACATAAAAGGACGGCTCCTCGGCCATTCAACTGCCACAAGTAGTTCCCCAGACTGTCAACTGGACCCATCATTCCTGAACGCTAACTGTTGGTAAAAAAAAAAGAGTCTTTAGTAAGCTGTGTAGTATACGGTGGCGAGTCAGAGTATCTTGCTGCCGCGGGTGTAAATTGATCCAGATTTGAATGAAGAGAATAATAATGTGTGACGAAGATCCGTGGGCGAAGGACGTCCTGGATCGTCCCGGCCTCTGACCACAGCCAGACTTACCATTGTTTACAAGCTGGACGCAATGGTCATACCTTACTGTTATGATCCCCTTAGTACAGACACATTATATAACTCCATATAATCTGCATCGGTTGTATGATGACACTGTGCTCTGTCACTGTAATCAACGGTTTGATTCTGGATTCAAAGACTCGGTGTATTGTACTGCATATTTGCCATCATGCTACAGCGGGTGTAGCTTCCCTCACCCTCATATCCATCACAGGGCTCAACAACTAGTTTTTCTCCTCGTAAAAAAAAGAATAAGTCAGCCATTTCTAGGAATCTTGTACAAAAACATTCGGAATCTGGTAAGTGGAACCTTTGGAAACATAAAAAAAACAGGGCGGACATGAAGGCACCTGGCCCGTCTTTCCAGCACTGAAGCCACACTCCATGTCTACCAATTTAAGGAATATTTAATGTTCTTCCTCATTTCTTGGAACGAGACATGTGTGAGGAAAGTTCTGCTAAGTGCTTGTGTTATTAGGTGTGTGAGTGAGTGTGTGTGTGTGTGTGTGTGTGTGTGTGTGTGTGTGTGTGTGTGTGTGTCTCATTGTCGTTTGTAACTCACAGTTTCCTCAGCCACAGTACAAACGACGCGATGTGCCCAGTCACACGTCCATCTCTGTACTTCTGGTAATACCAAGTCTGACTGAAATGCCATATATCCTCAGCTCAAGGCACAAAAGAAGGATCGTAACAAAAACAGTACATATAAGAAATGAGACTCAGCGAGACAGATGTAGAGGGTTAATGGTGTATGTGCGTGTGTGTGTGTGTGTGTGTGTGTGTGTGTGTGTGTGTGTGTGTGTGTGGTAACTATGGCTAGTCGAGACCTTGGGAAAGCCGTGCCCTTTGTGATCTCTGGCGCATCTCTTCCTTGTGACGCGCAACCGCTCTTCCCTCTCACACTCACTTTATTGGCTTTTTCCTGTCCCTTCCTGCCCGTGACTGTTCCCCTCCTGCCCCTGATTCTCTCCCTCCCTCCTCCTGTCCCTGACTGTCCCCTCCCTGCCCATAGCAGAATACTGGAGAGGCTCTTGCTCTGGATGAGGCAAGGGAAGGAACTGAGGAGGGTACTGTCCTTGGGAGCTGCATGACCACCAGTTCACGTCGTTCATAGCTAATATTTACATTACTATGCACTTCTCCTCGGAAGGTGTGTGTATGTGCGGCTGTATGGTTGTGTGTGTATGTCAGTTACACAACCCCAGGGCCCTTTTATGGGACACCTACGGCTTGGAGGCTGCGTTCCATGCGTGAGCAGGGTAAAGTTGGCTCCTTTGTGGCGAGAGGATCTTCGTCGGCGTTGTTATTCCTCTCCGTCCGCTGACCTGACAGTCATACAGCCTCATCGAAGGTGACTTTTTCGTTAGCGGTGTTATGACCTGCAGGTGAAGTCCAGATATTTGCGCCTTTGTTCGAGTGAATTGTCTGGATGTGTCCGCACACCCAAAGGTTTACACCCGCGCCACGCGTTTGGCTGCTGCTTCCCACAGTTTTTGTCTGGAGTTCGACCACCCGAAAATTGGCTGTTATGATACCTCCTTCTTCCATGGAATAGTTAAACTGGAATTCTCTTCCTTCTTCCGTCTTCTTCATATAACCTTTCTTCCTTTTACAGTTAGATCTACAAACACCTGCTGAACCCTTTTTTCATTCCACTTTCTTTCCTTTTTGATGTTTACTTTCACCCAAGATGTCCAAGACCGTGGCATGTTTTGTCCATGCCATGTCGGTCACTGTAAAAGCAAAATGGGCGGCATGTGGTCACTGTGAGGTGGCTGAATCGAGTAAGTAAGAAAAGGGTGGGAAGGAGGTGTGATGTGAAGAAGAGAGTGGCTGAGAGTACTGAAGAGGGTGTGCTGAAATGGTTTGGAAATATGGAGAGGATGAGTGAAGAGAGGTTAATATCAGAGCGTATATGTCTCACACGTGAAGGGGACAAGAAGTGGAGGACTAAATTAGAGATGAAAGGATGGAATGAAAAAATATATAGAGTGATTAGAGCCTGAACATGCCGGAGGGAAAAAAGGAGTGCATGGGATAAAGTACATTAGAGCGATGTGATATACAGGGGGCGACTTGCTGCTAATAGACTGAAACAAGGCTTATGAATCAGCTGAAGGAAACCGCGGAAAGGTGCTCAGGGCCTGGTTGTGGATAATGATCTGTGGTTTCGGTGCATTACACATGACAGCTAGAGAATGGATGTGAGCGGATGTGGTCTTTTCTTTATTTCTTCCTGGCGCTACCTCGCTAACGCAGAAACGGCGAACAAGTATGAATCTCTCTCTCTCTCTCTCTCTCTCTCTCTCTCTCTCTCTCTCTCTCTCTCTCTCTCTCTCTCTCTCTCTGTATATATATATATATATATATATATATATATATATATATATATATATATATATATATATATATATATATATATATATATATATATATATATATATATATACTCATACCTGTTCGCTATTTCCCGCTGTCTGGTTGGATGTCATACCACGGGGTAACATCTTACCCACTCATGCTTGCCACATCTCATGCCAAGGTTACCCCGTCCACCAGAGCCATCCTCCACCAATGTTCATAATGTTCAACTTTGCTCAGTCCGTCAGGTGAGATCCCCACTACCTGTGTCCTCCCCCGATACATAATACCTATTTATATCCGTCCTTGAGTGTTGACCCCCATCACCCCGGCCAGCACAGCTCCCGAGGAAGGCCAGTTCCTGCAACCCATTTCCTGCTTCGGTGAAGTTGTCCAATGAGTCTTACTGATAACGAGCGCGTGATAACTGAAATGTTATCACTGTCAATAACCTCCAGGGTTAGAGAAGTGATAACGATAACACCAAAGACATTGATACGAATGAAAGTGGTGGTAATCACCCACTTTATGATTATCCTCATTACAACTGCCATTATCAACGCTATCGCGATTATGATCTGTTGTTATATTTATCGCGAGGTTAATGATCATCTTGACTTGATTTATCTGTCTTTTCTAATCATTGTCAGAAATATTCGCTTTTTGATCTCGACAAAGAAAAATAAATGTATCTTGCCATGCGTCTTGAACAGATGACAAAACCTCAGAGGAAAATATTCCTCACTTGGCTTCTTGCTCTGTTCCTTTTTTCTGGAAAATGATACACGAAGAGAGGATTTCCAGCGCCCCCTCCTCCTCCTCCTCTTAGTCGCCTTCTACGACACGCAGTGGATACGTGGGCAGTGTTCTTTCTACCCTATCCCCAGGACGAAGTTGATCTAAGTGACGTGTACCATGCAAGCATCCTCCCTTCCCCAGTACTTTCAGTGACCCCTGACCCAGTACACAACTGACGCCCAGTACACACAATACCACCGGCGGGGGGAGAGGAGGAGGGACAGAAGGTCTCTTATGAAAAAAATTTGGTCTTTGGATAAAAGAAAGAATCGTGTGGCCGAGTGCTCCCTCCAACCTCACAACTTCCATTGTACACGCCTGGTCCTTTATGTGAAGGGCAGTGAAGGTATTGTACCATCTGTCAAGGGAGAAAAGCGGACGAAATTGGTCGATGGTGGGTTTAATGTACCTAGTGATCTTAAGGGACTCGTAAGACAATCTTCTGTGGCCTCCACCGCCAGAGAACCAAGACTGCCCCAGGGAAACTGGAGGCACGCACACACACACACACACAATGTTCGCCTGTACACTGGAACAAGAGAACAGCCATGCCTAATGACTTAACTATCATGATGGACTTTCTAAACGCAAATTGATGGTTTCCACATTGGAACTATAAGATGTATAATTACCATAGGTTCCTATGGCGATCGTTGTAAGGCCTTACTACTGCTGCTACCATCCACCAGCATCATTACTACCACTAATTACCATCACCACCATCATTACTACCACTAATTACCATCGCCACCATCATCATTACTACTCTTACTATCATCTTCACCATCATTATCATCATCACCATCATTATCATCATCGCCAGCATTAACACTAACACCACTTCTACCATCATGATCACTACCACTACCACCATCACCACCACTATCATCATCGGCATCGCCGCCAATACTACCACTATCACCACCACAACCACTTACTACCACCATCACCACCACAACCACTTACTACCACCATCACCACCACAACCACTTACTACCATCATCATCACCACCACTTACTACCACCATCACCACCACAACCACTTACTACCACCATCACCACCACAACCACTTACTACCATCATCACCACAACCACTTACTACCACCATCATCACTACCACAACCACTTACTACCACCACCACCACCACCACAACCACTTACTACCACCATCATCACCACCACTTACTACCACCATCACCATCACAACCACTTACTGCCACCATCACCATCACAACCACTTACTGCCACCATCACCACCACAACCACTTACTACCACCATCATCACCACCACTTACTACCACCATCACCACCACAACCACTTACTACCACCATCACCACCACAACCACTTACTACCACCATCACCACCACAACCACTTACTACCACCATCACCACCACAAACACTTACTACCACCATCACCACCACAACCACTTACTTCCACCATCACCACCACAAACACTTACTACCACCATCACCACCATAACCGCTTACTACCACCATCACCACGACCACTTACTACCACCATCACCACCACAACCACTTACTACCACCATCACCACCACAACCACTTACTACCACCATTACCACCACAAACACTTGCTACCACCATCACCACCACAACTACTTACTACCACCATCACCACCACGACCACTTACTACAACCATTACCACCACAAACACTTACTACCACCATCACCACCACAACCACTTACTACCACCATCACCACCACAACCACTTACTACCACCATCACCACCACAACCACTTACTACCCCCATTACCACCACAACCACTTACTACCACCATCACCACCACGACCACTTACTACAACCATTACCACCACAAACACTTACTACCACCATCACCACCACAACCACTTACTACCACCATCACCACCACAACCACTTACTACCACCATCACCACCACAACCACTTACTACCACCATCACCACCACAACCACCTACTACCATCATCATTATCACTGCTACCACTTTCCTCTACCAGCATCAACCCAGCTTTACCTACCGTAGTCTAGGCTCGGCGTTCACTCTCCCTCTCGCCTGGTTAGGACGGTCTATCGCCAAGGACAAGGACATGGCCCATCTACAACGCCCATCCATTCATTTGCCCGTGGCTCCCGGTAGCCAGATTAACATACAAATTACAGCTGATACGGTAACCATTATCTTGTGGTTACAGGCAAGTGTGGGAGGATTTGGTTAATGTTGAGTTATGGCGTACAAACCTTCCCATGTGTGTAGTTATACTGTGAACAGTGACGCTGACAGTGTCTGATACTGTGGTAACGCTGCCTCACTGCTCTAAATGTCTCTCCAGTAATGTGGTAACGCTGCTTCACTGCTGCTGCCAAGTGTCCAGCACTGTGGTAACAGTGACCCAGTGGTCTCCACTATTTGTTTGCGAGAAGCGTAAACGATAAACGGAAATTTGCTAGATTAAGACAATTCTTCAAATTTGAAAATGTGGAAGATATGTAGTAATATCATGTTAACCAGACGCACATGACGCCTCAACATGACCCTCCACAGGAGATGGGGACCATCTGGTGGCAGCCACCTCCCTCAACCAGGCGCCCACACGCGACACAGACCATATCATACAGAGTAAACCTCTACATGAAACATCAAACCTGACTGACTGACTTCCTCGTGGTTGTGGGACAACTGCGTCCCTCCTTTTGAAATCTCTCCCTCTCTCTCTGGACTTGACTGCTTCACCATATACACCGAACTGAGTAGTCGTACTTGTTTACGTAATAAACTGCAACATCGTCTCAAACACTCGGGTAAAATGTAGGAATGGTTTACGTAAACACTAATGCAATGTAGAATTGATTTTGAGAAGCTGTTCCAGACCACAGTTATGGGACAGATGATTTTTCTTATTGACTTCAAAGATCTCTTGAAACTCCTTTACCATAAGATTCACATCACCTGGGCACCTGAACCTTTCACACTCACAAACAAATGCATCAACATTATAAAAGACTTGACTTTGCCGAGACAGTGATTGACACTCATTTTTGTGATTACATTAGGCAGTCATTCTACGAAACATAATCCAAAACATTTTCCATGTAAACTATGATCTCATAATCATTAAAGCACACAGGAAATATCTGTATATCTCCATGAGGTGGGGACGACCCCTGCCTCCTCAGCGTGGTTGATGTTAGTTACCCGTGTGGTGGGTGGCAGCACAGGTGACTCATGGTGGGAAGGGTGCGAGTAGGTCGGGTGAGACTGGTTCAGCTGGGAGGTGGGTCTCTCGTGTACTGTAAATGAGCTGCAACGATTCCTGGGAACCCTGGGGGAGTGCTGGCTCGTCTCCTGTACAGTCATTGGTAGCCTTCTTACACACCCTACACCATCGCCAGGATCCCTTAGTGATTAAGGACGCTCTAAGGCTCTGAAAACGTATGAATGTTTCGTTATTTATTGATTCACCTCAATCCTTTCAAAAGCACCTGGAGTCTTTGATGTTCAGTGTCTCATGAAACCCGAGGAACGTCCGAAGATAGCATGGAAAGGACCGGAACTCTGGCTGATCGAAGCTGATGTGAGGCCATATTGTTTGTCTCCAGACTCGGGGTTTCTCTTTCACTGGCCCTCCTGATGTAAAGGGAGACATGACGAGGGCATAGAGAGGTTCAGGCACAGGGAGGGGTGAGCCTGACGCCGTGTTTTTCCCCTTGGGTCGACAAGACGTTGAAGGTGGCAGCAACAGGAGAGCCAGGTAGGGCGTCGATCGAAAGATTCCGATACAATCAGTGCCGGTCATCCAGAAAAGAGTTTATCACAGGCCCAAAGGAGGAAAGCATTGCTGAACTCCAACTGAGTACCTGGATGTCTTTTACCACTTGAAGGTGACTGATGCATATCCCAGATTATGTTACATATGTGAGACCTTTATGATAAGTTTACGAAGCATATGTTCCTAGTGTTATCAACAAATGATGGTAAACTGTTCCCACAGGATGGTATATAACTACAATGAATATTATTATAACCAACATCCTTTTTTGACGAAGATGATTATGCCAAACATCAGGAGGCCTCCAGACAGCTAGTGTGAGATCACAGAATGGAGTCGTTCTCTTGGACTTTCATCTTCCTGAGTAATTATACATCTTGGCATTAACCACATCGTGAGGTGGTGTGTGCACAACGCTGAGGACATACATGGCTGACGCAGAATGAAAGCAGTGAGGACCTGACACTGACTTGTAAGTTGGACGAAGCCCCCAGACATCGTATATGTAATGAATGGATGATAAATACAATGATAAAGAAAGGTTAATTGAGTTCAGGCAACCATTCGGCTGACGATAAACAATTAAGGAGTTATATAACTGATGGGCCGTAATAACAACTAATTAAGTGACCACGACAGCACTTAATGGGATGACCTTGATTAGGGCCTTAGCTGACATAAGGAAAAAAACCATGATCTTGGAGGAGTGCCTTGAGTCGAGATGTCACACCGTGTCTAACGCGACCTTCTTACCACTTGTAAGCCCGTCAATACTCTAAAGGTCGGCCCTCGTCCTCGTCCCCAAAGACTTGACCTTCCCTCATGAAGCCTGGGTCTTTCGACCTTAGTGGTAAGGATTCATGAAAACCTAACCTCATCTGTCGAGACCCGTCGTCCCCAACGGAGGCAGATCTGCCCAGGAGGCCATTGTCCTACTGCTCACAAACCTGTCGCTGCTCAGGAAGAAGAACTGGGCCATCTTCCCACGGTACAATCTTCTTACTCCAATTAATTATACCAATTTGGTTAGTAGAATTATTCTTTTATGACGATACGTCCGCCTGGGTGAGGCGAGAAGGCAACTCGACCTGACGGGTTTAACAAAAGGGCAGCTTGGTGACGAGAGCCACTAGTGTTGATGTGACGGACGCACATACTAAATAGAGGAACTAACGTCTGCCATGTTTATTCCCAATCTAGGTTACTGTGTATTGAACACCGTTCCACATAGAGACACAGAGGGTCAACTCACTGACAGTAATGGTTCACTCTCTAGGTGTAAAAGGTCATGTTGTTGCTTCATTAGTGACATGTCATTAAGATAAGATATATCAAAGATAATGTTTTACATAATGGTCTCTTGACTTTATGATTCGTTTTGTAAAAACACGATTATATAAATCACCGATGAAATGTGTTCAGCTCAGATGATTGCCTGAGACGAGTTTCTCCACAATAATTGTCCACGAACAATAGAATCAGACTGACAGAAGTAGCGGTAGTGTAGTGGGCCGGGAGGGGGAGAAGTGTAGCCCGGGGTGATGATGCATCATATATGACCCACAGCAAAAGCTCCACCACAGCGGGCCACCACACTAAGCCGCCCATGGAGGCTACACCACCCCTTGCACTGCATCACCCTTGTACACTGCACCATGCACGTTCATTACTGCTCCCCCATATACACTGCCACCATCCCAGTATACGAGAACATCCCTGTACACTGCAACACGTCCTACACATCACATTTACCTTATACATGACGCTTTAGAACCAGATAGTCTTTCTCTCGTATCTCCAGACACTGCTGAAGCTAACCCAAACAGGAACAGTGTACCCGAGGCGGTGCCGTGGGTCCCACGTATCATAACTATGATATCCATTTACGTTTATAGTGATCGTTTTGTCTTCTCTCACGACGAGGTCATCGAGTTGCATATAGTGCGACACTTGACCTCTGTATACGAGTCATTATCTAATGTCACACAGGTAGAGCCTTTGGGTTGGTTCTCCCCTCCCTGAGACTGGGAGTCTGCCTCACCTGGTCGATCAAGGGCAACAAAGGAGAACCGTTAGCTTTAACCTGAGGAATAATGACAGGTTTCCAGCGGCACTGTCATCAAGGATAATCCACCTTTTAACGTGGGAGAAGGAAAAGTATGTATTGCTTACAACAAGGTCGATCACTCACTGACACAATCCTTCAGTCTCACTTTTAAGTGCGTCTAGAAATGAGTGGGATACAACATTGACAGAAGATCAGGTATAGACCAGACCTCAGGCTTGGGGGTGGCAGGGGTGGGACCACCTGGCCACCATCACTTCCATGATCGTCTCTTGAGAGATGAAAGACGCCTCAGCCGGTCACCTCTACTACCATGTACTCTGGCATCACGTACCAAGAAGCCAAGTACATCCCTTCATCACGTACCAGGAGCCCATGTACACCCCAGCATCACGTATCAATAGCCCAAGTACACTCCGGCATCACGTACACAGTGTCTCCAAGTATACTCTCGTACCATGTACTAGGCAAGTGCCAGGTACATACCAGCGGGTACTAGGGGTGCCAGCGAGTACTAGGGGTGCCAGCAGGAACGTTAGGAGGTAGGGAACTGGTGAAATGAATCAAGGAAAGATAAGGACAAGTTATGGAAGGAGATATCTCGAGAGATATAAGCCGGATTTATATAAAGAAAGAGAGACAAAGAGAGGGAACGGATAACGTAGAAGATAAAGAGATGAATGAACAAGAAAAATCAACTGAAGACAAGAAATATAGCGAAGGGAGAGATTAGGAGTTCCGGGGTATGGAGATCAGGGTGATAGACTCAGGAAGAGGAGGTGAGAGATGCAGGATATGGAACAATTAGAGACGTGAAAGATAAGAAGGAAGGAAGTCTATCATTGGATGAGTGATTTAGAGATGAAATATAAGAGAGAAATCCTGGGAAACCTCTGAGAAACAGACATGAAATAGATAAACTCATTTGGAAAAGATGTGAAGGTTTGACAGATATTTGGCGTACGAGCAGCGAGAGGTAGCAGAACTTAATGCAACGCTTAGTAAAAGAACACATGTTGGACACGCAAAACATGTGTAAGGAAAGAGAAGAACCAGTTGGCAGAACAAGTGGTGGACGCAGGCCGTAAAAACTTTACCTTTTAAGCTCAGATGAAGGAACAGAGACATGGAACCCGAAGGGATGTAAATGAAAAAAAAAGAAAAGAAAAAAGATTGATACCAAGTGTAGACTACATATGAGAAGGACGAGAAGAAAACGATTCTAGTTAAAGCGAAATTATGGATGAGAGAATATAACCGGAGATCGTGGCTAAGAATGAAATGACCCAGTGCAGAGGAAACAATGAAACTGATCAGTATCTCTATTCATGAGGAAGTTAATGATGACTGCCTCAGCGACTATAAAGTGTCCGTGTGGTAAAGGACTACCTCGCCAGCCAGCATGGAGGTGTTCTGGTGGTAGAGGAACACTGCCCCAACCAACAGGTGTCTTGGTGGTAGAGGAACACTGCCCCAGCCAATAGGTGTCCTGGTGGTAGAGGAAGACTATCTCAACTGCCATAGGAACCTGATCTTTCCGTTCCAGTAGTTCATTAAGGCGTTGGCTCTGCGACACCAGCATCCCTCTCTTTATCTTGGTTTCTAGTGTATATTTACGGTTCGGCGTGGCAGGGTGGGACGTCGCTAGATCACTATCGGTGTGGCACTCACCACAGCCTCCAGGACGGCCCGTTATGGAAACCGAGTCTCCTCACAAACGGTTAACTGAGCCCAGTTGTTGGTGGTGGCCACCCGCGTTCCGCGAACATTGTGACGGACGCGTTACTCCTGCATGAACGTGGCAGAGGTAGCCCTGAGTGTGGTTATGTGGCGATGGTAAAATTGGCATTGACTGATGGCCTTATTGTTGTAACGGGTTCATAATCTTCATTTTGATTCCTGTTGCTTTCAAGTATATATATATATATATATATATATATATATATATATATATATATATATATATATATATATATATATATATATATATATACATAAAAGTGAGTCAGTTGTTGTTTGCTGATGACACAGCACTGGTGGCTGATTGAAATGACAAACTGCAAAGTTGGTGATTGAGTTTGGGACAGTGTGTGCAAGGAGGGATTTGGAAATAGATGTGAATAAAAGCAAGGTTATTAGATGCAGCAGGGCAGAAGGAAAGGTTAGTTAGGGGGTGAGTTTGAATGGAGAAAAATTGGAAGAAGTGAATTGTTTTAGATGCCTGGGAGTGGACATGGCAGCGAATGGAACCATGGAAGCAAAAGTGAGTCATAGGGTGGCTGAGAGGATAAAGGTTCTTTGAGCATTGAAGACTGTGTGCCAAGAGATGTCGTTATCTGGGAGGGCGATAATGGATATCCTGTATGGACGTGATGCATGAGCTATAGAAATGGATGCGCGGAAGAGGATGGAGATGTTAGATGCGAAATATGTGGTGTGAGGTAATGGAAATAATGAACGAAGAGAGGCTAACATGTAGGATATAGTTCTCGGAAGTTGAGGGGAAAAAGGGAAGAGGGAGACCAAACTGGAGATGGGAGGATGGAGTGATAAACATTCTGAGAGGTCAGAGCCTGATCATGCAAGAGGGTGAAAGGTATGCACGGGATCGAGTAAATTGGAACGATGTGGTATGCAGGGGGCGACGTGCTGTCAATGGACTGTACCAGGACGTGTGAAGCCGCCACGAGAAATCATGAAAAAATCCGTGGGGCTGGTTGTGGGTAGGGGTCCGTGGTTTCGGTGCATTACACATGATGACCAGAAAATGGATGTGAGCTGATGAATTCTTCCTTCAGGTTTATGGTTTTTCTTTGCCAACGCGGGAAACGGCGGACAAATATGAAAGAATATATATATATATATATATATATATATATATATATATATATATATATATATATATATATATATATATATATATCTTATCTGCATATCTCTGTCAGTACTTTTTACGCATATAGTTGACATTTGGAATACGTGGTATGTGATGCAACAGTTGACCCAGCACACACACGAGATGGTTGTAACCTGACGCCTGTCACCCTGACCATTGTGGCACGTGTCACGCTCACCCCAAACCCTCATGACCTCGACGAACGCCATGCAAATTAGATTTCCCTCAATACCTTCACATCCAGGGTTGCAAACACTCATTACCGAGTACCTGACATGTTAACCACCATGTCATCGGATGTAAAACTTGGCTATCATGGTGTCATATGGAAGCCTTGAGCACCACTATGCGGTATGCAAGACTATCAATACATCTTTGACTCTTAGGCAACACTAGACTACCACTGCTGGTGGGTCTACCAGACTCCAAGCACCAGCAGGTCGGCAACTGATGGTCTATATATAAAGTACTGGCCTGTTTCCGGGAAGTGCCGCAAGAGGTCACAGGTGGGCGGGGACCAAACTGTGTCGTCCCGAATGACGAAAAAACACAGTAAACATAATGAATTGTTTTCAGTACAGCTGATGCATAGATGAGATTCGAACCCTCCTAACCTGGTACAGAACTGGAGTCTTGAATCACTGCGCCACCGTAGATGTCAGGCTGTTTTTTTTTTTTTTTTGCTTTTTTTTCGAGGGTAATTACACCATATATGGGTAATCACACCGTAATTGTCCAAGGTCGATGGTAATCACACTCCATATATCACCTGCTCCGATAATGTTGCCAGACTACTTGTGAAGCCAGGAGGACTAGGCGGGCGGGGGGCGTGACCCACCTCACTCCGCTCGCCACTCCATAAGATTCTCAGCAGTGAAGGTCTACTACACCTGGGGTGTCCTGGCGACTCCTGGTGAGGAGTTAGGTGTGGCAGACCCCCATCTCTCTCTCTCTCTCTCTCTCTCTCTCTCTCTCTCTCTCTCTCTCTCTCCATTGGAGGTACTCACGTCAATGGGCTCCTGGTGGTGGGATGAGGACGGGTGTGGACACTGCGAAGGTGTGCGTGCTCCGGGGTGTCACCTCCCTCGGTGTCTGCTGTTGTGAAACCTGGGTCTGGCACCGCCAATGCTAGCTGTGGCACCAGCTGTGCCGGGTCTGGCATCGGCTATGTTAACTGGGGCACCGGCTGGGCTGGGTCTGGAGTTGGTTATCAAGGGATGAATGCGTTGTCTGGGTGAGTTTTGCTCAGATGAATGTGTCGTGGAGGTGAGGTCGTTGTGTTGTTGAGTGTGTCGTGTTGATGAGCGTGTTGTGTTGCTGAGTGCGTCATGTCTTGGTAAGCGTTGGAGTTGTCACTGATCCCTAAGTTGGCTGGTGATGACAGTGGTGTGTGTGTGTGTGTGTATGTGTGGTGAGGTAGCAAGGCAGAAGCGGAAGGTGGGCCGGGAGCTGGCCATTATCCAGCCAGTAGTCAGTCATTGCTCGGTCCATGATGGCTGCCAACCACTTGACTGATGGGTGTTTAGAGCAGTTGCCAATCATCGCACCACAATGGTTGTTTGAACGGCCCGATAACACTAGCATGGTGCCGAATGCAGTGCCATCACTGTTAGTGTTATCACCTGTGGCCTCTCCTGGCCAATGAAGGCCTCCCCTGGCTTAGCTGTGGCCTCCCGTGGCCAGTTGTGGCCTCTCGTGGCCAGGACTTACCTCATAGATTGCCTGGCCACCACCACTAGCTGGGAAGAAATGGTCCTGTGACCAGACAGTTGCCTTCCCCGTGCTAACCACGGACGCTGAGTGCTATGTGGCGGGATGATAGCTGTATGGCGGATGATAGCTGTGTGGCAGTATGATAGCTGTGTGGTAGGATGATAGCTGTGTGGCGGTATGATAGCTCTGTGGTAGGATGATAGTTGCGTGGTAGGATGATAGCTGTGTGGCAGGATGACAACTGTGTGGTAGGATGATAGCTGTGTGGTAGGATGATAGCTATGTGATAGGATGATAGCTGTGTGGCAGAAAGAGTCCTCTCTCTCTCACCACAGAGTCCGGCTCTTACTCGATAGTCCACACTCTCTCTCTCCCCTCCACGTCCACATGATGTGGGTGGAGCTACGAAGACCCTCTTGGTCCAGGGGGTCAATTCACTAATACCTCTCATTTCCCTCTCTATTTTCTCGTATATCTTGACCTGTACTTCCCTTTATTGTGTTTACAAGTAAAATTCAATCATCGCTTCGTATTCTAAGTTCGTTGCACTTGCAATATTTACGTATCTCAGTCCTGTACTACGGTAGAGAGCCCTTGTTCGATACTCTAAACTATCGCTAGGTTGTTGGCTAAAGTTTTATGGCGATGGTAACGCCCCCGTCTGCTGGTGAGTGAGACATTGTACGGGCCAGTCCTCGCGCACAGCAAACGCGTGAAGGATGTCAGTGTCTTGTGTGCTGGTGTGTGAGGCTTGTGGTAATCATCCAATGACTTTGACCATCATCATCTCCATACCTATACACAAATGGGACAATGGAAATATCGACGGACAAGGTAGAGTTTGTCTGGTGATGTTGTACCATCTTGTACCATATCGTACCATCGTGAACCGTACGTCTGGCCGAGAACACTTGCCGGATACACGATCTATGTATAGTTGCCAGCTATAATCATATTCCTCAATACTGGGGACCCGAGGTGGGGTGGGGCCCCCGTGGTCGAGCTTTCGGGTAATACAGATTAGGTTAACGTTTGTTTACTGGCGTTTGGGGAGGGAGAGAGTGGAGTGGGCTTGGGACATTCAGGCTCGAGGTGGTTTTTTTTATAGTGGCGGTCGTTGTGTTCTTACAGTGGCTGGCAGATGCCTGTGTGCAGCTTATGTACCAGGTGTATGGACTTAAGTCTATGATGGTGTGGTGGCAAGTCTGTGGTGATTGTTGTTAGTTTATTACCATTTTTGTTAATTGTTTCTTTGTCTTTGTTGTTCCGAATGTGTGTGTGCGTGTGTGTGTGTGTGTGTGTGTGTGTGTGTGTGTGTGTATGTGCGTTCTCTCCTGGTGGCATATTGTGTGATGGATGACGTGTGTGGGGCTCAAGGTCTGAGTGTGTTCAACTGGCCGCAGAAGGTCAGGGCTGGGAAGATGATCGTAAATACAGGAAAATACGAGGTTGAAAACACCAAAAAAAGCAGGACTGGCAACACAGCTTGAGACGACATTACCTTGGCTGTAGCCTCTACTGGCAGTATTTACAATGTGCTTTGCAAGTCTGCAGCAACACTGACATACTTACGCTCTGTTCTACAAGTCCGTAACAATACTGACATACATAAGCTCTGTTCTACAAGTCTGTAAGAACACTGACATACATACGCTCTGTTCTACAAGCCTGCAGCAACGCTGACATACATACGCTCTGTTCTACAAGTCTGTAAGAGCACTGACATACATACGCTCTGTTCTACAAGCCTGCAGCAACACTGACATACATACGCTCTGTTCTACAAGCCTGCAGCAACACTGACATACTTACGCTCTGTTCTACAAGCCTGCAGCAACACTGACACACATACGCTCTGTTCTACAAGTCTGTAACAGCAGTGACGTACTCACGCTCTGTTCTACAAGTCTATAACAACACTGAAAGTACTAACATTCTGTTCTACAAGCGTATAACAACGGTGGCAGTACTAACATTGATCTACAAGTCTGTAACGGTTCCCACACTCCTCTTTGTGGTAGCGTTTGCCTTTGATAAATGTGAGCAAGTGTGGTTAAGGAAGGAAACCTTTGACACTGAACCTTTGGTTAACACGATCAAGAAATCACCTATTGTGAACGAGGAAGCGATTGTATCGTATATGTGACCGTTGTCTCGAAATGTTAGACGTGTGATCATTGGAAACGTTAGACGTGTGACCGTTGTCTGGAAACGTTAGATGTGATCTATGTCTGGAAACGTTAGACGTGTGACCTTTGTCTGAAAACGTTAGACATGTGACCGTTGTCTGGAAACGTTAGACATGTGACCGTTGTCTGGAAACGTTAGACATGTGACCGTTGTCTGGAAACGTTAGACATATGTCCGTTGACTGGAGACGTTAGACTTGTAACCGTTGTCTGGAAACGTTAGACATATGACTGTTGTCTGGAAACGTTAGACATATGACCGTTGACTGGAAACGTTGGACATGTAACCGTTGTCTGGAAACGTTAGACATGTGACCGTTGTCTGGAAACGTTAGACATATGACCGTTGTCTGGAAACGTTAGACATGTGACCGTTGTCTAGAAACGTTAGACATATGATCATTATCGAAAAACGTTAGATTTGCAGCCGTTGTCTTCAGACGTTAGCTACATAATATGTTCTTAAAACAACGAGAAACATAGTTGGTTCAGTTAACTTTGATATGTCACATAAGTAAACGGTGGCTTCAGTATACTTAGCTGATACGCCTCAAGGCATCTGTTTAAACCCGTTAACGGCGATAGATGGTCCATATGTTCTAGTGTAGCCGAACTGAACCTGGAGAGCGAAGTTTTGCATCTCATTTTCATTGGAAGTAAGAGATAGTGTGGGGCATATGAGGTAGGCAGACTATAGCAGTGTGGGGTATGTATGGTAGGCCTGGGATAGACTATGGCTGTGTGGGGTATGCATGGTAAGTCTGTGGCAGACTATAGCGGTGTGGGGTATGCATGGTAAGTCTGTGGCAGACTATAGCAGTGTGGGGTATGTATGGTAGGCCTGTGGAAGACTATAGCAGTGTAGGGTATGTATGGTAGACCTGTGGCAGACTATAGCAGTGTGGGGGATGTATGGTAGGGCTGGGACAGACTATAACAGTGTGGGGTATGTATGGTAGGCCTGTGGAAGACTATAGCAGTGTAGGGTATGTATGGTAGACCTGTGGCAGACTATAGCAGTGTGGGGGATGTATGGTAGGCCTGGGACAGACTATGACAGTGTATCTAGCTGGTCTTGGAGAGCCACGACCTGGTGGCCAAGTGTGACCCGGAGACCTCGGGCGGCTTGGAGGCCACAGATGACCTGCAGGGCCTCGGGGGTCATAAATCGGGGCAGCACAGGTCAGCCTCTCGTCCCTAACTAAATTACATCCATTTCATCTCACTAATGATTGATCTGCTTTGAAAATTATTCGAGAATAAAGAAGAAAATTGCTCTGGGTCTAGTTAGAGAACATGTGAAGTCTACAGCTTGATAGAGAACATGTGAGGTCTACAACTTGATAGAGAACATGTGAGGTCTACAACTTGATAGAGAACATGTGAGGTTTACAACTTGATAAAGAACATGAGGTCTACAACTTGATAGAGAATATGTGAGGTCTACAGCTTGATAGAGAACATATGAGGTCTACAGCTTGATAGAGAACATGTGAGGTCTACAGCTTGATAGAGAACATGTGAGGTCTACAGCTTGATAGAGAACATGTGAAGTCTACAGCTTGATAGAGAACATGTGAGGTCTACAAGGGACATTTCCTTCACCTGAGCCATGACCTTGACCTTGTGGGTCTAGCGACCGTTGGCAACCGTCTCGCTCTTACAAGGCCATAACAAAGCTAAACTTTCCATGGACATCACAAGTTAAGCTTTAGCTGGTCGTCACATAGCTACAGCTTGGCTGGGCATCAGATGTTAACCCTTGGTTGGGAGTGACAAGCTAAACCTTATCTGGGCAGGAAAAGTCAACCTGTAACTAGGCATCAGCAGCTAACCCTCAGCTCGACCTCATTATCTAACCCTCTCTGTCTTTAGCTTTTGTGCCACTATGGCGGTCATACCACTGTGGCAGCCTTACCACTGTGGCGGCCATACCACTGTGGCAGCCTTACCACTGTGGCGGCCATACCACTGTGGCGGCCTTACCACTGTGGCAGCCTTACCACTGTGGCAGCCTTACCACTGTGGCAGCCTTACCACTGTGGAGGCCTTACCACTGTGGCAGCCTTGCTACTGTGGCAGCCTTACCACTGTGGCGGCCATAGTTCTGCCTGGCTGAGACTTGGGCCGGGAGACCGGGGGTCGAAGGTACAATCCTGTAGGAAGGTCAACTGACCAGCCAGCTAGGCAGCTAGCCAGCCAGGCAGGCAGCTAGCCAGCCAGTCAGGCAGCTAGCCAGCCAGGCAACTAGCCAACCAGGCAATCAGGCAACTAGCCAGCCAGGCAATCGGGCAGCTAGCCACGCAGTCAGGCAAGCAGCTAGCCAGGTAGTCAGGCAGGCAACTAGCCAGTGAGGCAATCAGGGAACTAGCCAGCCAGGCGATCAGGCAGCTAGCCAGCCAGTCAGGTAGCTAGCCAGCCAGCCAGTCAGGCAGCTGGCCAGCCAAGCAGTCAGCTAACCAGTCAGCCAGGTAGCCAGTCAGGCAGACAGTCAGTCAGTCAGTCAGCCAGCCAGCTAGCCTCCCAACCAGCCAACTAGGCAGGCAAACATTTCCCAGCCAACCCTTAGCCAGCGGGCTACCACACCCATCCTCCTACCCATCAAGTCAGCCACCCAACCCACCCACCCACCCACCCACCCACGTACCAACCTTACCCCGAACCACTCGCCGACCGATCCAGCCACCCACCTTACCATGCGCCCTCAGTGTCATGGTCAAGGTTGACGGGCGAGACTGGGCGAAGACCAGCTCAGAGAGGCACGGCTCCACTCCCCTCCGGCCACTCGTAACACCTCCACCCCTGACCACCCATCCCCAGCATCACCACCTCCCCTCTCTGCCCCACCCCCATACTCTCCTCCGCCCTGTCGTAACACGTTGGGGGGTAATCTGTCAGTGTCTTAAAACTGCTATTCTTTCATTATCGTCTTGTTCATCGCGCCCTGTTGGAAGCTACATCAGCTGTGTGGGCAGCTCCCAGAGGGGTAAGGTTCCTTCCTGTGCTGTAGCAGTCCGTCACATGCTGTGGTCGTCTGTCACATGCTGTGGTCATCCGTTACATGATGTGGTCGTCTGTCACATGCTGTGGTCGTCCGTCACATGCTGTGGTCGTCTGTTACATGATGTGGTCGTCCGTCACATGCTGTGGTCATCCGTCACATGCTGTGGTCGTCCGTCACATGTCGTATTCTGTTACATGCTGTGGTCGTCTATCACAAGTTGTGGTCGTGTCAGTCTGGGGCTTTGGTCATCTCAGATGCTGGTGGCCGCCTGGTGGTGTGGTCGTCTGCAGATGTAGGGGCTGGGAGGGAACAGGAACCAGGTAGAGGAGAACGTTTACTCGAGCGAGGCTGCTGCTAACACAGCCACACCAACTGATGAGACGACGGCCAGGTAATGTAGCGTCGACCAGACACAAGGCAAGGAGAAGTTAACGTGGTATCTGGTGCAGTCACTGCCATCAGTTAGTTTACACAGTCAGTTCGTACAGTCACTGTCAGTAGTCGGTTAATTCTGTCAGCTGGTATAGCCATGGGGGTCGAAGGTGAGGAGGAGTATACTGTCCCGCTGTAGATGAATCCTGACGTCCTTTGGTGAGCTACGTTTTTTCTGTCAGTCGCCACTGTTATCTGCTCCCGTCTCGAGTACATGGAACAGCCAAAAAGAAGATAACTTTCGGGATGTATACATCAGGCGCCCTCCTCATGTTATTTCTAGGACGGGTATGTCATTAAGAAGAAAGTGAGGATAGGCAAGACTCTGGAGACGTGGTCCATCCGATGACAGTGTCTGACGAGGCCATTCGATGGTGACACAACGTGTCGTCATCATCTTGCTCGTGCATGGCTTCTGGTGGGTCGCTCTTGATCGCAGATTCCCGAAAGTTGTAAAGAATTCTTGAATAAAAACGATAAATGAGTACGAAATACACTCGCTCATGAATTATGTATAATCATGATACTCAGAAATGTTTGGCCTCGTGTGACGATTCATAATCGTGCTTGTAATCATCCCAAAGTGATGAGTGAACTTGACATTTCTGGTTGGTCTGTCTCGGTGTGTGTTGTGGACATAACCTTGCCTGGTCACCCCTCGCTCGCCTCGCTCTGTCAACTTTCTCAGGAAGAAATAACATGATGATGCCGTGGTCGTGCACACACGGTCAGGGAGCTGGTCAGTGTTCACAGGGGGGACCTTGTGGCAGCAGATGTTCCGGTTATGGGCAAAAAGCAGATGTCGTGGTCGACTCAACAGCTGCTCTGACCTGTGTTTTGAGTAAGCTATGACTTTCGTTCTCTTTTTTTTTTTTCTGTGTTCTGTGTCGACAACATCATCCGTGACGAAAATGATCTCTACCATAAACTGGTAATTAGTGTTTCTGTTCTCGTATATTTCGTAGCTGATCACCTGCAGCATCATGGTTCGTGACAATACTTGTTCTGTGGGGGTGTGGGAGGGTTGTGGGGGGGATTTCACAAGAAGGAAGAGCAAGTCATCATAGCTTGTCAGACTGACCAAGACCAGTCTAAGGTAAGGATGACGATACGAAAAAAGCAACAATTGCCAGAGGCAGAAAATACCATCCAAGACAAATGTATAACAAGATGACAGAGACATTCCAAAACTTCAATGACAGTAAGGACAACGTAGGACAACCCAGGACGATGAAGCCAAATCAAGACAGCGGAGAGAATCGACAACACTTCTTAACTAAGACAATACAAGACAAAAATGACTAGATGAGACCACACTGGCTACTGAAGACGCTATAGACAATGCGAGCCATCGAACAACCTCAGAGTAGGATGTTTAAGACAGAAGACCAGCTGTAAATCTCATACCCACTGAGATTTGTCCAATGACTTGACTTACTCGGGACCCAGCTCAAGACAAACTCAGATCCGTTCATTGTCCATTTAGCCTGTAATAAGCTTGAGGGTTTGTGTGTGCTGGGAAGATCTTTATTTGAGTAAGAGAGAGAGAGAGAGAGAGAGAGAGAGAGAGAGAGAGAGAGAGAGAGAGAGAGAGAGAGAGAGAGAGATAGGGAAGGCGATAAAGGTGAGGCTACTGTTTGTAATGGGTAAGGCAAGAACCAGCTGGCAAGATGTTACATGTGGTAGTCCTAAGGTGAGAGAGGCAAAGGTACGTGGCAGACGTAAGCACCAACCACTCGCGGGATTAAGACTCAGGTGGGCGGGGGTGGACCAGGACGACCCAGGGCACTGCCTTTTTCTTGACCATCCTGCCCTCACCTCCATCACCCGTGTCCACCCACTGTCAGCCAGCCATGTCTTGCCCTCCCCTCCACTACCCATGTCAACTCACTGTCAGCCGGCCATGTCCTGCCCTCACCTCCACCACCCGTGTCCACCCACTGTCAGCCAGCCTTGTCTTGCCTCTCCTCCACTACCCGTGTCAACTCACTGTCAGCCGGCCATGTCCTGCCCTCACCTCCACCACCCATGTCCACCCACTGTCTGCCAGCCATGTCCTGCCCTCACCTCCACCACCCATGTCCACCCATCATAAAAACCCACTGGTGTCAATCAGAATCTGTTGGGTGGAGATTCACCTTTGAGTTCCACTTACATAAGGTCACTCTGATCCTCACCTGTCTCAGCCATCACCTCCTCCACATCCACTACCTTTATGCATCATCTTCATCCCTTAACGTCTCTCGGTGTTTAGGGAAAGAGTAAGAGATAGAGGGAGACTTGCCAAAGAATTTAGCTTAGGCAGATAACCATTGAGAACCATGCTTAACGAGTCCAACTTATAATCAAAATCACAAACTTTTAACTATTGGTAGTCAACTCATTACCTTTCCTTGTGTTTCGATGTAAGCCAAGAGCTGAGGAAGGTAACTTGGAGGTTTGAGATACAGACGAAAGTAACTTTAAATCCTAAGGCTATGAACTGACGTGGAATGTTTAAGGTGGTGAGTCACAAAGCTCTAACCGACAGAATCAAGTGTAAACAAAGAGACCAGATCTTGGCTGGGGGTGGGGGATGGCGGAGGAGGGGAGGAGAAGATCCTGTGTGGGAACACTGGGGGCGGGAAGCTGCCTCGCTGGTCTGGGAACAATGACACCACGGGATGAGGACCATAGCCTGGGTCCACGGCCTGTTGGCCTTGACCCCACTGGGCAGAACCCTGTCTGGTGTTGCATCCTTCCAGCATATAAGAAGGAGTAACGTTCACGTCTGGGATAGGGCCATGACATGAGGATAATGACCCGCCAGCAAGTCTCGGCATTTCTCTCAGAGAATTTTCCTTTAAGGACATTAATGCGCATCTCTGTCATTGCTGCGACATTCAGATACACTCGGGTAGTGTTTTGAAGGAGTAAATGTGGTGGCTGTGTGTGGGGTGGGTGAGGATAGACAATCGGGTCTCCACACAGACTGCTGACGATGTCGCACGCTACACCTGGCGGTGTCATCCCCTGGCGGTGTCATCCCCTGGCGGTGTCATCCCCTGGCGGTGTCATCCCCTGGCGGTGTCATCCCCTGGCGGTGCCATCCCCTGGCGGTGCCATCCCCTGGCGGTGTCATCCCCTGGCGGTGCCATCCCCTAGCGGTGTCATCCCCTGGCGGTGTCATCTCCTAGCAGTGTCATCCCCTGGCGGTGTCATCCCCTGGCGGTGTCATCCCCTGGCGGTGTCATCCCCTGGCGGTGTCATCTCCTAGCAGTGTCATCACCTGGCAATGTCATCTCCTGACGGTGTCATCAGCGGTAATTTAGGAATCAAAAGACACAAAAATAAAGAAAAAAAAACGAGGAAGCACAAGAGGAAATCTTTCGTAGAAAAGACCATTACCAGGTTTATCGTGACCAAGGGACTGGCTATACTGACGACGCCTTACACCACTCAGGCCAAGGGCCTCCCAACCCTCCTGACATGTTGATCCATCCACCCACGGTAGGGGCTTCCCAACCCTCCTGACATGTTGATCCATCCACCCACGTCAGGGGGTTCCCAACCCTCCTGACATCTTTATCGGTGTTGCTTTGACTCGCCGCCAGGCAGACGACAGGTGTGTTCCGATGACGCTAGCCAGACCAGGGACTCTCCCTCCGCCAGCTACACCCTCCTTCACCTTGCCCTCTCACTCCCAGGACACTCCCTCCTTCCAGGACACGCCGGCTCACCCAACTCCAAGACTCAGACATCCAAAATCCTACCTTCCTTTATCAACATCATCACTGCATTTCTTTCTACAGTCATGAAGAAGAAACATGTCTCATAATTTCCGACCATTTCATTGCTGGTTCTTACACGGAGTTACGTCAGGAGTCAAATAGTCGTCGACGGCAGATAAGAAATCTAAACAGTTGTCGGAGAGCCAGTGGTGTGGAGGGACTGGGTAACGTGTGTACACAGGTCCTGCTGACTTGACACAGAGCGTGAGCACAAGGTGGGCCCACTGGCGCTCACAAGGTCTCGTTGTTTCCCGGATTCACTCGAACCATCTGGGACCACCAGTAGCACCAACATGCTCACCATTTTAATCATGTTGTACACAAACATTTTGCGCCGCGCAGAATAAATTCCTCATTTCTTAATGCTTCCAAAGGCGACGGTGTCTTTGGACCACTGGTCACATCGCACGCCATGGGCACTGTAGCCAACCAGACTCGCCACGGCTCCAGTGTACATAGCGAACCACAAAACATTACGTCTAGTAACCATAAACCAATACAAAACAGGTCGCTTAAAAAACAAGTCAAGTGGGAGCCATAAATGCCCCACAACCAGTTCGATGACGCTCTGTCCAGCCCTTGCACGTGATTAGTATATGTTTGGACTCTTCCAGTCTCAGCTGTAGATGCAGCCAGGTGATCATCACTCCAGGACTCGATGAAAAAGGAGAGCTATCCCAAATGGAGATATACAGATGGCTAGTAAGGAAGCGGACAGAAATAGACGGACAGTAGAAGTGAAAGTTGTGGCGATGGTCCGGGAGGATGAGTCAGGGGGCCCCGAATATAGCAGGGTCGGTGGAGGACCTGTTTACTGCTCGCTGGCCATATAATCTTCCCATTCATTCAGGTGACCCTGTCCTTGTTGGCCCACACCTGTCACCTCCATGTCTCGCCGCGTTGGTGCTGGCTCTCGTAACACGTCCACAGCGCCTCTTGCCACCTCAGCTTGGGTCTCGATGTCGTGTTTACACGTTGATATGGTTGTTGACGCTCCATCCACACGGCTATTGACGTTGCAACACAACCTTGTTGGTTGCCACATTGATGACCATGTGTGAGCTACTGACGCTGCTGCTGCCGATGTCACTAATGTCATAAAGCTCTTCGACTCTGCCATGGTTGTTGACTCTACCATACGTTTGTTCACACGGTCAAAGTCGTTGAGACGACTACTTAATGGTTAATACTACCAAAGTCGTTGTCACGACTACTTAATGGTTAATACTACCAAAGTCGTTGACACAACCTCAAGTTGGTTAGGACTATCACAGTCAGTGACACTACCACATGTTCATTCACGGCACATGAGCACATTAAAGGCTGCCACAATACCATTACCACAGATCTTACCATCCTACTGTGGTCATTCCTTGTTACTTAGAAGCCTTGGATGGGTGGTGTACCTGAAGACATCTCAGTAAGACGAGTCGAATCAGATGGAGTTTCCCTGCGTAACAATAATGTCAACTCGTCCTTGCTAACTTGGACGACTCGTTTTACTTCCTGCAGATGTCATTCTTATTATTTTCCGGGTCATCTGTTGGGGAGGGAAGTAACAGCCAGTTTTACAAGTACAAACTTTACGATGATGGTAAACATTCTGAAATCGTATATAAGAATACCCTAGTACACCAGAAGCAACAAGAACACATCTGTTTATCCTAATATGTAATCTGGTTATAAGCACATAGAATAAATCACCCTAACTAGGAGGAGGTACAATGAATCCTCCCTAATTAAAGTACCGACAAATTCAAGGAAAATTATTCGTATCATTTACGAATGATTTAGAAAATTGCATTCATGATAGGACATATTCTAAACTGCATGTTCAGTGGTTAGTACATATACCATATATAATCAATGTTTAGTACACTTACTGCATAATCAATGGTTAGTATATATACTGTATGATCAGTGGTCGTACATATACTAAATGATTATTGGTTGGTACATATACTATATAGTCAGTCGTAGGTACATATACTACACGGCCAGTGGATGTTACATATGCTACATGGCCAGTGATTGCTACATGCTCTACATGGTCAGTGGTTGCTACATTAGTACGTTTCGTTATCATTTATATCAAACAATTATATTAATTTCAGTTCTTTTCCCTTTTTCCAGGTAAGAGAACCGTGGTGGTCTCCAGACGCTTATCCAAAGGGCGGGTAACTATCTTATCTTTATTTACGTTGGTAAAATTCTTTGTGGTTCAGAAAGTGTGGGGAATGCGCCTCTTGCCCTGGTGACGTGCGCACATCTCGCTAGCACTTGAGACAACACTGCTGCCGGAGGCATTCCCCATGCTGGGTCACTGGGCCATTCTGGAGACAGAACTTTGGAAGGTCCTTAAAGCTATCGACTTGAGGGACAGTCAATAGTTCACCGTCCCTCACAGAGTCCGTCACTTGGTTGACCAAGACGTAAGTGAATGTCAGGTCGCATGAAACCTGGGAGTGATGGGTTGTCAGCCTCAGAGTTCTGTCTCCAGTGTAGCTGTGACCCAAAACATTGATCCATGTTGAGTTTATCTATTGGGCGACCCTTCCATCAGTCTATCCAATGTCAATAGGTGATTACATGTGTCAAGTCACGTCCAATAGCAAATTATATAGTTTAGACGTCGTTTGTAAATAATGCCGTAAAAGGCCAGAACAATTTGCATAAGTATTGATGGCAGGCGCCGAGCCCAACCCCGGGTGAGATGACGGTAATTGCGTTGATGATGGTAATTGATGATGGTGCTCACGAGGGTGATGATGGAGGTTGATGATATTTGCGTATGGAAGTATCATGATACTTGTGATGATGACGATAATGGTGATGATGACGATGATGATGACAGTGGTGATGATGACGATGATGATGTAGACGATAATGTGATGATGGTGATGGTGAAAATGCTAAAGATGATTATGATGATGAAGACCTGGGTGACGTAAGAACCCCGGACACACCCGCGCTGGTACCTGAAGCAGCTGTTATTTCCGGTGCAGCGGTGTGGGTGCGTCTCTCTCCTGCTTATACCATTCCTTGGGTCTTCTTCACCTTCTTATTCTCCTCCTCCTCCTCTTCATTGTAATTCTCATCCTATTCCTCATTCTACTCAACATAGTCTTTCCACCATATTCCTTGTTATTATTCTACTTCCTCCTCCTCCTCCTCCTCCTCTTACTCCTCTTCGTCGATGTCTTCGTCATCGTTATTGTCAAGGTGGTTATGGATACTGAGCGACAGGAGGAGCGCATCAGCACCTGCAACGCTAAGTACCTTGACAAGAGTTACAGGGATTGAAGGACACCTTCCACAACTTGTTCCCTGCACCACACTCTCCTCACTCCTGACATTTCATCAAAATCACGTATAGATATGAACTTGTCAGAGTGAATAGATTAATGTAGTGTTAAGTTGACTATGTAGAACAAGATTACCGAGGCAGTGAGGTGGCTGCCACCTGCCTTGTACTGACAACTGAGGGAGTGAGGTGGCTGTCATCTGCCTTGTACCAACAACCGAGGGAGTGAGGTGGCTGCCACCGGCCTTGTACTGACAACTGAGGGAGTGAGGTGGCTGTCATCTGCCTTGTACCAACAACCGAGGGAGTGAGGTGGCTGCCACCCGCCTTGTACTGAAGTCATCGTCTCAATTCCCGTCGATTTTCATGTCCGCTCTTCAGCAGACGAAAACTTCATCTCATGCATATACATAATTACCTCAGGACTTCTCGCTAAGAAATGGTCCTCATGTTACCCAGAACATCCTCCCGGAGGTTTTTGCAACCCAAGGCTCCTCTGCTTCCCGTAGTTGGGATATGTGGACCCCTAGAGACTGAAAAGTTCTCTGACGAGTGATACTGTCTCGCTAAAGGCAAATCGAAATTCGTGATTTGACAGGTGGAGTCCGGTAGCACCTGGAAGGTAATGAAATGTGGAAATATCATATCAAAACTCAAATAAAAGCGTCACAAGGTAAATATAAGCCTCATGTCAAAACCCATCAGCCATTATTCATGGCAAGAAGTGCTACATTCTCCATGGCTGGAGGGACTTCTGTTCTAGCTCTATAATGTTTGATCTTGTTGTGATAATGTGTGTGTGTGTGTGTGTGTGTGTGTGAGCGTGGCGGAAGGTTCACATATACCTCTAGCCAAGTCAATGACTGTGCAAGAAAAACTATTCCATGTTCATCCATCAATGCAATTTTCTTTTACTCAGCAGTTGCGTTCGGTGCTCGTTCAATATTAACTTGAGGCTTATTATGCCAGTCAGGAGAGTTGTGGTGCCCAGTATGGTGAGCTTTGGCGTCCAGTATGGTGAGCTGTGGTGCTTCACACACACACACACACACACACACACACACACACACACACACACACACACACACGTATTATCACAAGATCAAACATCATAGAGCTAGAACAGAAGTCACTCCAGCCATGGTCACAGTGGCACGGCCCAGGCCAACCCAGGGTACTGTCTGTATATATGACACTAAGGTCTTGAACACGGACAAGCACAACCCAGGTACATGACACCAAAGCCTGGAGACATGACGTCAGAGTCGGGAGAGCGACCGCAGGACTGGCTCTGACACTGAGTCTATGTTTAACTCGGGACAAACAAACGAGGCATGGCGGCCCGGGCTCAGGGTGCGACCTTGGCCATTATCCTACGTGTTTGGTTATCCTTGACTCTGAAACACACGAGAGGAACGACTGATGGATCGCTGGACGGCGCGCCGGTGAGCAGCTGATGAGGGTAGCATCCCTGGCCAGCCACACTCGCCCAGGCCACTTGGTGTCCCGAGATGGACAGTTCAGACCCTCGATTGTTTTCAGGATTTTCTTTTTCATTCCTCTGAGAGGACACTTCTTGCTGGTCCTCGTGGACAAGATGTTTGTACTGTGACGGTGAGTTGACCATTACTCGAAGAGAAATGTTCGACTTAAGGTGTTGTCGGAGTGGTAGCCGTGGCCTGGCGTTGGCAGAGGGGTAGCCGTGGCCTGGCGTTGGCAGAGTGGTAGAGGTGGTCTGGTGTCAGCACGGAGTGTGCCACCGTACACAGTGCCCGAGGCCAGGTGACCCAGGCCTTCAATACGTACAAAACCACCCGCCTAAGTAAAGGCCTGGTCCACCAGCGCCTCATTACGGTTCCGGTCCACCAGCGCCTCATTACGGGCTCGGTCCCTCAACGCCTCGGGGTTCGACGGAAATCCTCCTCGTAGTGGCGCTACACGAGTGGGGATGATCTCATCGTAGGTCCCATGACTCGTATGAGTAACTGAGGAGAGGAAGGATTGAGGCAGGCTTCCTGCAGGTTACGAACTGGCTTGTTGATCAGCGACAGGCGGCGAAATCTTAATGCAGATTGTAGGTGGGTGTGTCTAACCACGATATGCTGATGATAAAGAAAGAATTTAAGAGGTACTTGAGTGTACACAGACTCGGTAGGGTGCATTTGTGGTGGCCGGCGACCAAAATTCGTGCGAAATTGGATTGCATCAGAAGACCATTCCAGCGTGCGATCGTGCTGTAATGAAACAGAAATTCCAGCAAGAAGAGCTGTGGCTTGGTGGCCTTCCTATCCTCCTTGGTGGCCATCAACCTCGCCCTCAAAACTCTCGCGAGAAGACGTGAACAAGGACGAGATGTCATGTCTTGACCCCTTGACAATCTGGCCCGAGAGGAACTTAGGGTTGACGGTCATCCGAAGACTGTTGGGGGGTCTTTCAAGGACGGTCGTGGCTGAAGACGTGGCTTGGTGGGGCAGGGTGCGTGGGAGTCGAACACAGGGTTGAAGGCATGTCCACAGACTAACATGCCAGAATGCACTGCGTGCGAAATGGGTGTCTTAAGGTCGTCAAACGCGTGAGATGAGGAGGATGTCAGATCACTTCTAGACGGACACGCGCCCAACACTTTCATTCACAGATTATGAGCCGTGAGGGCACAGACATAGCTGGTGAGTGGGGCTCGCTGGTCTTTACAGCCAGAGTCAATCAAGATTATGAGATCTGCAGCTTGAGAATTCGATCTGGAAGACTTGTTCGCTTCCTACCTAAGACGAGGCACAGACACCTGAAAGCATACACGTTGCCTCAACAAACAGGTTCTAAATGCTGTTGTGGATGGACATCTTAGGAATCCAAGCCGTTACAGTTGCTAGGACAAGCCACAGGCGCCTCCGCAAGCAGCACCTGGGACCGGAACTGCTCTCCTCACAGCCCTGACTCACCCGCCTCACATCCGTCACTACGGCTGAGAAAATTACTTGAATGTCATCCACGCCTCACTGATTTGTCAACATCAGCCGTGAACAATGTTGCTTTTAACACATGAGGAGTTTCACTGGCGAGGTGGAATCTTGATGACTTGGAGTTCTGGACAGTCCCTCACTACCCCCTCCCTATCCTCACTACCCCCTCCCTACCCGAACTCCCACATGCCAACCCCCTGTACCTCCATGTCACATGTGAAGGGCTGTTTCCTCCTGCGTGGGGCGGTCAAACCTCACCCGCCTTGCCCTTATCCTCGAATCTGTAAGATTTTTTTCTTTAGTAGATGTCTGTTGATTGTTTAGGTCTGTTAGGTCCTCAAGTGTGTTCTCTTCAGCTGTGTTCTTTCGAGGTGTGTCCTCCCCAGGTGCGTCCTCCCCAGGTGTGTTCTCCCCAAGTATGTCCTTTCAAGGGGTGTCCTCCTCAGGTGTGTTGTCCCCAGCTGTATCGTCCTCAGGTGTGTCCTCCTTCAGGTGTATCCTCGCTCGGAGTGTTCTCCCCAGGTGACCTCTTCAGCTATGTCCTCACCAGGGGTGTTCTCCTCAGGTGTGTTCGATCCAAGTATATTCTTCCCAGTGTGTCCTCCTCCAAAACCATCGGTTTATCACAAACATCCATCTGCTGCTGCCCCAGCCTCTGGTACGTGACCAACATCCACAGCACATGAAGGGTTCACTTTCAAGGATAAACAGACTAGAAGCCATTGACTGTGGGAGTCACATGTAAAGTTCGAGCGTCTCTGGTCTACCTTCCTTCGTGTGTAGTTTGTCAGGCAAGTTAATTGTGTTTTGCTCACTGTCAGGTGAACAATGGGGCTCGTACTGACAGAAGTGAATATGAGACAAGTTTCACCACTCTAATTATCATTACGCCGCCAGGGAACAATTACAGTGGTGAGGTCGTGTCACCGGATATCTTGCATCTTTTTTATGTTAAGTAGAAGAAGGCATCGTTGCAAGGAGTAATATATCTATGGGAATGTGAGAAATGAGGCAGTTGAAGGGGTGATCTTGGCCGTGGGACACTCAGTGTTTTGAATGGAAATAGTAGACAGCTTGTGGGGTTGCATGCTGAGAAAGTACTAGTGACTGGGGATACCTGGTTTAAAAAAGGGACACACAAGTATTAATATGTCTGTAGGAGAGATGATCAATGGGCAATACTGGATTACATATTAACTGATAGGCGTGTAGAAGAGAGAACTTTGGATGAAAGTGTGCTAAGAGCGGCAGGGTGAAGATTTGTAAAAGTTCCTTGAACATTGTCCATGACAAGAGAGTGGAGAGTGCTGAGAGTAAGTGGGCTTAGGAAAGAGATTTGTGTGAAGAAATGTCAGGAGATACTGAGTGTAGAATGGCAAATGGTAAGAGTAGTGAAACAAGGGAGTGGTTGAGGAATGAGAGGTAATTAGGGAAGCAGTGGAAATGATAAATGATATGATCAATATATATATATATATATATATATATATATATATATATATATATATATATATATATATATAATGTGTGTGTGTGTGTGTGTGTGTGTGTGTGTAAGGCGACAATATGTAAGCTTGTAGATAGCAAATAGTTAGATGAAAGCCGTCTCTCAAGTTTTCCGTCAACGTATTTTCTGCTGGAGAGAAGAACAACACGAAAGTTATCCTGAGCGCCCTTCCAGGAGGTCGTCTGGAATAAGCAACTTCCGCTGTTCTCCTGGAAGCGGTAGAGGGGCAGGGGAGGGGATAGTTGGTCAGATCACAGCAGTGGATCCGCATTCTTCGGGAGTGAGTAGCTTACTGACTCTTGCCTTCCGCCGGTGGACCAGAACCTACCCCTTCCCCTCGCACATCTCACAGTAGAGTGACAGAATTCCCCCTCTGCTACTAGGATTCATGGCTCTTCACAGAAGCTCTTGCCGTGTTACTGACAAGACCCTTTAGTTGGCAGAGGCTGTATTAAAGAACGCTTGAAGCTGACCTTAGAATTATACGAAAGCTTTGCAATCTATGAATGAAACTCCTACTACACCTCCTCGCCGCTGTATATCTTTCATAGTCCAGTACACTTGCCGGAAGCTGTTAAGCTGGCGCAGGAATAACAAGATTACACCTAGAGCTTCATTTGCTCAGAGATGCTTCAGAACCCATTCTTCTGGAAGCAGAAATGTCTTCCCTTTGGAGCAATGCGAGCCACTTTGTGCTGAGGGTTGGCTTCAGCACTTTACCTGTCATGTTTATCATGCCAGGTGGACGTGATTAACATGGATGATTGTCGTATTATTCAGAGGCATTTAGTCACTTAACTGACGACACGTCATCCTTGACAAAATATGCTAATAATCCTCAGGGTTCAATGGCGGGGAATACGTATCATACGCATTCTCTGAGTGATTGAAAAATCTATTCGCATGAAACGTTACGAACTCTCCTTCCACCGAGAGGAGAGTTAGGCAAGGGTAACTGGAGTGTCAGAGGGTCCCTGGCAACCTCATCACCAACGTCTACACAAAGCTCAAGACTTTACACGTTCTAGCTTCAAGGCCGAAGTTAAGTCGTATATTCATATACGTTAAGGAGCGTTGATGGAGTCGCTACGTGTGTTGGCGCCGTACAGAAGCGTCCCAGGGACCTGCATCCCGAGTGAGAAGAATTTTTCCAAGGTCTCATGGGGGAGTTGGTAATGGGGGGAGAGAGGGATGGAGCTGGGCATGCGAGTTTGTGGCCGTTCTGCCTAATCTGACGAGAACTTAATGTTGTGGATCCCTCAGCCCTGCGGACTCCCTCCGGCATGGTGTGTTTTGGAAGGCCATAACGATGAAAAAAATGGGCAAGAATGGAGGACGGGCGGTAAACAATAGCTGTTCCCAAGGGATGATGGACGAAGGTCTCAAGGTGAAGGTCGTGATGAGCACTGCAAGGTCCAAGGTCACGCTACCCCCCCTGCCTACATCTCCCCCTCCTTCAACCCCAGACTCTACTACCCCTGCCCGTGGGTTGTCAGCTGAGGGGGTGAGGAACCCAAACCATCGGGGCTCCTTTTGCAACCTCTATAATTTCCTCATAATATATGTGTGTCGGAACCCAAGAAAACGTCCCTACAGACTGGCTGGCTTGTACTGTGTGCTGAGGTCATCCCAGGGGTCACACTGGTTGCCATAGAGACAGGGACAACAACGCCACTCATCCCTCTAGAAAACTTCAGCCCAGTGACGTCCTACGAGAAGACTTATTTTCACGCTGAATGGGTTGTAGATGCAACATCTGGTGGTCTCTGGGCGAAGGACGACAGTGGAACAACGAACCAGCCAGTGACTGTGACCGTGGGGGGATTGTCGAATGCCCTGGAGATGACGTCGCCGCCTGGGCCGGGAGGACTCCACTTGCCTACGAGGCTATATGGCTGGGAGTCTGCAGCGAGTGACTTGACTCTACTTCGCTTCCTTCTCTCAGTGTCTGCGTTCATATCTCTCTCTCTCTCTCTCTCTCTCTCTCTCTCTCTCTCTCTCTCTCTCTCTCTCTCTCTCTCTCTCTCTCTCTCTCTCTCTCTCTCTTGATATATTATGCAACGCTAGGAACCCTTTTATGGGACTTGCAGCTTCGATACTGTGCTCCACTCGGGAGCAGGGTAAAGTATGCGTTATTACTGATCTCTACAGTATGGGGAGGGAGTATTACACTGGTGGAGCAGTAGTAGTTACTTGGGGCATCATCTTGTAGTATACATTTCTCTAGTGTTACTTGGGGCATCATCTTGTAGTATACATTTCTCTAGTGTTACTTGGGGCATCATCTTGTAGTATACATTTCTCTAGTGTTACTTGGGGCACCACCTTAGAATCTAGTATACATTTCTCTAGTGTTACTTGGGGCATCATCTTGTAGTATACATTTCTCTAGTGTTACTTGGGGCATCATCTTGTAGTATACATTTCTCTAGTGTTACTTGGGGCATCATCTTGTAGTATACATTTCTCTAGTGTTACTTGGGGCATCATCTTGTAGTATACATTTCTCTAGTGTTACTTGGGGCACCACCTTAGAATCTAGTATACATTTCTCTAGTGTTACTTGGGGCATCATCTTGTAGTATACATTTCTCTAGTGTTACTTGGGGCATCATCTTGTAGTATACATTTCTCTAGTGTTACTTGGGGCATCATCTTGTAGTATACATTTCTCTAGTGTTACTTGGGGCATCATCTTGTAGTATACATTTCTCTAGTGTTACTTGGGGCATCATCTTGTAGTATACATTTCTCTAGTGTTACTTGGGGCATCATCTTGTAGTATACATTTCTCTAGTGTTGCTTGGGGCACCACTTTCTAGTATACATTTCTCTAGTGTTACTTGGGGCATCATCTTGTAGTATACATTTCTCTAGTGTTACTTGGGGCATCATCTTGTAGTATACATTTCTCTAGTGTTACTTGGGGCATCATCTTGTAGTATACATTTCTCTAGTGTTACTTGGGGCATCATCTTGTAGTATACATTTCTCTAGTGTTACTTGGGGCATCATCTTGTAGTATACATTTCTCTAGTGTTACTTGGGGCATCATCTTGTAGTATACATTTCTCTAGTGTTACTTGGGGCATCATCTTGTAGTATACATTTCTCTAGTGTTACTTGGGGCATCATCTTGTAGTATACATTTCTCTAGTGTTACTTGGGGCACCACCTTAGAATCTAGTATACATTTCTCTAGTGTTACTTGGGGCATCATCTTGTAGTATACATTTCTCTAGTGTTACTTGGGGCATCATCTTGTAGTATACATTTCTCTAGTGTTACTTGGGGCATCATCTTGTAGTATACATTTCTCTAGTGTTACTTGGGGCATCATCTTGTAGTATACATTTCTCTAGTGTTACTTGGGGCATCATCTTGTAGTATACATTTCTCTAGTGTTACTTGGGGCATCATCTTGTAGTATACATTTCTCTAGTGTTACTTGGGGCATCATCTTGTAGTATACATTTCTCTAGTGTTACTTGGGGCATCATCTTGTAGTATACATTTCTCTAGTGTTACTTGGGGCATCATCTTGTAGTATACATTTCTCTAGTGTTACTTGGGGCATCATCTTGTAGTATACATTTCTCTAGTGTTACTTGGGGCATCATCTTGTAGTATACATTTCTCTAGTGTTACTTGGGGCATCATCTTGTAGTATACATTTCTCTAGTGTTACTTGGGGCATCATCTTGTAGTATACATTTCTCTAGTGTTACTTGGGGCATCATCTTGTAGTATACATTTCTCTAGTGTTACTTGGGGCATCATCTTGTAGTATACATTTCTCTAGTGTTACTTGGGGCACCACCTTAGAATCTAGTATACATTTCTCTAGTGTTACTTGGGGCACCACCTTAGAATCTAGTATACATTTCTCTAGTGTTACTTGGGGCATCATCTTGTAGTATACATTTCTCTAGTGTTACTTGGGGCATCATCTTGTAGTATACATTTCTCTAGTGTTGCTTGGGGCACCACTTTCTAGTATACATTTCTCTAGTGTTACTTGGGGCATCATCTTGTAGTATACATTTCTCTAGTGTTACTTGGGGCATCATCTTGTAGTATACATTTCTCTAGTGTTACTTGGGGCATCATCTTGTAGTATACATTTCTCTAGTGTTACTTGGGGCATCATCTTGTAGTATACATTTCTCTAGTGTTACTTGGGGCATCATCTTGTAGTATACATTTCTCTAGTGTTACTTGGGGCATCATCTTGTAGTATACATTTCTCTAGTGTTACTTGGGGCATCATCTTGTAGTATACATTTCTCTAGTGTTACTTGGGGCATCATCTTGTAGTATACATTTCTCTAGTGTTACTTGGGGCATCATCTTGTAGTATACATTTCTCTAGTGTTACTTGGGGCATCATCTTGTAGTATACATTTCTCTAGTGTTACTTGGGGCATCATCTTGTAGTATACATTTCTCTAGTGTTACTTGGGGCACCACCTTAGAATCTAGTATACATTTCTCTAGTGTTACTTGGGGCACCACCTTAGAATCTAGTATACATTTCTCTAGTGTTACTTGGGGCACCACCTTAGAATCTAGTATACATTTCTCTAGTGTTACTTGGGGCATCATCTTGTAGTATACATTTCTCTAGTGTTACTTGGGGCATCATCTTGTAGTATACATTTCTCTAGTGTTACTTGGGGCATCATCTTGTAGTATACATTTCTCTAGTGTTACTTGGGGCATCATCTTGTAGTATACATTTCTCTAGTGTTACTTGGGGCATCATCTTGTAGTATACATTTCTCTAGTGTTACTTGGGGCATCATCTTGTAGTATACATTTCTCTAGTGTTACTTGGGGCACCACCTTAGAATCTAGTATACATTTCTCTAGTGTTACTTGGGGCATCATCTTGTAGTATACATTTCTCTAGTGTTACTTGGGGCATCATCTTGTAGTATACATTTCTCTAGTGTTACTTGGGGCATCATCTTGTAGTATACATTTCTCTAGTGTTACTTGGGGCATCATCTTGTAGTATACATTTCTCTAGTGTTACTTGGGGCATCATCTTGTAGTATACATTTCTCTAGTGTTACTTGGGGCACCACCTTAGAATCTAGTATACATTTCTCTAGTGTTACTTGGGGCACCACCTTAGAATCTAGTATACATTTCTCTAGTGTTACTTGGGGCATCATCTTGTAGTATACATTTCTCTAGTGTTACTTGGGGCATCATCTTGTAGTATACATTTCTCTAGTGTTACTTGGGGCATCATCTTGTAGTATACATTTCTCTAGTGTTACTTGGGGCATCATCTTGTAGTATACATTTCTCTAGTGTTACTTGGGGCACCACCTTAGAATCTAGTATACATTTCTCTAGTGTTACTTGGGGCATCATCTTGTAGTATACATTTCTCTAGTGTTACTTGGGGCATCATCTTGTAGTATACATTTCTCTAGTGTTACTTGGGGCATCATCTTGTAGTATACATTTCTCTAGTGTTACTTGGGGCATCATCTTGTAGTATACATTTCTCTAGTGTTACTTGGGGCATCATCTTGTAGTATACATTTCTCTAGTGTTACTTGGGGCATCATCTTGTAGTATACATTTCTCTAGTGTTACTTGGGGCATCATCTTGTAGTATACATTTCTCTAGTGTTACTTGGGGCATCATCTTGTAGTATACATTTCTCTAGTGTTACTTGGGGCATCATCTTGTAGTATACATTTCTCTAGTGTTACTTGGGGCATCATCTTGTAGTATACATTTCTCTAGTGTTACTTGGGGCATCATCTTGTAGTATACATTTCTCTAGTGTTACTTGGGGCATCATCTTGTAGTATACATTTCTCTAGTGTTACTTGGGGCATCATCTTGTAGTATACATTTCTCTAGTGTTACTTGGGGCATCATCTTGTAGTATACATTTCTCTAGTGTTACTTGGGGCATCATCTTGTAGTATACATTTCTCTAGTGTTACTTGGGGCATCATCTTGTAGTATACATTTCTCTAGTGTTACTTGGGGCATCATCTTGTAGTATACATTTCTCTAGTGTTACTTGGGGCATCATCTTGTAGTATACATTTCTCTAGTGTTACTTGGGGCATCATCTTGTAGTATACATTTCTCTAGTGTTACTTGGGGCATCATCTTGTAGTATACATTTCTCTAGTGTTACTTGGGGCATCATCTTGTAGTATACATTTCTCTAGTGTTACTTGGGGCATCATCTTGTAGTATACATTTCTCTAGTGTTACTTGGGGCACCACCTTAGAATCTAGTATACATTTCTCTAGTGTTACTTGGGGCATCATCTTGTAGTATACATTTCTCTAGTGTTACTTGGGGCATCATCTTGTAGTATACATTTCTCTAGTGTTACTTGGGGCATCATCTTGTAGTATACATTTCTCTAGTGTTACTTGGGGCATCATCTTGTAGTATACATTTCTCTAGTGTTACTTGGGGCATCATCTTGTAGTATACATTTCTCTAGTGTTACTTGGGGCACCACCTTAGAATCTAGTATACATTTCTCTAGTGTTACTTGGGGCATCATCTTGTAGTATACATTTCTCTAGTGTTACTTGGGGCATCATCTTGTAGTATACATTTCTCTAGTGTTGCTTGGGGCACCACTTTCTAGTATACATTTCTCTAGTGTTGCTTGGGGCACCACTTTCTAGTATACATTTCTCTAGTGTTACTTGGGGCATCATCTTGTAGTATACATTTCTCTAGTGTTACTTGGGGCATCATCTTGTAGTATACATTTCTCTAGTGTTACTTGGGGCATCATCTTGTAGTATACATTTCTCTAGTGTTACTTGGGGCATCATCTTGTAGTATACATTTCTCTAGTGTTACTTGGGGCATCATCTTGTAGTATACATTTCTCTAGTGTTACTTGGGGCATCATCTTGTAGTATACATTTCTCTAGTGTTACTTGGGGCACCACCTTAGAATCTAGTATACATTTCTCTAGTGTTACTTGGGGCATCATCTTGTAGTATACATTTCTCTAGTGTTACTTGGGGCATCATCTTGTAGTATACATTTCTCTAGTGTTACTTGGGGCATCATCTTGTAGTATACATTTCTCTAGTGTTACTTGGGGCACCACCTTAGAATCTAGTATACATTTCTCTAGTGTTACTTGGGGCATCATCTTGTAGTATACATTTCTCTAGTGTTACTTGGGGCACCATCTTCTAGTATACATTTCTCTAGTGTTGCTTGGGGCACCATCTTGTAGAATACATTTCTCTGGTGTTACTTGGGGCACCACCTTAGAATCTAGTATACATTTCTCTAGTGTTACTTGGGGCATCATCTTGTAGTATACATTTCTCTAGTGTTGCTTGGGGCACCACTTTCTAGTATACATTTCTCTAGTGTTACTTGGGGCATCATCTTGTAGTATACATTTCTCTGGTGTTACTTGGGGCACCATCTTCTGGCGGAAATGTCTCAGTCAGTACCTCGGAGCAACGACCTCTCTCGTTCAGTATGATAAAGAAAATGTTGCGACTGATCATTTCTAATATAGTATATAAATCCTTCATAACACTGTTATCATGTAGGAATCGCTGTTAACGTGTAGGATATCACTGTTATCATGTAGGATAACACTTACTATGTAGGATATCATTGTAACAGTATTCAAAATGTCATCAGATCGTCACATTTCGATTTACTGTTATAATCGTCATAGGACTGTAACATATGTTGGATCATTCATTTTTGTAAGTATGGATTTTAGTGGATTTCCGTGTATGTATGAGACAAGCAGCTGGCGAGGAGTTTTAAGGGGTGACTGAGGGATGTTTACTACAATCAGGATGGGTCTGGGTTCGTCTTCGTGAGGCCAGCATACAGCATTAGTACAGTATACATACAGCAGCAGTACAATGTACATACAGCAGCAGTACAGTATACATACAACAACAGTATATCATAAATACAGCATCAGTACAGTACACATACAGCAGCAGTACAGTATACATACTGTTCTTGCATCAAACGTTGTTCAGGGCGAGGCATGATATTACAGATGGTGGCTACTAAGCCTTGGGCCACGTACATCATGTGGTACATAACGAACGCTGATACAGACTGATGCAAACTTACGTAGCAGTAACATCTGGATGATGAGGTACAGGTGTGTAAGAGGAGGTCAGGTCGAGCGTTGACCTGCAGCACTGGTAAGGGTCACCGTGGACCCAGATAAACTCATAAGCTTTGGACCTTTCGTGATACACCACCCTAGACGTACCTCTGGACCCTGCGCCACGCCTCCATGGTACACCATGACATACTTCGGTGGTACGCCATCCTACATCATCTATGGATGGTACGCCACTGCACATGTCTGGATGATACACCAATGACCCTGTGACTGGATGTTCCTAGCGTGTCTTAAACATAACTTGCAGTACTTTGCACTATATGATACGTAAGGAACTTTGCATTGCAATTTGTGCCAGTATTATATAGGTGAAGACATCGGAGATGGCCAGCATAACGCGCCATATCACAGGTCCGTCTCACACAAGCTGGGAGAGGGTCATCCGTGACCCTGTGTCAGGTGTACACCAGCTGAAGCTCTGTATCGTCATGCTGCAGCCGTGACATACAGGCACGTGTAGCGGTGCACCATAACACGTGCAACCTGCCTGATACATGCTTCTCAGCATGCACGTTGCCTCTCTCGCCATGCCTCTTCCCTGGCTGCAGCACCCTCCCGCCCTGCGAAGGACGCCAACCCTCACAGGTTAACACCCTACACACACAGCATCGTCTCCAGTTACAAGCAGCGTGACCTCCTGACGGAGCATGTGCCCACCCAGTTACACCCTCCGCCTGCCGTGTTCTCTCCACTCGGGTACACTCGGGTACCTGAACCAGGTACCCATTTTATCGACCAGCCCCTAGGGGTGGATGAACAGCTGGGTTGACTGTGGACTAACTGCCGCAACTTGGATTCGAATCTATGCGCTCGACCCTGGGCGACCCGTGTGTGTGTGTGTGTGTGTGTGTGTGTGTGTGTGTGAGAGAGAGAGAGAGAGAGAGAGAGAGAGAGAGAGAGAGAGAGAGAGAGAGAGAGAGAGAGAGGAGATCGTTAGAGATGTTAACATCAACAGTTGGTGCTGGAATAAGTGTAGCAGGTCAGGATCCTGTAGCACTGGTTTTTAGTGTCCCCAGGGGGCCTGGTTCGAACCCAACCGTTCCAAAGTTCCATTCGCCGTCGTGTTGCGTAAAAGAAGATAAGGGGACTTGATTAGTGACAAACTTCCCTGGGAAAGAATACGGTAAAAGTATATATGTGTGTATATATATATATATATATATATATATATATATATATATATATATATATATATATATATATATATGATGTAGCTGAACAAAGTGCAATTGTTACACCTTCCTAATGCAACTGATGGAGACTAGCGTTACCATAGCTTCTGTTAGACTCGAGGACAGAGAGGGAGACGCAAGGATTTCCTTTCGCTCTCCATTAGATACGTGACGTACCCTCTTCTCTTACAGAGTAAGTGATGCAAAACATATCCTGATGATTAAACATGAAGGGAAGGGCAACAAGACTGAGTTCTCTAGTGATATCACTGCATTAAGCACGACGGGTGAAGCCCTTGATGTCAGTCAGCAGCGCGCTCATGCAAGACAAGACGTCCACACTGCATCATAGGGATAATTCTCCCTAAACGTCCCACCCTCTTACGTCTTAATGTCAGACGCGCAGGACATGTTTACGATACTCAAACTCATAATAAGAATTTCAATGTACGCTTACAGCATACCGTGGCCCGGTAATATATTCATGGTCCGAGACGTCCCGCGGTGTTCTGTGTTTGAAGGCCGTATCGTGAGAGAATATAAAATGAATATTGCAGAGAGAGAGAGAGAGAGAGAGAGAGAGAGAGAGAGAGAGAGAGAGAGAGAGAGAGTGGAATGAGACAGACAGACAAAGAGAAACAGTAGAAAAATAAAGTTATCGAAGGGGAACACAGAGAGCCAACATCTGGGCGCGAAACTTTGCTACAAACATGAACAAACCGTTTTGTAAACAAGTTCACAAATGAGACAGACAAACAGAACATCTGGACGGGGGACATTCTAAATACCGAAGCTCTTCACACATATGGGAAGATCTAAACACAGGAGAACCTCCAAACCCTAAAAGACCTCCAGACACTAAGTAGCCCTCCAACAACCATGGGACTGTCCAAATACAAGAGTATCCATTAAACACTAAGACCCTCCAAACATCAAAACCTTTACACATCAAAACCAAGGGTCATCCAGATACCATGAGCCTTCAGAACATGAGGAGTCCCTGTGAACGCCAGGAGAGGCCTCCACACACTTGAATGATAAGGGATCTCAAACACTTGTAAAGATGTATCGAAACAGGGCCGTCCAAACTCGACGGTCCAGTGAGACGGCTAGGGATAGAGAGGGCATCAGGAGAGTCTGTGAGGATGGTGAGGGGCACCGACAGGACTAAGCTCCGGGTGTTTGCAAGAGCGTGACTGGTCCAATGCACCAGGCCACAAAAACACGAGCAAAAACTGGAACGTGAGTCACCGCACACACTCACCCAGGAGGCCGTCGGGTAGGTCCCCGGGGAGCCATGCCCTCTGGCGTGAGCTCTTGTCTCGTACATCAGGTAGAGGACTTGACCACTTGTTCCACACAGTGATCACAAACGCACGTCTCACAATTACAGAAGTAAGATTAAAGAGTAAAACTGTCGGGAATAGATTAGGTAACGAGGGATCTTTCTCCAGCCTTGCCTTTTGCCCAAGGGTACCGCGTCATGGAGGAGGTCGTGTCGTTATCATAGATACAGTATCGAAGCAAAATTATAAGCAGGGTTCAGGAGGGAACGAGAAGGGACTTAAATAGTGCCCAAGAGAGTTAAGCCACTCGATAACCTCTCTGCTCTGATTTATTTATCTTAATAGCAAGGCACCGACCCCAGCCGCTTGATATTGGATGTCCAGAGTTAGATCAACATCTTCTGAGGCCTCCTCCTCCATCTTCCTTTATTATATGTTGTGTCTTTATTCATACTGCTTCCCATTCTACAATACGTTCATTTTTCTTTGTTTCTTTGTTTTGGGTTGACAGAGAAGTAAGCAAGACATATCAGCTGGCAGGAAAGGCCGCTACATGGCAGAGGCACCACCTGGTCAATACTAGATTTTGTCATTGATTACTTGATACGTTGTGAGGTGATGTCCTATCATGTTGCAGCGTCTCTCTGTTGAACGGTTGTCGTACACTTCAGGCCGGTAATCGCTGTAGTTTCGTTTGAAGGAGAGTTAAGGTAAACAGATGGTAGGCGGGAGAGGGGGGTCGCCCGTGAACGTGGGTCAGACGCTGGCGGCACATCTCCAGGTCACGGTCACTACCCTCTCTGTCTCGGGTTCTCCCGACAGCAGCTGTAGGGGCAAGGACCGACGGGAGACCCTCGGCGGCAGGTCGTTTGGGATATTCCTCATCATTAAAGAGAGAGAGAATGACATTTTGAGTGTAAAACCCGTTGTTCTTGTGAGGCAATAGCTAAAATATTAAAGGCCAGGCGCAGTATGGAGAGGGTACTGCTCGGTCCGGCATCACACAATGCATCTTCTCTGGGTTTGCCTGCAAGTTTTTATGGCCAGGCCAAACTGTTGTTATGGTCCAGGTTTATATGCTTGGCTGAACCGGCACATATCCTGCCTCTAACGCCTCCTTCCTTGACTTTGTCTGGTACTTTTTCACGGATATCCTTACGAGAGGTTAAGACTAGTCTATTTCTCTCTCTCTCTTCTATAGCCAACCACTGGTACTGGTGTCCCCATCAGGACCGGACGTCTCTATGTAACACCAGGTACTTAGCAATCCTCCTTCCTTTAAGATGAGGTTTGTACAGCTCGGTTGTGTGTGAATTTCCCACTGTATGTAAGATGATCAGACGACTGGCAGACTGAGGACTTTGCCTCCCGGAAGGATTCGCACACACACACACACACACACACACACACACACACACACACACACACACACACACACTTCCATGATCAAGTCCAGGAGAGAATCACTATAAGTCATGCTGGGGTAAAAGACAAGAGTGAGTTCTGATGAAGCTCGCCTGTTTTCCCATAGAGTGGTAACGTTAACCTCGCCTGGCGTTACCAAGGCCTGTGGGATGCCGTCACGAGCGTACCCATAACTGGACGACGTTAAGGAGAGCGACTCGGGCTAAGCCAGAAGGGTCACTTCAGTTTTTCTAAGAGCATCCCGAGCTGGGCTGAAGTTAACAAGAGCTGCTCAGGTTCAACCTTCAGTCCCACCAGCAAAAATAAGATTCGCATCCTGACGCTTCTTAACAGACGACTTGTAACAGTGAACAGGGCCACAGTGGGTCTTGTGGCCTGTTACCCACAGTGAGTCTTGTGGGCTTGTATACCCACAGCGGGTCCTGTAGCCCGCTACCCACAATGGTTTTTGTGTCCACCTACACGCAGCGGGTTCTCTGTCCTGCTACCCACAGTGGTTCTATGACCTGATACCCACAGCGGGTTCTCTGACCTGCTACCCACAGTGGTTCTATGACCTGATACCCACAGCGGGTCCTCTGGCCTGCTACCCACAGTGATTCTATGACCTGATACCCACAGCGGATCCTCTGGCCAGCTCCCCGTGGTCACGGTGCAGCCTCAGACTGAACCTCTCCAAGCTGATTTATAGCATCAGCACCACTATTCAAAGACTCTGTCTGCAAGGTTATTACTTTGGAAATATAACTCTCTTGACGTGCTGGAGGAAGATCATTGGTGTTGACACCTTATAGATACGATCACAAGCCTCAAAACGTTTCAGAACTGATCATTTTCTCCTCGTCTTGAGTCGTGGAACGCATCCCAGACGAACGAGTAGATAGTAGATTAGTTACACCGCTGGCAGTCACATCATGACTTACCTTTGGACTTACCCGAGGAATTACTTGAGGACCCACCTAAGGACTGAACTGGGATGTTACCCGAGGACTTTTCTTAGGGCTTACCTCAGGATTTACCTCAGGACTTACCTGAGGACTTACCTGAGGACCTACCTTAGGAATTACCTTAGAAATTACCCTGAGACTTAGGACTTCCTTGAGGACTTACCGGAGGATTTACCCAAGGATTTACCTTAGGATTTATTTTAGGAATTATCGTAGGACTTAACAGACGATTTAGCTTAGGACTTACCAAAGGACTTACCCAAGGACTTAACTAAAATCTTCCCTGATGACTTACCTGAAGCTGGAGGGAGCTACCTACTAACGTGCCTCCTTGAGAATATGTAGTAGGGTCTTCTATGCATACTTACCTCAGGCCTTACCTCAGGACTTGCCTCAAGACTTAACCTCATACCTTACCACAGAACTTGCCTTAAGACTTACCTTACGACTTACCTCAGGACTTGCCCCAGGACTTACCTCTGGATGTGCTGGAAGCGTTCCTGTACGTACTGTCGTGTGGTCGGAACGTGAGAAAGGCGGGTCGCTGGGTTTTGCTGAACTTGACCGGTTAGACTGATAGAATGTCTTGACCATCTGATCCAACACACTCACACTCTCTCTCTCTTTCCCGTTGTTCTTTAAAAGGTAAAGCTACTCAATGTACGTGAATTTTCTTTAAGACTACAGCGTCATAGTTCGGGACCAAGTCCCCGTGCTTGCTAGACCTCAACCTACCTCCAAATCATCATTTTTTTTTTTTCCCTTTTTTCAAAAGAAATGTTTACATCACTCGCTTGGAGTGACGATCTATTCTAACTCTTTTGGTTATTTCATATACTGTGCTGAGTTATCTATAAAGATATTACATCTCCTGGTCGACATAAGTCCCCATTAGACATGCAAAGCCTTCCCAGGAAACAAGAACCAAGAGGAAGATAAGGGATCAAACATTCCTCAGATGGATGGTGTTTGCTTAAGCAGGAGTATTGCGGTGAGGATCACGTCTTAACTCCCCTGAGCTCAGGATCCCACGGAGCTCAAGAAAAGACTCTAGCCTCTGATCGTCTGTCACCTCAGCTCACTCTTATTCCAGCTCGTCTGTCATGTAATGATGTGTATTAGAGTGTAATTGTTCATGTGCACACAAAATTCACTCGCACACAAGGCAGGAAAAACGCATTATCACTATCTGTTAATGATCCATCGATTCAAATGTGCAAGTTCATGAGACGAAGATACGAAATTATTGACGGAACACGTTTCGTTATTTGTTGTTGTTGCGAGTTGTGATTCGAAGCAAGTGAATCACGATGCGTTCCCTGGTCTTCAGATCACTGGAGGAATGAAAAAGCGTCACTGTCCTCGAGCAGTGATCCAAGAAACTGGTTGCACCCGTCACTCAATTGATGTACTGGAACAAACTTTTTAATAGTCCTTCTGTAACTATGACCAAGAGTTAATGACGTCAACTCCTGAACATTTTGATATTTCTAAGACACACGTATGACTAGCTAGTATGATAAGAACAAGGTCAGCAGTACAGGAAGACGGTCGTAGATAGACAGGCTCACGAACAGGCCTGACGAATGGGGACAAGAGACTGATTAGAAAGGTACACAGGAGGCAGGCTGACAGGTAGGAAGCAAATAGATGTGATAAAATGGACATTCTGTCCTACAAGAAGGAACAGAAGGTATGACTGAACCAGACAGTCAGGCATGCAGACAGGAGGGTAAATTTAGGTAGACTGTTAGGGTGGTAAGAGACAGAGCAGATAGACAGACAGGCAGGTAGGGAGGGAGGGTGGTAGGCGGAGCGGCAGAGCGTGGTATCATGGGGAGGGAGTCGGCTGCCCCATGTTCTGGCCTCCCCAGCGTCACGTAGGACCTGTGGTTGGGCAGGGTATCATGGGGAGGGGGGTCGATTGCCCCATGCTCTGGCTCCCCAGCGTCACGTACGACCTGTGGTTGGGCAGGATATCATGGGGAGGGGGTCGGTTGCCCCATGTTCTGGCCTTCCCAGCGTCACGTAGGTCCTGTGGTTGGGCAGGGTATCATAGGGAGGGGGTCGGCTGCCCCATGCTCTGGCCTCCCCAGCGTCACGTAGGTCCTGTGGTTGGGCAGGGCATCATGGGTAGGGAGTCGGCTGCCCCATGCTCTGGTCCCCCCTGCGTCACGTAGGTCTTACGGTGGTCATCAGTTTAAGGAAGGTTTTTGTTCTCAAGACAAGTGATGTATTACTGCTGGCTGGAGACGCACCGTCCCTCCTCCACACAATTACCTTACCTCCAAATTTTTTTCTGTCGGTCTGAAATTTAGATTTTCTTCTTGCCTGCAGCCACCACACCTCACAGGTACACAAGGTTCACTCTGGCTTTGGGGTAAATCGTGTTGGTGTTTATTCCTGTGGAGGAGAAATGTTGGCTTGTGTACCTGCTGGTGCCTGTGGACCTGGTTACCTCGTTACCTGTGGCTTGCACCAGGGAAGCACTACCACCGCAGGTGTGTCGTGCCGGGGGCAAAGCAATTAGCCAGTTAAACCGGTGGAGAAAAAAAATGAGAGCTGGTGTCAAGCTCGACCCAAGAAGTATAGGATATATATATATTATTTCACCTTGAACAGGATGATGGTACTTTCCCACAGTACCTTTGCGCCTCCCAACCCACGCATTTCCTGCCCCACCTACCGTAGTAAAATCACTGACCCGCGTCCTTGCGTGTATCGACCAGATCAACCGCCTCCCGGAGGATTAATCTGTTTGATAAACACCTCGGGGTCTTACACCAACCTCCCGTCTGGTGTCCGGCACTCACTCCTGGCTTCGATTCATCTTAAAACACGACGTTTCTCTGTACGGATCTTTATGCAGGTGAGGCACGGAGGGTAATGGGAGTCTTGAATTTCCTCTCTCAGCCTACCTTTCTTCTGCCGTCTCTCCTGTGTAATCCCTACCACACGCACACAGACACTCGCGCACACCACACACTACACACAGACGCACATAGACCCTCAGACACTTTACACACACACACACACACACACACACACACACACACACACACCTCTTGCTACACAGTCAAGGGGCAATACCTAAAAGCCGTCACGAAGGTAAAGGTGAGGGTTATCAGTTTCCCGCCACTCAACACGCAGACGCAGCCATAACTGCTGTAACAATCAGCCAGCAGGTTACTGTTGTGCTGAGAATAACGTAACGGGGTTCGCCCAGTCACCCGCCATAACCTAAGACTGAGGTGATCTGAGACTATTGAGGAGACTTACCTCAGGACCTGAGTTATGACTGGGGTTATCCAAGATCATGTGGATGACCGCTACAGAGCTGTTGACGTCTGACTGGCATGTCTGACGCCCAGGCGTCAGGAGGGTTTACGCCGATCGCTGAAGCCTGACTGACACTGGTGTGTGTGTGTTTCTGACTATCAAAATTATCGGTGATCACAAAGCGATTTGCTACGGACGTTTGATATACGCAACGAACACACTAACTCGAAACACAGACCTGTAGGGTGATTTTGAACACATGAGAGAGAGAGAGAGAGAGAGAGAGAGAGAGAGAGAGAGAGAGAGAGAGAGAGAGAGAGAGAGAGAGAGAGAGAGAGCAATGGGCTGCAACATATTTCTTACTTTACGACCTTTCTTGATGAGCGTTCGGCTGTGGCCGATCTTGAGGGCCAAACAATAGTTCACCGCTGGAGTGGAGATGCGGCAGGCACCGTGACGAGGGTAAATCATTTGAGAACCGCACGATAATTATCGGATAATTATGACCATAACGTAACCCATGAAGGAACTTCAAGTACGATGATGATGCGGTCAAAGGGTGTTTTCCTCTCGTGTGCTCAAGGGCTGAGAGGAGGAACTGAGGCGATAAGAGGCTCTCTCGAGGCGAGAGGGTGAATGTACGTGGAGGGTTGTGAGGCAGTGTGGAGCTTGGATGCTGTGAATGTTAGCGAATATTAGGTATCATTTTTTGGTCGTGGGATGAATTTCGAGTGCTTGTGTGATGTCTGTCTGTAAGTGGCGCATCTGTATGATGTATCACCGTAAGGAGCGAATTAATCGTGAGCGCTCGTGAGCGTGTGCATGAGTGCGCTTTTTCAGTATTCTCATGAATTTGTATATGTATTATTGGTTTTGATTTTCTCGAGTTACAAAGTACAAAATTTTCTTTCTTGCCAACTGTGTACTGCTCAGTACGTTTGGGGGCAAACTATTTACTGCTCAGTATGTCTGGGGGCCAACAATACATGGCCTAAAGTCTTAGGGGCAGCCAAAGGGTGTACTGCTCCCTATATTCCGGGTACAATGTGCACCTCAGCGCGACTCGAGTCGACCGCTGTGACAGTCTTGGTGACTGTGCTGGTCATGTCCCTGGTGACTGCGTCGTTGTACCCAAGTTATGATGTTGCTGACACTCCTGGTCATCGCGAAGGGGACGAATAACACGGTGACGATGGTGGGTGACAAACCCAACCCCTCTGTGAGTGACATCCTAGTACCGATGTAGACACCCGTCTTGAGTGATGGCGCTGCCGACGGCTTATAAGACCCCACTCGGTAACCTGGTTGTCACCCTAGTGATAGGCTGTCCTCGAAGCACTCTCCGTACATTCCGCATTCCTGACGGGACATGACTGTGGTGAGAATTAATGAGTAGGTCCCCCGTCCACTGGAACGGTTTTGCGACTATATGTTCACCAGACTTCCGCATGTGTGTACGTCACTTCAGAGATTACTGACATTGTTCAGAGTAAAGAGCAGATATTTATTAGACCTAATCTAGTATATCTAACGAAAGACAATATTCACAAAGGCAACTGAAGGACCTTGAATCCGTCTTTATGTGCTGTGGAAATCTGAAATACGTCCCACAACTACTTTGTATAGTTTTCCTGTGGTTGTGCTGGTGCGAGGAAGGAGAAAACACCCGTTAGTTCTTGATCGCTGTACGGAACCATGGCTGGTCAGAGATGGCGACACCTGCCCACCGCTCATCGCGTGAGCTGAGGAAGATGGCTGGGTGTCAGGAAATAAACACAGATATATGTTTCCAATATCAGAAACTCGTCAGGAAACAAAAAAATATAATAGAAACAACGGAAGAAGCAAAAAAAATGTGTGATGAGAATTGACTTTTAAATTTCATTTATAGTTCAGGAAAAAACTGTAAACATGCGAGATGAAAACTAGTGTTGACATTGATGGAACTGATGCAAAACTGACTTTTAACCTGTTGGTTAAACTTTCACGAAATCGTGAGCTACGAATCACTTATGCGAATACCGCTTTCGTCATTCGTCTGGTATTAAGTTAAATGGAATCATTGAGTCATCTGGTCTCAATCAACCAGCCATCAACCAACTTTTGGGATCCATCGCACCATATATTGATGATTGAAGGCACCCAGAAGGACACAGGATGAGACACACCCCGCCTACCACTTGCCCCAGCACGGGCTGGGCACCCACTGAGGGTCTGCAGGAGAGGGACACTCTGTAACCTCCCACGAGAACAGCATTCACCAGCAGGCAGGGCTACACGGGGTGCAGCAGCAGCAACATAACGGGCGTGGGAAGGAGCACGAGCAGGAAGCAAAAATGTGGGAAGAGAAAGAGAGTTGTAGCTGGGGAGGAGGAACGGTGGAAAGAAACAGCATAATAGTAGCACTGGTGATAACAGTAGGAGGAAGAGGAGGAGAGAGGAGGAGGAGGGTGAAGAGGGAGACTGGAGGGACATTAGATGTGGTTGAAAAATGAACGATGATATACGAGAAAGAACTGCCTGAGGAGGGACAGTGTGTTAATGAAATAACTGTCACGCGAAATAACATATTGAGAAGATGAAAAAAAAATATTTCAAGAATATATAAAGTTATCTGAAATAAACGAGCGAGAAAGAGTGATGATAAATATGGAGAAAACTGATGTGGAGGAGGTAAATGCAGTAGGCTGGTGAAGCCAGTGGTGGAGAGAACTGGTGCAGAGGAGCAAAAAGAACACAGACTTATGAAAAAGAAGTTTTTTGATGGGGGGAAAACTGGGGGGGAGCGGTGAATGCAGTGATATAGGAAGCAGAAGGAAGAAACGATAAGAACAAATTGGCTTCGGAGGCAAGCAGAGACAAAGACTAACATTGGGAAAGCTATCAGAGTAGGACGAAGGAAGAAGACCGGCCAGAGACGAGTGGTCCGCCAGCATCATAATTATCAGAGGTGGGTTTGAGGCGGAGGAAGACGTATACCCCTGGACGTGCTCACGCTGCGCGAAATTGGACATCGTTTCTCGGTGTCCGCAGCACATCCGGCCTGTTCTCCCGCTGGGTCTGGCTTCTTCCTTATTGAGAAGCTTGTAGGTGATACACTGTGATGGTTCTTTGGTTTTGCTTTGCTGAAAGAATTTGCTTGGCCGGTGTGGTCATCTCGTTCGTCAATGATAACTCTCAGTATGATAACGGGCCCAAGATTGGGATTGACGCAGAACTTTTACGTGATAGCAAGTTTCTATTTCTGTTATGTTGCAATTTTTCAGTTTATGATGTAGTTTTGCTGATTTTCTCACACACACACACACACACACACACACATATATATATATATATATATATATATATATATATATATATATATACACACACACACACACACAATTTTTTTTCTTATACTTAGCATTCGAGTGTGTGGGGAGAAGTAGCGGGAGGTTCCTCACCCATGTGAATCCGACGTGACTCTCACTTTCCTGCTGGTTCACCTGGGACGTGGCAGGGCAGCAGGGATGAGCGTGTGGCTTAGGGGTAGAGGGGGGGGGTGAAAGGGGCAAGCGACGTACTTCGAGGGACAATGATTATGGAATGATCATGAAAATAAGCAGTTACTCCACAAGTAACGTAGCTACGGAGTAGGTATGGCTCAAGATTGGAGCTCTGTAGTTTACTCTGAAATACGGAACTCTATGTTAAAAATCATATTCAGTTCCAAAACGAAACGCAGACTGGAAGCAGACTCCATGATTTTTAACGTACCATATATAATTTCTTTTACTATGGAAACAGTGCTAATCTTTGGGTCATGGGTCTTTGGCAGGAGCTGCTGGATGTATATTGCATGACCTGTCATACCAGAGGAAGGAAATACCTACTTAACAACATCTTTGCAAACAACTGGGGTTAACACGTAGTCCTCACCACACATCTTCCTGCAGGAATGATAGTTTCTTTTTTTTTCGCCATGCTTATCACATAACTGTCAACCCCTAGGTCCATTTGGGACTGTTTTGAGAGAGAGAGAGAGAGAGAGAGAGAGAGAGAGAGAGAGAGAGAGAGAGAGAGAGAGAGAGAGAGAGAGAGAGAGAGAGCCCAGGGATGCATTGTAACTGGTGTTGAACCTGGGCGGAAAGTTTACGGTGAGCCTAGGCTGGGAGTGGTGGTGGGAGAGTCTGCTGGTTCAGGAACACTTTAGGATGTTGGCGGGATGTTATCGGGAAATTACACTATTTTGACTTTCAGGAAGAGCAAGATTGGCCATTAGGAACATTCAAATAATGATGTCATATGAGGGAAGACGAGAACTTTGAAGTAATGACGTGTTATGAGGGAAGACATGAGGGGCTGAAGTGAGGAAGAGGAGGAGGTCAGTAGCCAGGCACGTCCCTCCACTCGTGACTTGCCTCCAAACATATTGCTTCCTCCTCCTCCTCACGCTCTAATGTCCCTCTTATTGTTATCAAAGGATTTTCATATATACAGTTACGTCGGAGGCTAGACTAATCACATTCTTCTGATCTCACCGAGAAAAAAAATCATATATATATATATATATATATATATATATATATATATATATATATATATATATATATATATATATATATATATATATATATCGTTACCCTTACTCTGAATACAGGAGAACCACGTCAACATAAGCGGCGTGATACAGCTCTCACATTCATGATATATTTTTTCTCACATGCCTGAGTGGCAAGGAAACTATTACCTACATGGTGGGTGCACCTGGTGCTCTCCCTGGTGCTGGATACTTGTCCGTTCCTCGTACAACATTCCATCTCTGTGTTTCTTGCCTCCTTGTTTGGAATCAAAAAGTTCCTGTCATTACTTATTGAAGACCTCCTCCATAAAGGCAAACACAAATACGACGTCTTATGAACGGATTGACAGCCTCTTAGCATCGAGTTCATGAACAGGTTATCCAATGGCACTTTCCTGGTCCATACATACGTAATTTCCACTCCCATGTCAATCTTCTCTGCCTATGTGTACCTCCAAGTCTTTAACTATGTACCATCTTGGCTCATACCCAGGGGCACGCATAACTTACATTCACAACAACATGAACGCGCATCCTGAGAGAAACCTGGATATGTAGCACAATGTAGGTGGATGAACGAGTTGGTTCTCTCCACACTTACCTTCCCTCCCTCCCTGTGCCCTTAATCTACACTCTTCACTCTAGTCTTCTATCACTTTGCCTGCCACGAGAGGAACAACTCCATTTCTCCCTCAGCACCTATATCTCACTCCATCTCCAATGGGAAAGACAGTTCCATTCTTCCTTTCATTAACCAGCCTTCCCTCAATCCTTCTACCATGAGATAGCTCCACTTTTCCCTCCACTAACCAGCCCTTTCTCAATCTAATCCATCATGATTGGAGGGGTCACTTCGTTCTTGCCTCCACCAGCCATCCCTCCCTGACCCACTCCATCATAGGGAAGACACTCCACTCATCCCTCCATCAGCTTACCTTCATTGCACTCCATCTAACATGGCAGGGACAACTTTCCCTCTTCATCCTGAACACAGTACCCATGTAGTATTACTTAACACACACTATAATTATAAAGGACATCTTAGCTTTAACATGGTAAACAAAAGCCAGTTGTCATGAGACTCTTAGATTTTCAAAATCTCTCTGTTTTAGAATTTTTTTATCCTTCTGAAGTCTAGATGAATAGAGGAAACGGCGGAGAGACTGTGTGATTTCTAATGACGGGAAGTAAAATGATGCAGGAGTGGAGAGGAGATGATGGATGATGATGATGATAGAGTTGAGGTGGTGGGGGAAGGCACAAGGCCTCACGTCATTCGCCACACTATTCCGTGGTCTCGGGGTCTTCTTAGATCATTTGTCCTGCCGCAATGTATCGTAATGTATTTGTTTTATATAACTCGTGGATCCTGGAAGTCAACTTACCCCTGTGTTATAAGATATCGTTGCTACAGCGACAACAAGTACACACACACACGCAAACAAACAAGTATTGCTGTCAGGTTCCCCTGCCGACGAGTCCGCGCGTTTGATTACTGTATTGTTGTGCTTGCATGGGGGGCTTAATGGGTTTGCCTGTGCTTTCACACCCATGGTTGACGACTTCCGTGGATCAGTCTTAATACGTGACCTTGCAGAAGTTAATTTTGTGGTGTAATGTACCTTTATGTGTGTGTGTGTGTGTGTGTGTGTGTGTGTGTGTGCGCGTGTGTGTGTGTGTGTGTGTGTGTGTGTGTGTGTGTGTGTCTGTAAGCGGTGTGTGAACTGTTAATGTCAGTAGATTTTCCTCCACATTATGTGGAGGAAACTGCGGTTGTCTAGTGATTGTGGAGCGATCGTGATACCATTCATACTTCCTTGATAATTTCATTACTTCGTGACCACGCTGAAATGCTCCTTTGATCTCAAGTTAACATTAAATGTAACTGTACCTTTGTCTTCTGTTGCAGGAGGGACCAGGACACATCATACGGCCCTAACATACACGTAAGTAAAGATAACTTTTATATAATATATATATATATATATATATATATATATATATATATATATATATATATATATATATATATATATATGTATATATATATATATATTCTTATGACTTTATGAAGAATAGTGGAAACGCAATAGTCTATTATATTTCACAACTTTAACTGGCACATTTAAACGCAGTCTTGACAACGGTGTATGAGATGCTAGTGAGAAAAGCTGTTTCACATAGTCTCGCTTGAGATCTGCCAGAATGAGGTATCATTAGTATCATTACACCATCCTACACCAGTCAGACCGCAGGCTACACCAACCTACACCCCAGAGTCGGACCGCAGGCTACACCAACCTACACCAGTGTCAGACCACAGGCTACACCACCCTACTCCAGAATCAGACCACAGGCTACACCAACCCATACCCCAGAGTCGGACCGCGGGCTACACCAACCTACACCAGTGTCAGACCACAGGCTACACCACCCTACTCCAGAGTCAGACCACAGGCTACACCACCCTACTCCAGAGTCAGACCACAGACCCCACCAGGAGAGGAGGTGGACGACCTCGTAAGGCTGTTGTGGCCGGCAACTGATCCGGTCAACGCCATGGTATTTGTTTACATTTTCCCCTGACGGAGGCGATGTGTCAGGTTAACGGTCTCTTCTTCAGGCTTCTGCCCCATCTGGCTCCACCTCTACGGTACTTCTCCTTCCCTACTGACCATCCGGGATTTTCAAAACCTTTTGCTCTACAACAGATTAATGATTAAAGACTAAGGTGAGAACTGAATTATGACTACATGGAACCTCAGGAGGTTAAACCTTTTCGTCCTGTCGACACGTCACAACACTTACCGGTAAGTGACTACGCGTTTTGACAGGTGTTCGTATCAAAGTCACGAAACCGAGACACCGGAAAAGAATGTTGAAAGATAGAATGTTAGCTTGACCTCCGGCAACTGCGACAGCCGGACAGCAAGCAGGTCTGACATTCATATACAACTAAGCAAGAATTAGAAGAGAGAGCAAAGTCAATAACATCTTTAAAAGTTGCTTCAACGGTGTAAACCAGTCAAAGGGCATCACTAACTGCTGTTGGACGTTGACTTTAGGTCATACGTGTCTTGTTATGAACTTGGAACCTTTACACACTGTGGAGTCGGTCGAACCTGTAGAGAGTGGGCCTGTGCCACGCTGCTGACGTATCTTCCTCGTACGTAAGGTTACAGAGGAGAGCCAGGCTACCTAATGCATGCCTCTGAACACTGTCGATCGCAAGAGAAGTGTCTTGGATCACATACCCCAGCAATGACTGTCCCTGGATGACACACTTCCAGAAACGACTACTCCTGGATGACAGACCCCCAGCAACGACTACTCCTGGATTGCATACGCCAGCAACGACCGTTCCTGTTGGATACACCCCAGCAACGACTACCCCAGGAGGACACACCACAGCAACTAATGACGTCAGGATAGCATTGTCTTGAGGGCTGGCATGGTACACTATGATGTCTAACCCTTCAGTCACATGAGTGTCAAGATGGCCTCTATAATATGGTTTCATTCAACCTTTTTTCGGTTTATCTTCCGGGGACCTACAGGCACTGCTTGACATCCTGCAAAAGTTATCTGGAATATATATATAATTGAGTTAACATCGAAATTTGAAACTGATGGAGATCTCGCATAGTCTGCCTGGTGGGTTGGCCAGCTGAGTCAGGCATCTCTCACGTTAATGTCGTCAAAAACATAGCCTGGGCCACTGGAGCCTTCCAGGGCACTGTGGCCACTTCTTCTGGGTCCTTGCTGGTTATTGTGGCCACCTCTTCCAAGGTCCTTCATAGGTACTGCGGCCACCTCTCCCTAGGTCCTTGATAGGTACTGTGGCCATCTCTCCCTAAGTCCTTCCTGGGTACTGTGGCCATCTCGCCATCATCCTTCCCGGTTACCGTGGCCACTTCTCCTTGGGTCATTACTGAGTACTGTGCACCTTGGTACTTTGGGCATTTCTCTCTGGGTCCTGCTAAACTACCGTAGCCAGATCTACCTGGATCGTGACGCCACCTCTCCTGGGTCCTGCTAAGGTGCTGTGGCCCATCTCGCCGCCGCCACTTCCTGGGCCTACCTCTCCTTGGAGGACGTCCGTGCAGGTGTTCCGGGAAACAGTGGTTGTGGTCAAGAGGTTAGTGAGGGTGAGTGAACCCCTCGTGCTGGGCATGTTAGCGGTCGTCCTGATGGAAGAGGTCGTTCATGGGCCTCCCGACCTCAGGTTGCTGTTCTTGCTGTAAAATGACTCGTTGTGATACTGACTGATCTTGGTGGTTGTGGTGGAAAATAAAAGGGCCTCCATGCAGTCGCTGTGGTTCTGAGAAGCTCGTCATGTATCAGCACTGGTTTTTGGGGTATAAAGGTCGTCTGTGCAAATAACACCGCCTGAAGACACACACACACACACACACACACACACTCTCTCTCTCTCTCTCTCTCTCTCTCTCTCTCTCTCTCTCTCTCTCTCTCTCTCTCTCTCTCTCGTGCGTGCAAGATGTAAAGCCATCATCTGAGTCAACCATCTTTACAACCACATGTGCTGCAGTGCTAGTCTGTCGCAGGCGGCACGTGACGCTGCTCTGGCTGGTCTGCACCACAGAGTCTGGGGGATGTTCAAGAGAGCCAACAGTGCGGGAGACAACAGCCAGTGATCATGTACAGGATAACAGAGCAACGCGGTAGAGACAGGAAAGATGGGGATCACTCGCGGGAGAAGGAAGTGTGCGGTGCTGGAGGATACAGAGGATGGTGGTGGTGGAGACTAGTGCTGGAGGAGGAGACAGGATGGTGGTGGTGGAGACTACTGCTGGAGGAGGAGACAGGATGGTGGTGGTGACTAGTGCTGGGATGGGAGACAGGATGGTGCTTGTGGTGGAGGCGAGGGCAAGGAGGTCGACACGTCACCCTCCACAACATTTCCTGGTCTGGCGCCTCACGTAACTGTACAACACAGCAGTACATCTAAGATTACCTCAGGTCTTCCCACCGCCAGCTCTCCTTCCCTACTTGCCATGTTCACTCGCTCCCTACTTGCCATGTTCACTCGCTCCCTCCTTGCCATGTTCACTCGCTCCCTACTTAACATGGTCACTCGCGTCCTACTTGCTATCTTCGCTCGCTCCCTACTTATCACTGTCACTCGTTCCCTACTTACCACGTTCACTTGTCCCCTACTTACCACGTTTCCTCTCTCCCTACTAACCATGGTCACTCGCTTCCTACTCACCAAGTTCACTTGTCCCCTACTTACTATAGTCACGTGTTCCCTACTTATCATGTTTACTCTCTCCACACTAACCATAGTCACTTGTTCTCTACTGATCATGTTCTCTCACCACTCCCATTCATCATCATCTTCCTTTATGCTTTCATTCAACATGATTAGTCTGGACTGAACATTACCGTAGGCAGCACATCAAACATAACACACACACACACACTACCTGGATGCGCCCACGCACTCACAGACATACACCCACCCTGTGCTAGTAATGGCATCCCGAGAACCAGTTGTCTTTGATAACAGTCCGTGCCAGGTTTGCGTGCAGCGAACCATCACACACACACACAGTGTTGTCTGCGGGTGAACTTGACCTGGTCAGAATATAACTTTAAGCGTTCAGGTGCAAGATAATAAATAGTGTTCAGACCACTTAGCGACCCGTTTTTCCTCCTCAGCCTACGATAAAAAGTTAACATCACACATCAATATGGAAATCATTTACATGGTTGATGATTGTTAAATTTTTTTGTAAGCTAGTAACTTGCTCTCGAACTTCCTAAGGTACAATAATTAAAAGAAAAGTCGTATATAAGGTACAATGATTGAATGAAAAATCGTATAAAAGTATGTAAAATTAGAAAAGTTGATATATATATATATATATATATATATATATATATATATATATATATATATATATATATATATATATATATATATATATATATATATATGTGTGTGTGGCATACTTGATCACTGTTTCCTTCGTTATTGAGGTAGCGCCAGGAACAAACTAAGAAGGGCCACGTTTGCTCGCATCCATTCTCTAGCTGTCATGTGTAATGAACAGAAACCACAGCTCCCTATCCACAACCAGGTCCCTCAGTCCTTTCCATGGTTTACCCTAAATACTTCACATGCCCTGGGTCGGTCCACTGACAGCACGTCAGTATACCACATCGTTCCAGGTCACTCTATCACGTGCACGCCTTTCACCCTCCTGCTTGTTCCTTTTCACCCCATCCTTCTATCTCCAACTTCGTCTCTTCGTTCTCCTTGTTCCTTCCACTTCTGACACTTATATCATCCTTGTCAGTCTTTCCTCGCTCATTCTCTCCATATTCCCCATACCATTTCAGCACAACCCCCTTCCGCTCTCTCAATCACACTCTTTATTATCACGCATCTCTCTTACCCTTTCATTACTTACATGATCAAACCCACCTCACATCATAGCATGTGAAACGTCCGGGGTAAACAATGGAAAGTTCTGCGGGGCCTGGTTATGTCTAGGGAGCTGTGGTCCTGGTACATTACACATGACAGCTAGAGAATGGATGTGAGAGGATGTGGACTTCGTCTGTTTCTGGCGCTACCTCGCTAACGCGGGTAACGGCAATTACGTATGATATATATCATTATCAGTGATATATTATTGTTATCATTATCATAATCATTATTAGTCATTATCATCATTATTGTCATTATCATTATCATTATTATTATTATTATCATTATCATTATTATCATTATTATTATAATTATTATTATTATCATTATTATTATTATCATTATTATTGTTATTATTATTATTATTATTATCATTATTATTATTATTATTATCATTATTATTATTATCATTTTTATTATTATTGTCATTGTAGTAAATTACACGTATACGTGAACCATTGGCATAAGAAAAAATAAACACAGAAGCTGTAAGTATTCGACTGTGTTTCAAGTCATTTTCAAGGATACAGAGTCAGTACGAAGAAGAGACTATGTCCAAACCAAAACTTCACCACAGCTGAGGAGACAGCTGATTCTGAAGCTGTCCTTACAGAATATTCATGCTGCTGAATCCTCTCCTTTAAAGATTCACCCATTCGACCAATATTCATCTCATTATAGACTTTACATGGAACTGATTAGACACTTGATTTTAGATTAGATGATGGTCTATTCCTCATCAAGGAATTCCGTATGGTGTAATCATATTTGAAAATGACATTGACAATGTTTCAAAATATTAGCGAGTAGTGAATATTTTTCTTATCGGGTTTGTCTTGTGTCTCAATACAGTATTTGGTATATCTTGATTTTTGTATGCAGTTGTCAGTTTTCCTTCTCCAGAGAACCAAAGTTTTCTTGCAGTATAAGAGAAATATGATCAATTTCTTCATTTTAGAATTCAGGATCGCAAATTCTCAGGGCCCAAAGAAACACGCCCATGAAAAATACATATTTTCACGGAATCGTGATGGTTCGAGGAATGATGAATAAATTCATCAACTTAGGCAGGTTTCCTATAAACTTTGAACTTAAGATCCTTATGTGATATTATCCAGAGAGTTCAACCCTCGCCGCAGGGTAATTTAGAGGCGTGAAGAGCAAGTGTGAATTACATGGTGTCAAGTGTTACGTGTAAGATGTAGGAATTGTACGTTTATGTCCTGAAGCCCAAGTGTGATGAGGCAGAAGGAAAAGAGAGCAGCGAGCGCTGTGCTGAAGGAATGGAAGTTGACAGCCATGGAAGTGCTGGCTTTGTGTACAGCTGTGACCATCTCTCCCAATACCCAGGCGGGTAGTACCTGTAATGTACCTCCCTGGTCTGTTGGCTGCCTACCACCCACTGCCTCTGAGAGAGAGAGAGAGAGAGAGAGAGAGAGAGAGAGAGAGAGAGAGAGAGAGAGAGAGAGAGAGAGAGAGAGAGAGATTTACTCTCATTCCTCCCTAACTATTTTACATCACAGTTCATTACTTTACATGACAATGAACTGGATGAAAAAAGACAACGAACGCTTGCCTTGGAGGGCTTTGGAGGGCGTCCCACCTCCCAGCCCCTGTGGACGACCTCCAGAACCGTCAGGGAGGCGGCGAGGCAGCAGCAGGAGGGGCCGGGCATGACCCCAGACAGCAACCCCAGGTCATAATGCTTGCGTTGGTTAATGACCTCTAATTGTACTGTGGCCGGTGAGTCACACAAGCTGGAGGTCACTGCCACTCCTCTTATGGAGCGTGATGCATCGCCTGCCACCACTATGTCTGCCTCTCAACACTTCTCTCTCTCTCTCTCTTTTTTTTCCTCCTGATGGGCGAAGGAAAAAAAAATAATAGATAAAATCTAGCGTGAGAAATTCGTGTGTAGCGTCATGTTAGGGGGGTCATGGGTGTGCGGTCAGTAGTGGGGGTCCGTCGGCAGAATAACCAACACCTGGACAAACACGTCGGTAAAATTCTGATTTTTCGTGGGCAAACTGAGACAGTCTTTCTTTCCATGCCATTGTTCTGGTGGGAACCACGGGGGAAAAGAAAAGTTCATCTTTGAACTCTCGACTGTGAAGGGAAAATAGAACTTGTGCCAGCATGGATTGTCTTCGTAGAACAATCCTTTCAGACACTAACAGTCGTATTGACCAAGGAACTGTACCTGATCCTGCTGTAATGCACCCCAGCGAGGGACACACACACACACACACACACACACACACACACACACACACACACATACACCAGCTGGCGGACAGGAACCAGCTGGGGCTACAGCAATGGGACTTACCTTACCAGTTGTACAAAGAAAATTGTTAGCCGGATTGCTTATCTTTTTGTATATATAGTATAGTTGTTCGTTAAAAATATAACGATGTTTCAGTTCTCGTCTCTATCTCTATCGTTTCTAAATTATATGATATTTGTATGTTATATTTCTATATCATTAAGATTCCCGTAAGCTATCCATAAACAACAACATAAACATAACAATAAACATAACAGTAAACATATGCAGACCAACTGACGATCATACCCTACCCGTTATCTATGCTGTACCTTCATTATTCCACACCTTCGCCGTCTGTAAGACTTTGTTAAGTTGTTGCCCAAAACATCGAAATATTTAGTTCTTCCTTTGCTCATAACCAAGTGCACACGACCTTCCAGTTACCCCAGAAGGCTTCACGTGAGGCTGAGACACTCGCTTCCCTCCACTACAACCTCAGCTCTTCCTGCTGATGACAGATCCACCACATAACTCTTTTGTTTCTGTCGCCACACTCTGCTACTGTGTCTCCCCCGACACCAGCACTGCAGTGTTCGCCGTCCATCCAACCCCACCCACGACCACCACCCCTCCATTAATAATGGTGTGGGACTTTGTGGCATGGTAATGGTCAGGAGGAACTGCTGGCCGGCTAATAGCCAAGCCAGTGAGCGTGCTGGCCTGCTAATGGTCAGGCAGCGGACGAAGGACACACGTAAGACACTCCTGAACCTTTTTTTCGTATTTCTCCAGCCTGATCGAGCGAGCCCATGGCGCGCATACGTATTCCAGGTAATGCAAGACTTGATAAGCGGCTCAGCGCGGCTGATAAGCATGTTTGCCTGGCAGATGTGGTGATTTTCTTTATTTCTAGAGGCGAGGGTACGCTGAGGGTGGCGGTGGGTGCTGTGACGACGCCTAAGGTACGGTCAGGAAGTCCTTGATGAGTTCCTCGGGACAAATAAATCCTCACTACACACACACACACACACACACACACACACACACACACACACACACACACACACAACACGCCTCCCTCGACGTAAATAAAAAAGCTTTCTCGATGAAAACTTGCTGGATGGCAGATTCAAATGAAAACTCATTTTCGCAAACCGCGAGTGGTCCCAGCAGACATTGCAATAGGCGCCAAGGTTACATGTCCGGCAAGCAGACTACACCAGCGGAAGGACGAACAAAGAGAATTCCAAGGACCAGGAGACGTTGACGGGGGTCAGAGGTCAGGGAGTACTCCAGAGGTCATCGCTGGAAGTACAGCTACTCGATGATTGGTGGCCATTCGAAGGTCAGCGAAATCCTCTTGTGGTGTCATAGAATAAAAGAGAAAAACGAAATATGAACACACAGACACACACACACACACACACACACACACAGACACACACAGACACACACACACACACACACACACACACACACACACACACACATGTATATATATCTTGAGAGTCGGGTGATGTGAGGAGGATCTAGTGGAGGAAGGAGTTAGTAAGAGGTAATGAGTGAGTCGGAGGAGCGGTAGAGGAGGCAGGTACCTGTGGTCATGATGAGGCAGGCAGGTGTTGGTGAAGGGTGAGGCAACCGAGACTAAGGTAGAGGACGGGTCTGCCTCCTCTAGGGAGAGTGTTAGTGTAGGTAAAAGTGAGGACCACTCGTAGAGAGCGAGACGCACCGGCCATGGCAGGAGCTGAATAAAAGATATCCGTGGTAGCTGGAGCGAGGAAAATTGATTTGAGAACAACAGACACAGTAAGTTAATCTTTTTTTTTGAAAGAAGTACTTGAGAACTCTATACGAGAAGTACATGAGAACGCCGTGATAGAGGTACTTGAGAACACCATAAGAGAAGTACTTGAGAACGCTATAAGTATGCGAGAACACCATGAAAGAAGTACATAAGAACACCATCAGAGAAGTACATGAGAACACCGTCCTCCTCTGCCGCTGAAGAACAACACACACACACACGACTCGGGGAAAAAGTCATTTGCTCTTTGTTTATTACTATTTCATCCTCTCTCGTAGGGGAGTCCGTTCTTCAAGTCAGCTTCCCTCACTTCCGGTAGCAAAGAGCAACAGACTCGGTGCAACAGCCGTGTGACACAGACGAGAGGTGGCAGAAGGGTAAGAAGACCGGCCGGTGGGGGTTGTGGGTGGTAAGCGCGGGCCGGCTGTGTGGGCGGAGCTTGTCTTTCCCTGGGCGTCTCGCGTGATGGACTCTCTCACTCTCAAGTTCAATGGCAAGGTCGTTGTCGCTTACCAATGTCAGGAACTGGCTGCTCCTCACACGCCGCCGCCGCTGCTGTTACTCCTGCTGCTGCTGCTGCTACTACAACTACTACTCGTACGAAGTAACTGCTATTGACATCCCCGATGGTTTCACAACTTCTCTGTTGTTGCGCGTGTTACTAAGCCCCCGCTGGTGTTGCGCCAGTCACCGCTAGTGTTCTCTGGTGTGACAGATGGAGCCACACATCCAAGAATAATCCGTCTTCAAATGCTGGAGACAGACAGACACAGCTGCCTGATGGAGGTTTCCTCACCTGCACCTTAAACTCCACCTGTTGTTCCTGGCCTCCCATTGGCTCTTGGTAACTCGGACGCAACAGTCACCGTCTTTTCCCTGACACCAGAATGATTCTTGCATCCTCATGCAATCTGGTTTTTTTTTTATCTTCGAAGATGTGTATAATTACGCGGATAAGTAAACAATGTCTGCAGGCAGGTTCTCGATAAGTTATCTGAGTCGCGGTAGTTTCTGGTTGACGTGATTCCGATTCTTACGTCGTCTTGTAATCTCCTTCTGTGGTTGAAGATGTCAGAGTTCTGCCTTCCTAAAGACGGCAACAACAGGCATGGGAGAAGTAAGAGCGCGTCATATCTAATCACATGGAGGAAGTGGTGGAGGGAGGAAACTGCTGAGCTTAATTGATGCCAGAGAGCCAAGGCTTTTCTTTTGTGTGTTTCTTGCTACTTTGTGTGAGCGAGTGCGAAAATTATACTTTTACTCACACGTAAGACGTGAATCCTCAACTTTGCGTCTGCGTCTCGAACTATTCCTGGGATTATAAACACAGTATTCTCGTTAATGCCATCAAAATCTAACATTCCTTGATCATACTCTCGTTAATCCTTCAGAAGGTTCCCAGTGAAGTCACGCCCCACATATACTCTATTCTAACTTTATCTGACGCATTACTGCCATGTGTCCCCGGGAACTACACCACAGGCAGAACCGAAGCACTGCCAAGGCGGGCAATCCTCGCAGAGCAGAATGGACTGTTGCTGACGGCTGTTAGGGTGGATAGTCCTTACAGAACAGACTGTTGCTGACGGCTGTTAAAGACACTTAAAGTTACGACACAAAAGGGTCACGAGCCGAAAGTCCCATGGTAAACTTTGATCTTTATAGCCAGAAATACCCTCTCTTTTTCTGTCATTTTCCCAGCGTTTACTGTATTGCGTCTAGCGCTGTCTTTTCGTTGGTCGTCAGATACCGTGTGTAGACACTAGGTAACTTCTTTCTGTATGAAGATATACCATACCAGCAACAGAGCCAAGGGATATTATGAAATAAAGCTTTACACCATTACATTCCATTTTGACGATACAACTGAAACAAGAGAATATACGTGGAAACTAATGAAGAGCAACAAACACCTAAAAACACAAGCGAGACGACTGACATCAAAACTTAATGGGAAAGGCAGAAGAAATAAGAGGGAGTGTAATTCCTGCTTCCCCACACCACCGTAAGCTTTCCCTGATACCTGTAATAGCGGATGTGAACCTTCTTCACGCTATTTGCCAACACGGAAGCCTTGGGTGTCGTTATTCAATAAATTCCTTAAGACAATCCACCTCAGAGGCGATACACTTCCCATGGCCTCAGCAATCCCACCGCAGCGGCCGACGTGAGCAACTTCCCTCCAGCCAAACTCTCCATTTCGTACACCGCCTGGGGGACGCTCGCATCCTGACGTCGCTTACAGAGACTATCCTCAATTACCTCTTCTTCATCGTTTTCATGGGGTTCTAATGTGTTGCGAGGTGTATGGTTGCCCCTGCAATGTGAACCTTCCTGGAATGCATCGCTCCACGTCGTGTGGGCGAAATTATTTGATTATAGTCTATAAAGCGGAGAGGAGCTTCCTTCGCAAGGTCGTCCACCCTCACCGGTCACAGAGGACTTCAAGTGTGACCTTTCCGTTAATGTCACCTGTAATAACCGACCTTCTTGACCTTACGCCCATGACTGCCAACGTTCCACCAGACTGCCGTTGTGGGTCTGTCAGCATAGCTTCGCTCGAGTTTTACACCGACTTTCCTGGTTCTCCTCCTTCAGTCTTGCCAGCAGATGTTGCGGGTCCTGTTATAACAACCGCCAGAGACGGTCTCTCTTCCTGTAACATATCTCAGTAAATAGTCACGCGATGCCGGTCTTAACGTGGAGTTTTGTTAAGCCTGGCGGCCAACTTTTTATATTCTCATCCCATGATCTGCATTATTACCCTGGGCAGTAGCTGCTACTTATCTCGCTCTACTCTGTCATACAAAGAAGATTTATGACGTCATTATAAGTCCCTGGGTTATGCTTCCTGTACACAGTGTAACATATTTTTTTCCTCCCCTTTTCTTCATGAGCCGTTCCTAACAATATGCTAATTCCAATATTGTACATGTCTCGTTCACCTCTGCTCACACAATTTAGAAATCACTTTACCCGGGGCTAACACAGGTCAGGTTAACAATATCATTGCCGTAGTCAGTTGATTATGTGAATGTCGACATCTTACTCAAGATGATATAACATATACTCTTATATTTTCTATATTGTCGGTAGTGCAATAGTTCAATATTCTTGATTGTAGATATTCAAAGAATATTGTGATTGGAATAGCTTAAGTTTTAACAATAGATCAATATTCTTGATTGTAGATATTCAAAGAATAATGTGATTGGAATAGCTTAAGTTTTGACAATAGTTCATATTCTTGATTGTAGATATTCAAAAGAATATTGTGATTGGAATAGCTAAAGTTTTGACAATAGTTCAATATTCTTGATTGTAGATATTCAAAGAATATAGTGATTGGAATAGCTGAAGTTTTGTAGTACAGCTGTTTGCAGAACTGATGAAAGGATTGAAATGCACCTCATGCCCGCTGTATGGTGACGTGGATGGAAATCTGTGTTGCCTTCAGTGGCGTGAGATGTGATGTGTGAAGACTGGGGAGGAGTGCCTGGCCACGGTGCCCGATGTCCCATACACAGCCACTGTGTGACCAGATAGCTGGTCACACATGACTGACGGAAATGAAGAGATGGAAACAAATGAAGGAGACGAGGATGGATGGAGATGTACATGGATGGAGTTGTACATCTATAGAAAGATGGAGATAGATATATGAAAACACGTGACGGGGGTGGGAGGAGGAGTAGGGCTGTTAACCAGGAAGGAGGCTCTGTTCCCCGGGCAAGGGTGGGAAGGGGTGAGGTCACCAGGAGGGAGGTCCAGTCTCCCGGGCGAGGGGGAGGAGGTCAATAGGTGGGAGGCCCGATCCCACGGCTGCTGGATGGGGGGAGGAGGAGGAGGTCACCAGGAGGGAGGACTCCCTCCGCCTCGGGCTAAGGTCGTGGTTTTCGTCACTATGTCACTTCTACAGCGTCCGCCAGGGGCACCAGCAGTAGGACGCCCCTGACCATATTCCAGACTTTCCGACGCAGTTGATCTCCGGACGCGGCAAAACTTTAGTAGCGTTAGCTTACGACAGAAGCCATCCCGAGGGTGTAGTCTACGTCCATGGGATGTAGCAGGGGCGGTGTAGTGGGTGTCATGACGGGGTATAACGGAAGCAGTGTTGTAGGCGTTAGGATAGGTCGTACAGGGCGTGTAGCGGAGGCAGTGTTGCAAGTGTCACATAACAAGGACGGGCAGGAAACTCCCCGGTGGTTCTTGTGTAAACCTGAGGCCGCTCCCCAGGGGCGTTGCCTCTCACTTCTCAGCCTCCCTCCCCCTCCTGCCTCTGGTGCTGCCTGTATGTGTCAATGTGTGGCTCGCTAAGACGTCCGGCGCTGGCGGGTGTCCGGTACCAGCAGGTGACCATTATTGGATGGTAACCGGTATACTGGTAACTGACCGATGTTTGTAGGTGTCCGGTACTGGCAGGTGTCCCGTACTGGCAGGAATCCAGTAGCAGCAAATGTCCGTTACATGTCCACAAGCCAAGGACTCACCATCGCTCTGACTCGCCCGGACATCAGATCACATGAGTCGCTAACATATGACCATTACCGTCTAAATATCTTTTGCTCATCGTAGACATGGCTGGAAGAAAATGAAATAAACTATCCCACATCCAATAATACCAAAAACTGACGTCTCACACTGATTATGCTCAATGTATTCAGCTGTTATACCTAACTCTATATATATATATATATATATATATATATATATATATATATATATATATATAACGTCAAATTTTGTGAGGTATGTGTGAAGACGGGGACAAAATGCGTGTGAAACTGCCGTGTGAAGCACGTGAGCGGTCCCGTTATGAGGTGAGGTGCGGCTGTACCCTGCCTGATGCTTGTCACAGGAAACGTGTCATGTCCGCTCACTGAGAGAGTCATGTCTGCTTTATCGCCTGTAAATCCTACAAGTCTGAGGAGTTGCAGAGTAGCATCCTCCGTGTCCCTAGCAGTGGTGGCCTCAGGTCCAAGGAGACCAACCTCAGTGGGAGGCATTACGAGAGAGATTAATGCATTTTAACGACTTCTGTGTCACCAGCTGCAGCGCCCTCAGGTTCCGTGAGGCTCAGTCTGACTCCTGAGGCGAGGGAGGTCAACGTCTCCTGTTTCCTGTCAGTTGCTGAGGTGTTGGGTGTTGATGAGGTGTTGGTCATCTCTTTGTTGGTAAATTCTTACAACACAAACACCTCTCCCACCAATATATTTACATACATCATTGAGCAAAGGAAATTAATATCGTTTTGTCATCTGAATCGCATCATTTAAGAGGTCTGTTAGGAAGGAAAAGACGACACTGCTGCTCAGTGTTGAGTATGGTTAGAACATTGCTAGCAGACGACCAGAGAAATGCACTGTCGTCCCCGAATTCCACCCAGACACTGTTGTCCTCGAGTTCGACACAGACATCACCATCGGCTTCCACAAAGGATGTTAATCTCAGGCCTGGCGAAGCCCTTCGTTCTCGGGGCGCACAGAAAGGCTATCGTTCCCACCTCCCACAGCGAGGTTATCGTCCCCGAGCATGACAAGAGGGATGCTTTTGTCGCCGAGTTCCATAAAAAGTCTTTTAAAGATTTCATCCAACAACATAATTAACTCTTCTACTTGTGGTGGTTAGCTTCCAGCGTCTACCTGTGGTGGTCTGCGTCTAGCTGTGGCGGCCTGCGTCTTGCTGTGGCGGCCTGCGTCTTGCCGTGGTGGTCTGCGTCTTGTCGTGGGGTTTGCCTGGCTGCAAGCAAGCACCCTGGTGAAATAGTTTGGGGTCATTTGGCGCTGTCATGGACGAATCAAGCAGCTCTGGTCCTGCTTATGGCTAATTTACCTTTGTCGCTGGAGCATACATCAGTGGTAGACTGTGGCGGAGTTTGTGTTAGCTTTGGCCGAGATCAATGGGAAGCAGGCTAGTCAGCCCGTGAGGAACAGGAACTGACTGGAAGAGGCCTTTTGTGCCACGTCTGGACACGAGTGACAAAAAGGCACGTAATTGAGGTTATTGGTTCTGAATACTCTGCTTTTCGCAACACAGCGTCTGGGAGGGGAGAAATTGTCCTTTGAATCTGTGTTATATTTGGCACTACGAGAGTATATCCCTAGCAATGCAAGAGCTACTGTTATATCTGGCACTGTAAAAGCCTATCTGGTTATGTGCGACCAATCATTATAACAGTGACTCTCACTGATTCTATCTGGTACTGTGATCTGCTGCTCTACCTGTCACTGAGAGAGCTGCTGCTCTCCCTGTCACCGTGAGAGTTGCTGCTTTACCTGTCACTGTGAAAGCTGCTGCTCTACCTGTCATTGTGAGAGCTGCTGTTCTACCTGGCACTGTGAGAGTTGCTGCTCTACCTGTCATTGTGACAGTTAATGCTCTACCTGTCACTGTGAGAGCTGATGCTCTACCTGCCACTGTGAGAGTTGCTGCTCTACCTGTCACTGTGAGAGCTGCTGCTCTGCCTGTCACTGTGAGAGTTGCTGCTCTACCTGTCACTGTGAGAGCTGCATTTCTACCTGTCACTGTGACAGTTGCTGCTCTACCTGTCACTGTGAGAGCTGCTGTTCTACCTGGCACTGTAAGAGCACCTGTTCTACCTGGCACTGTTAAAGTTGCTCTTGTCTCTGGCACTGAGAGGTCGTCATACATGTGGCACCGCAGACATCCAGGTCGATGGCCGCAGCCTCATGTGAGAAGGTAAACTTGGACTCCTTCACAACGCCTAGACTACCCCACCCCACCTTCCCCTCACCCACCGGCTACCACTCTTACTCTGTTGACACTCTTGCCTCCGTCTCCTCATCCGCGTGTCTCTTCACTCTTTCCTCACTTTCTTCTCTCTCTCTCTCTCTCTCTCTCTCTCTCTCTCTCTCTCTCTCTCTCTCTCTCTCTCTCTTATCCTTGTTCCCTGCTCCTCATTCTCTTAAATTTCTCTCTTTCTCTCCCTTATGAGGTTTGCATTTTCTGTTTCTCCTTTATCTCTCACTCTATAGCTCTTACCTCCTCTCGCTCACACACACACACACACACACGCATCCCTCCTGCTGCATGCCCTCCGTTACTCCTTTCCTCTCCCAGCTGGCCTCCCGCCGGCCACACAACAAGGTACGTTAGGTATGGCGGCGTCCCAGGCATCAGGCGGAGCTTCCTCATTGTTCTCTGTCAAAAGGGAGGGGCGTCTTGATGAACGATGGTGGCACTTGATCGCCATAAAGTTTTCACGTAATATTGTCATCCCTCGGGTAATTACAGTCTAACCCTCCGTGGTATATTACTGCCAAATGGTACGACAGTATGATATTTATCGCTCAAATAAAAACTTTTTTTATAATCATTCAAACTTTTCTTATTACGAGAGTTTCAATGGACGCCTATAAGAAACTAATTGGATGGGTGTCTCGGGGCCAGCAGTATCCAGCAGGTGACCACAACCCCTTACTTGTATGTGTGTGTGTGTGTGTGTGTGTGTGTGTGTGTGTGTGTGTGTCGTACCAAATCAGGAGGTCGGACGTGTGGCGTGGCGTCCGGTGCCGGTCGGTGTTCGTCCTCATACAACATGCCGGCGGGAACCCCGACTAGCGGCGGGCTAGGTTGGAAGTGTGTCGGTGGCAGCCCAAGCCCTCCTCCTGCTGCACCTCTCACCTCCCTCCTGGCGCAGCCCAAGCTCTCCCGCTGCACCTCTCACCTCCCTCCTGGTGCAGCCCAAGTTCTCCCGCTGCACCTCTCACCATCCTCCTAGCGCAGCCCAAGCTCTCCCGCTGCACCTCTCACCTCCCCCCTGCTGCACATCTCACCTCCCTCCTGGTGCAGCCCAAGTTCTCCCGCTGCACCTCTCACCTCCCTCCTGGTGCAGCCCACGCTCTCCCGCTGCACCTCTCACCTCCCTCCTGGTGCAGCCAACTTGCTCTTCACACAAAATACTGTGGCAAAGTAAAACATTTACGTACTAGAATATAAAGATACCAACATCTTGCATTAATCATCATCAGTGGTCATCTGTGGTGTGTCTTTTCTTAAGGTCAAGGAGTCATCACTGGTCATCTCTGGCGTGTCTTTCGTTAAGGCCAGAGAGATATCACTAGTCATCTGTTGGGGGTGTCATTCGTTAAGGCCAGAGGTTCATCACCGGTCATTTGTGATGCGTCTTTCGTTAAGGTTCAAGAGTCATCATCGGTCATCAGGTGTGTGTGTGTGTGTGTGTGTGTGTGTGTGTGTGTGTTGTTATGGCCAGGAGAGTCATGACAAGTACTTGACCAGTCGTCAGTGGAATGCGTTACGACTGTGTGGTGCAGGTTACCATTCGGGTCTGGTTGTGTCCCGTACCGAGGTACCGCTCCTCTCCAGCCAGCAAGTTGTTTCCTACCTGACCCGTGGGATCCAGTCAATGAGGTTTAACCTACTGCTGCTGTCATACTTGTGTTCCCTGTCAGGCTGGTTCCTCCGCTGGAAACCTAACTGATAATGACACACCGGTTTCGAGGGTCGTTCAATTCTTGTTCTGCTTAGTTGTTTATTCTTCTTATTAATAATTCATTTCCTGAAAGTTATGCGGTCTTCATCAAGTATTTCCTTTTCCAAGAAAATCTCCGCTCTCTCTCTCTCTCTCTCTCTCTCTCTCTCTCTCTCTCTCTCTCTCTCTCTCTCTCTCTCTCTCTCTCTCTCTCTCTCTCTCTCTCCTCTCTCTCTCCTCCGTCTACAGTATCATTCTACTCTGGCTCTTCCCCTCCTTCGTCAGCAAGGAAAATCTGTTCCTATCGTGAAACTAGAACCAGCTTTATAGCAATTCTAGTCACCAGCATATACAGCCTCCTGCTGGAAATAACTAAGATAACCATCATTAACACTCCCTTTCCGCCATTTCGACGGCTGGAATTCCGTCATGTCCTCTGTGTGTAAATTAGCAACGTTATTCTTATACTGTCCCGTCTTGGCATAACGGATCACTGACATGCACCGAGGCTGTGGTAGGCTGGGACATACGCGGTCCTCGGTCAGTGCGGGCAGAGCGCTGCACCAGTGGAAGGCCCTCATCACGGACGGTCTCCCGTTTAGCTAGACTTCTGGGAAAAATGTTCCGATGGCGTCCATTATTACCCAGGCTGGTGTGTAAGTGGAACACGTTCTCTCCCTGCGCTCCACCGCGTACTGCCTGACGTCGTCTTCAATTAAGTATGTCGTCTGAGCGGAAGAGAAGTGACCACTGGCTCTCAGTTGTGAGGACAAGAGGCCAGGCTGGTCCCGTCCCTCCGTCCTTGGAATCTCACAGTATAATAACCTTGCCCGAATCCCTCTTTGTCCCGTCTTTATCATACCAGGAACCATTTTGCTGGAGTCTTGTTAAGAAAAAACCCCGATATTGGGTGCTGATGACATATGAATCCCAGCAGTGTTGTGAAGTAGGAACACGACTTACAGGGTACCTTGTGTGGCCCAGAATTACTCCTTTATCCCAAGACTCTTGCCAAATGCCATGCATCTCAATCATGCAGGTGACGCCTGGCAAAAGCAATGAAAGGAATCCGTCGAAAACATGGTAATAGAAAAATACTTGCTGTGTTACACTGTCGGTCACAACACTGGGTGTTGCTGTGTTGTGTCCTACGGTGATGTCACAGTTGAACATATGCCATGATATGCCATGTGTTGAGCTTAACACCGAGGGCTGTTTACCGTGTCTTGAGCTAACAACACCAAAGAAGTGGATGAGAGGAACAGGTGAGACAACATCGGCATCCAGCGGCCGCGCCTCCCATGGTGGGAGCTGATGGACCGCTAATCAATGTAGCAAATGTTGTCTTGGCCAGTAACGCGGCCACCAATGTCACGCCCGGGCGCCTCGCCGCTCTTAGGGAACAGTTACTTGGCCCCTCTGACACCCACCTGGCACTCCTGGGAACTGGGCCACCTGGGAGGAAAATGTGATGTCTCTGTCTGTCTGTCTTAGCACTTGCCAGTTTCCCCACATAACAAACGAGGTGTCAGTAGGCTGGAGATCCCGGCGCTAGATGGAATAATAATAGCTGAAGCAGCGAGTGGTCCCGTCACCATCACCCGTGAACACTTTACCTCCCGCGCCACCATAATCATCACCCCGGCTCCCTCACCACCACCACACATACAGTGACACTCCTTCCTCGCCTCATGATCACAAGTTGTCCTCAGATTTCATCATAAGAAAGAAGTCAGAAAGCGGTGGTACTAGGCAAGCGATTCCCGAGCCTGGCGGCCAACCTGCCCATGAAACATCTCTGTTTTTTTTATCAGAGAATCTTTCTCCTCTGGCGGAGCCGCTCTGGACACTTGTAGGTCATTGGTCATCTTTCGTAAGGAGGAATTGAAGATTTGTTTCTGTTATCTCTTTATTCAGCAGTCATCTTCATCCACAGATATTTTCACTACTTTCTATGATTTTTTCCTTTTGTCATTTACTTACATATCTCTTCAGTTTATCTTCTTTTCCTTTACACTCGCTTTCTTAGTGTACTTTTTTTTTTATCGTAGATTCGTTTTGTTGTATTTTCCCCTTCTTGTGTTTGTAGTTTATCTTCTCATCTTCTTTTCTATAACTCTTTTTTTTCTTCTGTTCTTGCGCTTTCATTGTCTTGCTTACCTTCACCTGGTTCATCTGATCCAGTAACTTCTGTCTGGTGTTTTTTTTTTTCGGTATCTCCTTATCATCAAGCTTTCTTTTCTATCGATATTCTCTTGACTTTCGTCATTTACCATCCTCCTCCTTTACACACACTTTCTTCACCTCCCTCTCAGTCTTGTCACCCCGGGCCACATACCTTACCCCGGCTGCTGTCGGAGCTGCAGGCGTCACAGGGTCGAGCCCACTGGATTTACATACTAGATTTCATATGTACACAACACCAGCTTCTTGGCACCGGGCCACAAGGTGCGCCAGGCCTGTAGCTTGGCAAGCTTTCTTTTTCAGGTTCCTCTAAAGCTTGACCGCTTGACAGAACCAATGCCTTTACAAGTTCGGGAAATACTAATGCACGAGTGTACACAGTGTGTGTATACAGATAGAGTTGGAGAATCTCAGGTGTAACCTCGATGGCAGCATTCTAACTGGATAGCGACACTCGGTCTCCAACAAAGATCAAGTGAGGCACTAACTCATCCCTCGTTTCATGAACGCAACTGTAAATCTCTCATGAGAAGTATCATCACAATCCACCTTATCCAAAAAGAAGGGAGCTGTCATGTAGATTGAATATACAAACTTAGATCGTTTACACAATCATGATCAACCCAACATTTTGCAGGGATTATTTTTCTTGAGCGTCACCCCTCATCACATCTGCGGTGATACTTCGACAGAGGAAGTCATAAGTTGTGATGAATGCATCCTCAAACATGTGTTAGAATAGAAATATACAATTATCATAAGCGGTCGCTTAAAGCACCGTTCCTCACTGTTCCCTGCTGACGTAAATGATTCAGAGAAACATTACCCACTTCTGGATGTGGCCTTAAGAGATAGAATAAATAAATGAACGAAGTAAACAAATCTAAGCAGAAACACTCAGAAATGAATAGGAAACTAAATGAAGAGAAAGAAGTGCGTTCTACCTGTACGACAGGTAGTGTCAATGACTACTGATGACACACATGACGGTATTATCAAACTTGGTCGCTCGCACTACAACTCCATCGGCATGTCGCCTTTACACCTCGTTTGGTTTCTTATATAATCAATGCCAGAACGGGATTGGAAGGGCTGAAAAATGGCTCCCAGCGACAATAGCGTCCTAGTCATCCAGGAAGTCAGCGTGCCCTCCCGTGAGCCTGGAAAGACGACAGAGAGGGTCAGGGGGTGAATTTGGTGTCGGGACGGTGGATGTCTCCTCTGGAGGCTTCCAGACCCGCTTGGTTTTAGGTCTCACCTGGAAGGTTCCTGTTCTGCTAGGTACCAGGGATCACTATCGTCAACTCAAGACCCAACTCGCCCTCCCTCCCACTGCTGTGAAAGCTATAGGGAACAAGCCTCTCTGGAGTTATAAGGTTATAATACATTAACATCAGTGGTCAGAGCTTAAGGATCTACCTCAATGGTGAAAGCATAAGGATCGACCTTAATGGCGTCAGCTTTGTGATATGAACTTGGTTCAGCCTCAGTGGTGTGGTCTAAAGTTCAACCCCAGTGATGTGTGCTATAGTTCAGTGATGTGAGCTTAGGTTCAACACTAGTGGTGTCATTTTCGGTTCCTCTTCAGTGCTTGAATGTATGGCAAGTCATGCTAAAGATGATGCCAGCTTGGAGCGATCTTATACGCGTGAGTAAACTGAACGTAATCCAGAGGCTGATGTGCAAAGAAAGTAAATTTTTCTCTTATCTCAGTAGGTATTGGGGGCCCCTGTCTCCCCTGAACTGGATGACATATTCTGCATGTTAATAGCGTCGGTAAAAAAAAAAAAACTTCATTCTGTAAAGTCATGCGTAAAGTCATCCTAGAGCAAATGTTGGATGCCTGTGTATCGTGTATTTGTGGGTGGAAGTCTTTTTTTTTAATTGTGATGAGCAGAGCTGCAGTCAGACGTGTCTGTTCCACAACCCTCGCAGTGGATGTTCCTCAGCCACAGGCCCGACCAGATGAGGGCCTTCATGGACTCTCATAGACCAGCAACTGTAGGAAGAATGTTCTCTCGTATGATTTTAGTTACCTGCATATCTACCTGCATATCTTCCTGCATATCTACCCGCATATCTACCTGCATATCTACATTTCGTATTCTTCACTCTTGCCGTTTATGCACAAGATGACCCGACCATGGACGGCACCCGTTAAGAGAGTATCTGAACCAGTCTGTCGACCACAGAACACAGTAGGTTCCTTATAAGCTTGCCACAAGTTTTAGGTGTCACTGTTGATGTTCTGCTCTTCATCTCTCATTCACAATGGCACTCTCGAGGAAACTATTGAATGTAGTCGCGAATTGATTTAGACGTTAACGTTATCATGGTGTCACAACTCTCGTAAGACGTGTGGTGAAGTAATATCCCTAAGATGATACCTTCCAGAACGCTATGGTAAACTCCTGGACTTATAACTTGTTGCACGGGTGTGTTGACTGCTCTCTATGGTTTCTCCATACTCACCATCCCCAAGACTCGTCCGGTTCATGACCCACCCATACCATCGCTATGACTCGTCCGGTTCATGGCCTATCCACACTCACCATCCTTATGGACTCGTCCGGTTCATGACTTACCCACGCTCACCATCCCCCATGACTCGCACGGTTCATGACCCACCCGACCAGGAAACACTGGTCCTGAGGTATGAGGTCAACCTCGGACCCGACACGCGTCTCCTTACGGTCCAGGCCTGGACTGAGAGGCGCCACTGCCGAAGTTATCGTCTCCGTCCCATTGTTGTTGGCTCTCATCCCCGGCTCCTCCAGGAACCAATCATGTGTGTGGCCGCTGTCAATCAGTGGAATTTATATAACATATAGGGCCTCATTATTGCGTCACACCTGCCACGTATCTATGTAACATGTAGGGCATCATTATTGCGTCACACCTGCTACGGATCTATATAGCAAGTAGGGCATCATTATTGCGTCACACCTGTCATGGACCTGTTACTCCTCTCTCTCTCTCTCTCTCTCTCTCTCTCTCTCTCTCTCTCTCTCTCTCTCTCTCTCTCTCTCTCTCTCTCTCACAAAAGCCCCGATGAAGCTCGGGGCCACCACCCACACGTGGCCCAACACCACCAGTGTATGCTATGGGTCTCCACACTCAGGCGTCCAGGTCACGCACACACATGTTCTCCAGAGGTGTGTGTGTGTGTGTGTGTGTGTGTGTGTGTGTGTGTGTGTGTGTGTGTGGTGTGTGTGTGTTGCACTTACTCCTTTAAACGAGTGGTCCGTTAAGGTGGCATTGATGGCAGTCCTTGCTTTCCTCTGTAGGTAGCGGTGTCAGGACTGGTTAGGTTCCACTATTCTCCTCAATAGGTAACGGAGACGCGACTGGTTATGTTCCACAACTCGCCATTGGTCATCCCAACATCCGTAGGGGAAATAGTCCATCTGGTGTACCATGTATCTGTTGCACTGCTTATAGTGATTTGTTAAAAGTTCATAGGTCAGGGAAGCACCGTGGGTTACGGGTCAGGGATGCGTGACCTGCCTGGTCACTAGCCGGATGCATCTTTTGAACCAACACCTGGTCACACTAGGTTGACTGCATCTTGTGCACCAACACCTGGTCACGCTGGTCGACTGCATCTTGTGCACCAACACCTGGTCATGCTGGTTGACTGCATCTTGTGCACCAACTCCTGGTCACACTAGGTTGACTGCATCTTGTGCACCAACTCCTGGTCACACTGGTTGACTGCATCTTGTGCACCAACTCCTGGTCACACTGGTTGACTGCATCTTGTGCACCAACTCCTGGTCACACTGGTTGACTGCATCTTGTGCACCAACTCCTGGTCACACTGGTTGACTGCATCTTGTGCACCAACTCCTGGTCACACTGGTTGACTGCATCTTGTGCACCAACACCTGGTCACGCTGGTCGATTGCATCTTGTGCACCAACTCCTGGTCAAACTGGTCGACTGCATCTTGTGCACCATCCTGTTATGATCCACTACAGTATCTACCGTTGTGTTCAACACCATTGTAGAAAGTTCGTCTCCTAGATTTAGGTCAATTATTTTCACCCATCATCAGTCTATCATTAACTGAAATATTTCCTGGCTGAGTTACGTAAGAAAAGAACTCATTAAAAAATGGTCACATTCTCCACTCTATATGGAGAGCCGAGAACTAGCAGACGAGCAGCTGTATCACAGTGGACGGGACTCGGGGCCATGGTGGTGGTGTCTGGTGCCAGGCCAACCTCATCACCACCTCTTCTAGCAGCAGGATTCAGGCCAGGTTCGGGAACTGCCTCTTTGTCAGGTCAAGAGTGAGTGGCTGCCTCCTGGTCAGGTCAGGAACGAGCTGCTGCCTCTTGGTCAGGTGAGGAGTGAGTGAGCTGCTGCCTCTTGGTCAGGTCAGGAATCAGCAGCTGCCTCTTCGTCAGGTTCCTTTTCCTCAGTTATATAAAAACAATTATCAAACGTCGTTTGTTAAGCTCGTTATTCAACGGAACGTTCAGGAAATGCATTGTCTAAAGTCTTAACAGGTTATTTGGAAGATGATGAGAGGAGGTATGACTGTGGGACTGGGTAGTGGAAGGTGGCGGTGCACGAGGGGTCAGAATAACTAGTTCCCAGCGAGCCACGACCCCAGGGTAGGTGTTGGCGTCGTAGCAGCAGGGGATGAAGTCTTCAGGTTGTGAAGCAGCTCTTGCTTTCGTCGGGACTTAGGAGTCTTCCCTGGCGAACGACAGACTAGAGAATTTTTTTATTGGGAAGTTTCCGTCCTGATGAGATTACTGTGATCGGCTGCAGAGTTATATACCATAGTAGATCTTGTCCTCCTTGCGACAGTGTAGCCTGATGGTATAGAACTGTCTCCATCAACTGTGGTTGTTGATAACTTGAGTGACAGACTTGAGTCAGTGGAGGAACATCCAGTCACACACAAACAGAGCAGGTGTCATTGCTGTGGGTTGGTCGGGGACCAGCGCTGGGCCGTACGAACTTCTCAGATCGTGGAATGAGTGTGAGAACGTTGCCTCGCTGTGTTGCCTCGGGCACTGGGAAACACACCTCTCACTCTTACGGTGATTCGTGGAAGTTCTGGGCCGTAACCTCTCGCCATAACCATACCCCCTGATACAACAGGCAAGACAGATGCATTACCCAAGAAACTACACTCATTACTCCTAATTTTCTCCATAAAGTTGAGGAATATTTGCCACAAATATCGGCAACACCGATGCCTCGATGAGTTCCCTACTAATCCCAGTCAACAATTACGAGTTATAGACTCTCTGAGCGCGCTGAATTGTGGCATAATTGTAAGACTGGGAGGCTGGACGTTGACCCTTACGGGCAGGCGCGATTATGGAACATGTGGGAGGTTTGGTAAGAGCAGCGGTGGCCTGGTGGAAGGACCAGGGGAAGATGTGTGTGTGTGTGTGTGTGTGTGTGTGTGTGTGTGTGTGTGTGTGTGTGTGTGTGTGTGTGTGTATGTATGTGTGTGTGATGGAGCGATTCACCTGTGTGAAGCTTCCTAGGTCACGGCACAATGACGACAAAGTCAGATGTGGATAACCTCTATCCAGTGATAGACATATAGACAAATAAGTAAATAGGTATATTGTCATTAATGAATATGAAAGATATAGACTGAAGGATAAGAGAGAGAAGAGTGATATGAAAGATATAGACTGAAGGATAAGAGAGAAGAGTGACGTGGAGGGATACACAGATAAACAGATGTAGATATGGATAATATATTTAGAAAGATGAACGAACATATAAGCAGAAGTATAGAAAGACAGATTTGAATATAGAACTGATAGTTATTCAAAAGAGTTATAAAAAGAGATATAACTATAGACATAATTTTATCATACAGTTGAAAAGATAATGAAAAATTTGCATACATGAATACATACCTACTCCCCACAAAACGCAGTGTGAAAGTCCAACCATGTGCAAATGACCTCACGATAACATCATAGCCCCCTGACATTACTGATGCAACAACAGACACGCAGCACATCATGCCATTGGAACATTGGCTTGCTCAACAACAGAATGTCAGTGTTAACACAGATATCCACCTTCATGATCACGACCATCCCATAGCCATGATGGTCCGACACGGCCACTCCACCGAATTCCAGCCAAACGAATCATCACATACGACACACATGAAATTCCCTCCTCCATATCACACACATCAACACTTCCATAAAGAAATCAAACGCCTTCAAAAGACTGGCAGACACCAGCTTTGGACAAGAGAAAGAATCCCATGGTATCTCTCTACACACAGGTCATCCGCTCCACCCAAACCATTTCATCGACAATCACCGAACCAAAAGCTGAAATAAGGTTTTCATCCCCGCCTCATGTTTCAGCAACCTATCTTGGCAAATCTTCCCTCCTCGCCAGATGCAACATTCACCCATCGATAACTTGCGAAGCACTTTAACTGTCGCTTCTCCCTCTCAACTTAATCATAGACACTATTAGACACATCCATCAGAAGCCATACTTCTCAGGCAGGTACGAGTTCCACATCCCAACCTTACAATCGTCAATTCAACATACTGGGCGAGGTCTGGAGCTAGGCCGAGGGTGGTTTCAGGGTATAGGAACGGTAATACCAGAGGCGCAGCTCCTCTCTCTCAGAATGGAGATATTCCTCGTCATCATCATAGGTCGGGTATGAATTCTCTGCATGTTTCTGGCTGGTCACTCGATCATGTTGTTTATGACAGCAGAAACGCAGGAATTTCCTGAATGATAATGTCATGCGGAGGAGCACACAGTGTTGCTTGCCTGCAGAAGCAGTGTGTTAGTTGTATCCAGTAGTAATGTGTGTGAAGAGCTGCAGCTTCATAGGTCGATATTTCAATATCATGTAGGTTCTGATATGATCTTATCAACTGATACAATTTGCGTTGACCATGAAAGCTGTGCATGAGGCAAGAAATCTCTCTATATTGGCGCAGCATCAGCCTTCGCACGACCCACGAATGACCTCTGTTGACGCTAGCGACGACCCAGCTTCAATCCCTCGATTGATCAGCTCTGGCCATAAACCATAAGACTCTGTTGGTGCCCAGAATTAGACACTTCAGAGTCTTCTCAGTGCTTGTCTTACTCCAGTATTTCCTGTGGTGTGGCTGGGTTACGTTGTGGTCATCTGATAACTCTGGTTCTTGTTGTATCGTGAGGGGCATGGAGCCAGGCCATGAGGCGCCCCCCCCCCCTGTAATCCTTACCTCATACTTGTATTAGTCTTCTCAGGTAGCGGAGTGCGCGGAGCGACGCATACAAGACTTACACCATCCTGAAGTTAAGTACATTGACCGTATAATTGGGATAAACCACTGATTACGCTTGTGATTCGCGGATCATAACAAGTCTTTCTCCATACAGTGTCGCTATAGAGAGATTCGGGTGTGCCTCCAGGCTTTGCAAAACTTGCTCTTATTTCGATGTGTTCGTTGGATGAGATTTATCAGCCGTACGAAAAGCGAAAACTTGTTTAGAAGCATGAAGACAGTGGAGTCATGAAGACCAGACAACGGATCCAACACAACCACACACAACCAAATATGACATTAGACAGCTACCAGGCGGCAACCTAATATTGCATGACAAACAAGTGACAACCAGACTCACCAGGTGACTACCAGACTCACCGGACGACAACCAGACTCACCGGACGACAGCCAGACTTACCAGGTGACGACCAGACTCATCAAACGACAACTAGACCCGTCGAACGACAACCAGACTCACCAGGTGACGACCAGACTCACCGGACAACAACCAGACTTACCAGACGGCGACCAGGCGATGTTCAGACCTCGGGAGAGAAGAGAGCCATGCTAAACAGGCTGGCCAGACAGGGTGAAGGCTAACAGGTTCCTCAGGACGCCGCCGCCGCCTGGGCTAAGAATTGCCAAAGTCTTCATGAAGGAGTTGGGTTCGAGATGCTGTTTCTCCTGGATCTACAACGACAGGGGTCTTTATGGTAGGAAAAGATAATGAGAAATGTTGCCAGTGATAGTCAGTAAGCTAGATGAATACGTATTCTTGAGGGGCAATGACCATGTCTGTAGGAGAGAGTAGGAAGTACCACCACCACTGTGAAACATGAGAACAGGTATAATTCAGTCATCATGGCGATGCAGTTGATGGACAGGGACATGGTTGACTCACGTGTAAGGCTGATGGCTTCAGAGGTCAACAGTCGGGTGATAGAGTAAAGACAGAGTGACCCCTAGTGACCCTAGTGTCTGTGGCCAACTGTAAGCACAGAGCAACACAGCAGACGCAGAACATCAGCAGTGGACACAAAACGTGAGCAGGAGACAGATAAGGAAGACTGCCAGGAAACATCGAGCGCCTAACAATATCATCACCAATAAGAAAATGGATACTAGAGAATCGAGTAATGAACGGGTGATGTGAAGAGTGTGTAGAGAATACAAAGAAGGACCATTGATTAGTACAGAGAACAACAACAGCAACAGATTCATGTCTCAATACGAAACTGAGATATTTCCTGCAAACGATGTATAAAAATCATGTATTTAAGAGGAATTGAGTAAATGACATAAATTCTTTGTCGCGACAACACACGATCAGATGTAAGCAATCATAGATAGGTCTATGGGAGAACCGTGAGAGCGGGACTTATGAATCATGACAACAATCACCATCAACAAATGACAACATTCACAATCATCCTCAACACATGACCACTAGAGCAGTGGAGCAACGTCACGGCTGACTGCTGGTGTCCGCAGAGAACTGCGCGAGGAACCTGTGTGATGGTACGAGGGATGGGTGTGGTGGTGGACGCAGGGTGAGTAACGGTACCAAACGTTCATGGTCAGGGATACCCAGGACAGATCTTTATGGACCTGTCCCACCCACACACCATCCAGGGACGCTAACCTTAGCCTCATACGGACGCCAAGGATACCTGGTTATCCTATTTTTGTCTTAACGGAACTACAGGTATGCTGTGTTCCTTACTTTCCTGTTAGAGACCTCCGCTCTCCCTGACAATGGCGTTTCGTCATCTTCATACGAAGCTGCACATCTATACATGCCTACTTTCCGTGCTGCTTGCTGTGTTTAAAAGGAGCACCACACCTCTTCATTGTGCTGCTTTTTTCCCCTTACCACACAGAACATCTCTCTTCCTCACAGTCATTTTTCTTCTGATCCTCTCGGCCCCTCCAGGTACCAGAGCTCCGCCCTTCTTCAGAGAACTTTCTTTTTCTCTCTAATCCAAATATAACTTGTTTATCTAGCAGAAAAATTTACGTTGAATGAATTATTAAAGTGTTTGGCATTTGGAGGCAGCCTGGTGATCAAGGCCAACGTCTTCCGACCATGATACTTAGCTTTAAGATAACTTTAACGTTGTAGGTATACTGACGAACCAAATCGCATATTCCATACTGGGAAGACAACCTTTTGGCACCTCGCCTCAGGAAATGAGAACAGCTGAAGAAAACAGCTGGTCAAGAGCAAGGTTCAACTAGGACGAGCACCAAGGGTAGGCCAGTGGTCAGAACACACGCTACAAACCGGATTGACGTGAAGTCACTCGCCGGGGTAAAAACTGGTTCAGTAGTAAACATTAATGATAGTAAGACTAGTGTCATCTTCCCTTGGACACACTACCTCCCCCGCTGGACTGGTCTCTCGCGTCTTCATCTCGTTGTTTCGTCCACTATGTCCCATCGATGGCTATAGAGGATACCAATCATTTTGCTCCGATGTCAAACAACACTTCATATCTAGTTTGGGATACCAATAAGTCATCTGAGTAAATGCGCCATATTTCATACATTTACGAAATTCTTCATTTATCTTACGAGCCAGACCGCAGGCAAGTCTGGTGTGGCCGGCAGTGGGACGCGTCCTGCAGGATATTTTTTCCTACTCATTGCAGTTTTTTCTTTTGTGCTCCATCTGAGCGTACTCGTGGAGCCAGTGTTGCTCCCTCACTTGTGGTCTAGGGAGGCACCGCCTGCCGGAGCAGGTCATATTTTGAGG